>NC_135852.1:10390051-11082551 GCF_029677425.1 Wolffia australiana
CTCTATCTCTTCCTCTTTATCTCTCTCCCTCTATCTCTCTCTACCGCTCTCTCTCTTCCTCTTATCCTCTCTAGTCTCTATCTCTCCCTCTCTCTCTACCACTCTCCCTCTTTCACTCTATCTCTCTCCCTCTCTCTCTCTCCACCGCCCTCCCTTTTTCACTCTATCTCTCTCTCCCTCTCTCTCCCTAACGCTCTCCCTCTTTCTCTCTATCTCTTCCCCTCTCTCTCTACCGCTCTCCCTCATTCTCTCTATCTCTCTCTCTCTCTATCTCAATTTCTCTCTTTTTCTCGCTCTCTCTCTCTCTCCTTTTTTCGCTCTTTCTCTCTATCTCTTTCCCTTTCTCCATCTCTATCTCTCTCCCTCTCTCTCTCTCTCTCTCTATCTCTCCCTTTTTTCTCTCTCCTCCTCTCTCTATCTCTCTTCCTCTCTTTATTTCTCTCTCTATATATATCTTTCTCTCTATATCTCTCCCTCTCTCTCTATCTCTTTCCCTCTTTCTCTCTCTCTCTCACTCTCCTCCCTCCCTCTCTCGATTTTTCTCTCTCTCTCTCTCTCTCTGTATCCAGAGCCTTGTTCGTACACTTCCCCCTTGGGAAAACTAAATCACGAGGACTACCATCGAATACAAGGAACTGTACCCCAGGAATGATGCAAGTAGTGTAGACGTTGTAAGATTTCCACCGCGGTGAAGGATGTTGACCTCTTGCAGTAGCATCTTTCGGAGACACGCTCTCTCTATCTTTAGAGGACACCACCTCTCTAGAATCGTGCCCGCTAGGGCTTAGGGTTTGGCACGAAGAGTAGAGAGTGAATGACTGAAGGTGGGGCTACAACTGCTACTGTAAAGAAAGTTGCTACCTTTATCCTTCCCTCACTTTGGAGTATAAAGATGACTAGCCACAAATTCTTCTCACTAAGAAACTTCCTTCCCAAACCCTCCACCCAAATTTCACACCCCAATTAACAAAGCAGAGAGGGGAGCTGTGGACGGCGTAACCCTCATTCAATCACTGGATAGGACAGCGGCTATGTTCTGCTAGGGTTAGACATCCCATTAATTTCTCAATGGGGTTCTTCGGTGAGTTGAATAGTTTTGTCCAAATCGAGTTGTCTACTATCTTCTCACCTCCTCCACTTTTATCGGATCTAGTGTTCAGACGTTTGGGGCATGCAGTAGTCAAAAGCTGAATTCATCAAGCACTGCCTGGGAAATGCCAGTCAGGTTTCGAGTTCCAACCATCACTAGGTCATTTTCTTCAATTTAAGCTTCTTAGTTCCAGTAACATTCAGTTGTGCATTCCTTAGAATCGCGTTTTTGTTATGCCATTATGGTACCCTCCTATTGTTTAGGTGTGTAGCTCCAAAATAGTTGATGTAAGCGCAAACGCAGAAACTAAGATGATAAACAATAGAAAGGGAGTGAAAGAAGCAAAGTTTTCAATGTAACTTGTTGACAATTCAGCTTATACATTATGTATAACCATATTAAATATCTATTGATTATAAGGAATGTTATATGTGATAATTCAAACGAAAAAAAGTTATCATATGATCCATAAATGAAAAAGTCGGAATTCTCAAGTTATTTATTTGCGAATTATTCTATCAAAAGATGCAATGCTTGAAATTTGTGTATTATGTTTGATTAAATATTTCAAAATTTCATGATGTCAGGGTTTGAATATTATTTTGCGGGAATTTTTATGGTAGAAGATATGTTTTAAAAAAAATGCAATTTTATTCTGCCAAAAAAACATATATGATGGTATGTTATAAAATTAAAGTGGAGAAATATCTTGGAACATACTTAACATGCTTTCATTTACTGAGGAAAACCCAAAAAAGTGCATTGAAATAGCTTGAGGGAAGGGATAGACAATGCGAGGTAGTTAATTTATCTTGGCTAGACGCCTCATAAAGAAAAACAGAGTTGTTAAAAGAATGGTAATAACTGATATATATATATAGATATATTATTTGGCCTTCAAGCCAATCACAATTCCATGTCATGATTAAGTTCATTGAAATCAAAATTTATTAATTATTATTTTTAGAATGAATTCCTTGAATATATGCAATGATTTAATGAATTATTATGAGAACGATACAATGATCACTAGTCTTTAAACATGAATTACAAATCTTCATATTCAAATGATACTTCAAATGGATATCAAACTAACATGAATGATAGATTAGGATTTGACAATTAACCATACCGTAGGTCATCAGGAGAATCTTGCAGATGAAGGACTACACATATATGGTTATCGATGATAGTAAATATTTTATGAAATATTATATTTGCTACTCTGTATCTTCTAGATCATGTGGTGTAGCTTGGCACCTGATGGGCTGGAGAAATAACGATTCAGATGGGTTAGTTATACTTAAGATGATTAAATAAAAAATATTATGCTAAAAAATAAACTAATTCCAAGAGTTTCTAAGAGCCATTATGATTTTTCTAGATTTAGGGAAACTTTCTATGCATTATATGATGAAGAGTTAATTTAATTATGAATATATATTTAAATATATTTCAAATTATTTTCAGGTAAATTTGGGCATTAGATCAGAGTCTTGGCTCACAATGCTATAAATTTTGATTGGGAAAAAGGTTATCAAGTTGTCGAAGTAAGAGCGAGACAACCAGGTGCCATATGCAAATTTAGCAGGCAAAGAATCGGGAAAACCTGTTGTAGATGCATGCTAACAGAGTTGGCATAACATGAAAAATAAACTTAAAATCATCTTGGTTGACTTAGGCTGTATTGAACAAACCTTTTTTTAAGTGAATAAATGTCGGTAATGGCCGATGGTTATGATTTCCACAAGAGCTTAAGAGGACAAAATATCTGCACCTTCTGATTCTGATCAGTCAAATATTTTGATTTCTTGTATGTACTTGAATGTTAAAATCCTTTCCTCTTTGCATGGTGATATCTTAATCATGTGGACCTTAAGAAAAAATTACGCCATGTTATTGCACGTTTGTGTTATGTGATAATCTCATAGTTGGGGTTTTCATTCGTCGTTGGTATTTAATATTATTTAATTAAAAAATTATAAACCTGTACTTAGTAATTTTAGCTAGTGATGAGTACAGATTGTCTCCACAGGGAATGGTGATTAAAATCCGATTAAATCAACAAAAATCAGAATATCAATCTAAAAATAGGTTTAATCGTGTAAAGATTGATAACACATAATTATTTTAATGCATAAAAAATGTACCTTGCCCAGAAATAACCCTTTAATTACCAGTATCAGACAGCTGATATCCCTAAATTTAGCCATAAGACATTTGAACATAAGTTAATAAAGAAATAGGAGCAGTTCAATGTTGAATCCAGATGTTTTCCCTGAGTGAGTTTTACCTCTTGATTGAGACAAAGTTGTGATTGGGAAAAATTCTTGCATTTAGGAAAATTTAAACTATGAATTCGCTTAACAACCAATTATATTAGAAGATGAAGCTTGGTTCTTAGTATTTGTTTTCACTCCATTTATTACTCATGGAATATCAAAACACCTTTTATCTGACTTATCTTATGGTTTCAATCCCTTCTCTACTCATCAAAATATCAACACTCTTTCCTTACGAGAAAACTTCATGGTAAAAATTGAATAAAAAATCTATGTAGAATCATCCAAAATAACCATAACAAAATTTTTATATGTTTGAACTACGTTTTGGTTATGAATATAATGGATGAGTTATATACTATATTATAATCAAATTAATCTATAAATAGGGCCGTGAACTGATTCTGAACAAAAGGGGGTATTTTATTCATAAAGCCATAGTCTTTCTATGCCTATAGACTTAAGGGATTTTATTCATAAAGCCCATAGAGTTTAACTATATTCCCCACTGTTAAATGAACCTCATGTCTGTGATTCTCTAGGCCTATGCACCAGTGTATTCAATGACTTTAAAAGTTTAATAACTAATTACTGGGTTGCCTAATTAGTTAAATCATTTTTAATGTATATAGTTAACAATATTGGAGAGATCCATACCAAACAAAAGGTCAACTCACCAAGACATTAGATGCCGCACATGTTCAAGAAGGTACACTTAGTTTTATCATCTCTTTCATTAAACCTACACATTAGAGGTTACTATGTATGTATAATATAGTGTGTACTTAATAATCATAAAATTAAGTAAGACCCTTTTAAACTCTAATCGGCCATCCCAATTAGGGGTGATGCATTACCTAATAAAAATGTATTTTATGATGTTCTTAATTAAGAAAATTTAAAAATCTTCATCTGATAGTCTTCTCAAAGTCTGTCTACTATCATATTGAGGATGAAAGATTCCATAATTGAACACATAGTAAAATTTGTGGGCTTGCTTTATATGAGTTAGAACAAATTGGAATTCCATTTTAGAATACAACTATCAATCCCTAATATGTCCGCAGTGCCTCGCATCTAAGGACCACTTAAATATATGATATGAATAGGCTTGATTGATAGTCAGACACAATATCATCTAGGGCTTCATGCAAGTAATTTATACATAATCCTTCCCAAAGTCTATATAGACCACTTGTTTCAACACAAATGGTATCAGGATCAATCCTCCTAATCACAAAAGAGGGATTATATAGTGGTATTCTACTTAGACATTTTAATGTCCTTCTTGAATGTAATACGGATAGGAAAGTTTTGTATATAAAATTATAATTAAACATTTTTAGTAGTGTAGTATCACTATAATCTCACTTATATTGCACATATCCTCAAACATCATTAATAACATTAAATGACATGAATATGGTGATGGAAATATATGTGGTCTGAAATCCAGTCACACATTCCATATCTTGTTCAACGTTAATGAATACAATAAATTCATTATAATACACATGTGATGCTTATGGTGACATCCATGAATACATGATTTGACTTAGTGAATTAGGATGAGATCATAATTTGAAGATCATTAATCTTTAAGCATGTGTTCTAAATATTCCTATTTAAAGGATACTTGAGAAGGATGTCTAAATATCCATATATAATAACACTATCTAGTCCTGCTCATATGATGGGTTTGGCCGATCCCGTAGCCCTTATTGTGGATATGGTAAAGAAAAATAGTTAGTGCCCTTTAGGGAAAGAGTTAACTCGATTGATCTGTAAACTTCCCAAGCAGTATTATATCAAACTATCGATCATGTTGATTCATGTCACGGTTGGGTAAGTGTTCCTTAGACCTGAGGCACCAAAGATGCTTTGTGAATTAATGGTTGTATTTTGACTATGGCCTCTGATTTCCTATTTGGGAACTTTAAAGTATCTTAGCTCAGGTACAATAAAAAGTTCACTAAGATGATTGAGTGATCAATATGGGATCATGGATCAGATCTGTACACACGTTATTCTTCATCAATTTTTGAATTCCATTATGATTCTATCATAGTCTTTTGATGGATGAATCATTAAGTTCCATCTCAATCAAAGTTTCTAGAGCCCAACATATAACATGGGTGGGTGCATAAACTGATAATAATGCACATGTAATATGTATTTGTATTAAATAATATGTAGAATGTAGGATTGACTTGGATGCCTTAGAACTTGATTAGTTAATGGAATGCGTGTGTGTGTATATATATACACACACATATATAAATATAAACATATAACTGTGTTAGAGATGGGTGTGGAAGACAATCTATGTTATTCAGGTTTAACGTGATTTATAACATTGTTAGAATGAAGTTTATCTCTTTTTGGAATTTTATGTTATAAATATCATAAATACAATATTTTCATAAATAAGAAATATATTTGTATTTATTTGATTATTTTAATGGTTTGTTCTATTTTAAGAATGAAATTATGATATTTCCTATTATTAATATTTTATAGAATTTTCAGACACTAAATCTATGAATAAATAACTTGAACTATCAAAAAACATATTTAGCTTTATTTTGAATATTTTTACAATCTTATTATATTTTTATAGTGACATCTGAGTTTTCTTGATTTTATGCTATCTTATAGAATTTACAAACATTAAATTCATAAGAAAATAGATTTATGAGTCATTAAAAATATAATTAGATTTATTACAACATTTATATACTGAAATTCTGTTTTTCTTAATTTATGTTATTTTTATGGAAGTTTTTAACATACAGTTCATGAATACAATAATTTTGTGTCAAAATATAACTTTAAATTTGTTTTAATATTTTGAGGCATTTTTTTTTGAGTTTTCTGGTATTGATAAAGTTTTGTGCCATGTTGGCAATTGATCAACGGATTATAGAGAGAGGAAATTAGATGGCTCCAATTGCTCCAATGTCAAGTGAAGATATCTAACAATGCAAAAGATGTCATGTTCTAAGTTGTTAGGATAATTCTGTCTTTATGTCCTCTATCCATTGATCATCTTGGATATAAAAATAGATACCCATACTTTAAAAAAAGCACCTTGGTTTTTAATCTTAATGACAATTAGTAGTGTATTTTGTTCATTCAAATCTTGTTCTTAATTACAAGGAGCAAGATCTGGTCCAGACACATGTAGAAAAAACACCATTTGGCCTGTCAGGAAAGTGAAGATGAGGTTAGTGTGCTCTTTGTCTTTCTTGAACTGGCACTTGACCTTTTTTCCTAGGTCATGATCATCAATAACCTTTTTTCACCATCTCGCACACCAGCTCCAACTCTGTTGCTCATCGTCTTGTTTCTCCCTCCATCTCCATGACCATTCTTCCACCTATGGATGCGTACCTACAGCCATCTCTGCCGCATTCAGCAATGATCAAACTCATCCCCTCACTCCATTCACACAACACCATCAAAAAGTCACATGAAACAACTAAAGCTTCAACCAAGGTATTTATTTGGAATTATTCAATAGGTTCTACTATAAAGTTCCATTAAAGTTCCCACATTTAATATAATTTGAATAAATTAGGTTGAACTGGAAATTTTTTCCCATGATATTAGAAATAGTTTGAATTTAATTATCACTAATTGATATTATTAAACTACGTTTAAATTTTGAAAGATATATAAATTTATAAAATATATATTTAAATTAAAAGTCACTTATTCAATATTTTGTTCCTTTGGGTTTGACCCTTACTCTCACTCTATGTTCATAAGGAAACTTTTAAACAGAAAATAAGCCTAAATTATGGTTCATCATAAATTTAATATAGGGCTTTCAATATGAAAAATACTTTGCTGATAGGATTGATCCAGATGAGATAATATGAGTTTGACGTCCGATATTTCATATATTACCCTAGTGCCTCCATGTCTCTTCACATTCCGTGATGTGATAACATGATAAACGCCTGGGTATTTAAATAAATTTTATATGATTTTGGTATTATTAATTTGGAATTTATCATGTTATTATTTGAATTAACTAAATATTTATGCATTAGTTAGAAATTCCAATTTTTGCATATTGTGGTTATTTTTGACTAACCTCCTTGACTTCTTTGAAGTCAATAAATTGTAATACTGATGAGTATTTTATAGGTTTACATGTGAATAAATTTACAGGAAGGCGAAGATGCAATTCTTCAAGAGTTGGAGAATTTTCGAGAGTTCATTCAATCTCAAAAGGGGCTTGAAAGGAGCAAAGGGTGTTGTGGGCCTTCAAAAGAGAAATCTGAAGGAGATGGGCCATGACCTGGCCTGCCCATTGGGCTCTCAAAAGCCTTACAAAGAAAGAAGTTGAAGATTAAAAGGGGAAGCTCTCAACCCATGGAGAAAAGAAGACCAAAATGGCAAGAAAAGAAAAGAGAAAATATCCAAAGGGGTATTTCAGTAATTCTTCCAACATATAAATACTCTTTTCTCCCTCATTTCCCCTCATTCTGTACGTGCTCCAGAAAGTAACTGGCCAGCAGGACAAGACATATTTCAGAATCCAGGTTGCTCAACCTGCTTGATGTAAGTTTATTGAAGTTTTCACTCAATCTCAACTCTTGTTTGCATTGAAAAACACCTGATTTTGGAAAAATATAAGGACACAGACTTCAGAGGAAGCATTGAGGTTTCATTAAGCTTGCATTGAGGTTTTAGGAACTTAGATATCCTTTTTGCCATCATTATCCATCCATTTCCCCTTTAAAATCATCACTTTCTCACTCTAAACACTCATCTTCCCTATGTTCTCTCACTAGAATCGACTATTTCTCTCTCTAGACCTTCATCCATATCCCAAGTTTATTCGCTCAAAATTTCATAAAAAATATCCTCCATTTTCAGCTTCAAATTCCATCTCAAACTCTTTCTACGTCCTCTCTTCATTTAAGTAATTTTCTCTCCCTAAACTCATATGTTTCTCTCTCTAAAATCCAGTCCTATCTCTCTCTAGATTCCCCCATCAGTTGCCATTTCAATACCCAAAAAATCACATTTCAAATATCAGTTTTGCACTAAAAAATCTTGATTTTCTCCCATTGCCGTAGTTGTTGTGCGGTAGTGTGCACTGCATGGTAGCACCACGAGCGGTGTGACTGCTGGGCAGAAGGGCACCCTTCAGGACTTAACCATTTTTTTGGCTAGGCCCCTTAGCGCCCCGATCCAGTTCAAACCGGGTCAAACTGGGTTCAACCGGGTCAAACTGGGTCGAACCGAAGTTAAAAATTTTATTTTTGTTGGGCCAAGCCTGGACTGAACCGAAGGCCCGCCGCCACTCCGTCACCGCTCTGCCGCCACTCTGCCACTGCTTTGCCGCCACCGGTGATCTCCGTAGCATATATTTTCCTTATTTTGCTACATTGAAAAATCATAAAAAATAGAAACAATCAGGAAAAGTCAGGAGAAATTAGGAAAAATTATTTTCTGCATTTACATATTACAAAAAAATGAGGAAAAAGGTCTAAAATTCATATAATCAATTTGTAGTGATTTTAACATCTAAAAATAAAAATATCTAAATCTCATTTTAAATGTTTCTGGTAAATTTTTTGTGTAAATTGAATTCCAGAGAATTCCAAAATATTCATTTTCGTTTTATGGTGTTAATTACAATTAAGAAAACTGGTGTAAAATTAAGAAAACAGAGAATTCCAAAATATTCATTCTACTGCTTTCCTTGGATTTATGCTTCCATTTAAATCATATGAAATCATATAAATTAATTAAAAATTCATAAAAATCCCAGAAATTATATTTTTCATTTTTAAACTCATTTTCTTCATTTCAAGCTTAAGAAAAAGTCTGAAATTAGATTTCTGCCGCTCTGTGGATCGACCCCTTACTTGCCCTATATTTATTATAGAGTATTTAAGTGGAAATTTTTTTAAATATTGTTGGTTAAGTCTGAATTAAAAGAACGACATAAAACCCCTAAATTTGGACTCATCAATTTGATAGTTTGGAAATAGTACATCTTATCTTTTTTAAGTTATTTTTTATATTGCATGATTAACACTAACTAATTTTTGTCACTTTGAGCCTAGGTTTATCCTGGTTCGGGAACCAACCTTGTTGAATTTGTGATTAAGTGAAAAAGTGTTGCTAAGATCATGGATGATTCTTAACCAGAAAACCAAAAAAATGTATTTGTTTTAAAGTCAATCTGTTCTTTATGCAATCTCATTTTACAATACTATCTAGGGATCTCTAGAAGGGATATTTCCTCAACTCTTACCTTTGGTTTTCTCCAAAAGCACCTTTCATTGCACTTTTTTTCGTCAGGATGTTTACATGTCTCTGAAAATCCTATGCCTCCATACTTTTTATATGACTTTCCTAGATAGGTCTTCCCCACCTAGGCGCTTCAACCTGAAATGTCAGTATCGTTGTCCCTTGCCACAACTATCCTAGTTTACTCCTATTATGTTTCAAAATATTTCTTTTGATGCTGAATAAAGCTAGAAAGTGTTTAACATCAATGCTTCATAAATATTCATAAAAATATTAAATATTTATTTCTCTAGAATAGTTCCAAAAAAGTCTGATTAAATTTATCGAAGCTGTAAATCTCTGCAAGAAATTGTGCTTGACAATGTAGAAAAAGTTTCAGAGAGAGAGAGACAGAGATTATATAATCACAACACTAGAGGGTTCATAAAAACATTAGATTTCAAGATTAACTGAATTGCAGAGAAATTTTAGATTTATTATTTTATATTCAATATGCTGCAGAGAGAGGGAGAGAGTAAAGAATCACAACAGTAAAGTTTCAGAGAAATTTCAGATTCAAAATTTTGTACGATAATATTGAGAGAGAGAGATAGATTAGAGAATCACAGAAGTATAAAATTTAGATTCAGAGATGAACGGATTTCATAGAAATTTCAGATTTAAGGATGAACTGAATTGTAGATAAATTTAAGATTTTTTACTATATTTTATATATCATAGTGTCACCACAAGAAATTTCAGAGAAAATTTAGATTCAAATATGAACTGAATTTTATATACATTTAAGATTTTTTACTATATTTAATATATTATAGTGTCACCACAAGAAATTTCAGAGAAAATTTAGATTCAAATATAAACTGAATTGAATCAAAATTTCAGACTATGGTTTAATGTAAAATCCAAATTATGAAATGAAAATTTTCAGCAAATCTCTACAAAAATTTCAAAAAAAATCAAAGTTACAGTTACCTTGATGATAATTTTGTAAAAATCAAATAGCAGGGAATTTATCACAATCAGTTTAAAGATGGAAGAATATTTCATAATGATTCCATAACTTGAATGTGATGGCTTTGGAGAGAGCACAAATCACCAATTCACATTCAGGAGAAGTAGTTTTAAATCACCAGTACAGCATAGATGTGCAGCTTGTTGAATTAAAGAGAGAGCACCAGTACATCATAGATGTAAATCTTAAGAGCAGGTGATTCAGAATCCAAGATTCAAAAAAGGTAGTTAGTTCAAAAGGAATGCCAGAGAGATCAGCTTGAAGGTGAGAACAGCTGGAAATATTTCAGAACGTTCAAGAACAATGCCAGGAGATATGAGAGTGGAAGCAAGAGCAGTAATAAATATTACATAATATACAATTAGAGTGCCAGAGAGATCATATTTGGTGTGAGATCAGCAGGAACGATTGCATAACGTTCAAGAAGGAAGAATGACAAGAGAGATCATGATGCCGGACGTCGTCAAAACGTCGTCCGGTCGTCACCGAGGGTACGGGCTCGGTGTCGTATCGGAGACTAATCGGACCACGTCGGCCGACGTCGTGCGTCGGATGCTAATGACAGGTAGGGATGATGACGTGCAATGCGAAAGTCCTATGTGTAGTACGTGCGTGCGCCGACAAGCGGTGGGAGTCGTTCCAGAGAATTGACGGGGTCGCTCTAAGTGAGGTCAGACGGACCTCCTGAACCTCGCCCGAGAAGGTCGAGGGCGAGTACGTCGCCGAATGGGGAAACCCCGCTATAGTGCTCGCACGCGTCGGGTGAACCTGACTCGTACCGGACGGGTAAGACTCTCGTTGAATATTCGTCGTTTTCTCAACCTGTCTCTCGCTCACCTATCTGACCCGAGCGCGGAAGAGGCGAACCGAAAGCGCACTGAAGAAAGTAAAGGACGTAAAGGAAAGTGAGCGAGGGGTACCGTTGTCGCGCTGGCGACAGATATATGTAACCGGAGATCTGAAGGGGCGCGGGAGTCCTGAGCGACGGGAAGATGCCGGCGAGAATGAGGGCGCGGGAGTAGACGTCGGCGGCGGCGGATCGGATGTTGACAGGAGGCGGGACGTCGATGTGGTGCGGATCGCCGGAGCCAAGGGCTTGTTCCCCGGGTCGCGCGCGTGGTAGGATCACCCCGGGTTGTGAGAGAACGGTAGTGGAATAAGGTATCCCGTGGGGGGGTAGGTTGGGTCGAATGGCAGGGTGAGAGGGGTGAGAGCTGGACGTGAGCGGGCAGCTGGCGCGGGGAAGGAGGGCGAGGGCGAGGGCGCAGGTCACCCGGAGGTAGAGAGCGACGCGCGACCGGACAAGAAACCGGCCGCGCGTTGTGGGCGGAGTCGGGGTGAGAGTGGGTGCAATGGGGGGGTAGGAGGAGGGAGGTAGCGTGGACGGAGGCGGGAGAAGTAGGGGCAGGACGTGCGGGGAGGGCGTGGGCAGTGACGAGCGGATTAGGAAGGAGGGGTGGACGACGGCCGGGGTGGGGAGGACGGCGCGGATGGCGGTGGGCGGAGAAAAGGCGGGGCCGCGGACGTACCGCGGCAGAGCGGAAGAAAAGAACGGGGGGGGGGGGAAGAGGAAGGCGGCAGGGGCAACGGGAAGCACGTGGAAGATGACAGAGGAGGAAGGGGAGGGCGCGGCGACGGCGGGAGTTGCGGGGACGGTGCGGGCGGCGCCGGGAATGGGGGAGGCGGCGCCGGCGGCGGGAATGGGGGTGGCGGCTGGGCGGCGGACGACGACGGCCGGGCGGTGGTCGGCGACAGCGACTCTTCTTTTGCTTCTCTCTTCTTTCCCTTCTTCTCCTTCTTCCTTTCCTTCCTCTTCTTCTTCTTCCTTCCTTCTTCTTCTTCCTTCTTCCTTCTTCTTCTTCTTCTTCCTTTCCTCTTCCTGCTTGCGCGGTCGTGACTCTTCAAGTTCTCATAACTTTTTTTACTTAAAATTCAAGAGTCGTTTGGACGCCCACCTCTCCCCCTTATATAATGGGTGAAAGTGGGCCCCCTTTTAACAACAAAGAAAAGATAAGAAATTAGAAGATATAATGGGCTTGTCAGGCCCATGTGAGGGGAAGATGTCCTCATATGGGCTCTTCCCCTTACCACACAACGGCATGTAAGACAATAAAAAGTAACGAGACGAAAGATAAGGAAATGAAAGTACAAAAAGAAAGCAACGGGGAATAGTGGCTGCTCCGATGAAGATGTGCGCGTGCGTCATGCCGAGTATTTGAACTCGGGGTCGCGTGTCGCCGCGGCGGCTCGTCGTGACGGCTGGACACGTGGCGGTGGCGGGCACTATGACGATGATGGCTCCTCGCGTGCTGGCTCGATGACGTCCGGTGGCTCCTCGCGTGCTGGCTCAATGACGTCCGATGGCTCCTCGCGTGCTGGCTCGATGACGTCCCGTGATGCTGCGCCATCAGATCAAAAGAGAGAAGCCAAAGAGAAGCCAAAGCCGAAGCCACTACCTGGACCAGAAGGCAAGGATTAATACACAAAAAGTAGAAAAATAACTAAACAAACTTTGAAGGCCAAATTAAATGGAGCAAGTTTTGTGAAAGTACTTCATAATTATACCATAAAATCTGATTTATTGTTAGAGGATAGATAAAACATATATCAAGGCTATATTCAACATATCTAATTGTTCTAATTTGTTGAAATCAGATAAAAATTTGAGAAATTACGGATCTAGGTTTTTTTGTGTGTGTTAGAAACTTTGAATTTATTAGTACTATCTCTTATTTTTTAGATCTTTTTCTGGTTCATGGATAAATGTAAGTTACAAGTTAGACTATATAATTGTAAAGTTTTCAGAGTTTTTTATCATAGTAAACCACACTACTAGGATTTAATGTTGTCACACCAAGTGCCACAAATTGTGTCACCAATTTTGAGCTAAGGAAACTTTATGGTGTCATGATTCATAATGAGATAGTGATCCACTCATTGAGTTTATTTTTATTCCACAGGTAAATGGGGCACAATGAGAATTAAGACTCGTTTAACATTAGTGTGATTCAGTATTATGGATACATGTCTGTATCAATAAAATACCACTCTTTACTATGAAAATTCATTTTCTCCAGGGCACGCAACATAATTCAATTTATGGAAACATGGCGTTAATGGCACTGAAGTGCAATGAAGGTGCTAATCTTTGTTGTTTTACATATATTTGTTGAAGAGATTGGGCACGTTTAAACGAAAATGCAGTGCAGGTTACTATGAAAATTTGTTCTCTAGGTGGCACAATTCAATTGGTGGTAACATGGGACATTTATGGAACTGAAATTAGGGTAATGAATGTGTTCGTAATTTTGTTTTAAATATCTTTACATTTTGGCACCCAGGGCATGTTTAAACACGTCACATTTGTAATGCTAGTTCGGTTTATGTTTAAAATATATGCTAAGTGATTGGTGGTGAAAATGTGGACAAGGGCCAGGACCTATCAGATTGCAGATTCCAATCCGAGTAGGGCCTAAGTGGAGGATACATAAAATGATATAATGTCTGGGACTTTGACAAATTCAAAAGTGTGATATCTCGAGATCCAGACATTCTATTGGGCCTAAGATTTAAGGGCACATTCATCTTTTTAAATCCATGCACCCATGTGGTACAAACTATTTAGAGAGGCTGGAAAATGAGAGAGAAAAATCTTTTTGAAGGTCATCCCAACCTAGGTTGGCAGGAAGGATACATCCTGCTTCTGTATTTAAGTGAAATTACACAGTTTTCCACGAGTAAAAATTTTAATTGATCTTTAAGTTAAATTGTAGGTTTCTTCTTAATCATTTCACCGTTTTCTTGAACGTAAAAAAATATCAAGGCAGATACATGAACTTGGAGGATTTGGACGATTAAGACAATGACCTTTGACTCAAGAACATAGGTAAAATGTTAAAAACCTATCTAACTTATTTATGATCTACATCCATGAAATGGAATCCTATATCCATTTAAAATTCATTTAAAAATACTTTCCAAATTTTCTCTACTTTAGTTATCTAAATGAATTTCTCTATTTTCTCTCTATTGATTCATATTTTATTTTTCCACAATTCAAATCCTAATTTGTATTATCTGTCCTTGAATTTTTGTCAGCAATTATTCATTTACCCTTAAAATTTCTCTTTCTATTTTCAAATTCCAAAATTTGAACTGATTTCACTCAAAATTATTTTCAATCCAGTCAAATCTTACTGCGTTCTGCAGCTTATCTTTAGACATGAAAAAATTGGCATAAAATTTCATTATAATGAAATAAAATAAATATGGACAGTAAAGTTTGATTAAAATCATTTTAATTTTCTAAAATCCTTAAAATTTTGAATAGAAATTTACCCTCACTTTATGTTTTTTAAGTGAAAAAATAGTACAGATTTTCTTTCAATGACCAAACCTAGATTCTAGTTAACATTTCTTGGACGTGCACCTTTCACAGCCTACATAAGTCTAAACTTGACTGACACATTTAATCAACATTAAATCATCTATTTTTATGCCTATTACAGGCATGGACAAGCTTCCCTTTCTGATCAAGTTCATGACTTGGGCCCTGACTAAGGGTTTAATGTGACTAAAAGTACAGGTGCAGTTCCATTGAGAATTTAGGGGCAAAGTATTCAACCATTTAAGCATATAGCTATAAAAATATTCAACTATTAATGAATGTTTAAAGTTGATTATGCCAAGTCATACCACACAGATTTATTTGATGAAATCATAAAAGTATGCAACTCTCCCATTCATTTGATGATTGCATACATGTGTGTGCAGAAAAGTGACATTTCACCATCTGGTGAATTGGCAAAAGCATCAAGTTAGGACGTGATATTTGTGTGAAATTTCATCAACTATTAATGAATGTTTAAATCAGGTTCTATCTCATTGGAAAATATGTTCTAAGACATCATTTGACTAGTCAAATGTGATGGCCTACTTGTATTTACCAAAGTTAAGTTCATGGAGGAATTGCAGTGATTGGTTTGACCTTTTATGGCTTATGAAATTAATAGTAAAATTATAATTATGCATGCTAAAAAATAAAGGGTTACCCTGTCTTATTGTTTTCTCTGTTATTGATGGTTCATTCCGTGAAATTTATAGACTCAAGCCCTTTTACTTTGGAACCCCATGTAGGAAGCTTTAGGCCTACTATCAGATAACATCTTCTCTCTCTTTTCATGAAACATTATCCTATAAAGAGAAATCAAGAGATCTTGCTCTCAAAAAAATTTAAATGCCTTTTGAGAAAATCTTCCACCACAATTTTTTGGGAATATCATGTTGGGTTAATAGGACTTAGAGTAGTCTTTTTAGGTGAAGATACGAAAAAGTAACAAGTAGGACAACATGGTGACCTGGAATTTATGCCATCAGAACATTAGATTGAGTATCATCACTTGGGGATTTTTTCTAATATTTTTTTAATTTTATATCAAAAAACATTTATAAGATCCATAAAATTGATATCTTCTAGGATCGTTACTTTGATGTATGATTGAAGAAGTTACAAGCAATAAATAAGAACACTGTGAGATCACAATGAAAAGAAAATAGCTGACTTGGGGGGAGAAATTTTTGGAATTAATTTCAGATTATTCAGATTATTATGAGTCTTTATGCACTTTATTTTTAATTTTCAATTAAGTATTTCCAATGTTACAATCAGAAGGAAACATCCAAAGGCAATCCATCAAGATCTCAAACAAAGAATCTATATTTTTATATTTCTTAATAGGTGTTGACTGTGAATGTGAGAAGTCAATATACATCAGCATAGAAGAAAATGGGTTTTGGGAACAGGAGGGTTTTGAGAGAGGATGAGAAGAAAAGGGAGGAAGGGTGCCCAACCTTGGTTTGCATGGGTGTCTCCTATAATCTTATCTTGGACCTATTTATGACCCATAATTTAACTCCAGATGTGAAAGCAAATCAAAGTTTCTCTAGATCTGATGCTATGGATAAGGTACCTCTCAGTTCTCAATGTATCGGTTGGCTTAACGTCTCTCAAGGCAATTGACAATATCTTTAAGTAGGTCATTATTTGGTGCTATATTTCTCTACTATCTTTATTTCCAAGTATTTGGGGGTTAGATATTTTTCTCCTAATAGTGAGCACAAAATATTAAGTAGCTGCAATGAAGTGAAGTGGTGAGGATATCGTTATAGATGATAGCTATAGGTAAAGAGATAATATAAGGGTAGATGGCCCAAAAGAGAGGTGAAAGGGAAGATCAATGATGACAAATATTATTAAGGTTTCTCAAACATTTTAAATGGAAAAGTGGAGATTGAAAAAACATTAAATGAGGAAAATGATCAATAAAATGTTGACACAAATTATTGGAAACAAATGTGAACTGCCTGGGAAAAAATCACATGGCGGTTCACAGAGACAGAATAAAATTCAAATGCAAAAACCCCAATTATGAATTTTTTTCAAAATGGTGTGAAAAAATGGAGATGAAGTTTTCCAGAAATCCTTACAGTCATAAACGAATTCCGGTAACTAATGCACGGGAACCGCATATATCTAGTTAGTAAGAATATAATGAGAAAGTAAAAAAAATTTAGAGGAATGAGGTTGAAAAGGAAGAGTGAAAGTCAAAAGAGAGGTAGACTGACTTGGGAGATAAGCATATCATCAATAAGAGATGAAATATTTAGAGATGGATTTCTAGATGGAAGAAAAGCTACAGTGGTGATGTTAAGTCGGATAAGATAAGGGTTAAGATGATACATACATCAGCTTGAAATATATATTTTAGGTGGACCAATAAAATGAATTTTTGGCTCAAGAATTGAAGAGGTGCCAACCCCATACTCAAGGTTCTATTTAAAAACAAACTTGGTGGTCAAAGTAGAATGGCTATCATCAAATGAGGTTCATGATAACACACAAATTATTGGGTTATTTATGTAAAATTTTATGCATATTTATGCATTACGACAGTTATAAATATGTGTTATCAACCTTTAAATGATTAAACCTATTTTTTAAGTGGTGTTATGATTATTGTGGATTTAATGGTAGTTTTTGAAGGATTTTTTTGACATCAGATACCTACAGAAATGAATTTTCTGATTCAAAATATATATTTTTTATGAACTCTTTTACCTTATGTTTACAAAGATATGAATCTTCCAAGTCCAAATTATCTTTATAATATTTTTATGACTTAGTATTATTTTATAGTAAGTTGTTAACAAATTTTCATCTAAAAATGCACATGCCAAGTGTCGCCATTCGTTTTGTTGAAGGGAGAACAGTCAAGCTGCACTAATCATGGCAAAAGGTACAATTATGGCATCACAAATCAGAATGCCATTACGGGCCAATCATTACCTGACCTCTTATATACTTTATTCACAAGACATGAAGTGGACCAATGAAAAATGAAAGGATTTAAATTGTAATAAATGCAATTTTTTGATCGAGAAGAAAAATGCAGAAAGAAAATTCAAAAAGTCACGTGTACTGTAGGGATTGATTAAAATGGGATATAGATCTAGAGGTCCGATTAAGCTGAAATTTTCAGGGATGCTTAGTCTTCACCCCCTCTTTCCATCCATTTCCTTTGATCTATAAATAGAGGTGTGGATCACTATCAAATTCATCCTTAACCTAGCTTCCTACTCATGTGGGCTGATTGAAAGATAATCAGCTTTTGAGATCCATCAAGTCTGTTCTTATCTTGGGTATGTGGGAAGAAGAAACATAGAAGAGGGGGAGCTTACCTGCACTTGCAAATTTCCGTGATCTTGGCAGAGCGTAAGGATCTACTATAAGTGTCCTCACCTTAAATTTCTCTTTGCCAACATTTTTTTTAGCTTAGATTGAATTCACTATCACATCTTGCCATCACTCTACTTAAATAAATTTTCTTTCCATGTCTTAACACCTTCACATCACAGTCTTGTGATTTAGCTTATACAACTCATTCTTTACCTCATCCCTACCATTCTTCGTGCCATCGTCATTTTATCTTTGCATTCAATCTATCTTTTTAAACTCTAATTATTACTATCCACTAATCCTTCTCCTCATCCTAATGTCACTATCGCCTCGCACTTTTGTGTCACTTGATTTCATAATTATAATGTATCTCGCCTCATCTCAATAATTACTTTATTAAGAATATTAAATCCTTGATCACTGTTTGTTGTGGAGATGCTCCATACCCATCACTAGCTAAGATTACTAAGTGAGAGCAGCTTTATATGTTTATTGAATAATCTTGAAAATACCAATGACAAGTTAAAACCCTATTTTTTTAGCTTATAAGTGCAGGTATTCCTACACCAGTTTCACTCAGTATCATCACTCATATCCATATAAAATTTACCCTTTGATATTTCAACCCTGAACGCAGTCCACTAGCTGTCATTACTGTTGGCTAGTCTCATGCATGCTCTTTCAAATAGGGCTTGGTATTAGGAAAGGTTGTGTGGTGTGGTCCCAAAATTTGCACACTTGTGCAAATTTTTCGGTCACACCAAAACCCATAAGCGATATCCATTGCAAATTTTTGCAAACAATTGCATCACACATTACAAAAATGATTGCAAGAGAGAGATAGAGAGATATATAGAGAGAGATAGAGTGAGAGGGAGAAAGAGATAGACAGAGGGAGAGAGAGATAGAGAGATATATAGAGAGAGATAGAGTGAGAGGAAGAAAGAGATAGACAGAGGGTGAGAGATAGAGAGATATATAGAGAGAGATCGAGTGAGAGGGAGAAAGAGATAGACAGAGGGAGAGAGAGATAGAGAGAGATTATATAGAGAGAGATAGAGTGAGAGAGAGATAGAGAGATATATAGAGAGAGATAGACAGAGGGTGAGAGATAGAGAGATATATAGAGAGATAGAGTGAGAGGGAGAAAGATATAGACAGAGGGAGAGAGAGATAGAGAGAGATTATATAGAGAGAGATAGAGAAAGGGAGAGAGAGATAGAGAGATATATAGAGAGATAGAGTGAGAGGGAGAAAGAGATAGACAGAGGGAGAGAGAGATAGAGAGATAGAGAAAGGGAGAGAGAGAGATATATAGAGATATATAGAGAGAGATAGAGTGAGAGGGAGAGAGAGATAGAGAAATAGAGAAAGGGAGAGAGATATAGAGATAGAGAGAGGAAGAGAGATAGAGAGAAGGAGAGAGAGATAGAGAGAAGGAGAGAGAGAGAGAGAGAGGAAGAGAGATAGAGAGAAGGAGAGAGAGATAGAGAGAGGAAGAGAGATAGAGAGAAGGAGAGACAGATAGAGAGAGGAAGAGAGATAGAGAGAAGGAGAGAGAGATAGAGAGAGGAAGAGAGATAGAGAGAAGGAGAGAGAGACAGAGAGAGATAGAGATAGAAAGAGGAAGAGAGATAGAGATAGATAGGGAGATATAAAGAGAGCGAGAGAGATAGAGAGAGGGAGAGGGAGAGAGAGATAGACAGATAGAGAGAGGGAGAGAGAGAGAGAAGAGCAATAGAGAGTGACATAGAAAGGAGAAATAGAGAGTGAGATCGAGAGAGAGGAGCGAGAGAGTGACAATCTTAATTTAAGGGTTTTAACTCATTGCGGGTACTTGAGATTATTCAATCAATATATACCAGTACTTACCTATGAACATTAAGCTAGTGATGAGTATGGATTGTCTCCATAGGGAATGATGACAAAGGATTCAATTTTCTTACTATAGTGAATATCAATATTAGAATTATAATTAAAACCCTTATAATAGGGGAGATACTGATATAAAGTAAAAGGTTGTAAATAGTTATAATTCAAACTCAGAATTAGCAAAGAAAAGAGGAAATGAAAGTAGAAGTATGCAAAGCGTTACGTGAATGAGGTGGAGAACATGTCTGATACGATAATGATCGAGGGAGTGAATGGTATGATGATAGAGAGACGAGGTTAGGCAGACGATAATAGACTCTAATTATGCTAATGACGGTGTCAGAACAATGCAAGGTGAAGAAGCTTACCATAGATCCTTATGTTCCGCCAAGATCATGGTGATTTACGAGTGTAGGTAACCTCCCCCTCTTCTCTAATGCTTCTTCCCACACACCCAAGCCACCAAGACCACACTTCATGGATATGCAAACTCACGATCTTTCAATCAAACCACATGAGTAGGAAGCAATTCCAAGACAAATATCACAATGATCCAAGCCTCTAATTATAGATCAGTGGGTATGGATGGAAAGACGAGAGGAGACAAAGCAACCTTGAAAATTTCAGCTCAATCAGACTTGTGGATAGTCAGATATCGCAGTTTGAATTTGGATCAATCCTAGCCCATGATTTTTTTTTTCTCCTCGTCATTGGTGTTGACGCTTCCTCTTTTTCCCTTTTGGTTGAGCTGTCAGATCATTCAGATTCCTCATGGCATCATCTTCGACGATTGCAACTTTCAAAGCGGCCCCATGTACGTGCAAGTGGAAAAAGATAAGAAAGCTCTTTTTGCTTTATTTCTTAATTGATTATTCCATGATGTGATGTCACATCGCCGTGCCACATTATTTAATATTCCCCTTTTTTCTCATTTTAACTGAATGATGAACTGACGTGTGTCGTTCACATCAGAGAAAAGAGGAAAGATTCCCTGTCCAGTCTTTGATGCGGCACAGGTTTCTACATGATGTGTCAACCTTTTTAATGTATTTTCCTCATTTTTAATGATTTGTGAGGGTACACATGCGCTCCAAGTGTACCGCCACAGTTTTTGACTTTTCTTTTGTCATTTTTTATCTTTTACTTTTCTTGATTCTGGTCAGTATTTATTTTTAAAAAATGTTTTTTTAATCCATTGGTCCAAGTTGCCCCCTGAAAAAAATATGTCAGTGTGTCAGTTGATGATTGTCACATAACGGCATCACGATCCACAGTGCCACAATTGTGCCTTTTTGCAATGATTTATGCATCTAATTATTGCTGAAGGGTGTGATTGGTCGCCATTCGATGAATCAAATGGCAACACATTTTAAAATAAACTCTAAATAATAAAAATGGTATAAATATATATTTTAACATAGAAAATATCTTTGAATATGTGTCCATAAATTTATAAAAAAAGATTCTGCATTGTATAATTAATTTCTTTGAGAACATGACGTCAAAAAAATCCTAAAAGTTTACTTAAATCTGCAAAGAATCAGAATAGCAATCTTAAATTTGATTTAAGTCTATTAAGCTTGATAACACACATGAATAGCTATTTAATGCATAAGACATGTAAATGTCATAGAATTAGATTCTTAATTTTTGTGTTATCAGAGAGGTGAGGAGAGAAGAGTGGGAGAGAAGAGCGATATAGAGTGAGACGGAACTGTATAAATTAGCGAGAGAGAGAGAGAGAGAGAGAGAGAGAGAATGAGAGAGAGAGAGAGAGAGAGAGAGAGAGAGAGAGAGAGAGAGAGAGAGAGAGAGAGAGAGAGAGAGAGAGAGAGAGAGAGAGAGAGAGAGAGAGAGAGAGAGAGAGAGAGAGAGAGAGAGAGAGAGAGAGAGAGAGAGAGAGAGAGAGAGAGAAAAGCGATAGAGAGGGGGAGATAAAGAGAAAGATATGGGGAGAGGGAATGAAAGAAAGCTACACGAAGATGGAAAGAGAGGGAGAGAGAATAAGCTACATGCAGAGAGAAAGAGAGGGAGCGAGATAAAGATACACAGACAGAGAAAGAGAAGGAGGGAGAAGAAACTGCATGGAGACATAAAGAGAGGTAGGGAGAGGGGAAGCAAGAGAAAGCTACACAGATAGAGAAAGAGAGGGAGCAACAGAAAGCTAAATGGAGAGAGAAAGAGGGGGGAGTGAGAGGAAGCTAGAGGAGAGGAGCGAGCAAGATAAAGAGGAAGGAAGAGAAGAGCTAGAGATAGAGACAGAGATAAGAATGATAAATCAGGTGAGAGAGGAAGATAAGAGTGAGTAAGATGAGAAGAATCAAGAAAGAGGGAGAGAATAGAGAGTGAGATAGAGAGAAAAGAACAATAAATCAGGAGAGCAAGATAATAATGGTAGAAAGAGAGGGAGAGAGGAGTGAGGTAGTGAGATTGGGAACAAGGAATGATGGGGGGAGAGATAGAGGGAACAAAGAGCGAGTGTGATTGAGAGAGACACTTGAGAGGAAGAGAGCGCACGCACACACACACACACACACATACACACATATAGACAGAACCTCACATTCTCTTGGACAGGCATATGTGTGGTGTGCGGTGACATTTTTCTAGTGGGTGTATGATGTGGGGTTCAAAATGTTAACCAGAGTGTGCATCGTACTAAAATTATACCAGTCAGATAAATTTCTCTACCTTACTTGGTATTACTTTGAAATTTCCATGATGGAGCTAAAGAGATTAAATCCAAAATTTACTTTATTTGGATCAACGACAGAATGAATACTCCAAAATGGAGTTTTTAACATCAGTCAATTTCAGAGAAAATACTCCCAATGGAACATAATACTTCCGCATAAAAAATTAAGAAATATCAAGTGAATTTAACCATTCGTCCCCCCAACTTAAAGATCCATGGTCCTCAATGAGTAGAAAAAACTAAATCAAGACAAGGACAGAAAAATCATGGATTCTTGTTCTTCTTTGTTCTTTTATCTTTTCATCATTCCCTTTTAAGAACAAACCAACTCATGAGAGAATTTTCTAGTTCCATGGATATCATCATCCATAGTACATGAAACACCACTTGTCTTTTTTTTTGCAAAATACATGGTGCTGGATATGTCCAACCCTGTGGTTGTGCCCATAGACCGATCCAGCCATGCCCTGGACGCCATCCAGGGGGATTTTATATACAAAGTGGATTGTTTATCAGCGTTTATGGGCATGGAGCGAGCATTAATATCCCAATTATAGTTGGATCCTACTCGTCCACGCCATGTGCAAGAGTGATGCCTGGCAGGTGCTCAGAGAAGGGCGCTCGTGTCAACATCTCACCAGGTCCCCCCGCAATGATGATGATGCATGGAGTGTGTGGAGCTCTCCCCGTCGTCAACAGGTGGCATCGTTGAGGCATGTGGCAGGACATTAGTCAAGCGAGAGGGCGAGCGCTCCATGCAATACACCAATGCGGGATCTATCCTTTGGCAAAGTGCGGAGGCAACCATGAGCTGCCTGAGGGAGTTCATGCCAGGAAGAGTAAAGAGTAGAAGGGGATTGAGTGCATAGTTGGTAAGGGCATCCGTATTCTGGTTGCCCTCGCGCAACTAGTGTCGGATGCTAATCAAGCAGGGGCGGCATTGTATGAGGGCGAATGGTGATGAGGGTGTGGCTCACCAATGTGCCCCAAGTGCTAACAAAATTACATGTGAGGGCTGAGCTGCGAACGAGGGGTGGTATAAGATGGTGAGTGCGTCATATCCACTAGTGGACTCGTTGCATGATATCTAGTGCTCGCATGGGGGTCCCTTCAAAATGAGAAGAATTTTGCCCTTTCCAGATCTCCCATAGTAAGTATGCTATGGTGGCTTGAAGGAATGGGTTCTACTTATAGCGTGGTGGCGAGAGAAAAATCTTGCCAAAACACTCTAACAGGGTTAGAATAGAAGAGGTATGAAGTTGTTGGCGCAAATGATGTCTAGGGCTGCCTCACTATGGAAGAAAAGGTGCTCCATAGTCTCAGCCTAGGGAGATGTGGGACAACATTGGCAACGCAAACTGAGGGAGTGATCGATACGAGTCACTGGATCATTAGTCGGGAGACCATGATGTATGAGTCTCCAAAGGAAGAATGAGACTCGAGTGATGATCATCGGATGCCAGATGCGGCGAACCTAGTGTTGGGTGAGGGATTTCTCGGGGAAATGCTCCCAAGAGGATTGGTGGGAGAAGGACCCATCGAGGGTAAGCATCCAAATAGGACTGTTGTGAGGGGTCTTGATGAGAGTACTCTAGGCCTGGGATAACATGTCTTAGGGGAGGCCATGCTATTCCCAAAGGAGGCACGGGTTGCCTGTGAGGAGCTGTGCCACGGTCAATCACAGTCGGTGGGCAAAGTAGGGCTGGTGGGCTAAAGGCTCATCGGCAAGCCATGTATCATACCAGGTGCTAATCGCACCCTGACCAACATGCCAATGGGTGACATTGGTTATCTCTAGCCAGTGGCACTGCTAAGCCCTCCATCTGCGAGGGCCTCCGATGTCCAGTTTTCTACGAGCCCAATTGTCGTACTTGGCGGAGATGAATCTCCCCACGGGAAGTTCGTGATACACATACGCCACACGAGCTTCTTTTGAAGCATGTCTTGGACGTTCTAAACGCGTCTGATCCCTAGACCCCCTTGTCCATCAGCCAACAAGTTTTCTCCCAAGAAACCCAGTGGTGACGACGTTCTCCGGCAATGTGACCATACCGTAAGAAATGTGCGCACAATCGCTCCACAAAGCAGAGGACTATGAGTGATAATGAGTGGACTGCTAGGGTGTGTAGTGGGATACTCATGAGGACATGTCGAATAAGTTGGATGCGGCAGTCTGAGGATAAAAAATGAAGTTTCCATCCGTCTAGTTTCTTTCTCAGCTTGGCCACAAAGGCATCAAAATAATGATGTCTAGAGCGTCCGAGAAAGATAGGGCATCCGAGATAATTCAAAGGGAGGCATCCTCGCGAGTATCCAGTATATTTTTTGGATAATATGAGAGCGCTTTGTAGTGGTGGACGGGTGGACCTAAAGCTGCTTTTTGGGGCATTGACGAGCTGGCCAAAAGCCTGCTCGTATGCAGTGAGGACACTCATAAGTTCTGTATATATTTTTTAGATCCATTGAGGAAAAGGATGGCATCATCTGCAAAGAGAGAGTGCGAGCGGATCGAGCATCCCCTTTTCATGAAATATGGTTGGATGAGGCCACGGGAGATTGCTCGAATAGAAGGATCATTATATTTATTCTAAACTTGAAATTTGTTTTCATTTCTACAAAATGGCTTGGATAATGAGTAAAAATAAGCATTTTAATATTAATATTGAGCATGGAATATTCAATATAAGTACAAGGTGTGTATAAAATCAACAAAACATTAGGCATGTGACAATAAAAAAACCTTTAACCCACAAGAAAACTTCAAAGAAAGTGTGAAAAGGTGATCATGTTATGAAATGAGATGTATCTTTTATTTTTATTAAAAATTTGTAATAAAATAAAGCAGTTCAATTTGATATATCTCGAATGAAGTGGCTATAACATATGTTTAATGCCACTGTGTATCAAAAAAATGCTCATGCCAATCAGTAAAAAAAATATTCAGTTTTATTCTGATTGATTTAAATTCAACAATTTAAGATTTAGCTATTCTCTTCCAAACCTCCAGTGTGTTCCTTCCAAACATATGTGATCCTCATTTATTTTGTAATAATCATTTTCATTTGTTACAAATGTTGATCCTTTGTCATGTCAATACTTGTAAGATGAGAAACATTCTCCATCCCTGATACTCATATTATCTTTGAAATCTTTGGGCACATAAATACAATTATCATTTTTAATATCAAAACCCAATGTGCATATCCAAAATAATTCAATCTTCTTTAGAGATGCTCAAATGGCAGCTTATTATTGTATCAGCTTTGCCATTCATAAATAACATATGATTATCTGAGAAAAGGTCTTAAAATATTTCTTCACCAAAGGCACCTAAAGAAAACATTCTTGGTAGTATAATTTGATTGAATTTAAATGGATCTAATTTTTGAGACATTGTAGGTGTGGCCTTCACATCTCAAATTGAGCCTAAACAGGCAGATGAGGCTTTAACAGGTATGGCTCGGGCAAATGCTATACATGAGGAGCTAGCTAAATTCAAATGGAACAATGTCTGAGATTTGGTACCAAGATCTTAAGACAAGAATGTCATAGGTACTAAGTGGGGATTAAGAACAAGTTAAATGAAAGAGGATTAATTATTATAAATAAGGCATGACTTGTAGCTCAAGAGTACGTTCAAATTGAAGGAGTCGGTTATTTGGAGATGTATCCTCCAGTTACAAGACTCAACATCATTAGGATATTATTGGCCTTTGCATGTTCCCATAACTTTAAACTCTTCCAAATGGATGTAAAGAGAGCCTTCCTTAATGCAGATATTAAGGAAGAAGTGTATGTGAGGCAATCACTAGGCCTTGAAGATAGAGAGAAACCTGAGCAGGCCCTTAAGTTGCATAAGGATATAAATGGACTTAAGCAGGCACCTAGAGCCTGCTATAATAAGTTTAGTACATACTTAATCTCTCATGGTCATGAAAGAGGTAGTGTAAATACTACCCTAATCATCAAGAAAACAGGGAATGACTTGCTTGTAGTCCTAATCTATGTCGGTGATATTATCTTTGGATCCACAAATCCAAAGTTGTGTGTGAATATTTTTTCCACCTCAAAGCACAAAAAAAATGAAATGGGTCTTATGGGATAACTAAGCTATTTCCTGGGATTTCAAATTCTAGAGAAGCAGAATAGCATCTTAATAAGGCAAGAGAAGTACACTAAAGAACTTTTGAAGAAGTTGAATGTAGAGGATTGTTAAGAAAAGTGCACTCCAATGAGCCATAATGCTAAGCTGGACCTGAACATCATTGGTCAAAGTATTGATCAGTGTATGTATAGAGGGATGATTAAATCACTATCATATTTGATAGCAAGCGGACCGGATATACTCTTTAGTGTACGTCTTTGTGCCCATTTCCAAAGTGATCCTAAAGAGTCTGCTGAACTATTAAATACCAGCAGAACTATTAAATAGAAGGTGTATGTGGCATTAAGACGAATACTGCTCTATCTTAAAGAGAAAACCAAGCCTAGAAGCTGGTACCCTAATAATCAAGAGTTAACGTTAGTCAACTACTGTGATAAAGATTTTTCAGGACACAAAGTTGATATAAAAGGCACAAGTGCCACTAGTGTATTTAAGAAGCTAAACTCTATAGCCTTGTCCATGACAGAGGCAAAGTATATAGCAATTGGATTGTGTTGTGCTCAAACCCTTTGGGTAAAACAACATTTAAAAGATTACCGGGTCACACTAAATCAAATATCTATTATGTGGTGAATGGGAATTTTTGAGACAATTGAGTTGGAGTAATCCACAAAAAAATAAAAACAAATCATCATTTAGCGTCGGCAGAAAAAGAACAATGTAGTTATGTTATGGTCCAAATAGGAAAACAACAACATCTTCTCTATATGTCCTAAGTAATGAGATAATCACAAGTCGATTGTGAAACAAAAATACAGATCATTTTGAAAACCCCAAAGATTATGAAAATGAGAATGGATGTGATAAGCATTAGTGGATTCCTTAGCGTCTCCGTTTTATAGGATCCGTCATAGGGATTAAGACCATCTTTGGATGGACAATCATCACAAACAGGTAGTATGGGTGATCCAAAATCAGCTAAGTACTGGGGGCAACCTCCCATGGGTATACACACTGTACGGGCATGTGCGGCGCTGGCCCCCGGGCACGCACATGGCAGGCCCAGCAGCCCGCACATGCCTGTACATGCCTGCCCACGACCCCTTGGTTGAACTCTCTATAACATATTTATAGTCCCAAAATGTTGTTACAAAAAACAATTACTGTTATTCCACGTTGCTCCATGAGCATGTACATAACTCCATCCATGGCGTGGCTCCCAATCACTCTACTTGATCAAACAGTCCCGGTTTATTACTACCAAACAAACTAAAAACAATCACCTACTTGAGTGTGTGTGGTCCTACATGTTCCTATGTATGGGCCTCGTGCCCGTCTCGAGGACGCCTAATACCCCTTTAGTGGGCCTCATTCCCTCCCCTTATAGGGAGGCCCATATGGCAACCCTATGTAAGAGGGGGGGGGGCACCCATCCATGACTAAGAGAGAAAGAATAAAGAAAAAAGGCATGAAACCAAATCTGTTGTTTTGGTTTCAACGTCAGATGTTTACCTTAAGTGAAAGCTATTCTCTAGTGAGGGCTCATATTTAGGGGCAGCATATATTTAGGGTGAGCATAAATTGTCTTTTTGATAATTTTCAAAAAGGGACAGAAATAATCCGGCACATGCCAGCATTTGTATGAATTTTTAAATTCATTAAAATGGGGAGATTAAAAATTTAAAGGCCATTGCCTTCAAGTCAATGTATGAATTTTGATGACTTTACCTTATTAAGTCTCCATGGAATTTGATCAAATCATCAAACTCTATCAGCCAATGACAATTCCATTTTCAAAATCAGTTGAATTTATGTCCGGAGAGTTTTTGGATGAGTAGGAATGTTGTATCAACCATCTCATACAAGCACGCATCACCTATGCTCGTGGAATGTTGTAACATAATAAACTTAGCACGTAAGGTCAATTAACCAGAACAATAAAAGTGAACGTCATATTTAGATCTTGAATTATATAATGTGTGGCTTGATCCCGAATTTCTAGATCAGTTATAATTTGTTTGCTTAGCCTATAAAATTGACAAAGATATGGCTGTTGTTTACGAGTAACCTTGAGGGATTGAATCAAATATTTTCTATGGGAGAATATACATCGAATCATGTTTTGATATTGAATTATAAGTTTATCTGATATGAATTAGGAATACAACGAATTTCATTATATAATATATGAATAAATATGTAGCAGATTGAGGCACATCAAATACCAATAAATTTATGCATCACAGTTTTTAATCAACTATACATGTGTACATTTTTTTATTGGATAAAGATTAAATCAATCGGGTTGTAAAAAGAAACTTTTTACAATTTAAATAGGCCTTGTATAAATATTTGTATTACAATTTTCTGAAAAGTATTTGAGAATATGTAGGCTGTGCACATCAGACAAACATTTACAAGATGACAGTTGACGATGATATCTTGTCCTTACTTCATAATACTTATTTTCTTCTTTTCTGGGCCATGGGATGTCTATTTATGGAGGTTAGATGTTCTCCACAAGTTCCAAAAATGCCCATCCATGAAGTTGGACTAGTATAGAAAAGAAAAGGGAAAGAAAAGTAAGTCTTCTAACGTTAATTCAAAATTTGTGTACATTAATGTTGCCACCTACTCTCTCTTAAAGGGGAACAACATCCTATTCATTTTAGCCCTAGTTTTTGAAGGTTAAAATTATCTCCTCAAGCACTCTATCTGCAAAAAATATATCCCAAGAAATATAGAGAAGGCCTTTAAGCTTTTGCTCCCATTGTGATCATTTCTGAATAGGCAACAAGGGAAGAGAAAGAATCAAGGATTCATCCTCCATTCCTGGTACATCTGGGTTTATTTTCTGTTTGTGTACTATTTTAGGTTGATTGTGAGGAAGCTGGAAGTTGAAAGAAGAAGAGAAAGAAGGAACATTCAAGGGAGAAGAGAATAGGCACAGATCGTAGGTTTGAATCATCAAAATGTGCACATTTCCATTCTCATGTGTCATAGGTCTTCAAGGAAAAGTAAATTTGGTAGATAAAGATAGAGAGATAGGTAGGATTTAATTGATAAACTATAGAAGAGATTTAGAAGCAAAGAGGTGAGAAAGATTTGGAATAAAAAGGATAGGAACTGGAAAATTGAAGAGAGTATAAATGGTATTAACTTAGAGAGATATATACAAACCTAAATCCAGTGAACCATATTTCATATCCTCTTGAATACATATCTTATTGAGCACACCATTTCCTAAATGTATACTATCTTGCATATATATTGTATTGCATACATATTATCTTGAACATAAGTTATCTGTCAAATACTTGTGCTTAGCACTTGAAAAAGATTGATAAATATTTGTGACTTTTCTTGATTATTACTTGAATTATTTATAAATTTTATAGGATTGTGGGCATCATCTAGACTAGGTTAAGTGGACCAAGGAAAGAGAAACCTATGTGGTTTGTGAGAAGATGGAGGACTTGCACGTCTGACATAGTGAAGGGGGGAAAGAACGTCAAACTCTTCACTGATTTTTTTATTTTTTGATATAGAGTGTATTACCTTTTACTCAGTGTTTTTTCTTGGGGCATTAAACTTCAGGGATTAGGGATTTCAAAAACTTTGGGGCATTAGGGATTTCAAAAACTTTGGGTCAGATATCCCTGCAATTGGAGTAAGGGAATAGCCCTACCCTGTATAAAAATCTTTGTGTTGATCTTCTTCAATCATCCTACACTAGATAGGTATAAAATCATATAGTCAGAATTAAATTAAATTATGAAATTTAAAAAGGCCTAATTCATCCCCCCTCGCTAAGGCATAACCCAGCCATTATGAACTAAAAAGTGGTACAAAGCCTTCCTAGACTTAAAACCATAACTGGTAGTGATGTAACACAACTGCCGGGATTGGTCGGCTCGTGCTACACCACCGGGGAAAGATGGCAAGAAATGCATGCAACGAGTATTAATGGATGTGACAGCGTTAAAATTCAATAAGAAATGGGCAGCAATGGCTGACTAGATTGATGATCAGTTAATGGTTCGGAGAGGGATAGACCACAATCAGACTCCCCATGACCCATTTGAACAATTTGATGATCTAAGAGGTGAGGGACAATGAGGTGTCCAAAGTTGTCCTCGTCCTTTACTGCTATGATTTTAGTTGATATCCCATTGAACTCCTGCCTCCCGACAAGAAGGTGGCTAGTCCCACTAATACGTAATCTCTAGGCAGTGGAGCGTAATAGAGACATGGCATTGGAAGAAATAACAATGCTGCTAAAATTATGGGGAAGCGATATAACCTGACGGATCGAAACCCAAAAGTCTGTGGCAAACGAGTTGTTGCAGTAAAGATGGATTGGCTGACGACATTCTAAGGGAGGGGCTTGGGGTCCTCATGTCCGAGGCGTGGGCGGATGTAGGAACCTGCAACAGGGCACACGAAGTGCATCATCTGGTCCCACGCATTCGGAGCACTCGAAGGGCAAGTGGAGCGCACGGGGCATGCTGAGCAGCACATAGGGGCCCAGCACGCTCAGTGCGCACCCATGCATAGAGCATGCATAGCGCCCATGCGCGTGCAAAGTGCATGAAATGCGCCCAAAGTGTGCAGAGCGCGCGCGGGTCAAGCGTTTGGCAGCTGGCAGCCATGCGGTTGCGGCCGTGACTGGTGGCATGCAAACCTGCCCATGTTGATGGCATTGGTGCACTGGTGGGGTGGCGCACAGCTGCCGCGGTGCGCAAGTGGCCGAGTTGCAAGCGTGACGCACGGGTGGTATGGTGCGATGGTGGACGCACGGAAGGGTGCCAGGCGTGCGAGGGTACAGTGCGCGGTAGGCACATCCTGAGGAGGGTGCAACAGCATGGTAGGCGATGCATGGTTGGACGTCTAACTATCGGTCTGGGGCCAGCAGAACTGGACTAGCTCATGGGCACTCGGCGGCATTTGGTAGCATTATGCACGCACTTAGAGGCAAGTGCCCAGCAGATGTGGACGGGGGGATTGTGGCGAGGCTAAGACGATGAGAGGGACTCCAAGAAATGATGATGGAGGGCTTCTTGGAGGTGGGCGGATCGTCCAAGAAAGGGGTTCTTGGAGAAGCTTCAAGAACTCCAAGAAGGCTCCCCTGGGGCGATGAAGAAGAGGCATGATAGTGGCGACGGTCGTTCTTTCGGTGGAGGCTCGGGTTGACGGCAGTGAATCTGAAAGTTATGGATGTTGTGGATTTATTCGCAGGTTATGCTGGAAAACAAAAAATGATAACTCCTAAAGATAGGAGGGTGGAAGCCCAGATGAAAAAGTCTTTAAATCTTGAACTTTCAAATTAACTTCAAGTGGCTCCTTAGACATGCCTCCCTTTATATAAGGAGGATGCCCAAGTGGGCCGAGTTAGGGGAAGCTGTCCTATGACGAGGACTTTCCCCTAACCGTCCAGCAATACATGCGAAAAATTAAAATAATAACGGATGAGGCCCAAAACACAACGGCCCATCTGATAATTCAGAAAAATAAATACAAGAAAGTATAGTCAACCAACTCTCGGGTCTCGAATGTTGGCTCGAGTTTCTCGCCATGGTTTTTCACGAACCGGTGTCCTGCTATTTGGATGGGGGAGTCCCCCATCAGGTATCCAAGAGTAGACCCTATGGCTAGGGAAAGTGACTTAGTGGGTGATGGATTTGGAGCCAACCTTGATAAGGTTGATTAAAAGGAGATGTAATTTAACTCTAAGGCTACGAACATTATCTTACGTTGCATGAACCCTTCCGAGCATGATCAAATATCATTTCTCAACACAGCTAAGGAGATGTGGGGTACATTATGTACTATTCATGAAGGCACATAGAAGGCACAAAAACTATTTTTTATCCATTCTACTAATTGAGTTTGAGATTTTTAGGATGAATGAAGGTGCGAAGATCAAGGATAATATAAAATAGCTCATTCGTCCAATCAGAACTAACAGCCTAGATCTTTCTTGTTATTGGGGGATGTGTCACGGTGGCCATCTCACAATGCACTCCATAGATTCTTGTTGAACTCTGGGTCAGTTAGTTTGGATTGATCCAATTCATTCAAATCATAAATTGATGTAAAACTTTTATTTCTCTCTTGATCTGCGTTGTCTGTATTTTGATTGGCCCATTACCCCATCATTAAGCTTTTCCTGTATTGTTAATGCCAGGGCTTCTTTCTGGCACAACTTATAATTAAATAAACGTATTTAATGAGCAATAGTTCCATGTTTAAATAGAGTAAATACTTATGATGTATTATGACTCATAAAAACCATCTCTTTATTAGACAGAACTCAGAAAAATCATTAAAGTCAATCATGTCTAAATATGTCTAAAAAATTCTAGGTTCATTTTTGCTTTCATTTTAATGCATAAACATTTTATTTAGAGGCATCAAAATAATGAAATAATATTTAGAATCACATCTGTGTTATGCATAATATATATATTTAAGATGTTAAGTAAACACGCAAGAATTCCCTACTTTACATGCCTTAAGATAATTATAATGACATAGAAATTCGTGAAAGATAATGTCTGCTATAAATAGGTGCTTGCTTACTTTCAACTAGGTCATGTCTACCTCAAGTCCTTACTAGTGGATGTGATGTCCCATTGTTATTTCTCTCTACACCACAAAGTAATAATATCCTGGTTAAGTTCTATCAAAAGTAAGCGTACCAACTGGAAAAGTATATGTCATTTTTCTTTACCAACATACTGGACATGGATTTGATTATGTTAAAAGTTAAAAAATAGAAGAAAATACAAATTCTTATGATATGAATGTAAAATCCTCTAATTTATACATACTTCCCAATGTTTATCCGCCTGCTTTTTAACTTATTGTCCCTGATAAGTTCTATATACTCCCAGTATTTAACTACTGATTTGAAATGGAATCATTGTATACATGTTCAAAATAAAATAAAAGTATTATTAGAAAATATTTATACACTGCCTCTAATAGATATGAAATTAATATTGTTTCACTATCTTGTTTTTTGGAATCATTTTTCATTGAAATTATATGCTAATGCCGATAAAAAAATCCCTTAAAATTTATCAGATGACCAGAGATGCGGTATTTAGGAACTCTCTATATATCCATAAAATCACGCCCTTATATAAAATTTAGTATAAAGGATGTGATATCTGGTAGGGTCTCTATGGAAACAATGAAGGGATCTTTTTTTGTGATATGTGTCAAAAAAATTAAAATACATTATCTCAGATTGATCATATTCTGTAAACATGAAGCACACACATTGTTCTCCATGACATGATATGCCATATCATGTCATGTTTATCTATCTACATTTTAACTAGTATGATGAGTTATATGTCTTTCTCCTAATAAATGATTGGTTTGTGTTTATCTGTCGACATTTTAACTAGTATGATGAGTTAATGACTTGAATTTGGATTACCTTTTTATCTGCTGCAATTAAATTTGGTAGATAAATGTACCTGTCAACTTTAACTATCACATATTTTGATTTCCCATATGATTACCCTAGTTTTTCTATCATGTAGTTTACATTAAGAAATAACAGGTGATAGAGTTATACATGGCCTCCAAGACAATCACATATTCAATGGCAGAAATGTTTTTATGTAATGTGCAAGGCTACTTATAATCTAGACCAATGAGGGTATGCTATTGTTAGTGAACTATAATAAGATCATAAAATAGTGATTACTTATCTTTAAAATTTTATTATAAATAATCCTATTGTTAGTATATTTAAAACATACATCCTATTATAAGTAGTATGATCTCTCATAGCATGGGTATGCTCGATTCTGTAGGCATTACAGTGGAGACATAAAGGATATATAGTGGGTAATATAAAGAGAAATTGTCCACTGAATTGATCTGTGTGAAACCTCGGATGATTTTATACCTAACTTCCACTTCTAATGATTCATATCACAATTGTGTAGATGATCCGTATTCAAAGATGCATTGATTGTAAATTAGTCCTAAGTTGGGAAAAATCTCATTTTATGGTGCAGGAGGGAGTGGTGCAAGGACACATGGTCAGCAACCATGGGCTGGAAGTGGACAAGGCCAAGATAGAGGTCATCAGGGATCTTCCAATGCCCACAAGCCTAACAACCCTTGGGGTTTTCCTCGGCCATGCAGGAGGTTTATTCTCAACTTTGAAAAAAATTCAAAACCTCTAACTAACCTTCTCTCAAGTAAGAATAATAATATTATGTTAGATAAAACTGCTCTTGCTGCATTAAATGACTTAAAAGAAGCTCTCACACAAGCTCCCATCTTGCGAGCCCCTGATTGGAACTGGCCATTTGAGATAGTGTGTGATGCTTCTGCCTTTGCTGTAGGGGAAATATTAGGTCAGAGAAGATACAAGAAACCTGCGGCCACCTACTATGCTAGTAGAATCGTATGAGACGCTTAAATTAATTACTCTACTATTAACAATGAATTTTTAGCAGTAATTTTTGCTTTAGAAAAGTTTCAGCCTTATATACTTTGCAACAAGATCACTATCTATACTGATCATGCTGCATTTAAATATTTGATGTCTAAAAAATAAGCTAAACCTAGGCTCATTAGATGGATATTAATATTACAAGATTTTGAGTTAGAAATAAAAGATAAAAAGGGGTGTGGAAATGTTGTGGCAGATTACCACTCTAGGATTACTTGTGCTAACTCCTTACCTATCCTGGAATCATTCCCCGATGAGCAAATCTTAGCCATCCAAACAAGGAATGTGCCTTGGTTTGCAAATATTGTAAATTTTTTGGTAACATGGAAAGTACCTTCTGATTGGAAATTCAATGAGAGAAATAAATTCTGCAAGGATATCAGACACAACTTTTTCATCAAGGGGTTGACCAAATTATTAGGAGATGCGTGCCAGAAGAAGAGCAACTCAGCATGTTGACATTCTTCCATTCCAAACCAGGAGGAGGACATTATTCTGCTAAGGTAACAACCAACATGGTACTAGAATGTGGATTTTATTGGCCAACTATCTTTAATGATGCCCATGAGTTTTATTTAAAATGTCTTTCATGTCAAGCTTTTACAGATATATATAAGAGAGATCATATGCCCCTTAAGCCCATCTTAGAGGTTGAAATTTTTTATTTATGGGGAATCAATTTTATGGGTCCATTTCCTAACTCAAATGGATATGAATATATTTTGATAGACGTTAATTATGTTTCAAAATGGGTAGAAGCCGTTGCCACTAGAACAACTAGTAGTAAAATTGTGATTGATTTTGTGGAGACACATATTTTCTGTAGATTTGGATGTCCAAGTGCAATTATTAGTGATGGAGGCTCTCATTTCAATGAATTTAATTTTCTTCATATTTTGAAAAAAACATAGAGTTCATCATAGAGTCGCCACCCCATATCATCCTCAGGCCAATGGTCAAGTCGAACTATGCAATAGGGAAATTAAAAAGATTCTTCAAAGGATAGTTAAACCTAATAGAAAAGACTGGACACTTAAGTTAAATGAAGCATTATGGGAATATAGGAATATTCCCTTTTAGGCTTATATTTGGGAAACCATGTCATTTACCACTAGAGTTAGATCATAAAGCACTTTGGGCAGTTCAACGTTTAAATCTTTCTTTAGAAAAAGCAGCAAAAACCAGGTTGCTCCAACTACAAGAGCTTGAAGAAATCTGGAATGAGGCATATTAGAATGCCAAGATTTACAAAGCTAGGATGAAGGTCTTCCATGACAGAAAAATCAGAAGAAAAAATTTTGAGGTAAGCAAAAAGGTATGGCTTTATAATTCAAGGTTAAAATTATTTCTTGGAAAGCTTAAAAGTAGATGGGATGGTCCCTATATCATCCACAATATTTTTGACAATGGGGCCATTCTTATTTCTGACCCTAAGTCTCATAAAAGCTTCACAGTTAATGGGCAAAGACTCAAGCCCTATCTTCAGCATGATCATATCCAAGAGCCCATTAAGATCGCTTTAGAGAAGCCACTCGATGCATCAACAAACCATCACCTATAGCCTAATAAGTTTCCCTTTCCCTTTTTGTTTTTGTTTTATTCTCTTCTTTGTTTTCTTTTACAGGTCACTAGGTTACACTTCCATCAAAAGAGTAGGAGAATGAGAAGCTAAAAGCATAACAACGTACTTGAAGAAAAGGTGACACCCATTGTTTGTTATCCCTAAACCTTTTCCTTTTATTTATTTAACTTTGCATGGAGGACTATGCATTAACTAGGTAGGGGGGAGTGTTTTTCACATTGCATTATTCAAGTCATCAACGTCAAATTATTTCAAAAATTTTAAAGTCTCATTCTTTTTTGAATTAAGAACCTAACTATGGACAGTTCATTCTATCCTTGACTATAGGAAAAACTGTATGAAGTATCAGCCTCTAGAACACCTCACTATCTCAACATAGGTGGATACCAACTGAAATTTTGGATGATATGTGGTCAATTTTCAAAATGGCTGGGTACATGGCAAGGTGAGAGCCAGAAATGAAGAGTCAAAGGGTGTATATCTCATGATCCTTGAGGTTTTAGAGTTGAGTGAATGTGTGACCCCCACTCTACACTAGTCAAATTTCGCCGAATCTAGTTTGGAGTGGCCAACTCTAGATCAATCTTATTTGAAATAGGCTTATTCTAATCTTCAAGTCCTGGGCACAAAATCCTTGACTTTATTCATACTACCTTTAAACTGAAAACTCCTTTAGTTATATCTGCCACTTTTCAGACTTGACCCATCTTTGACCAAGCCCCAATTCAAATGACTAGTAGGGAACCTATTCTTCAGACTTACCCTTCTACTTAAGAAATGCCTCAACTCCCAAGTGTTTATCTTCTTATTTTAAAAACAAATGAGCAGGCCACTCATGCTTTCCTCTGATTTAAAATATCATTCCAATAAAATTAAGACTGCATACTCTTAATCTGTTCATCTGTTCGATCCTCTAGAAGTTATGATATGTGAAATACTTGCGGAATGATCATGAAAACATTCAGATTACTAGGCAGTTCAGCTCATAATCCTTTTACTTCTTACTTACCCCTCAAAAAAACAGAAGAAGAAGAAAAGAAAAAGAAAGAATTTTTTTTTCAAAAAGAAGAAGAAGAAGAAAATTAGATTAGCACGGGATTGTTTGTTCTCTTTCTATGAGCTGCCTAGTAATCTGAAGTACAACTTGGTTAGTTGAAATGGAGGTTGAAGAAGAACACATTGGTTGGAAATTGTTAGTGATACTTTAAAGGATCTCTCATCTCCTTCTAACCTCCACCTTTCATTCTAAAATCTTGGGAGTTAGTCTTTCTACGTCGAAAAATCTTTACACTCGTGTTTCCCTAAATCTCCCCTCATCCCTTCTTTTGAGCCATCCCTTCCACTGACTTCTCGCATGCACTTAGAGTAGATAGGTGGTCTTCATTTTTCTATTTTTTATTGATCAGCCGTTTGAAATTTTATGCTCATTAAAGGAGAAGTAAGTGTAATGTCTATCTTGGATAGGAGAAAAGTGAGTAGGAATGCCACTCTCGAGGTAGTCGTCATCCAAGGGAGAGAGAATCACTAAGCAATAAGTGGTGTGAGGCCCAGTTCAAACGTGTGAAGTGAGGAAACTTCAGGTTCATGATGTTGAACCTAGAGATGAGTAAGGCCGTCACTTTCATAACCACCATCTCTGCCCACACCACTAGCAGTGGGCTATGCATTTTTGCGAAGATTTGAATTCAAATTGTTGTAGGGAAGTATTCATACTACGTGAATAGTAACATTCTAGCACTTCACCCAAAATACTTTCCGGCAGTTAAAAATAGCTGAACTGTCCAAAGTTAAACTTTAAGGACATTGCTAAAGGACTAGCAATAATTTAGGTAGGGGGGTATTTGATGAATCAAACAGTAGATGCTAAATGACATACTTGAGTGAACTATTTAATGAATATTAATATTTAAATTTATTACTTAAACATCGTTTAGCACTTATTCATGAAGTTGGCCTAAATAAGTAATTGAGTATCTATGACTATTTTTAGACTAAGCCCACTTGACTCATAGAGTCAACTGGAATGAGTCTCACTTCTCTCTCAGAGTTTTGACATTTTGAAGTTCAGGTCTCATTTGAGGGTTATTTGTCTAAGAGAAAGAGGTTCAAGAAGGCCCAACCACGTTCAGAGCTCCAGGAGTGGCCTAGAGTTATAGTTTGCATGACTTTAATGAGCCTTTAATATCATTAAGGCCAAATCTTCAAAAAAAGGCAAGCCAAGTGAGCGACCATAATGAGGAGCAATCAGAGGACTCAAACCTGATTGGATGACACCTCTTCACCAGGATTGAGGCTGAAGAAAATATCTGGACCATTCAAGACCTTGGGAGATCCAAGGGTCATCATTTCCCTCTCTTCCCTATATAAACCCCTCACAATCCAACGTAATACTCACTCTTGTTTCAATCTAAATCCAAGATTTAGTGGCCTGTGTGCAATTTTTCTTGAGTCCTCTTACCTTTGGTGAGAGTTGAGTAGAGCAGGGGCGTTCCAGAGCAAGTGCTGCTGGAGAAGTGGAAGAGTTTTGATCACCTTGACCCTTGGCGGGTGTAACAAAGAGGTTCGATCACTATTTCTTCCCCTCATCCCTATATGTTCACCTTTGTCTACATGTTAGTCTTGCAGCAGCTAGCCAACATCTAAATGGTTCCAACACCTCCAACATCCAGACGGTGAAATTTATTTTATTTTATTTTAAATTTAAAAAAATTTCAAAACTTCTTAAAAATTCCCAAAAATCATACTTTATTTAATGTTTCCTTTTAGGATTAATTTTGATATATATAAATTTTATTAATTATAATTTTATTAAATCTAGTTACTTTTCTTTATAGGTAAAAAAAGTTATAATTATAAAACAAACTTATACAAAACTACCAAAAATATTTTAAACTGAAAATTCACTAATTATTACTTTGCTCTCTGAGGATCGACCCTTACTCTCCCTAGGCTAGTAAGGTTTATAAATATTATTGTGTTAATTCAGATTACCTAACCGACTATAATTAGTGATTATTTTATCACTTAATACACCCAAAAATATGAATTATCAATTAGTACACATTTGTTTAAATCCTCCCCCCCCTTTTATATCACCTTAGGTTTCTGCTCCCAACATGTTATTAGAATCCTAATGGATTTTAATTAAAAAAGGCACCAATCAATCAATCAGAGTTGTGTGATATCTGATATTTTGATTTTAGTTTTATCACATTTTTCTCTAGGTAAACATTCCATTGGATAGCCCAGATAATTATCTTTCACATGCCACCAACTATGGCAAAAAAATCTCATATATCAAAATTTATTACACTTCTCATACATCACACCGTATCAACTAAGTTTACCCCTTGCATATTCCACATGCAATGGCCTACAAAATAGGCCACTAGAATATCAAATAAGGGTATTTGGTTTTATTTTTATTTATTTCCTGTTCTCATAATTCCCTAAAATTCCTAAAATTTATAAATTATTAAATATTTTAAAATAAAATAAAATTTTATTCATTTATTTAAAATAGTTTATACAAGTTTTATTCCATTTAATTTAATTTAATTTTTGGAAAATATCTCAAAATACCCCAAAACATTAAAAATCTATTAAATATTCTAAATTATATTGTAAACAACATTTACTCTACTTATTATCTGGTCCCTCTAGAGTCAACCCATACCCCATACTATGAAAACTTTTATGAACATTCTCGCCTAAATAGTATCCTTAAAAGGATAGATTTAAAATCATTTTTTAATTGGTGATAATTGGCAGAGAAAATTTAATAAAAAATACATATATTAAAAATAAATGAAAATATAAATAATACGCAGTAAAAAATATATTCTGAGTTAAAGATATAAATATATGAATCCATTGCTTTGAAATTCCATAGAATATATAAAATATAGATGCTTGTTTTAGTACAAGAAAAATAGATTTGATAACTTTAAACTTGAGTGCAGAAATAAATAATAATTTTAATACAAACAATCAAATAAAAGTAGTATAATATCAAATTATAATATATATTTTATAATAACTATCACATTATTATATAGGCACATTAGCTGCAACAATGTGGTCAAGTATCTATGGGCCGCTGTTTGATGACTATCAATGCCATTACAGATCTTTTTTTAGCTTTTATAGTCTTAACTAAAATATTAAAATCATGAAAAAATAAGAAAATTATGGTTTAGTATTCTTAAATATAACTAATATAAATTAAGAAATTTATGTTTTTGAATCATAAATCTTCATCTTAATATAAGTTAATTTCTCTGACTAAGCAGGTTCGTTTGGATTTGACCATAAGTCTAGATTTGATTATAATTTTTTTGTGTAAACATTAATTACTTGTAATGAAATTGATTAGACATATAAGTGAATTCTTTATTAGTGAAGAAAGCAAAATCACATGCATGTATTAGTTGCATAGGAAGTGTATTTGCATGTGTACGTGATGCAGTAGTGGTTGTTTGTGAGGTCTATATAAAGACTGTCACATAAGCAGCTGCAATGGTTAGTCCCTTCATGTGGGTAGTCCATTTGCATGACAGTGCCTATATGATTACACCAAAAAATATGAGCGAAAAAATTATGATTTGCAGTCTGCTTGCAAATGGATGTAAAAGAATGCTTGAGTTGCACTTACAAACATGCTTGAGTTGACACCTAGGCATGTAGTGCACACTATAGTGAAGAAAAATTAGTACTCAGGTCAAATGATTGTGTGGTCCATATGTTGCACCTTATTAGAAGAATACTGCAAATATAGAAATATAATTCAATAGGGATGTAAATAGAGCTTAGGAGGGAGAAGTGGATCAAAAGAATCCTTATTTCTTATTAAATTTCCAAGCTCTGATTGGTGATAAGATGCAAGTATAAAATAATTAGTGGCTTAAAAAAATAGAAAAATTCAAAATCTTCATAGGGATGCAATAGATTCTTTTATCAATGAACACTAGCGAGGGTCTAAATAAGTCAAAGAGATGCTTAATTTTCATCTTTCAAGCAATGAATGTGAAACATCACAAAGACAAATCACTAGTCATGGAATAATTAAATTCTAGATCAATACATAAAAAACAAAATTTGAGTTATTAAGTCTAAGGTTGGCAACAAGGGACAAATGATGGCATTCATGTTGGAGAAACCTTTTTGTGTAGAACATGAACTATAGCATGTCAGCCCACATTGTATACAGCTGAAATTTTAAAAATTGACCTATTGAATATACTTCAATGACTAGGTTAGATAATAAAATATTATGAGACTGTTCGACTTATTAACTTGACTGGTACATGGGCCCAGAGTGCACAGACAAAAGTCCCATTGACCATCAATAAAGCTCAGGGGTTTGTATAATTTGGAGAAATCCCCAAACAAAATCATCCATGTTAGACTTCCTTGGGAGCCCATATTTCTTCTCTCTTCTCTCACTATATGCTCTCCCTTCTAGTGTGCAAGGAAAGATAAGGATATTGGACATTCTGAGGGTCATGTGGGTATGTCTAGAAGACAGAACTTAAGGTGTAGAATGAGCCATTTGAGGAACCAAAATGATAATATATTTGATTCCATGAAAGTTGATTCAATCGTTATTTTTTATTTTGTCTTAGATACCCAATTAAATTTAAAATCTAATTTTCTATGTCAATTATGTTCAGATCATCAATTAGAGGAACCAGAATTCAAGAATAGGTTGGAGAAGTAACTGTAGGCTTCTCGAAGGTTTCTATGAGGGAATTGTTTTAGTGGTTGGTTTTGAAGTTATTGGGGTCTATGAAAGTAGTGGAAACTTTATCATCATCTGATAAATGATACTTTTCTAAAGGGTTTATAAGCAGTACATCATATTTTTCCTCCTTCCTCGTACACTTCATGCCCAAGATCTGTACCAAAGTGACACATAACTTTTGATTCATGAACCCTTATTGCTTGAATTTATAATTTATGTTTTTATCGTTTAAATTGAGATTCATAAACCAAATAAATTATATGTTTGCTCAACTAATTCAGAATTATGGGACTTTCATCTCATTAATTTATTTTGAGAATAAAATTAAAATTATATTACATATCTTCTAATACTAGCTTCCTTACTATTTCTGGGTATCTCCTCTATAATGATTGGCCAGAAATCACAAAATATGATTTCTTATTTTCATTGATTTTTGGAATTTTTCCTTTTTTTGAAATCATCAATTATCTCAGTTTAGAGTTTTAAATGAAATTAAGTATATAAAATTTTTTGTATTCAGATTCCTGTTTGGCCACCTGACCACGCATAGCTCAGGCTACATGTAGGTACCCTACCCATGGATGGCACAGCTTCTTATCTTGGCCACCTAAATATGATTTCTTTACTTAACTGGGCACATACCAGTTGAGCTATTGTCAAGCATGGAAGAGCATGTTGTGAGACCTATCGAGAGAATGAGTCTGAAATATTGTATATTTTATGAGAGAAATTAAATCATCTTTAGGATCATTTATATTTATAAATTATAAGTGAAAATTTTATCTCCAAGTACACTTAGTACACTAACTAACACACAAGATCTGTTTTCCCATTATTTGTAAATTTTTTATTTATATAACAAGTTAATGATTCAGACATATTATCTCCTAACTTTAATTCAAATCTCTAATCATCATTTTTATTTGTTAAGGTTTAAAAAATATGTTCTTATTATTTTATTGAGATAAATCAAGTTTAAGAAATCTTTTGAAGAAATAAAAATAGTACTAGCTCAAAAGATGGCTTAGACACAGCCCAAAGGCTAGCATAGTATGAACTCTGGAGTTCTGCCCAATAGGGAAGCCCATTGGCATGGCCCAAAGCTAAATACATATAAGAGTATGTTAAAATTAACTGTTCCTGACATATGTCACATGTGAGAGTGACCACAGTCCCTAAATGTAATATACAGTTACATGTTCAATATTTGTGACATATTAGATATATCTTAGATTAGAGTATCGTGTTTGTCATTCATGATGCTGACATGTGTAGTGAGAATAAAAAAGGAGATGCAGTATCTGTTGATCTTCCACCTCCTTAATTATTTACCAAATTCCTTAGCTAGGCTATGCCCTAATTCAATCCCTTTCACTTAGTTATATCGCCATGTAATTATAGCACAAACTCCTCAAATTCTAATGTTTCAAGCAAATCTATTTTGATCTCCCTATATTTTTATCCTCATAATTCTTTTCTCCTTCTTTAATTTCTCTACTTTATATCATAAAATAATGAATAAATCAATTTCTACCTCCCTGTGTACCAATGCTTACTTCCCCTCTATTCAGAACAAAATATTTAAGGCAAAATTCTATAAATATTTTTTTCTTAATATCAATTCCATTTAATTCTTAAATTTTGCCTATTAATTTTTTAAAGGTTAAGGACAAGAGGGACGTCTATATAGAAGAGACAGTAGGGGTCATCTCAGTAAAAAAAATGATTTTCATGTGCCACAAATCGATATACAAATGAAATATAAAAAAACTTTCATATGTGTATAAACCTAAAGATATAACACAACTTACTGTTTGCCTTATTCACATATGATATTAAAATACTTATTGTTACATAAAAAATTATTATTAATGCATGCATACTTCTCTTCCTTAAAGTTCTCATTTACAGGTATAATATATCTTAATATCACCCCTTTCTGCCCCATTTTTCATGTTTTAATATAAATTTAATCATTGTACTAAATTATTTGCATAATAAAACTCTCTTCCGATTCTAGACCTACATAATATTATATTCTTATAGCATATCGTAGTCTTTCATCTCTTCTGAAATATTAATATTCAAATTTTTATCCTATATTAATTTTATTTTTATATTATATAATATGTTAATATACCTTCTCATAAATTTTTACTATTTCTCTCTGTATAGATTAAGTTCCCCTTAAGATATCAGTCATATGATTAATACTGTATCCGATATATTTAATGTTGTACTCTTACTTAAAATCAGAGTTCAATTCTGATAGCACTCTAAATTTGGTCTTTATTTCAAGAAATTAGAACAATTTTATGCATTTAAAGAGTTTAAAATGGGGTTGTTATCATATATTTACAAGTAATTAATGTTTCAAAGTGATTTCTGATTTTTCCCTATTTTTTGTTAATTTTATGAATTTTTCGGAATTTTTTCTAGCTTCAAATAATTCTGTTTAAATGAAAATGGCAGGTTTAAAATTTAATTTTGATTTTAATTAGTGTGAGGATGAATTACTGAATTTTCTATAATTTTCTAGGATTTTCTAGGATTTTATTGGATTTTTTGTTTTGATTTATTTGAGGAAGAAATTAAATTTTAAAGAGGAAAATGATATATTTATAACGGGAATATGAGTGTTAAAGTGATTGCTAAACTTCGAGGGGCTCTTCGTACATATTTGTAATTATACCCCTAATAACAGCTCTTGGTCGTGACGGCAGGGGTAAAGATACAATTATGAAAAACATTTCAGGGATTTAATTGCAACTTGTCATGATATATTTTATGGGCGGCATCAAGCGGCAAATTCACGTATTGAAAAGGACTTAAGTGCAAAATGACAAAGTGATTTTCGGCGAGCTATGTGGCCAAATCTTGGCCGTCGGATGAGAATCCGACGGTGCTTGATGAGTGTACCACCGGGCGGTAAGTTCACCACCCGTGTGACGCATACAATATGCATGTACAGGTGGTGACATGGAAAGTTTCTATTCACATATGCTGGACAAAACACACGGGTAGATGCGTGTTAAATTTACCACTGTTTCTTTTGATTTTTTTTTCTTTGATGTTATTTTCGCCAAGGGGTACGTGGCGCTGCCAGATTCAACCCCAAAAAATAGATTTAAACTGTGCCAACCAATCAAAATTCAACACAACATGGCGTGTGAAAAATGAAAATAAATAAATGAATTTCAATCCAATGGCTAAGATTGGTCAAAATTCATTTATTCATAACTTTTCATCCTGAAGTCTGATTGAGATGACTTTTTTATGGATTTGCTCGTGTTGACCTCCTCTTTCTATCTACATGCTTGGATCATTCATCTAAATTGATAAATAAAAATTAACTACTGAATGGGGGAAAAATGGTAATTTTTACCATGTAACCTAAATATAAAAGCCAAATTTTGAGAGGAGTTCCTTCTCGATGGTGTTCTATCACAGCTGCAAGATAGAAAGGGGCTCCAGCTTGGATCAACCTGTTTTGTACCTTTTTTTCTTCTTTGTATTTGAATTTTTGGTGTATCTTGGATGATGTTTTAGCGAATCTCTTCGTCGTTCTTATCAATCTTGGTTTGAACTTCTAAATCAATAGGCTTGAGCGAAATGTACAAGCCCTTACTGAGATTGAGAAGAGAGATTGTTAGTTTTACCTAGCTATTCCAACTACACCATAAAAATTCTAAAAAAAGAGATTTAATTTCTAGGAAATTAGATTTCCCCTTTTATTTTCTAATAGTGTAGTTATTTTTTTGAATTACCAATCCTTAAAAAAAACCAACCAAAACAAATCAAAATTTTCTCTTTAATCTCTCTAATTGACTCTTTTGATCCTTCTCTTTGGATCAAAGAAGTCAATCTAGAGCTCCTTCTTTCTTTTATTCCTCTACTCTCTTCTACCCCCCTTTCTAAATTCCTCCTCTAATTAGGGTAATTTGATCTATGTTGAAGATTAAATTAACCTCAATTAGGTTCAAGTTATTCAAGAAGATCATCAATTGGATTCCTCACTAGCTTCACTTGGACAATACTTATACTTATCACTACACATCTTAAGTCGGGTTTTTATAAGTTTTATTGTATAAGCTAAAATTGACAACGACAAGGGATTGAACTTTTATAAAATTCACCCCTGTTTTTGGCTTATCAAATTCATTCAACAGTCCACCTGTGCACACAATCTACTCATTCTTATGCAGTAAGTGAGCTGAAGTGAAATTAATTACAAAAAAGATAAAAAATTAATTGTAATTTATCTTTATTATAAAACTTTAACTAGAGCAAGAACCAAAGACTAGAAGATTAGTGAAAATATGCGGATGTTTTGAAAATGTAGCATGTTTATTTTTATTTTTCTTCTTTTCTGAAAATAAATCAGCCTTGGAGCCGTCAACTGGGAATACAACCATTAGATATTTTAAGGATGTGAAACTCTAAAAGTTGTGTGGTAGTGCCAATGATGAGGGTATGGAATTTTTGATACAATGAACAACCAGTATTCCTTGAGACTTTCATATCTAGAGATCTAGAAGGCCAATTGAGCTAAAATATTTATGGAAGATTTGTCTTTTTACTCTTTACCCATCCATGCTATTTGATCAATAAATATAGCTAGCAAATGGTGCAAAATATTTATTTCAAGTTGCTTCCTACCCATTTAGGCTATGTAAAAGAGATTGATTCTTGGTGTATTGGATGATTGAGGAGAAAAATCTAGAAAATAAGGAGTTTTAGTCCTCAAAATCACCACAATCTTTGTGATTTTTATGGAGTAAATTTATATTCACTTACCAATATCTCTCTTCTATAATACAAAAAATATACATGTGGAGATTCTAATATCTTCTGTCTTTTCAATAGGTCATTATTGTATTGCTAAATTAATTTCATCCACTCCATGATCTTCATGGTAATATTAATACGATGAAATTTTAGTTTCCAAGGTTTGTGTATGAATGATCATAAACAAGATACCATTCCTTCTTTTGCGTACCCATGAAGAAAAAGAAAAACTAAAACTACTACAAATACTTTCACTAGACCTTACTTTTTTAGTTAGTATATGGTTATGGCCAAGTTAATTTTGATAAACAACTTCCTAAGTATCTTATTGGTGATCACATTTTTCCTCATATTTCATGGAGAGATACCTGGGGTAATATTCATGGTCACGATTGCTCATAAGAGTCTTAAGGTTGCCAGAATGTTCAAGTTTTCAAATAATAGAATCTGGATTTTAATTGCATTTGTGAAATTTTCATTCAAGTAAAACTGTTGATTCCTTCAAACTAATCTTTTCTTTCTTTTTATTTATTCAGGTGGCATGAGTTTAAAGAAGATGAAAATTTCATTAAAAATGCCTTATAAGTTAAAAAAATATCAATATTCTAAGTTATATTATTTATTTATGAATTTAAATAATTTTTAAGGCCAAAAACGTAATATAATCAAAGGCTTGGACCTGTGGTGGCTCCAATGTGGAGGCATTCCACCCTGCTAGCAACATGGGCCTAAAGAATTGCCTATGAGGCACAATGTGGCCAATATGAGCCCAAGATGTTTATTTCGTACTAACATGAAAGAAACAGCCATTTTGTAACCATCTAGAAATATAAATCTTTCCATATGGATTATTATTTTGATGTTTTGTGAAGGTACACTTGAAAGAATGTGAGTCATTTGATGAAGATCTAACAATTACGATTTGGACCCGGCGATGGACCCATGATATGCAGGAGGTGGCCTCTCCCACGCTACCACATGGCATCATCTCATTCATCATGTTTATTCAAAACAATGAATGGCCGAGATCACTCATGTTCATATGAGTTTATTTAAGTTTCTTTATTTCTTTACAAGAAGGATACCTCAGAAATCCTCCATCAATTGAGTGTGTAGTCGTGTTTCTTTGGTTAAGAATAGTGTGATTTACATTGTTGACTTGCTGACACTCGTTCCAGTGCAAAATTCTTTTCAATACATTAAAAGAAGAGGGAGAATGATTGTGAACACACTGGAATACTCCAAAAGCAAAAAATGAGGTAATAATGAGTTTTGAACTTGATTTAAGACCTAATTTATGCTACTTATAAGTTGGAACTATGCACTCTTCTTTGACATTGGTTTAGTCATGAGTGAAAAAAACATACAACAAACTTGATGAAAAGAAAGTCAGAACTCAGTTAAAATCTCTATTTTTTCTTATATAATTTTAATATATCAATGTCAATTATTCTGATATTTGACCACTGAAATTATTGTTTAACAACCACATCCTCATGAGAGTCACAATTCTTGGGTGTGGAATTTCAAAATTCATATATCATTACTCGAATCTCAAAATTGCATTATTCTTATATCTTTGGACTCTTCTATTCATCAGCTTTCCATCCATACCTCATTCAGGAAATTATGGTATCAATTGCTTGGTAAATTTTATCACTTTGATTGGATGTCATTAATTGAATCATTTTGAAAGACTTGACATTGAGAATTTGATATTAATTTTATACTGTCTCAAGTAAAATTTGGATATATATATATATATGATAATTAATCTTTATCTTTCTAGTTTTCAGATCATTTTCATAAAATTATGTGACCATTTTAACCCTCAACTCATCTAAAGTCAATGGGTTGGTCCAAATCAACACTCTGAACTTTCCATTGATTTTCTTCATATTTTAAAATTATAAAATTGCAAAACAATATTTCTGATAATCCTTACATTATCATTTTTTGAAAATAAAAAAATAAAAAAATTTCCCTTAAAAATTAATGAGTTGACTTGGTCAATGCACTAGCATGAGTGTACTTCATCATTGATTTCTAATCAAATTTTGATCTGCTTTCATTTAAATGGATTATTATAGTTTTTCAATTTAGTTAGATTATTAATAGTCCCCTCCAACTGTTTCAGTGGATTGTTGATGGAAGTTCCAAATCAAATAAATAATAGCATTTCTAATTGGGGCATACTTCTTAAAAATGTTGTCAGTGTCTTGCCCAGATCTGAAGCTATACTTCTGAAGAATACTTCAGCTCTATCTCAGTCCAAACATAAATAAATCTCTATTTTCGTGGGGTTTGTGGAGTTTAGTCAAATCTACTTGAGGCAAGCCTTTTTAAGTAGAAATACAAGTACTTGTATGAGATTCAGTTCAGCGGAGTTGAACAATATATTTTTTTACTAAATTTGGGAGTATGAATATAATTTTAATTAGGGTAAAATTCCAACGAGTTTATAGAATATCTCCAAAATTATCCCCAATTTTTGAGTCAATGCTTTGGATACACAGAATACATAGCACCAGATAAATAGAAAGATCTTTAAATTAATATCTCCAACTAGTATAACTAAACGAGTTAACTTTCCTTTCAGGAAAAGAAAGACTCTTTTATTCTCCTATTACTTTCATAACTGGACATACCAATTTTCCAATGCTGTTATACTTACATTCAAATGTATCATATGGTGGATTTTTCATATTTAGAGTTCACAAAGATAATTCTTTATATCATGATGTATTCAAATCATCATACCGCAGTCATTTTTCTAGTCTTAACTCCTTAGTTATAACCATAGACGTTTCATTATGCAATATGTGCTTCCTTTATACTTTACGTTTTAGAACCATTTGGTGATCATAAAAAATAAATGAATAACAACATGTAAATTAAATTAGCCCACAAATATCATCCAAATTTCATAAAATTTATGCATGCTAAATAACCTTATTTTCATGATGTCATTGTTCAAATGGATTAAAAAAACCATATGTTGTTATTCTGTTTTTTCACGTTTTTCTGATGATGGTTCATCAAGAAATCAGATTTAAAATTTACAGAAAATGTTTATAGATTATGAAAGGTATTTATGTTTTTCTGAAATTTAATTTTCTTTTATCTCTGTCTGACAGGCGTGACAATCTCATTCATTTAGCATACTAGGGAATATGTTGAATTACTTCAGTTCAAGGAATCTTAATTGTATGTTGCTTAACAATTTCAATAAGATGCTTAAATCGGAATTTATATAGGAAACTACTTTAACCAAAAGGTTGGAGGTGCATCATGCATGATCATCTTATCTAATTGATTGGTTAAACAAGAAACTGCTTTAATCAAGTGATCAATCCATAAATCTATTTCAACTGCACTTACCTTGATCATTCCACCTCTTCTAGCATTTCTGTTTCTTCCATGTCGGTTGAGGTCAGCACAATATGCATCATTTTCTTCATGGTTTCAAAAATATCAATAGCTTCATCTAGATATTTATGCATAAACGTACCTCCACTCACTACATCGATCAACTTCCAATATTGTTCTCTTAACCATACATAAAGGTGTAGATGATCTCCCCTTATTCTATACCGTGATGTGGACATTTTTGTGTTTATTCCCTTAAATTCTCTCATGCTTCTCCCAAGGATTCATTGGGTACCTAGCTGAATTCTTGTATGATTATCCTACACGCGTCAGTTTTTCCAACTGAATGTAACTTATTCAAGAAGGCAATCTCCATTTCTTTCTAACTATTAAAACTCATGGATAAAAAATTGAACAAACTATGAGCTTTATCAAGAAGATGGAATGGAAATAATCTCATGTGGATTATCCCTTAGTGGCATTATGGGAACAAAAAGTTTGATACATGATAGTGAATTCTTCTAAATGTTTATAATGTTCTTCTCAGAATAAGCTATCAAAAAGGGTAATAGATTTCATCATGTGATTATCTATCTTAATATTTGATCCTTGAGCATTCAAAGAGTTCATTTTGGTGTGTGGTTCATGCCCTAGAGGAGTGGAACATTCATTTGATAACTTCAACCATTCTCTAGCAACAATGCCAATTGATAAACTCAAAATTAGGGGTAAAATTAATAATATTTTAATTCAATAATATTTATAAACCTTTTCTCATAAACAAATTTTATTAGATAGTGATGAGCTTTTGGGTTCTGTGCCTTGGTTCATCCATGAAAAACATGATTCCATGGATGCAAAACCGTGTTAATCGATTCATAATCGATCTTTAAAAGCAATACATCAAATGTACCGTGTGGGGAACTTATCCGACCCTTGACATGCTCACTTTGAGATCTTTCTGAAGCCATTCACGTGCCCAGCCTATAGAAGTATCCATGTGATCACTTAGCGCTTGGATATCCACCTATTCTTCTTCAACTCTTCTTGGAGACTCTCTCCTTGGTTGAGTAGAGATGAGAGTGGAGAAAGGGGGGGCTCTCAAATCTGACTGGCCTGGGTGCTTGAAATGAGTGCCCCTTCCCTATTTATATTTCTCTTAAATTTTTCTCAAAGTAAAATATATCTACCCATGCCCTTATGATCTTATGTGTGTGACCCTCTAGGCCCATGTATCACTCTAGTTAATAACTTTAGTGGCCCAATAACAATTATTGACCAACCTTATTAATGAACTATATTAACATATAGATTAATTAACTAAAGATAATTTAACCCAATCAATAGGTGAAGTTTCCAGCCTGTGGGGTGCCAAGCTACACCTCGTGCTCTAGAAGATACCAAGTAGTGTTTGAACTCTCTTATTGAACCTTTACAGTCATCGGTTACCCTATATGTATAATCCATCATCCACGTGAGATTCTTGAATGACTTAGGGTATAGTTTATCTTCAAACCTTAATCCATCATTCAATTAGTACTGATGCTTAATAGGGATCATTGGAGAACTCCTCCTCCTATATCCTCACTACCCTGGCCAGGGATTTGCTGCATCATCTTCCATGAGTCAATCACCTCTTATATCGAGGGCCAATGATCCTGTCTTGACCACTCAATCATCTCCGTGAGCTTATTACAACATCCGGGCTATAACTTGTTTGAATCTCATGATTAGAGGCTCGTAAGTCATAATCAAAATGTAGTCGTCTATTCCCGAGATGTCCTTGGTGTCTTAGGTCATTGGATCACTTATACAATTGTGACATAAATCAACCTGTTTGACATTTAGGTATAATACCATTCAGGGATTCATATGGATCAATTTAGTGTACTCTTTCTGTAAAGAGAACCCACTATCTATCCATAGTGTCGCCACACTAATGGCCACAGGATCGGCTATACTTATCGTATAAGTAGGATCCGTTAGTGTTATTCTATCTAGATAATTTGATGTCCATCTCGACTATCCATCGAATAGCAATATCTAGAATACATGTTTAAAGAATACTGATCACTATATTATCATCTCATCATATTCACTAGGTCATTGCACGTATTCATGAACTTCATTATAAACATCACACTGGAATAATAATGAACATAATATTTTATTCAATGAACATAATATTTCATTCAATAAACATGGTGGTGTGATTGGCTTGACGGCCACATAATGTCCATCATGAGCAAGAGTAATCTCCACAGGGAATGGATCTTAGGAACATAGCTATCTTTATAGGGTGAATTCAAAAGGGGGAGAAGGAATATGGATAGTGTAAGAGATAGTGATAGAACAAAGATAATGATCAATTATTGGGATAGCAGTAACTTAAGAAGTACAAAATGAGTATCATACGAGTAATTAATTGTGATTCAAGCGAGTGAAAATGAGAGAGAAGTATGAAGAAAGCTGTGCCCAAGTAACAAATAGACAAAATCACAACTCATGGTAAGGAGTATCTAATTTAGGGTTTTATATTTGGGGTTTAATAAAATATAAGAGGGTGTGAAGGCGAGACATGATAAAGATGATGGTGTGGAACATGGAGATGAAGGTTGTGAAATGGGAGTAAAGTGATGAGTGAAATTGGGAAAGATAGTGATTTAGGTTTTCTTAGGCGAAACAAGAGGTTGCATGTGACGAGATCATGACAGTAAATAATATTTTGGTCTTCAAGCCATGGTCTCTGCATTGCATTTATTACAAAAAAGGAGCTCCTTTTTTCATTGGGCTGCATCACCCCTATGCTTAAAAAGTTAAGAAAGAAAATGGTTAACAATAAATGCCATTATGGGATCACTAATCACAATGCCCTAAACGTTTGCAGTTGTTGATTGGCTCACACCAATCATTCAGAAAGTTCAATTATTGGATATCGTCAATCATTAATCATTTATTGGTCACCGTTCAACTAATTGAACGGCGACACATGGCATTGCAGAAATAAAATGCTTAAAAATATTTCAAATTTCTTATTAAAGTAAATATAAGCCCAAAAAATTAATAAATATTCATTTTGACTTCAAAATATATTTATGAATATAATGTCAAAAAATTCAGGAAAAATTACTTTTCGACTCAAAACATAATCTTATTTCAGAATTTGATGTCAGAAAAATCATTATAACTACATAAAATACATTAAATTCAAAACATCATTCTAAAAGTAAATTTAATCATTTTAAGCTTGATAACACGCACGTATACTCAATTTCATGCAAGTAAACATGTAAATATCATCAGAATAACCTACTTAAAATCTGTGTTATCAGCTATCCAATCCATATGGGTCTATATATAGAGCTCAAAAGGTATAAAATCACAGCTTGGAAGCTCACCACAAATTGGTGGACAAAGATTGACACATCTTGCATTTATAGTCAAAATTCCCAAATATCTTTAAGTGAAGTTGCAAGTTTTGTCAAAATAATTTGAATTACTTAATGTTTTCCACAATGCCAAGGCATGGGGCATAGATGAACTGCCCTTGGAAGACTTTAATGATTAAAAGCATTATATTTCATTAAATAATTATATTAATATGTATAATATTTAGTCTATGATATGGATGATAGATATCTCTATTTTATATTTATAGATTAGTCAATAATATGTTTTTTCCATTTCTATCCCTATTGATAGAAAATAAAATTTAGTCTATTCATCTCTAATTACTATAAAAAATAAATTTCCCCAGTTTGGCTCTACTTTATCTCTCTACATCAATTTTTCTATTTATTGAATTTAATCTAGGAGTATATTTTTAACAATTCGACTCCCTACCTCAATCATCACTCACTAAAATTTCATTAAAAATATTCATTCAAAATTTTCTATATCTCCATTCAAAAGTTTTGTACCCATGTTCACATCTCGTATTTTGACCAAATTTGGAAAAGTCTGGGATTCATCTCTCTAGAAGCCACTTGAGTGCTCAACATGACCAGTGGCCATGGATATTCTGCACTAAGTATCACACATACCACTGCCTACGATTGGCGCTGACCCTTTTTAATATTAAACTGCATTTAAAACCTATGAAAAATAGGAAATTTCAAAAATCCCATTATTATTTTTAAATTTTATTCTAAACTATAAAAAACATTCTCAATCAACATTTATTTATTTCTATTACAACGAATTTTTGGAAAATTCCCTTTCCTTATTTTATACTAGTAATATATTTATAATTAAATAATGAAAAATATATATCATCAGTGTAAAACTCTAAAATTAAATGTATAACCATGTAAATCACCCATATTTAGACTTATCAATGATCTCATACTAATTCAATCATAGAAAGTTAAAATATATAATCAACATTTTATCTAACATCAATTTTAAATTATCTAGATCTCAAAATAAATCTCTGAAGTATTTTACACTATAATATCTGAAGTATTCTGGATTCTAGATGATTACACAATAGTAGCTTTGCACAATTGGATATGGAATCATCCTCAAGTATGAAAATTATGGCTAAACAGATCCATTAAAATTGCACACAAATTAATTATTCAAAAATTATAATATATTTTGACCTAGATAGATCCATCAAAGTTACGCAAATAATGTACACATGAGTTTTTAATTTCAGAGACCCTACTGTTCTTTATTTGTTTGTATTGAGGAAACTGGATAAAGTTCTTTCTTTGTAATCAAATTTATACTTCACTATACAAATATATAATATATCATAAATCATCTATGCTGATGATGAATAGCGTCCAGTTTTTGTATTCCATAGTTTGACATGATATTTATTGTCTCAACATATTATGAACCCTTTAAAAAATTAATTTTGAACATGGAAGCTATCAAATCCATTATAGATAAAATAAATTGAAATATATGTGGCTTGCAAGCCAATTGCACATTTTTCGTCCCCTTCCATATTAATTGATGCAATACATATATTCATTGCAATTCATGTGTGATGCTTCTAATTGAAGTCCATAAATACATGCAAGGTTAAATGTATCATGATGATACGATAACATAGAGATTACTAGTCTCTAAACATGTATTCTAAACATTCCTCTTTGAAGGCTACTCAAGAAGGACATCTTTATATCAAAAAAGAATAGCATTGTCTAGTCCCACTCAAATGATGAGAACGGCTGACCTAATAACCACTAGAGTGGATACATTAAGGAAAGATAGTGGGTGCTCTTTGGGTAATTGATCCATATGAATCCCTTAATGGTATTATACATTTCATCAATTAGGTTGATTTAAGTCATGACTATGTAAGTGGTCCTTAGACTTGCGGCATCAAAGATACCTTGTGGATGGATGATTGTGTTTTGACTATGATAAGGAGGTTGTAAACAATCCTAACTAGGATGCAACTACAAGTGCACAAAGGTGATTGTGTGCTCAATATGGGATCATCTTCCCTTAGTATTAGAGGAGATTGACTCAAGGAAGATGATGTAGCGAAATCCCTAGTAAGAGTAGTATAAATATTTGAGAAGGTCTTCTCGGATGATTTCATCATGCATCTGTTGGGTTCTAGGGGCCTTGAGATAGATGAACAATACAAAACGATGCGCAGCGGAAGACTCTTTGCGAATCGAACGGCATCGACAAAAAACCATTAAAATGATGTACCTTGCACGAATCTCATTCGTGATTTCTTCGATCCCGGAATGAGACAAGTCAAACTGCTCAAGTGTGCAGCCTCTAGACGTATCCACGCGGTCCTCGGGGCGTCGGATCTCCTCCTTCTCATTGACGAGCCCCTTTCTTTTTCCGTCGGCGTCGTTACGTCGTCCTAATCGCATCAGGGATGGAGAGGGGGTGTGGGGAGAGTGGAGAAGGGGAAAGGCCCCTGAACAATTCTGGCCTAGGTGAATTTCGTTCAGGGCCTTCCCCTATTTATAATAAATGGGTATTTTTCATAAAAACCCCCAAAACTTAAGTATATCTTCCAACGTCCAAAAGACTATTTGCGTGTGACCCTCTAGGCCCATGTATCAGTCTATTTAACGACTCCAGCGGCCCAATAACCTTTATTGGCCTTCCAAATTAATTAACTATATCATCATACAGATTAATTAATGTCGGATCGATTTAACCCAATCGATAGGTCGAGACTCCGACACGTGGGGTGCCAAGCTACACCTCGTGTCCTAGATGATAAAAAAGGAGTGTGTATCAACTCACTCATGGAACCTGTTAATCATCGGTTACCGTGTATGTATAATCCCTCATCCACTTGACGCTCCTTGGACGACTTAGGGTATGGTCAACTATCAAACCCTAATCGGTCGTCCGAGTTAGTACTGATGCATTCGGAAATCATCAGAGAACTCTTCTCTGATATTTCATTGCCTTGGCCAAGGACTTCGTTGCATCGTCTTCCTTGAGCTGTCACCTCTTATACCATGGGTGGACGATCCCATCTTGACAAACTCAATCGTCTTCGTGTACTTCTTGATGCACCCGAACTAAGACCGTTTAGAATCTCATATTTACAGACTCGTTGGCCATAGCCAAAGTACAACCGTCCGTCCATCATCTTTGGTGTCTCAGGTCTAAGGACCACTTAACACAACCGTGACGTGAATCAACCTGATTAACAGTTCGGTATAATACCATTCAGGGATTCGTACGGATCAATTCAGTGAACTCTTTCCACTAAAGAGCACCCACTATCTATCCTTAGTGTCGCCACACTAATGGCTACGGGACCGGCCATACTCATCATATGAGTGAGGCTAGACAGTGTTATTCTATCTGGATACTTCGATGTCCTTCTCTCGTATCCTTTGAATAGGAATGTTTAGACACATGCTTAAAAACTAGTGAACTCTGTATTACGATCTCATCATAATTCACTAAGTCTGATCATGTATTCATGGACTTCATTCTAAATATCACACGTGCACTATAATGAATATGTTCTATTAATGAACATGGGACAAGATGTGGAATGTGTGATTGGCTTGCCGGCCACATATATTTCCATGACATCAGTATAAACCAGAATCACCTAATAGTATTTTATATTTAACCATATCTTAAGTCATTTAGGAGTCTGATAACACCCTAAATTCGGTCTTTATTTCATGTTATTAGCACAAATTTATGCATGTTAAGAGCTTAAAATGGGGTTGTTATCATGTCTTTACATAAAAATACTTTTTTCAAGTGATTTCTGATTTTTCCCTAATTTTCTGTTATTTCTATGAATTTTAAGAGATTTATTTGAACTTGAAATAATTATTTTTGAATGAAATTGGTAAGTTTAATATTTGATTTCGATATTTATTAGTACTGGGATGAATCAGTGAATTTTCTAGATTTTTCTAGATTTTTTTAGGATGTTATTGGATTTTTCCGAGATTTATTTGAGGAAGAAATACATTTTTATTAAAAAAAAGATATATTTATTAAGGAAAAAAATGAGTATTAAGGTTATTTTCCAACTTTGAAGGGCTTTTTGTAAAGGTTTTGTTGCATTGATGCCCCCAAAACAGCTCTCGGTCGTGGTTGCAGGCGTAAAGATATGATTTAAAATGTTCTAGGGTTTTATTACAATTATTTTATATTTTGTTTTAATGTTTTAGGAAAAAAACCAGAGGAGAGAGAATGCGCAAGGAGTATATACACAATTTTTTTGGGGGGGCGTCAGGCGGCAAGTTTACGTTTTACAAAGGATTTATGTGTAAACTCTTAGGCGACCTTCGTTGGCGGCGACGTGGCCTCATCACAGCCGTCGAATTCTTATCCGATGGCGGGTAGTGATAGAGGCCACTTGGCAGTAAATTTACCGCGCGTGTGGCGCATGCACGGGCGATAATGTGGCGGCCTGCAAGTGGGGTATGGCGGTGAAAAAAATGCAGGTTAGGTGCTTGGCGATACTTACAACATCTATTTTTCTCACCTTTTCTCTTTCTTTTTCTATTTTCGCCAGGGCGTACGTGGCGCAATGAGAACGCACCTGCACTTAGAAATTGAAAGGGCCCAGCCAATAACGAAGCGACACATCATTGCGTGTTATAAGATTAAATGATCAAATAAATGAATTTAAATCCAATGGTTAACATTGGTTTAAATTCATTTATTAATAACTTTTGATCCCGAAGTTCGATTAAGATGATTTTTTTATGGAATTTCTCGTCTTGATTCGCTATTTCTATCTATATTGTTGAATAATTAAGATCAAGCCTACATTGATAGATAAATTTTAATTACTAAATGGGGGTAAAATGGGGATTTTTACCTTGTAACCTAGGTATAAAAGCTAAATTTCGAGAGGGGGAGCTCATTCTTGATGGTTCTCTATCACAGCTGTAAGACAGAGAGGAGCCCCAGCCTGGATCAACCTGTTTGGTACCTTTCCCTTCATTGTATTTGAATTTTTGGTGCATTTTGAATGAAATTAGTTCAATTTCTTGATTGTTCTTCTTGATTCTGGTCTGAACCTTTAAATCGCTCGGCTTGAGCGGCATGTACAAACCCTGATTAGGATTGAGAGGAGAAATCGAGAGATTTAAGTGGGTATTCAAGTGCATTTCAAAAGAAAACTCTAAAAAACTTTAATTTCTTGGGTATTAAAATTTCTTTTTTTATTTATCATCTAAAAGAGTAGTTAGTTCTGAATTATCAAACCTACAAAAAACCAACCAACCAAATCAAAATTTTCTTCTTAATCCCTCTAATTAAATTCCTTGATCCTTTCATTTGGATCAATTAATAAAAAATTTAGAGCTCCCTTATTTCTTCTACTCTTCTCATCTCTTCTACCTCCCTCCCTAAATTCTTTGTCCAATTAGGTTGATTTGATCTTCATTGAAGATCAAATTAATCCTAATTATCAAAAAATCATCAAATTGAACTGTTTACTAGCCTCCCTTGGACAATACCTCTACTCATCATTGTGCATCTTAAGTGAGGTTTTATAAATTTTATTGTATAAGCTAAAATTGACAACGACAAGGGTTTAAAATTGTATAAAATTTACCCCTATTTTTGGCTTATCAGAGTCTCACGTGGATGAGAGATTATAGATACATAGTAACCAATAGTAGTAAAGGTTCCCTGAGAGAATTGGCATACTCCTTTGTGTCTTCTAAGGTATCAAGTGTTGCTTGGCACCCCATAGGCTTGTAACTTAACCAATGAATTGGGTTAAATTGATCATTGATTAATTAATATTTTGTGATATAGGTAATTACTAAGGTCAGCCTAATAAAGGTTATTGGCCGATTGAAGCTATTAACTAGACTGATACATGGGTCTAGAAGGTAAAGCGCACAAGATTGTTGGACATTGGTCAATATACTCTAGGTTTGGGGAATTTTATTCAATGTTTCCAGAGACGAGAACTTTGGTGAAAATTTCCCTGGTCCTTTAATAAAGTTTCCCATCCGTTATAAATAGAGCAGGGTGCCTTCATTTGATACCCATGCAAGACTGTTTGAGTACCCCCATCTTTCTTCTCTTTCTCTTCCTTCGATGTTGCTTCAAGTGGAGACTGGGTTGAGAGGAAATCATATTTTCAGAAATAGAGCTTGTGCAAAGGGGAGATCTATTGCTCTAAAAATTTCTTGGGACATGCGTAGGTTAAATATTTGGAAGGCTCAAAATATGATCTCTAAAGGAACCGAGAAATCACAAGTTAAATATGTGTAAAGGTGATGTTATTATTATTATATTATATTTGGTTTCCAGATCCATTTTAATTCAATATTCTATTGTGCAATCGAGGTTGGATCATGTTGATGAATGCCCCAAATTTCCAATAATACCTTCATGTGATTATTTATATCATGTGATTATTTGCTATGTTTCTATCATAATTCAAGGTAATGTACTTCTCTAATGGGAATTTGAATTATTCAATAACTTAAATAATCCATAATGGCTTACATATTTTCTTGTAAATAGCCCAAATATCTTTTTCAGCCTTGGGCCCCAATTATTTTAAGTTTTAAAAAACTACAAACTTTCCCCTTTCACTTTTGAAGGTTGTATAAAGTACTCTAGAGCTAATATCAGATGACTTCTTCTCTTTGTTAGTGAAAAATATCATTACAAGGAGCAATCATCACATCTGGCCTAATGTAGAAATATATAGTCTATGTTTTAGAAATGTTTCAAAAGAAAATTTGTTGCTAAACTCATCCAATATCCATAGGATTTATAATCATGTATTTTACTGCAGTTTGAGTAAGTTACAAGGAGAAAAAAGCTGTGCTATATAATTCTCAGTGTCAGAACGTTAATATAAATATCATCATTTTCAGATTTTTGACTTTTTTTTTTAATTTTATTGAAAAATGTTAGTGCTAACATCCCTAAGAAACCCTAATCTTTGGAATCATACCATTTTTATAGGATTGAAGAAGTTAAGGGAAAAATATTATGACCCAATATTTGCACTGTTAGTGGCCTTTCTCAAGATCATCACTTGGAAATTTCTGATAATATTTTTTAGTTTTAATAAAATGAATGTTTATTTAAAATGTGATATCATCTAGGATTGTCCGGTTTGATGAAAAATTGAAGAAGTTACATTGGAAAAAGTGGAGCATCAAAATATTACACAAAATAGCTATTTTGGGAGACAATTTACAAAAGATTCACTAACTAATCATCAAGAAATCAAACCACCCTTACTATTTAATTTATACTTATTATTTTGATGGCTTATTTATAATGTTTTTGTTCAGTGTTTGTAATGTTAAAGGTAGTAATAGGAAATATCCAGAAGTACTCCAGAGTTTTAGATGAAGAACCTTTACTTCCACACTTCTTCAAGTGGCAGTGAATTTGAGCCTCGAAAATATGAAATATACATCTACATGAAAGAGGGCATAGATAGAAAATAAGATAATACGAGAATTATAAGACAGGTGAAATCAAGGATATTAGACCATCTTGTTAGACTTGATTGAATATTCAAAGTATTTTCCATTGAAATGTTTATCCCCTTCTGTGGTTATTTCTTATTGATTATCCTTGAAAATAAATTTGATTGAAATTGTACTCATCTATGTGAGTATTTTAAGTAAATAAAAGCAATAACTTAAGTGTATCCTCGTAGACTTTGGGGTAGAACTAGGTGAATCTTTTAGGCTGAACAATAGAAGGCTTTGGGGCCAATTCAAAGGAGGTCAACAATCGTTGCTCAGTGGAAGACCTTGAGGGTCGAGGATGACAGAGCTTCATCAATAATTTATTTTCTCTGTATCCTTTTCATGCTTTTTTCCTAAGTAATTTTGCGATGGAGACATTCACACAAACCTTGTAAGTTCTCATCATCATCACCTCAGGTTGGACACCCCAAAACAATATTAAGGACTAGCCTAAGCTGTGTAAAAAAACTAAATGATTGTGTCCAATCCTCTATCTCATTCCCTAGATAGGTAAACCATATTCACATAGTTAACTAGAAAAGATTGACTAAGGTTGAAGAACTTAATTCACACCCCTCTCTTAGGCAATACCTTTGCCACTTAAAATATTAGGGAGGGAGTCAGAAATAAATATATACATAATGTATTTGAGATATGTTGATGAGATGAGGTAGTTGATAGACAGATATGGGTGGGTATACATAGATAAATGGATATAACCTATGCCTGTGATATTGGAAAATTTGGAAGTCTGTATAAAGCAAGTCAAAAGATGACTTTTACAATAGTTATCTCCTTCACTTCTGGATTAGATAACATGTATGGATAGATGGGATACAAATGAATAATCTTGATCAGCCTTCTGGATTTTTTTAAATATCGATGTTTGAAATTTGTGCAATCTGGACTGTTTCTTTTATTTATTTATTTACTTCTCTCTCTCCCTCTGTCTTGTTTTTAGCACCACCAACTGCATTGGATTAGGGTTGTCTCCTTAAAATTCCCAAATATTTGTCCCCTGCTTGGATCCTATTATTGTCCATTCTCAGTCCACATATTCTATTATGTCATTTATCCCTGCAAGAACAAAAGAAATTTTCATGTTCAGATACACCATTCCATACGTGATGTGGCAACACGCTTGCAAATGCCAAATCAACAGATTTATTCATTTTCTTGGAATGAGACACGGCCATGTGTCTCTTTGACTCTCCATATTCTCATTATATTTATGTAAAATTAAATCAGAAAATCATTTCACATTGCTCCATGTCCTTCCTTTCAAATCAAATGCATTCTGATTTTAAATAAACCTTTATTGAGCCATGTCTCCTGCAAATTAAAATTAAACAAGACATTATACAAATAGCCATTAGGACATCACAATTCTACCTTTTTTAAATGATTAGCGCAGCTAAATTTTAACAAACCCAAATGATTAGTCATTAACAGATAACTCATAGAACAAAACATGGTGGAATAAAGAAAAGCCAAAAACCCTTTAAATAAATCCCAACATTTATTAAAATACTTGAAAGTATAAAATATTCTATTCTGACTCTAAATGTAATATTTTTACAAATATAATGTCAAAATTATTTTTTGACTTAGGAAATGATTTTATTACAAATATATTGTTATAAAATCCCATATAAATACCAAAACATTCATAAAATCAAAATATTATAATGAAAATATATTGAATTACTTTAAGATTGATAACACTCTTTTAAGATCATTTTGATGTCACTACACCTAAAAAAACCATGGTATTAATCTAATAATTACAATTTTGTTAGTAATGAGTATAAACATGTGTTGAGTTTAGACACTGGCAAAGATTCATGAGTAGTCGTCACATTTGACTAGTTAAACCTTTTTCTCAATTCAAGTACATTTGACTAGTTAAACCTTTTTCTCAATTCAAGTACATTTGACTAGTTAAACCTTTTTCTCAATTCAAGTACATTTGACTTGTTACAATGATACATCATGGTTATGATAAGGCATATAAAATCATTTAACTTTAGGTATCTTCCAGCCTATGGCAATGGAACAAGCTCACAAGTCCATTTTAAATTTGAGCATCCATTTAAAGGTCCATGAACTGTTACTTTTATGGTTTGTTAATCCAGCTTCCTTAAAATTTTATAGTACTCCGGTGAACGCTTATCATGGAGGAAGATCACCTAGATGTAGACCTTTCCAAAGCATCAAACCATGATAAAAACTCCTCTTGTAACAAAACTTACAAGCTTTTTCATATACATCACTCTCTACAGCCCCATTCCGTCGCGTGCTGCCACAACACCCAAACTGTCACCTGCAGCATGCGGGTGAATGTAATTTTCTTCTTATTCAATACTTTTCCAAAAATATCCAACAAATAAATAAAAATATTATGAATCTAGTTTATTTTACTAAAAATAAAACAAGTTTTTTTTATATGTGTGTCCCCTAGCACTCCCACATGTGCCCAACGAGTGTCCACCTGCCTACATGCACATTAAACCGTTGTGTGCATTTTCATTACATTCATATCTACACATTTGTGTGCTATCCACACACATGTGCTGCTCATTGCATGCCCATCTATGACTGCCTGAGAGCACAATTCCAAGACCCTACATGTGCCATTAGCACTCATTGGCATGCGCTTGCAATCGCCTATGTCCTAGCTTAGATGATGATATGACTATATAAATGATGTGAGGAAGATTTTATATTTTTGTGTATGTGAATTATTTTATAATTAACCGCATTTCTTAGAAGAGAACATAACTTTATGTTAGACAAATAGTCAAACTACCATTACAGGGAGTAATTTGGGTAATATCCGGACACAACCTTATCATTTAAAATGTAAACATACTACAAAAAAAGTTAAATGCATATATTGGAAGGGATGAAAGAAGAGATGTAAGATATTTCACTTTTATAGTGACTTGCCTTGTTCCCTGATCTAATATTTTGGGGAATACTCCATTCTCCTGAAAGCCAGAAATCCTAATCAAAAGGCACAATTTAGGTCTTCTATCTAGAGGATCACTCCAAAGAGATCACACCACACCTTACAATGTTACGAAAATTTTCTAATCCAGATATACTATCAAGATCAATGAATATCATTCAGTTCCCTATCTTAAAGTTCTTGATGTTGATATTATACACACCAATAGAATATCTTATGTGAAGTCAAAATTTAATGTAATATTTTCCTCCAAACAGGTATCTGTGTCGTTCAGTGAAGAGAGTGTCAATCTTATTCATGTAAATCAAACTTTTGAAGCAGTGGCACAGAGAAAAACATTAAAAAAAAAAATTAGCCCCCATTAATTTATTTCTTAAAGGATCTTTAACATTAAACATGTAAAAATCCGAATTTTGGGGGATTCTCAGTTTGCAAGGGTTCATGTAGCAGAGCCGGAGGTGTGTAGATCGAAGAAGCAAATTCTGAATCCGCGAGAGTCTGAGAAAGATCGCCTGCAATCGAAGATGCCGGCAACAGCGACCGCCATTGGAGTGCTTCTCGGGCTCGGCACCCAGATATACTCCAATGCACTTCGGAAACTTCCCCTGATGAGGCGTGAGTAATCCTTCCTTACCCATCATCCATTTCCCTTTTTCTAGGGCTCCAATTACCAAATCCTGTATCTTTTCCTTTGGGCCTTGAATCCTGTTTCGGGATCAGCGATTGTAACTTTGTTGATCGAGGAACGAAAATCCCTAATTCCAATTTCTATGGGAATTTCGTTTCTGTTTGAAATCTTGTCTTTTTCTTGATTGTAGCAATTCGATCTCTGCAAGTTTTTTTCTGAAGTTTAGTGCGTCACAGATCCATGGGAGCATGTGCTGGGAATGGGGCTGGGCGCTGTCTTCGTCAATCAGCTTGTTTCCTGGAACGAAAAGCTCCACGAAGACCTCGCCAAGATGATTGAGAAGTCCAAGGCCGCCAACGAACGCAGATACCTTGGTACATTCTTCTTGCCGATGTGAATTTTTTCAATCAAAATTTTGATGAATGAGTAGAATTTGCGTATTAATCGGGTGCATTTCCGTTTGATTATTTTCCAAATTATGTTTTTAACAATTTGAAATCGTCTGGGACTTTCGTTCACTTTGAGAGTTTATCTTGTGTCGCATTATGAATGTTATTAAGGGAATAACACCTTCCGTGAGATTGCAATTTTCGATCAAATGGTGGTCTTCTTAAACTAAGAAATTGAAGCTGAAAGATGTTAATCTTTCGGAAATCAATCAAAACTTTTCTTGCTCTTGACAATCCATTTCTGACCGTAGAGAATTTTCCTGGTGCCAAGTAATACATGAGCATATCCGCTATTGATGGATGGCTTTATGACGTCTTTTTAACACGATTCATCCATTTGTTAGTCGAAGTGGTAGGTCTATCAAAGATTACACAATACGGACATACAATTTATTAATAAACGACCAACTCTAATTGGCTATTTTCATTCAAAATTTGTAACAACAATGTTTTGCATTGATACCAAGTAGCCCACTCTCAGTGTAGTGTTTAATTCATGTTTTTCTCCCCATAACGCAATATCAATTAGAATTTGCTAAGCCAATTAACAATCATTTGTATAAGAGGCAAGCCTCGTTTGCAATCATTGGTTTTGATGGTTATCTGATCGATTAGTCGTCCTGGCTCAACCTTACGATCTTGAACTCTTGTTCGAAGATCAAATCTTCTGAGTTGGTTGATCAAACCAGCTTAGTCGACAATGAGTCTCCAGAGTACACTCAGTGAAGACGACAAAAAAAAAACAGGTTGAATATTGATCAAACGTGATCTTCAGATCTCGATCAATCCCTACTCGACCCTGACTTAGTTGACTTGGCCAAAGTGGCAATCGACTTAGTTGGATCGATCAGTCTTCCTGACTCGACCTTCGAATCTCAATCAAAGTCGCACCCGACCTGACTTGTTCAAAGATCAGATCGGATGAGTTGGTTGATTAAACCAGCCAGAGTTGTTGTCTTCGACAACGATGAGTTCACTCAGCCTAGACAAACATTAGAAAAACCGAATGAATTTCCGAAGGATTGATCAAACATTCCTGGCTCGATCTTCGGGTCTAGATCAAGATCAAGCCAAACCCAACTTCATCGAAGATCGGATGTTGCTTCGTCGAATCAGTTGTGTAGACCAGGTGTCTACTAAGTTGACCTGGCCTCCTGATCTCGATCAAGATTGCGCAAAACCATACTCGATCTTCCAATTTAGATCAAGATTATGAGTCTTCCTGCGCCGACTGGGCCAAGATGACTGATAAAAAACAGATTAAATCTCCTTCGGATTTCCTGTTCTTGTGTATTTTCTAAATTTTCTCCCACACTGTTCTTGTATTTTTGCAGAGAGCGGGGACGAATGAAGGCTGAGAGGGGTTGACTTCCCGTGGGTTGACTTTCTGCCTCGTTAATCCGAATAAGTTCTAGCGACTATTTCCCTATCGCGCTATTCTATCTGTGGGTTGACTTTGACTTTAATGATTTTTTTCATCCGCGTTGACCTTCTGACATGATTTCTCCGTCGGGGGTGGCATTTTTCTCTTTTATTTTCTAAATTTCTGCTCGGGCCTTTGGAAATTAAAGACCGGGCCCACGGGGTACGCGTCAAACTCAGGGCCCTCGAAAGATTCCTCGCAGCACGTGCGCGAAGGCAACGGCAGAAAGACACCGGCACTCGGCACGTGCGGGATATCCCCCCCTCTTCCCAAAGCCATTCTCTCTCTAGCGCCGCTGTACTTTCGGGAACTCTCTCCCTAGAACAGTATAAAAGCCTCGCTCGCCCTTGGTTTCTTCTTTCCTCTTCTCTTTCTTTCTTTCTCTCTTCGGGGCAGATCAGCGCCATGTATTTCCCTAGGGAACCGCCGGGGGAGGTGGAGATCATGGCGGCGGCGGCGGCAGCGGCGGCGGTGTCGTCGTCTTCGCCGGCGGCGGCGGCGGCGGCGGCGGCGGCGGCGCGGGCGAAGCCGAGGTCAAGGCTGCCGGTTCCGAACTTGAGGGCGTGGGCGAGCCAGCGGCTCGTGAAGTGCGCGGACGGTCCGGATTTCCCCAAGCAATCGCGGCGGCGCGCCGCCGGGAACGGCGACGGCGGCAAGAGCCATAGCCAGGAGGTCGCGGCGGAGGTAGAATCGGCGGACGACGAAGGAGACGAGCCGTACCTCGCCTCTAGGCTAGATCCTAACCCTAGCACGTCCGCCGCCGAGGATCTGCCTTGGAATCTGCGTACGCGGCGATCGGCCCCCGCATTCAACGCCAGATCGCCGCCGCCGCCGCAGACCGCCGCCGTTGACCGGCGGCGACGGCGGAGATTCTCCGTGACGCTCGCCAAGGAGGAGATCGACGAGGATCTGTACGCCTTCACCGGCCGGCTTCCCGCGCGGCGGCCGAAGAAACGGCCGCGATCCGTGCAGAAGCAGATCGAGGTCGATCCGACGGTCCGCGATGCCCTAATTCCGACCGCGCCTTGTTTCTCTTGGTTAATTCTCCTTCTCTGCACTTGCGCAGACGCTGTTCCCGGGGCTTTGTTTGTCGGAGGTGACGCCGGAGATGTACCTCGTCGCCGATCCCGTTCTTGAACAGCAGAGATCTTCGAAAGGTACGTGAAAGTTGTTGGAATTTCATGCGAAATCGCCGGAAAATTACTCGAAATTGAATTGCCGACGGTCGTCTTCTTCCCATCATGCGCCATGAGAGCTGATGTGAATTTATATACGTGTCACCGCTCTTCGAGGGAGATGGCGGTAAGCTCACCGGCGGAGATGGCGAGTCTAGAAGAAGAGGGTTGTGGGGGGGGGGGGGGGTTAGCCGTTGGGGAGGAGGATGGGGGAATTTGGACCGTCGGATTCGTGGGGCTGGGAAGGGCAGTGCTTGGTTTTTTTTTGATTGATAACGTTCTTCGGTCGGGCCAAACAATTTATAGAGAATATATATATATCTCTCTCTCTATCTGCCTGGAGATGGGGTCCAGTAGCTCGCTCTGTACCTCGTAGGATCCACAAATAGAATACAACCCCCTCTCTCTCTCTTCCTCTTTCTTTGTTTTATCTTTCTCTCTCTTTCGTATCTCTCCTCCTACCTCTCTCTTGCTCTCTCTCTCTTTCTATATCTACCTCTCCTACTCTCTCTTCCTCTCTCTCCTTGTATATCTGCCTCTCTTACTCTCTCTTCCTCTTTCTCTTTCTATATCTCTTTTACTCTCTCTTTCTATATTTCTCTTTCTCTCCCTCCATTCCTATATTTCTCTTTCTCTCCCTCCATTCCTATATTTCTCTCTCTCTTCCTATATCTCTCTCTTACTGTCTCTCACTCTCGTCGTACTTTATCTCTCTCTCTTCCTATATCTCTTCGTATATGTCCCGCTCTTCCCCTCTCTCTTCGTATATACCTCGCTCTTCCTCTCTCTTCGTATATCTCTCGCTCTTACTCTGTCTCTTACCTGTTCTCTCTTCGTATATCCCTCGCTCTTACTCTCTCTCTTCGTATATCTCTCGCTCTTACCCTGTCTCTTACCTTCTCTCTCGTCCAATATCTCTCTCTCTTACCTTCTCTCTCTTCCAATATCTCTCTCTCTTACCTTCTCGTTCTTCCTATATCTCTAGCTCTTACTCACTCTCTTACCTTCTCTCTATTCCTATATATCTAGCTCTTACACTCTCTCTCCTTCTATTTCTCTGTCTTACTCTCTCTCTCTTTCAATATCTTCCTTTTACCCTCTCTTTCCATGTCTCTATCTTCGTTTCTCCTTCTACGTCTCTCTCTTCCTCTCTCTCTTTCTACATCTCTCTTTCCACGTCTCTCTCTTCCTCTCTCTCTTTCTTCACATCTCTCCTTCCACGTCTCTCTCTTCCTCTTTCCCTTTCTACGTCTCTCTCTTCCTCACTCTCTTTCTTCACATCTCTCCTTCCACGTCTCTCTCTTTCTTCACATCTCTCCTTCCACGTCTCTCTCTTCCTCTTTCCCTTTCTACGTCTCTCTTTCCACGTCTCTCTCTTCCTCTTTCCCTTTCTACGTCTCTCTCTTTCCACGTCTCTCTCTTCCTCTCTCTCTTTCTCTCTCTTTCTATTTCTCTCTTACTCTCTCTTTCTACATCTCTCTATTTTTACTTATCGCTTCCTCTGTCTTACTCTCTCTTTCTACATCTCTCTCGTTCTCGAGGATGTCTCAGCATCTCTCTCTCTCTCTTATTCTCTTTCTATCTCTCTAGATATATCTCTCTATCTGGGTGGGCAGACTTGACGTGCCCTCAAAAGAGGCAGACCTGGAAAATTATAAAAAAATCAGATGTAGAAGGGGAGGCAAGACGTGAAGGTCCCCCCCCCCCCATCTTTGAATAACAACAGCGGTTTTGCCTATAGAACGGTACATCTTAGAACCCAACTGAGCAGTATTTTTAGCTCTTCCTCCCTCTGTTCAATCTTTCCACTTTAGGAATAATTGATTAGATTGCTAACATAGAATGTGCATAAACTTAAATTTTATGCTTATGATAAATTAACGCAGGATGTGATTATATCGGGTGGTTACTGCTTTGTCAAGTGACCGCGTTAAATCATCTTTGAAAATAAAAAGAATGTACATAAGCCTTAAATTCTGATTTGTTTTTGTGCATGGACATTTTTTGCATGAACCAGATGGTGGCGAATGTGTAGTTTTGCCATCATCTACATTTTCTGGCCGTACTTTTATTGAAGAAAAACCTGGAAAATAATAATTAAATAATTTTGTCCCTATGTGCATTTTTTTATAGCTTTTGATATCATTATATTATTGTAAAACAGAGGTCAATGAAAATGATGTATCACTTATTTAATCATTATTTTAAATTTTACTATTGAAAGAATCGTTTCCTGAAAAAAATGTAAGATGGATTCACACAAAGGATGGTTGCATCTACGATAGGACGCGTCATTGCTTTTTTTATCAAATAATTTTTTTTTATTATGAAAGAGATTTCTTACTGGTTATGTCACTCTCAACTCCCTCATGAAAAACATTAACATTTTTTGGATTAGTTGTACTTCATTAATTTTTTTAATTGAAAAATATTAATTTAACGCCTGGGATGTGATTGAATCCATTAATTTTATGGGTTCTAAGATAGGATGCGTCATCACTTTTTTATCAAATACTTTTTTTTATATTATGAAAAAGATTTCTAACTAGTTATCTCGCGCTGAATTCCCTCATGAAAAACATGAATATTTTTTGGATTAGTCGTACTTCATTAATTTTTTAATTGAAAATAATAATTTAACGCTTGGGATGTTATTGAAACCATTAATTTTGTGGAAATGTCTGATTCTATAATCTGTAAACACATTAATCCAAAATCCTATGGTCCATCACAACATCACAAAGGCACAAATTTGAGACATCCTAGATTGTGAACCACACTGACTAAGCAATTGGATGATTCGATTGTAAGAAAAAAATGCATAGAAATCAAGATTGTTAAAATTTTTAATGGATATCACACCTTTAAGTCTATGAAATTTTGAACTAAACAACTATAATTTTATTGAAAAAGCCATGTTAAAAATTAAATAATAAAGGCCATAATTCATGGACATCTATTAAATCAAAGGCATGTGTAATTGAACAAATAATACTTTACCACACATGTTTGTTGTGTTGCAAAAATATTTTTCTCAAGGCCACAAATCCATATGTATTACAAATACTTAAGTGTACTTTTTTTAAAAAGCAATCTATTCTTATTCATCTATATCATAAACTATTTACAATCAAAATTTAATTTCAAATCATTGAACTTAGTTAAAAATGTTTTCCTTCATCACAAAGCCATAGCTGTTGTTTATCCAACGATAATCATGTTTATTATATTAGATTAAAACAACAGTATAACAAGATTTTCTATCAAATATATATATATATATATATATATATATATATATTTGATAATCATTTCATCAAATCAATTTAAAAAAGCTAAAGTTATTTTATTAATGACCTTTGAATTCCATGAAGCTGATAAACGAGAAACTTGCACAATTTTAAAGGTTTTAATCTCTATAAACCTTGGAAAAATCTTTAAGAATATGATTGTGGTTACCTTGTAATATGAAAATGGTTAATCAATAAATTTTGAAATTTTGATATTTCAATGAAAAGCCTTATTTGGTACCCACCGAAAAATAGTGAGCGTAGAGTCCATTTCTAAAGCTTACCCATTAATCGAAAATACTTAGTGTTAGAGGATCTTGCTTTTGAGTCCAAAGAAAAAGCTATCAAAGATTTAATCCATAAGGGTATTGTGGAATCCATAAGTCATATGTAAGTTTTCATATTTAAAGATAGACATATATAGATGGATCCAAATATTGGAATTTATTTAGAATTACTTTAGGAATTCTTATATATGGTACAAGAAAAAAAACCGTGCTGTTGAACAAAGATGTCTCTCTCGCAAGAAAAACAATTATAGTGAACCTAGAAATACCTTCACAAGTTCTTGTTAATGAGCTGTCGGGAAATTTTACTTTACAATTTTAGGTAAATAATAAGGCTTAGCGTGTAGAGTTTATAAGCCAGCTACTACTGGGTAATATTTTAATTTTTTTCATGCATAGGTAATATCTCCCCAAAATGCTCAACTAGTATGTCATAGTTATTTTTAATGCCCTTTTATTATTCACTGGAGTTAGTGAGGCAGCCCATGTTTTTATAGCTACATATTATTCTTTTTAAAAAACAAATAGTATTCATGATGGAATTATTTTCCTTGAGAGCCAATCACACACTCTACATTTAGTTCAAATTCACTAAAACAGTTCGTATTCCTTATTTTCATGTGTGACATAACTAAGGATTTCCACAATAATGACCATAATATAATGACATTATCTACAACTGGGAATGTATAAATCATATACTAAGCATTCTTATTCATAGGATATTAGAGAGGACCTCAGAATATCTACATAGAATAACATCAGCTACTCGTGCTTATTTAATGGGCATGGTTGATCTTGAAACCAATTTTTTGGAAATAGAAAGAAGTGATATTAGGCTCTTGCTGGAGAAAGAATTTCTACAAAATTGATCTATACGAATCCATAAATGGTATTGTACCTAACTATCACCATCTCGATTCATGTCACAACTGTATAAGTATTATTCACACCTTAGAAACAAAATTAATTTTATGGATGACCAGTTGTATTTTGACTATGAACTATGATTCTGATGGAGCGCGCCCAAGCGTCATCGATAACACGTTAGCGGAGCCGTCTTCATCGACATCAGCATCACCGTCGGTCCATGTCCAGGCTGACCGGCGCGCCAAAGCGTCCGTGAAGACGCCCGGGTTTAAATACCCTGGGTAGAGCACGTCCGCGCTCGTATCAGTGTGTTTTCGTCTTTGTCCGTATTTGTTTTATTTTCACGTCATTTCATTCCCTATGTCCTTTATTTGTGTTTTAAAAGGGGGGTCTCTTATTGGACTCCCCTTGTAAGGGGCCCATCATGGCCCTATATAAGGCCACGATGGTCCCATGTTGAATCTTAGATCTGGAAGTTGTATTTTGCAGTAATTGTCGTTTCAGATCTCACCCAAGAAATGAAGAAGAGGAAGGAGAGGAAGAAGGGCAAGAGAAGTAGCAGGAGAAACACCGACAACAATTTACCGTCGACCACTCTTGGTTGGAGGGTTATCGAAGGCATCTCATAGTCGACTGCATGGTTTGCCGTTGAATCTCCGTTGATCGGTAAAATCCGCCCGCATGGTGTGGCCTTCTCACATCCCATCAACTATCGTCGGTCAACACAAGGTGTCTATTGCCAAGCCAAAGGTGATTGCCCTCTTCCACGCCCGATAGCACAGCGGTCACTCGTGCATGTGGATCCACCATCGAACAGTCATGTGGAAGAGAATTCTTGGACTCTATCTGCTGGCATTAATCCCATAGTAGCATGTCTTGCACTACTACTGTGACATCGCTAGAGGACATTATGTCAGCTCGCTCCACTCTATGCCATTGGATCGTTGCTGAAGTCGCTGAGGTTGTTACTGGGAACTTGCGCCTGAATCCCACCTGCTTACTCCACTAGCCTTTGACTCGTTTCGCCGCCAGACTACTCCTCCTCGTCCTTGTATCCGATTCTTACACTCTGCTCCAACGTCATGTCACGGCTGCCCGTTGAACTACTACGTGCCTCTACCAGTACTCCTCCGCATCCCTGGATGACGACGACGAATGCCGCCACCGACAAGGTACACCATTCCCCCTTGCTCGCCAGCTTAATTATGTCTTTCAGTATATTTTTGGTTGCACTACACCGCGCTCTGGTTAGATTAGGTGAGAGAACCACTTCAAGGAAACTACAAATTGAGTGTCTTCCTAAGTACAGGTCGAGCCTGTCCGTTACGTGCGAGCCCAACGGACTTGTTCCGTTCGGCGCCATAGTTGCCATCGTCACCCCGACAAGGGTCAGAAGGTCACCGCCATCGTCATCGGTAGCCCGCCTCAGAGCTCGTAACTTGGTTTGTACCCCACTCGTCGGCCCTGCACGTACATTTCACGTAGGACATATGCATCATGTAGTTACATTCACATACTACTTTTACCCATCGGACGACGCCATCGATGACGTTCGACATCAGATTCCTAGTCAAGGGAGTCTAAAAGAAGAGTGCTAAGTCAATTACAAGTCCAAAAAGGTGGTTGTATGGTCAATATGGAATCATGTGGTCCTATAATGAGATGATACAAAGTATAGAAATAATATGCAATTACTTCCTTGGCCCAGGTGGTCAAAATATTATAAAAGGACATCATAGGTCATTATAGGAGAGCCGAGTGGATGACAAATTGTACAAAAATAGGAACTCATGAATGCTAAGTTCTATTTATGGTAACCTTATCCAATTACCTTCTAGTGCACATGGTGTTTCTTAGTGCATAATGTGTCAACACCGCTACATAACAATTAGGTTAAATCAATGATAATCAATGCATTCATGAGTTTATATAATTTCTGTCTTGTAAAGAGGTTTTGGGATGTTGCGCCATTAAATGGATGCTTACTTAGGCCTGAAAGTTCACACACATATGGTTTTGAGACAATAACGTACATATGAACTAATGGATTTTTTTATTAAAAAAGAAAACACTATTAAGGGACCTATGATGGTATCATAGAGGGTCTTTTCTCCAAAGCCTTTAAATCACACTTCCATGTTTTATTTTAGTCCCTTGAAATAAATATAATTTATTATCATTATTATTATTATTATTATCATCTTGTGATATTTATCATGAAGTCCCTGAATACATGCACCGACTTAGTGAATTATGATGTGATCATAATACATTGATCAATAGTCTATAAGTATTTAGTCAAAATTTCTAATTTGATAGATACTCAAGATGGACACTGAAATATCCAGATAGAGTATAACTCTATGATCCTACTTATATGGTAAGTATGGCTGATCTTATGTCCATAAGTGTAGAGACTTTTTAGAGAAAGAGCTCATTGAAATGATTTGTATGAATCGCTTAATAATATCATACCTAAATGTCAGTTAGGTTGATTCATATCACGGTTGTATGAGTAGTCCATTAACTTGAGACACCAAGAACATCTCGTGTGTGGAAGGTTATGCTTTGACAAAGACATAAACATCTATAATTGTAGGATTATAACATATCTTAGATTAGATATAACAAGGAGTACATGAAGGCGATTGATTGGTCGAAATGGGATCATCTCCCCTCGATATAAGAGGATATTGACTCGAGAAAGAGGATGCTTTAAATCCCTGTCCAGTTCAGTGAGGATATTGGAGATTTTTTTCTTCAATGATCCCCATTACACACTAGTGCTAAACAAATAACGGACTGTGTTTTGACCTCGAACCATAACATAAGTCATTTTTTTGGTCTTGCATAGACGAAGGATTATACAAATACAGTAACAAATGGCAGTACATGTTTGATGATTGTGCTAAAATACTGCTTTGTATCTTCAAGAGGACCAGGTGTAATTTGTTACTGTAGTTGGATATTGGAGAATTTTTTCTCCAACGATCCCTATTTTACAATAGTACTAACAAATAACAGACTAGGTTTTGACCACAAACCATAGCATAAGTCATTTTTTGGTCTTGCACAGACGAAGGATTATACAAATATAGTAACGAATGAAAGTACATGTTTGATAATAGTGTTAAAATACTGCTTTTGTATCTTCAAGAGGATAATTTGCAAATGGGGGCTAATGGCCCACTGAGAGTGAGCCAAATGAGCTTAGAATTAGGCTACATGGAGTTGTATTTGCGCTATTGACTTGTATCGGATTAAGTCAATGCTGTTAGTAGTATTATGCAATATCTATGAGTTTGGTTCAGCCACCATCAGAATATGATCCAAGATTCACACTGCAAAGGAAAGAAAAATTAAACATAGCCTTTAAATTAAAACATAAATGACCAATGGTCTTATCACCTGGGTTGGAGAGCATAACAAGTAGCGTTATTGTTATATCCATTATTGTATGAAGGTCTAACTTGTTGACCTTGTCTATTGCCGGGTGTGTGACGGTTTTGCTGTTGAACTACCATCACGTCTTGTTCAGTTTGAGCATCACATTCATCATGCTCTTGGTTGGTATTGGCCATGTGTGAGAGTGGTACCTCTTGACTACCTTGCTCCCCCGGTTTTTGAGGGATGCTAGGTGGAGTTAATCTTTACGCCAATGCCTTTTGGGAGTCTACTAATTTATCTATTTTTTCCATAATCATGTATGTCTGGACAAGTTTTGCATCTATGATGCCTCCTCTTCTAGGGGTAATCGCCTTATTAGGTTAGGCGAGTGCAGCATGATGCCCATTATTTTCTGTTACTAACTCTATGAGCTCCAAGGCTTCATCATCATACTTGCTCATAAATGCTCCTCCACTTTCAGCATCCAACATCAGTCTGTTGTGATGGTCCAATCCTTCATAGAATAGTTGTACAATATCGTGTTTTGGCACACCATGGTGAGGGCAAGTTCTGGTGTACTGCCTCCATCGTTCCCATGCCTCATTGAATGGCTCTCCCACTTCTTGATAAAAATCTCTAATAGTATTTTGGATCATCTTTGTTTTCCCAATAGGGTAGAATTTTTTCAAGAAGGCTTGCTCTATCTCCTCCCAAGAGTTCAACTCCATGGACAGATTCCTAAACCACTCTTTTGCTCTATTTCTCAAGGTGACTATCTCTGAGGGAACATGTTGGTAATTTTTCATCTCACATAACCTTGAGTGGTCTTCTATCAATTTGTAGGGGTCTTCTGTAGTTGATAACATGAAAATAAGAGCTGATAAACTGTTAATTTCATCATATTTTTGGGCTTTTAATGCATAAAAACATTAATTTTTAACGCATGTTATCATGATTTTAAGTTAAAATAATAAATTCCTTAAATTTCAAGTTAAATAATACTTCAATCAATATTTAGGTCAATTTTTATATTTTAAATTTTTTTAAATGTTTTTTAAATGAATTTTAAATGATTAATTGATCTATTTATATAAATAAAAAGAAAAGAAATAAATAAAAAAAACTTTAGAAAATAATAATATCATTTTTTAGGTATTAATACATATTTTTTTGGATTTATTTTAGCTGTTTTTCCATCTAAAAACATTTTTTTAATGAAACTGGCCCTTATTGGGCAGCGAGATGCGTCGAGGAGAGCGCGGACGAATCACAAGCCGCACTCAGCCTTCAGTGCGTGACACGCACGCACGTGCATCGTGCATGTCGTGCATCACGTGCGGCATGGGGCACATGGCACGCGCTGTTATGTGGACGAATCAGGTGTCACTTAACCCGATCCCGTGCAGCGCTATGTGAATGAATCAGAAACCAGATCAGATTATAACCGTCTTCAACATTTCATGTGTTTCACACACATGCCCGACCATGTGCACAATGCACAGCCGTCCATTACGCCACACTGACCAACCGCATTGCTCCGTATGACTTGCGTACAATGTGCAAAGCAGAGAAATCGTAACGGAATCGGAAGAACAAGTTCTTTTGATTTCGCGGCAATAAAAGGGGGAAAATGAAATTTTGACCCCCATTCTTGATTTTTAAGCTCGAGGATTGATCGCCTAGCCTCCTCGAAGACTCAAGATTCAACCAGGAAGGTTTTGGAGCTCGATTTGGGGAAGAAGTGTGCAGATCCGTCGCCGCAATTTTCAGAAATTTTAAGTCAGATTAGTGGAAAATCTTCGGTGTTCGTTGCTCAAAGTTTGCCCAGATCAATTCTCTGGCATTCCTGGCACATGTAGGTTTATTCTGAATGCATTTTACAATTAAGTTTACATTCAATTTTTCTCAATTTCGCAATCCCGTTCACGTTTGTTGTTTTTCCAATTCCAATTTTAATCATCTTAATTCGTAAATTTTAGTTCGTTTTCAAATCAATTATCATTGATTAATTATCAATTTCCTATTTTGAATCATATTTTTCCCTTAAATCATCAAATTCAATCTTGTACTTCTTAAAATTAGGGAATCGTGAATCGTATTCACGATTTGCTATTTTAGGACATTTTTACAATTTTCAACTAATTAGGATAAAATAAAAATATAATAAAAATACTCTTAACATTCTAAAATCCGTGAGAACAAAATAAAATAAAATGCAAAACATTAGAAAATGTTACCTTAGGGTTTCTAGTCCATAAGAAATTTGGATCAACCCTTATAAAAATATTGGTAATAACAATTGGGATCAATTTTCTTCTCTAAATAATTTCTAATTGACTAAAAAAATAAAAAAATTATTCAAGCTGAATTAAGTATTTGGGTTAAATAAAAAAGTAAAGAATTCTTAATGAGAACTGTGGATCTAGATTTTTGTCACACTCACATCCTAAAAATCTAAGATCCATTGGATACTTAAACAATCTAGTAGGGGATTAGTTAGTAATTCTTATCAAGAATTGCTAACTAATCATAAAATTGGTTAAAATCTAAAAAAAATCATAGCTGTTAAAACCTAGAGTGCTAATCCCTAATTTGAGGAAAACTGAATTTCCCTATCGCCTCCCCAGGGTTCAACCCCTTACTTAAACACTGAGGGATAAAATAAATATTATTGCTTAAGTTCGGAAAACCCTAAAATAACGACATATAAATACATAATTTTGAACTTATCAGTATTCTTCCCCAAGAAGACAGGTAATAGGCTAACAGTATGAAAGTCTATCCTAAAATTTATCCCTTCACCAATCCGTGCATGCACTATGGTGATGGGCCTATACTGAAGAGGGGTCGAATGATCTCTCAACATCAACCTCTCATTCCCTTGCTCGCATGCAGCCATGATGAGTCTATCTGACGTCGATGAACTTGAGTTGTGGGATGAAACCTCCTCTTCATCTGAAGGTAAATCAAACGGTTCTGCTAATGCATTATGTAACCATCTACGTCCGTTCATAAGCCGCCTAAGTAGTGGATATACTTGCACCAAGTAGTCGAGTAATGTTTAACCTTGATGAAGTTACCTTCTAATAGAAGTCTAACCTTAAAATTCCAGGGGAGAAACACCTAGATTTGCTAAGGTTTTGATGAGGAGGTTAACTCCTTATCGTTTCAATCACAACCACAATCATTGAAATTTATAAAATCAGCATATAAATTTTGAATTGAAATAAAAGGCTGAAGAATGTACCTGAATTTTTATGTCTGAAACAATAGTTAGTGATATGAAAGTAAAAGTAATAAAAATTCAGAATAAGTGGAAAAATAAAATTTGTCACTTATTTGATTTTTGTTTTCCTTCTGCACTAAAAAGTTAGGGCAACTATCTCATCTGGACAAAAATAATACTTAAAAGTAAATAAGGATAGGTGAATGATTTACCTCTGCTCAATCCCGTTCCTTCCCTTAATTTTACTTCCTAGCTTTTGTCTCCCTATTCAAGTTAGTTTGCCAAATATAATAGAATAAAGACAATAACAAGCTAATCTCAAGGAATACTAAGCAAGTGCAAGTAATTTCAAGCAACAGCAAGTAAGTGTAAAGTCTTTTTATGAAAAACGTAATAATTCAGAAAATCAAATCAATAGGAAAAAAACTTTACACTTGCTATTTCTTGAATATACTTGCAATGGTGCCAATTTGATGGAGGCAAATTGCGTAGTTATTTTTAAATATCATTGTAAATTTAATTTCCCTAAATATATAAACTTCCTCAAATGTATAGTTAGAGTAAGGTCGTCTCCACAGGGACTCGCCTTTAGAGGAATTTCGAATAATTGAGTTGTTAGTTAATAAGCTATAATAATAATACTAAAGATAGTAACTATAAGAAGAAATAAGTAGTAGTAAGCAGATAGGTCAGTATAGAGAGATATTAAGAAGGAATAAGTGGTAGTAATAGTAATTAAGAAGTATTTATAGTAATATAAACTCACCTATGGTTATAGAATACCCTTTATGTAGGTTTAATATTTATTATAGAATAGGTATTTTTATATGCTTTTATATGATTTATATATATATATATATATATTATGTATTTTATAGTAAGAAATCGGGTAAGAATGGGTTATTTTTGTCGAACACCTTTAAGGTGTTAGACCAAATGCCCCAGAGGGGGTCGAAATAAGAGAGTTATATTGTTTATTTAGTTTTCATAAGCTTTTATGTATTTTATATTAGTTTTATAGAATAAAATCGGCTTAGAAGAGGCAGTTCTGTTGAATGCCTCTTGGGTGCTCGACAGAATGCCCAATAGAAATCGGGGTAGGATAGATTTATATTTTTAGAAATTTTTATAAAGTCAATAGTAACTAACTTATATAAATCGAGAAATATTCATTGAACACATAGGGTGTTCGATGGAATGTCCAAACCAAATCGCAGTGATAAAACTCAAAGAAAACTCGATCAATCTCAGTTCCTGAAAAAAATCATGCATTCATCTCCTCCGCTTGGGAGCAAACACAAGCTGCTCAGACTTTTCTTCGGTGCTGTCCGAAGCTCCAAGAACGCTTGGAGGGGTGTCACGCCCCTCCTTCCTGCTCTCGACGCCACCGGAAGGGATCCCCACCACCGTGAGGCTTATGGTCGAAAGCTACTTGAATTGAGGGCCTTCTGGCCCCCTTTAATGGCTTGAGAGGGACTTCCCAGGCCATCCAATAGAGGGGGATGGCCTTGAGGGTCCTCCCAGGCTATTGGATCACCCCACTGTCCCCACTCGCCGGCCGAATATGGCCTCCAGCGATGGCATCGACAAGGACGACAATTGGGGAGGGGGGCCAGCGAAGAGGACAATATTGCCCCCCCACCATTCGATCTGCTCCTGAAATCAATCAACGCCTGTGATTAAAACGCAGCCGTGAACCCAACTTAATTTGGTGTAACCTCGCCGCCACGTCAGCACGCTGCATCAGCCACCTCATCAGCTGCCACATCACTAGGCTCTCCTCTGATTCGTCAGCCAAGGGGTCCCGCGTTTTGAGTCAGCCGTCACGGAAAATCAGAGGACCTGAAAAAGAAAGAAAAACAAATTAAATAGGACGTGATTTACCTCACCGTCTAATCATCTTTAAGAAGATTGAACGGACAAGATCATTTTAGTAAACTTAATGTAGCCCATAAAGACATGGGCTTCTGGCCAAGTTGGCTCGAAGCCCGGTCTCAATTTATTTGCTGCTTTCTTAAGATCACGGCCCATGGAGCCGCAATCGCTTGGTTACTCGGTGGCTCAACCCTTTGCAAGAGTAAGAGAGATAGTGGGATTCTAAATCCCATCGAAAAATGTAGAAATATGCAGAGCTAAATAGATTTTGGCATGTATTCTCTATCAAATTAAAATGACATACCTCTCCTATGTACCGCAACTTGATTCTTTTGTGGGCCTGACTGGGCCTCTATGAGATCTCTTTATGTGGCTGGTTGGGCTTGCCTACTGGGCGCCGCCTCTTGCTAGTTGTGGACAGGCTTGAGTGCCCTACGCGCACCTGCCTGTGGCTGACTTGGGCTTGGGCGTTGATGTGCCTGGTGGGCTCCTAGTTGGCCCTGGCCCAACAAAAAACCTCTTTTTTTCTTTAATTTTCTTTTCTTTCTTTATCGCTCTCTCTCTCTCTTTCATTTTCTTCTCTACAATATTGACTTCACCACTGCAATAGCCTAAATAACACACTAAATAGAACAATAGAAAATTAACAATGTCTTATATATATTTTTACTAAGAAATTCTTGAGTATGTAGAACATGCATAAAATGACATTAAAATGCATTTTTATCACTTGCGCTATTTAGCGGATGAAATGCAAAATTCTTGTAAAATTGAAGATAATACACATGAAATGATCCCAAAATGACTTTAAAATTTGTATGATTGCCATTTTGGGTCTATCAGAAATCAATGACCGATCCACATTCTGGTCGACATCATTCTTCTCGACTGCGCCCTCGATTCCATCTATTATGAGCTTGTGAAGACACTTTAAAATTGAAGTCTTGACAGTTCCTTGGTGAAGATGTCAGCACATATTTCAGCTGATTGGATACAGTGTAGATTCCGTCCAGGTCAAATGATTCTAGCTGTCATGCAAGTTATTTCCTCTTAAAAAGATGAACATTTCTGTAGTTGACCTGTGATCTACTAATGAACTTGCAAAATATGTGTCAGCATATATATTTAAATAAAAAACATCATTTGTATTGAAAATAACACATATCCTATAGTTTCTTTTAGGTATCTCATAATTCTGAAACCAGCTTCCATATAAATAATAATAGGTCAATGCACGAATTCACTTAAAGTAATATCATCATATGATATATATGTCCTAACATGAGACAAATAAATAAATTTTAAAATGAATCAATTATATACTGTCTGGTTAGATGATTCAAAAATATATATATACTGTCTGGTTAGTCACCTCAACATCTTCTCCCATTTTAAGTTTGTGATTGAAATCAATTAATGTATCAATAGGTTGGTAATCTAGGGAACATGTTTCTCTCAGCAAGTAAAGTGTATCATTCTGTTGTGATAAAAATAAATTAGAAGAGAGATCATAAAATTATATACCAATAAAGTACTTCAAACTGCCTAAGTACTACACATCAAATTCCTGAGACAATCAATAACCTAAGATTTTAATCTCGTCCTTCTCATCGCCAGTCACAATTTTTTCACCTGCATTAATTAATATGATGATAACTTTTATCACACTATTGAATTCTTAAAATAGTGTGCGATCACAATTTCTCTTTTCTTAATGAATCGTTTCATTTTTTATATATTTTCAAACCAAGATTTTAGTAATTGTTCCTAACCTTTGATCATCTTCTGCAATTTACATTTATCACTAGATTATTTATCATAACCAGGGGCATATATATATAGATTTCCTATTGTAGTTCTCCAGATAAAAAATGTTATTCGCATAATATTGATCCAAGGTCCAATGTAAATTAGATGCCATAAATATAATTACCTTCACAGTATTGATCTTTGCTATTGTACCAAATAATAATCTTGATGATAAACTTGTGTATATTGGATAGCAAGTAATTGTGTTATAAATCTTTCAACCACTTGATTTGACTTAAACTTGGAAGTAAATACCCATTTACATCATTCAGTTTTCTTTCCTTTCATTCATTGAACTATTACCAATGCACTTTTTCTCTTCAATGCCTCTAATTCACTACACCTCGCTTGTTTCCACCTTTGATCTTTTTTGGTTTCCCCATAATTCTGACACAACGTCTCTAAACGTTTGCCTCTCTTTGTTTTGCAGTATCATGTGCAAAACTCCTTGTATCTTTTTTTGCCACTTTACGGTTCTGTAACGCGTTATCTTTCCCAGCGCTATGAATCTTATTTTTTTTTCCCTATATGCAGTTTTCAACGGGTATCTCTATGTTTTGTCATTTCTTTTGTGAAACTACTATGCGTTGTTTTTCTTTATTTCATAATCTTGACACAATTTCTCTATAATTCTGCCTCCTTTTGTTTTGGAAGTATCACTTTCCCTCCTTTTACTTCATTTGGTTTTACATGCTCCATGTATGCTTATTCAGATACCATCTGGTTTGTAAAACTCATTGTATCTTTTTCTGCCATTTTGCTCTTCGGTTACACATTTTTCAGAGGCCATCAGAATTAAGATTTTTCAGCTTTTTACAGTTTTTTCAAGGTATCACTATATTTTGGTCTGTTTTTTGGTGAATCTCTTGCCATCTGTCATTTCGCTCATTTCCAAATTCATCTCTAAACTTTTGACTCTTTTTTTTAATTTGAAGTATATATTTCCCTTCTTTTTGCTTTATATGGGTTCACAAACTCCAATTAAGGCCGTATAGCTACCATCCTGTTTGCAAAACTCACTGTATATGTTTATGCCACTTTAAGGTTCTGTGACTTGTTATAATTCCCAAACGCTATGAATCTAATTTTTTTCCCTTTATGCATGCATCGTTCTGTACCAAAAGGGTATCTCTATGTTTTGGCATGTTCTTTTGCGAAACTCTCGCTATGCATCGTTTTACTTTATTTCATAATCCTTACACAGTATCTCTATAATTCTACCCCTTTTGTTTTGGAAGTATAAGTTTCCCTCCTTTTACTTCTTTTGGGTTTACACACTCTATTTATGCTTATTCAGATGCGATCTGGTTTGCAAAACTCATTGTATCATTTTTTTTACAAAACCCAAATTGGTGAAGAATGTGTACCATCTTTGGTGTCACATCTCTTCTTTAGTTTTAATTAGATATTCTCCTTGGGGGCGTGATAAACCATCAATTAGAGTTAAATTTTTATTTATATGCTTTGATTTTTGCAACAAAAGTTTTAATACTTTTCTTGTTAAGCACAAAGTGAGTGTAAAACCGACATCGAATAGTTACTGCATACTGAATTTTTAGTTTAATATTGTTTCAATACCTTAAAAGTGATTTTATATTTTTTGTATTTTCTATATTTTTATGAAATAATTTTTTATCAAAAAAAGATATAACTCCTTATGTTAGGTCCAAAGTTGTATGCCACTAATGTGGTGCCGATAGATTCACTACTTTAGCAAACTAGTAAAAAAATAAGATAAATACATATTTAAGGTTTAATAAAATTGAAAATATTTATATGATCTTTCAGAATTTTTTGGGAATTTCTGGTGCAGAAAATTAATTAGAACCATAAATTTAGCTCAATCCCCCCCATTAAAGGCTGCGGTTGTGCAGACGCATGAATAATGGGGGCAGTCATTTGGGGGACACCACGAGCAAGCCAGTGATCGATGATGGTATGAAAGATGTTGAAAATTTGGAAATTGGAGGAACTTTTGAGTGTGGTTTGATGCATTGGATATTTAACGTAGCAACGAAGACAACACAAATATATTATGAACTAGAAGGAATATGTAAAAGTTCTTTGTCACACTTGTTTGGGCTCGCACTAACTCATCCTACTTATCCAGATAAAATATAATTATCTGTTTAATGGACAAATTATAATTATCCTGATAGAATAGCACTAACTGATCCTACTTATGCGATAAGTATAGTTGATCATGTGGCTATTAGTGTGGCGACACTAAGGATAGATAGTGGGTGCTCTTTGGAGAAAGAGTTCACAAAATGGATCCGTATGAATTCCTAAATTGTATGATAACTAAATATCAATTAGATTGATTTATGTCATGGTTCTACAAGTAATCCATTGACCTGAGACACCAAGGACAATCCATTGACATGAATGGACGACTATATTTTGACTACGACTTACGAGCCTCTAATCATGGGATTCAAACATGTCATAGCTAGAGTGTAGTAAGAAGCTCACACAGGTGATTGAGTGGTCAAGACGAGATCATCCGCCCTCAGTATAATGGGAGATGGACTCAAGGAAGATGATGTAGAAAATCCCCTTGGCTAGGGTAGTGAGGATACTGGAGACGGGTTCTCCAGTGATCCATGTTAAGCATAAGTACTGATCGAATGATAAATTGGGGTTTGATGATCAACCATACCCTAAGTCATTCGAGTGTCTCTTGCGAGTGAGATATTATACATATATGGTAAGCCATGAAGGTGAAGGTTCCATGAGAGAGTTCAAACACTACTCGGTATCTTCTATAGCACAAGGTGTAACTTGGCACCCACGGGCTGGAAACTTAATGTATGGATCGGGTTAAATTGATCCTTAGTTAATTAATCTATATATTAATATATTAATAAATAAGTTTGGTTAATATTTACTATTGGACCACTAAATTTATTAACAAGAGTGATACATGGGCCTAAAGGGTCAGCATTCGTGAATATATTTTACTTTATGGGGTTTTTGATAAAACTTAAGTAATATAAGTAGGGGAAGGGACACACATTTTAAGCACCTAGTCTAGCCAGAATTGGAAGCCCTCCCTTCCCTACTCTGATCTCTTCTCCAGTCAACCAAGCAGAGTGTCTTCATGGTGAGAAGATCTTTAGGATATCCAAGGAGGGTTAAAGAAGAATAAGTGGAGATCCAAGAGCAACATGGTTGCATGAATACTTCTAGAGGTCGAGCACATGAACAGCTTCAAAATGATCTCAAAGTGAGCAAGTCAAGGGTGGAATAAGTTCCCCATAAGTTACTTATGATGTATTCATTAAAAGATTGATATTGAATCGATGAATGCCTTTGCATTCATGGAAACCATGTTTTCCATGATTGAACCAAGGCATATAATCCAACACAATATATTCCTTAGTTGATGGATTTTGGGTTGGTGGCTTATGATGATCTAATTCCTTCTAGATAGTAATTAGCTCGCAAACATATTCCTAAATAGAACTCTATCGTTGCTTAATTGTGTAGTAAGATGAGACTAATTAATAATCATTTGGAATCTTTCTAGTAATCTACTTTCCATGAAGCCTGACAAGAGGAATTATATTTCAGTATTTTCCCAACTCCAAGAACTAACAATTCAAAGAGTTAGTAGGAGGGATTCATTGATGATCCGGCAAAAAATATGCAAGATTATCAACACTAAGACAATTCTTTATAAGGTGATCCATAAAATTATGCTGACAATTGACTCTGAATATAACTGGTCCATTGAATCATATTTTTTCCATTAAACAGTTCCTTTTTTGGAATCTTAGAGAATTTATTAATCGATTTCTGATCATACCTCATACCTTTAATAGTTTTTAGATTCTGACCTCCTTGAGGTGCTTGGGTAGATAGATTTGCAACCTCAGGTTGTGACAGTTTCTGGTTACAACTACTCTCTCCAGTCAGTTCTTCCACACAACAAGAATTTATGCAGAAACAGGACTATCATTCATATTTATATACTATCTAAATCAAGAACTCATGCAGATAGAGAATAAAAGCAAATAAATCTGAACAAGCATTACTCTGATATCATGTCAATAAATCCAAATGGTGTTTATATCATAACATTTTTGTAAGTCTTCTGAAAATAGAGATTCAAGAAATTACCTTGACTCTATACAAAGGATGGAGGAAGAGATTCAAGAAAGGATACAAGGGGTTTGTTCATTCATAAGATCCCCAACAAAACCCTGAAACATATTTAGATACTGTTTCTTGAACCCCAAAAAAAGGGAAAGCATTATAGTTTTATAAACTATGAACATACCCTATTTTCTAAAAAGGAACCTTAATCTCCAAGGCCAGACAGCTCAGTGGCTTATCTCCCTTGTTCTCCACATTCTTCTTCTATACATAAAAAAATAATTAATTCAATAAATGAACTAGCAAACACATATGAACACTCAGTTGATATTATCGAGCTGTGATAAGTTGACTAGATCAATCAAGTTAAAAATATTATCAAGGCCATGCAAAAATGTAGGTGACAGTTTCTAGCGTAGGTGTTTGGGGTTCTAGAAATTTTGTTTGAAGATGCATGGGTGGCAATAGTGAATGATGGAACCATGTGGTAGAGTCTGTGGAGATACCAATTTCTACATGTGCTTTTTTGAGAAGCCGTTTGTTGTGCTACAAAATCAGGACCTTGAACATCCATTGGAATTATAAACTTGAAAAAAGGGGAAAATATTAGGAAATATATTACATCATGAGATATCACACAGACTTCTTAACCAATTGGCCCTTACGTAACTTGACATTTTCCTCCTAAATTCAAGTTTTACCTTTTAAAAATATCTGCACTCAATCTTGGAATTCAATAATAGACTTCACAAGTCTTTGAAAGTGAAATACCTCTTTTCCAACATAAAAAGAGAGCACAGTTGGGGGATGGAAATTATAAATGAGATAACGCTGCTAAAATACAAGCCTTAAATGGAAATTATAGCTATCACATATGATCAATTATAATTTCAGGCCAGTTTGACTGGATTTCTAGCCTTAGATAAATATATATATATATATATCTGTTAATCGTCTATATCCATAAAATAACCTGTAGATCCCAATTGTTGCATCCACAAAATATGTTGGATTTGGGCCTTCAATCCTCCCTTTTGTGCTTTGGACCTCTTATTCTGGTCAATATGAGAAGGCAACCACTTAACTTTAATTGAATCAATTGGGTTTAGTCTCAAAACCTAACTAAATCTGTAGAACAAAAAAAAATTAAGAATTCAAGAATTACTTGAATTCAATTCTATATTTTACAAATATGTAATGTGTAATGTGTTTCCTCTTTGTAAAGTTCATGACTACATAGGGAACAAAACACATGACATCATGGATGAACTTGATGTGATGAGTCATTGTCGCATCAGATATCTGCCTGTACTTCTTGATTGATACTGCTAGAACTCAGTAAGAATATTCTCATCATTCTGGTCCCGCTCAGAAGAATATCAATCAAGGTGAAGGGAAAAGAATCAAAAGGCATAATGAGAAGCTCACATGGGTGTATCTCACTTAGGACTACGATTTATTTAATAATTGTTAAAATCTCTACAGAAAATCCTTGCACTTAAAGTTTATCCCTTGACGTCAAATGAACATTATGTGTGTGACCATTTCAGTTCATTTATGACTCTGTTTAATAATTCCCTGAAGACATTAATCATATATCGATTAACATGATTAAACACTTATATCTTAAATATTGATGAATCAATCATGTTTTGCTTTAACAAATTGGATACCTGGAGTTGCCAGTGCATAAGGTTCCAAGCTACATCACCTTTGTTAATGGGTACAAAATAGTCTAACACTCCTTTCATGGAGCCTGTCCTTCCTTAGTAACAATGTTTTATAATACACTATCTGCGCACACTCTTGAAATGACATAGGGCATGGTAAATTATCAAATCATATTATCTCATCCTAGTTAAGAAATATGTGTTGAGAAGTAATACGCAAACTTATTTTCTGATATTTCTAATACATTGGCCAATGACTTTATTCTATCTTTCTTAAACCATTGTATACTATACCAGAGATAAGAATCTTAACTTAACCACACAAATACCTTTTTCAGCTAAATATTTTTGGAATACCATGTTTAAGGAGTCATTGATATTATTCAAAACACAATAGTACACTTATAAAATAGTGGGATCAATATATATGGTTGACATCTAGGAATAATACCATGCACGGATTCATATAAATCAATTAGCACCCACTATCTCTCCTTAGTCTCTCTACGCATATGGTTAAATGACAACCATCCTCATCATACGAGCCAGACTATATATTATTACTCTATCCAAATTATTTAATGTTCTTCTTGAATATCATATGATTAGAAATATTTTGGATATGACTTTATTGATATCTTCTGATCTCATCATAATTCACTAATAACTACACATATTCTTGGAGTGCATTAAATACATACCAATAATATAACAATTACTAATAATATAATAAATGAATCTAAACAATACAAGGATGTGAAATTGGGTCACATGCCTTATAGTTCCAATATGACATTCTAGTTGAAGGCCATGTTACTGGCAAGCCCTCAAGAACCTGAACAAATATTTTTAATACATTCTTTTTTGGATATTGAATTTATTCACATGTAAATTGATGCAACCTTTCTCAATCATTTATATAGTTAAAGGGTTGGCTTTCTGTCAAATTTTGAAACATAGCATGAATGATGGCGAGTCAGCCATAATCCCAAATAACATGATAACTATCAGAGTAATTTCATGTACCTTATGCATTTATTTTCATTGAAATTATCAAAATACATGTTATTAAAGCTTAAGATGATTTATTTCACTTTTGGAATGAATTTCCAATTTTCCCTTATTTTATGGTATTTTAGAATAATTTTTTGATATTATTTTCATGAATAAAATAATTTAACAGGTCATAAAATATTTATTTAACTTTATTTAAATATTTTAAGGCATTTATTTTTTAATATGATATTATTAATTTTATGGATTTGTTAGTATTTTTTTGGATTTTTCTGAAGTTAAATTCATAATGAAAATACTTTTACAGGTCAGAAAACATAATTTTGGATTTTTTAAAATCTTTTTAATGTATTAAATGAGTTTTTCTACTTCTTGAGGTTCATGGCACACTTGCAAACCAGCATGCAAATTGGAGGGGAGAGAAAATTGGATGGCTTAGATGGCTCCAAATTGAAACTATGATATCTACAAATCCAAAAGGAGTTTTGGGGTGAAATTTTGAGGGTATTTTGACATTTCCCCCCTCTATTCATTTTCTATCTTGGATCTAGAAATAGAATCTCTTATCATTGTAAAAAACGATATCCTTGGATTTTGTTCCTAATTATGATTCATACAGTGTTTTCCTCATTCAAAATGTAGTTTGGGTCCATTCCTATACTCTAGGAGAAACAGATTGAGGAGTTCTGGTCAAATCAAGACACATGAAAAAAAAATTTCACTCGGCCTGTTGGGCATGTGATTACAATGTCAGTGTAACCTTTGTCTTTTTCAAACTCAAATCTTTGTCCTTTTTCCTAGGTTATCATCACTGTAAGCCCAACTTTCTAATCTTATACTCACCGCCGTCAACTCTACCACTGGTCAGTGCATATCTGCCTCATCTTTGTTGTACAAGCGATGTTAAAATCATTGTTACTCACCCCTGCTCCGCCACTATTATCTCATTGTTATTCGGCATGTATCCATCATTATCTCAGTTGTAATCAGCATTGTATCTCTTTCATCTGCTCCACTTCATTCACATCGATATATGTCTACCGTCACCTGACACTCCCATACTCGGCTGAGGTATTTTAAAATTAGCATTAATTACTATTTTTCTACTATAATGTCATGTTTAAATTCTCATTATTATTATATAAAATCTGAATAAATTAGGTTAAATTGGATTAATGTTTCCTAACCTTCCTATAATTATTTGAATTTTTTTACTAGTTTTCCTCTGTTAAATTAGATTTGCTTCCTTAAATCAATACAAAAATCTTAAAAAATAGAAATCAAAGATACAAATTCACTTATTCAATACTAGCGCTTTGTTGATTCGACCATTATCGCTCTATGTTGGTAATGAAATTATAAAATTGTTGCATAAAACAGAATCCTTAAACGGCATATTTAACACCTAAATTCCATTTTATTGGCAAGGTTTTTGAGAAAGAAGTGAACCAAAATTTTAATCTTGAAATGCAACTGCATAGGATTTAATGCTGAAGGAGCAATGATGTCAAGCTTGAATCAGGGGGCCCTACTATGTAGAGGAATCTTTAAGATATAAAGTTACATCATTGATCCAACAGTCTTTCAACAAGGTTATTGTTTAATAACCTCGTGGACTAAACAATATTTCGTAATTTTAATATAGATTTTTGACTGCACACATGAATCTTAAATTATTTCGCAGGGCAAGACTTAAAATTACATCATTACAGCACTTTAAAAATGGTGAACAAATGTCTATTATGGGATTGGACCTGTGACTTCTTGATTTCATTAAGAGAGACATGTTGAGGTGCTCTTGTGTTCAGCCCCAAATGCATCCACTTGATCCCTTGCATTAAAATATCCTCCTTCATCTTGATGATCCCCATTATCAATCCATAAAATCTTTACAATATTATAATTGCACTGGAAGGAGAGGAGCAAAGGAGGGAAGGAATGAGAGTAATGGGCATGTGAAGAATTCTGTCCGGGGCACATTTTTTGCAAGGCTTTTTATAAAACACTAAAAACCTGAGTGTATCTTCTGAGATGTTAAATACCATTTGCATGAATTTGTTGGCCCATGTATCTGTCTAGTTAATGAATCTTATGCCCAATAACATTTATTGGCCAAATTTATAAATTTTCTACACTATCAGATAGATAATCAAGCACATCAAATTAACCAATTTAATAGGCTGTAGTTCCAACCAATGGGTGCCAAGCTACATTTCGTTGTCTAAAGGGTACACAAGAATTTAACTCTTTCATGAAATTTTTGTTCCCAATTACCATGTACATCCTAGTTATTCATCCATATGACACCGTGCTAATATTTTAAAATACATCTTATGCTCAAATGTCCTCAATTATCCATCCTAAAGACATCTTATGCTCCTTTAATACTTCTAGTAACTGATCTTCTTGGGGTTGAGTAAGGTGTGCAGAAATAATTAAAGGTAGAATTTTCCTAGAGTCTACAAATGCATATTTAAGAGTCGATGGAAGTGGTTTCAACTCCAGAGGTTGGGTGGAGGTAACTCAAGTCCAGAAAACCCAGGTGGATTAGGCTCTAGAATCTCATGGTGAATATCTTCCACTCCTAAAAGGTAAGCCCTAACTGATTCTACATCTTGTTCCTCTTCACACATTTTCAAGTCCTCACCACTATCTCTAGGGTACTTGATCATCCTTGATATATCTATTTTGACTCTTTTATTCCCTACTTTAAGTTCTACCATACCCTTCTCCCAATCTATGACAGTCCTAGCAGTTACTAGGAAGGGTCTTCCTAGGATAATGAGTGTTAGGCTAAGATCTTATTTGACTTTAACATCTTTCATAATAAAGTCAATCAGAATCTCACAATTTTCTGTAGTGATTATAATATTGTTTAATTGTCCCATCAGCCAATAGTAAATCCATATAAATTTCTTCTAATTCTCCAAAATTGTAATAATCAAATAGTTCTTTTGGTAAGATGATAATGCTGGCTCCTATATCTAAAAGTACTCTAGAATAAGTCCTTCAACCAGTATCACACGTAATAAATGGAGCTCCAGGATCAGTTTTTTTCAGAGGTATGGCATTTAAGATACTAGAGACATTTTCTGATAGTTTGTCTACTTCATTAGGCCTCCTACTAGTGCAAGAGTCTTTGAGATATTTTTTAAGGGAAGGGGCACATTTGATCATGCCATCTATTGGTGCGGCTATTGTGGGTTTCTTAAAATTCTCTAGTAGTCTTTCCTCATACTCGGGTGATGGTTTGGGGATTTTAAGTGTTGTAGGATAGGGGGTAGGAGGCCTATAGGTCGAAGGTTGAGGATCAGCACTAGGTGCATGGTCCTCCTCCTTGGCCTGACTTGCATTTGTCTGGAGGGGATCTTGGAGTTCCTTGCCATTTCTTATTCTTGAAATGGCAAACAAGTCCTTATCATCCCTTTCTTCTATATGACTTATATTTCTTGCCTTTTTTTGAAGATTTGGCCTTAATGATATTAAAGGCTCATTAAAGTCATGCAAACTATAACTCTAGGCCACTCTTGGAGCTCTGAACGTGGTTGGGCCTTCTTGAACCTCTTTCCCTTAGATAAATAACCCTCAAATGAGACCTCAACCTCAAGATGTCAAAAACTCTGAGAGAGAAGTGAGACTCATTCCAGTTGACTCTATGAGTCAAGTGGGCTTAGTCTAAAAATAGTTATAAATAATCAATTACTAGTTTAGGACAACTTCATGAATAATGTGCTAGATGATGTTTAAGTGATAAATTTAAATATTAATAGTCATTAAAGAGTTCACTCAAGTATGCCATTTAGCACCTACTATTTGATTCATCACTAATTCTGCCAAAACCTGGACATAATCACCAAGGTTTGGAGGGCTAGGATATCTTGTTCTACAACCTTAACCCCCATCTCTCATAGTTCAAATTCACAAATAGGCTTCCCAAGAATGAATCATCTTTCCTTCATTTTGCCTGACTCTTTAAAAGGGCTTTAATCGGCTCCAAGAATGGACTTTTATTTATTTGGCCTCTTTTATGGATGGCCAGGCTTGGCTTTTGTTAATCTGATCTAGAATGTGTCTTTGACGTGTCTTTTTCTCCAATTCACATCCATAGATAAATATTTAATTTATCAAAGTCTTGAATTCAATTAAAATTCCAAGAATATGCAAGAAAAATCAATCTTATAATAACTACACAAAATCTTATTCCAACTACTTAAGTCAGTTAGTGTCAAAAATCAATAAAATACATAAAACTATCATCTCGTTAAATGAATAAATATTTTCTCATTTTAGACTTAATTTGTGAATAATGCACAAGAAAACAAAAAAGGGCCACTATAGCATCACCAATCATGATGCCAATATTAGGAACTATGAACTATCTTTTGCTTGTTTTAAAAAAGGAGCCACCTTTCGTTGGAAAATTTAATGGATGTGTTCGACCCATTTTAGCACTGTAAAGTCTAGTCACTAAATTTTCCGTAAATCTTCTGTAATTTGGAAATGCGTTGACTGATAATAAGCAAATTATAGGCTTATCTCTAGGAAATTTACATTTTTATGCATTAAATAAAAATACATGCGTGTTATCAACTTTTAAATTATGAAAGTATTTTTTAAAGTGGTATTTGTAAGGATCTTGCTGACATCATATTCTTAAAGAACTTTATTTTCTAATTCAGAATATATTTGTTCTGACTTTTTTGAACTCATATTCATGAAGATATTAATTTTCTAAGTAAATATAGATACTTATTATATTTTTTATATATTTATAAGTCAAAATATGGCTTAGTATTTATTTTATACTGATTTATTAGTGTATTTTTTTGGTTTGAATATGTGCCCCTGACGTATCCGCATATGATTCGTTGAATGGTGACCAAATACAAGTATCTGCAAGGATTAACTGCAAGGTACAATTATGACATCATGAATTGCAATTCCATACTGCACCAATAATTAGCTGACGTTGTTCTTTATTTGACGCAGGAGGTGAAATGGACCAACAGACAAAAAGTCATGATTTAAACAGAAATAAATAAGATTCGTAAACCAAAAATAATAATAAAAAAAGGGAGATAAAATTCAAAATTTCATGCATGCACGTGTACCACTAGAAATGACTAAAAAAAGAAGTGAATGCTAATGTGGCACACGAAAATGAGTGCAACATCAAGCAATAATGAGATAATCTTCTCCTTTTCCTAACGTGAAAATGACTTAGGCAGGTAGTGCATTGGGAATGTTATTTTAAAAATAGTCAAAAAGAAAATGGAAAAAAATATTACTGATATTAAGAAAAGGACTGTGTACTTATATATAAAGATTAACTGATGTAGGACGACTAAGGAATGGATGACTGGAGTACGGAGAAGGTTACAGATGGATGGACGACGGTGGATGGGTTGGGTACAGGAGGGATAAAACAGCCAACAGAAATACACACAGTCAGATTCGGACTTTAAAACTGATGAAAAACTGGTGGTGCAGCTCCGACCCTTGTCGAGGGCGGGAGTACTGTCTTCACCCACGGCGACGATGCCTAAGCACCAAAATCAATAACCGAATTTGCGTTGCAAAGGAGACTCTCGAAAGAAAGGGAGAAAGTGGGGAAATCCAAACCAAATCTAATCCGACGGTGGTGGAAACTTCTCGTGGAATACTGGACGAAGAACACGGTGACACCAAAGAGTTCAGGCGTACCTCGGCACCGTAGTGTGTGAAGAGGCTACAGAGAATTCTGATTCATGACAAGACTGGACGATTCGGGGCGTTGACCGGCCCACTGGACGAGAAGATCTGGATGTTCCAGGCATTGAGCGGCCCTCGTAGTGAGTTGATGTCGTAGTCGCAGATTCAGGCGTAGGCGGATACCCGCGCGCGCGAAGCTCGCGTAGGGTGCGCGGAGCGCACGGAGCGCACGGAGCAGCACGCGTGGGCACTGAGCACGCGGAGCGCCTACGTGCGCGGGGAGAGCGCGGAGGGCATGCAGCGCACCTGGAGCACGCGGAGCGCACGCGGCTCAAAGCGTCGAACAGCGTTGACGACGGCCGGCGTCGGTGGCACAAGCGTCCGCCGGGGCGATCGTGGGCGGTTCTTCGGGGGCGGCCTGGGCGGCCTGTGGGCAGCCCTAGCTGTCATCCTAGGGGCAGGCCTGGGCGACCCGGGCTGGGGAGGCCTGGGGCTGCCCTGTTGGGGCAGCCTGGGGCTGGCCCTGGGCGGTTTCTGGCAAGTGCAGTCTGGGCGGCCTGGGGCTGGCCTGTTGGGGAGGCATGGACGGCCTAGGCCTGCCCTGTTGGGGCGACCTGGGGGTGGCCTTGGGCAGCCCTCGCAGGGGTGGCCTGGGGCGGCTTGGGGCTGCCCTGTTAGGACGGCCTAGGGCTGGTCTTGGGCGGCCCGGGCAGGGGCGGCCAGGGGCTGCCCTTTTGGGGCGGTCTAGGGCTGGCCTTGGGCAACCCTGGCAGGGGCGGCCTGGGACGCCCAGGGGCTGCCCTGTTGGGGCGGCCTAGGGCTGATCTTGGGTGGCCCTGGCAGGGGTGGCCTGGGACGGCCTTGGGCTGCCCAGTTGGGGCGGCCTAGGGCTGGCCTTGGGCTGCCCCGGGCAGGAGCAGCCTAGGACGGTCTGGGGCTGCCCTGTTGGGGCGGCCTAGGGCTGGCCTTAGGCAGGCCTGGCAGGGGCGGCCTAGGGCTGGCCTTGGGCGGCCCTCGCAGGGGCGGCCTGGGCAGCCTTGTGCGGCAATCATGGGAGGGCGGTAGAGAGAGAGAGAGGGAGAGTGAGAGAGAGAGAGAGGGAGAGTGAGAACGAGGGGTGGAAGGCCGATGACGCGAGGCTGCAGCGGCGGCGGCGGCGGCGCTAGGGCAGGAGAGATAGGGAGGCTTGGGCAGTCCTCCAAGAAGAGTTAAACAAAACTCAATTCTTGAAATATGACTGCCTAACTGTTTCTTGAAACAATGGCCTATACATATAGGCCTTGGAGGAAAGAGAAAATACAACTTAAAGACGAGAAATTAAAGACGAGACGTGCTTCATGTCACGCCAAGGGGCAGTTGTTGATCTATCGTTGGCGACGTGTCATGATGCGCGAAGGAACGTGCGTGGAGACGTGCGTAGCGGAGATGGTTGCGGCGTGTTCGTAGCGGGAGTGTTGACGTGCGAGCGTGGAGACGTGCATAGCGGAGACGGTTGTAGCATACCCGTAGCAGGAGTGATGACGTCGGTTGACTGTGGCAGCGTATCTGTGGCGGAGACGTTGACTTCGGTTGACAGGGGCGACACGTCTGATGGTGGTGTGTTGGCGTCCTCGCCATCATTAACTACAAGATGTAATTATAGATACAGATAAGAGCATAAGATATAGGTAAATGAGATCACAATAGTTTTTATTTACTTTTAGAAGGATTTAGGAAATTAAAAAGAGAGAGGATTTATTTTTAAGTTTTTAGAGGAATATAAGGATTTAGATAGAAAAATAATAATATAAGATAATGAGTGAAAGTAATTATTAATTAATATTATTATTTTTAGGCAATGTCATATATTTTAATAATACATTTTATATATGTATATATATTGAATGATTATTTTTATAAGGTAAAATCAAGAGAAAATATTGGGAAATTGTAGAAGAAGTTTGGTGCCCTGTAAGTGTTTGATGAAATTCTTAGACAAGGTAATCCGATGATTCTGATTTACATTTCAATTCTGATGGTTCCAAAATGATCTTCAACAAGAGATCAAATCTAAGATTCACCTAGGGGAAGATCAGATACCAGAATCATCATTATTTCATGACTACAAGAGACAAGGGCACCATCCGCAGCTGCCTAGTAATGTTGACATGCTTCACTTAATAACGCCTTCCATGCAGGTATAAATACTAGTGATTTGGAACTCCACTTGTCCCTTCCTGAGATTGTTGAGCCATACATAGCTGTCATGACTCTAATACGCTTGTCCTAAGCTCTATAATAGTCTCATGTCACCTATTCCTTTTCCAACGAAATATGCAAACAATTTTTTCCTGTTTGTTTCTTATGGTCAATGATGAGCCCCCGCATACTATTAATTCTATGGATCACTTTAGGAGCCTCCCTCGACTCTGTTGGGTTCTATAGGCCTACATATGGATGAAGAATCGTAAAATGATCTATAGCAAAAGACTTAAATGAATCAAAAAGGCATCACAAAAATCATGAAACGCATCACCTGTGCACGGATCGCATCCATGATTACTTGGATCCCAAAATGAGAGGAGTCAAGATGCTCAAGTGTGCAGCTTTTAGACATATCCAGGTGATCCTAGGCACGCTGAATCTCCTCCTTCACCCTTGCTAACTCCATTCACCCTCCGTCGTCAACGTTACACCATTTCAATTGCGTTGAGAATGGAGAGGAGCAATGGGGAGAAGGGAGAAGAAGGGGAAGGCCCCTGAACAATTTGTCCTGGGTGAATTTTTTTCAAAATCTTCTCCTATTTATACTAAATGGGTATTTTTCATGAAAAACCCCCGAAACTTAAGTATATCTTCCAACGTCCAAAGACCCTTTCTATGTGAGCCTCTAGGCCCATGTATCAGTCTAGTTAATAACTCCAACGGCCCAATAAACTTTAATGGCCTTCCAAATTAATTAACAATATCATCATATAGATTAATTAACGTCAAATTCATTTAACCCAATCGGTAGGTTGAGTCTCCAACACGTACATTGCAAGCTACACCTCGTACTTTAGAAGATATAAAGGAGTGTATATCGGCTCACTCATGGAACCTGTTTGTCATTGGTTACTGTGTATGAATTGTCCCTCATCCGCTTGATGCTCTTAGGATGGCTTAGGGTATGGTTAACTATCAAAACCTAATCGATCATCTGAATTAGTACTAATGCATTCTGAAATCATCAAAGAACTCTTCTCTGATATTTGACTGCCTTGGCCAAGGACTTGATCGCATTGTCTTCCTTGAGTTGTCAGCTCTTATGCTGAGGGTGGATGATACCAAATGGAACAAAAAGGAGGCTATGGGATTGTTGAACCGAGACAAAATTATAAGTTAAATTCAACATTTTTTTCATATTTTGGGTATGTGCCTCCACTACCTGAACCCCTCCCCCCCCCCATGCATATATCTCTCTCCACATTATCTTTCCATGTATCAGGTTCTACCCCATTAAAATGAATCATCCCTACGTGTGTGGGCGCTAAAGTTCTCCCCTTATGACAAACCCTCATGATATGAACAAATATATGGCAGTTTCCCAATAGCAATAGTGGATTCATCAATGGTTTTATTTATAATTGTACTACAATTAGTACTGCCCTATCTAGTCTCTCATAATCACTTAAGCCGCAATAAACAAATCTGTGTTATTTGCCAATTAGGAATACCATTACGGCACCATTTTCTCACAATATTTTTCATCCTTCACCATTATTTACTAAAATATTATTTTTCCATGTAAGATCACAAATTTATTTTTCATATGCATTAGACCTTCCATCATAATATAGTTTTAGTAAAAAATATTTATCTATATCGCTTTAAGTCTATTTTTTTGTGTGAAGGATAATCCTATTGCCTCAAGACACCACCAATACCCATTCCATATGCATCAAATGCAATTTCAAAAACGGAAGAAAAATTGGGTAATTTAAGGATTGGAGCTTGGGTCATCTTGACTTTGATGATTTCGAAGGATCTTTGGGCATCGTCTGTCCAGATAGAGTTTCCTTTCCGTAGAAAGCTTGTAATTGGAGCCCTAATTGAACTAAAGTCCCTGATGAATTGTATATAAAAGGTGGCTAAACCATGAAAGCTTCTAATATCATGAATTTTTTGAGGGGTTTGCCATTCTAAACTTGATTTAGTCCTTTCAAGATCAACAAAGAATCACTGAGAAGAAACAATGAATCTTAAGAAGACGACATGATGGAGATAGAATGAGCACTTCTTAGCATAGAACTCGTGTGATCTTAATGTTTTCCACACCATCCTAAAGTGAGAATCATGTTACTCCATATCTTTACTATAAATTAAGATATCATCAAAGTAGATGACCATAAATTTTCCTACTTATTCTTTAAGATCAATGGCATTTTTGATTTCTCAAGTTGAGGGAAGGGCATTGGGTAGTTCATCCTTAAAAAATTCTGAAAATTTTTGGATGATGGGATGCTTGGAATATTCTTTTTCCCGAAAAAGCTCTTGATGAGGTTATAATAACAGGACTACTAAAAAATTAGGGAGATAACTTTCTCTAATTTATTTTTCTAATGCCATGATAAGAGGCCAAATGGAGAGACAAGGTAGGTCTAACTTGCTTAGAAATTCATTTTTGGATAAAAGGTTCGATATTGATTTTCTTACCCTTAGAAATGAAGGAGCAGAAGTTAGATTTTCCTTGAATGGTGACATCATTATATATAACCATGGTCGACCAAGTAAGATACACCCTCCATTCATACGAACAACATCTAACCATATCTCATATTCATGTGATAGAATTTTTAATTGTAATAGGTACCTATGAGTAATAGGAACGAAGCTAGAATTTACCTATGATACATCATATGGATGAGGGTGTATCTGTAAATTAAGCTCTAGTTTTTTTACAGAAGCTTGAGATATTGCATTCAATCTACTTCCAGTGTCAACTATAACCTTGCAATACGAGGGACCTACTTTGACAAAGCTGACAAATATTGTGGTTCTAAGAGGATCTTCATGTGATGCTTAGGTTAAGACCCGTTTCATTACATGTAGGTGTTGTTCAGGATCTTCAAATTCTATAACAGCTGGGTCAGCCTCATAATCTTCCTCTTCCATATTTTTTTCCAAAGGGTCATTTCCCAATGACAAACCATTTTCCTCAACAAGTAATGCTTGTGTAGGATAATTTGGTGAAACATGACCTGGTTTGCCACACTTATAGCACGTCGCGTTACTGCTCACCAGAAGATTTCTGTATTCCCTTTCCTATTTGGAGGTACATGCGGAACTCTTCTTAAAGGTAGAGGATGAGAAGATTGGATTACTACCTGACTGTGGATAGGAGATAGCGGGAAAATTGTTTCTAGGATAACAGCTATTTGAGGAGCGTTGGGATTAGGTAATTCTCTTAGGATACACAAGAGAGGATGAAGAGAAGAAAGTATCTAAATCAATAGTTGTATGATATGCTTATTCTAATGTTCTAACATTCCATAAGATAGCTTCTCGTCGAAAGACATTCCCTAGTATGGCTCTAAAACTTGACAAGGTGAGGTGAGGATCTTCTTTAAAACCATAAGTCATCATCAGTTCAACAAATTCAGTCACATATTCGAACACAATATGATTTTTTTGTTGAATTTTTTGCCATTGATCAGCAAGCCTATCTATGTAATTAGAAGGGACATATTTTCTTTTAACTTAGCTTTCACTTCCTCACAAGTATTGATGGGTTCTTGAAATCTACTATTTAAGAGGATATCTAGATTGTTCCAAAATATTTTAGCTGGACCTTGTAACTTCAATTCCACTAGCCTAACCTTACAAGCCTCCAACATATCTACCCGTGCAAAATAACAATTCATTTGAGATTCCCCATTCAGATATTGTATTGGGTTAGTTGAACCTTCAAAGGTGCTAATATCAATTTTCACATGCTTATAATCATTATCGGAGTGTGGGTTTGAATCCACCCAGAAGGATAAAGGTTCTAGGTTTGAATATTGACCGTAAAGACTTCTAAGGAAATCATGGTTAAGATTCCATGGATGTTCTATGGGTGGAGGAATCTTAGCCCTATTAATTTCTAAATAGCCTAAACGTTAAGTTATATATTTGAGGCCATCTATAGTCACTTTTGCCCAAAGAGGGATAGACTCTTCTAAGAAAGTATTAGAACCTTTATCCTTTTGAGAATAATAAAGACCCAATCAATTCATCATAATAAGATAAAATGTGCAAACAAGTATAATCAAAAGTGTTTTTAAAAAAACTAAACAAGCAACAATGTGATTACAATGAGAGAAAAAATGGTTTTTTTACGCAAGCATGACCATTCAGCTATGAAACCACTTGACATGTGGCATGATAGTAGTTGTGAAATTGTTAAATTAATAACAAATGATATTAACAAAATATTCTTGGAGGGTGATCCGAATGGGTTTAATCCTGTAGAGAGGACTAAGTTTGTGAAACAGAGATTTAACAAGGAAAATTAGGGAATAAATATGATATCCCCAACTGAATGGAAGTAGAAGATTCAAAATTCTTAATCATAGTTTAGCTCATGGATTCATGAGGTCAAAAACCACTCAGAGAAAATCAATAATTATCATGAACCAATAATTATCTCAAAGTTAAGGCGTCACAAGGTATCTCAGAGAAGGAAGGCAATAGCTTGGTTGTTCTGCTGTTGAATGGGCTTGGTTGAGTTTGATATGCAGCTCCATAGATGGGTGTGAATAAGAAGAGGAGAGGGTGTGTAATGTCGGACGTCGTCTAGGACGTCATCCGGTCAACACTGAATATGATTGTTCGGTGCTGATAAGGGATAAGTATCGGATTACGGCAGTGTCTTCGTCTGACAGTTACCCTAACAGATATGTAACTACTGAGTGATGAAAGCCCTACGTTTCGTATGTGCAGGCTCCGACTCGAGGGAGGCGCTGAGCTCCAAGCCTGGACGGAAGTCGCTGAGTGATGGTGACGGTGGCCTCTCGAACCTCGTCGGAGCGACAAGGGCATCTACGACCGAACGGAATTCAATCCGTAGGGCTCACACATAACGGACGTACTCGTCCATACCGGTAAGATACTTAAAGACGTAGTTTTTTCTCATTTGATCTCTCTCTCTCCTACCTAGCCCGAGTGGGGAGGAATCGAGACAAAAGTATACCACAATAGAATAATTAAATGAGCATTGGGAGAGGACAGCGTACCTCGTCGATGATGGCTCGTAGTGCAGGACCTCATCTTTGTCGGCAGCGATTCAGAGCGGGTGGGGCGGAGGGACACTGGAGTATACACGGCGGCTCGATGTGCAGCGGAGGGTGCCGGAGCTTCTCGTAAAGGTCGATCGTAGAGGAGGATGAACAGTTCAGCAGTGCGCCGGCTCCACACACGGTCGACTGAAATCCTCGGGCCAGAACGGACAAGGCAATCCCCGGAGCGGACAAGTCAACCGGTCGGCTAATCTGATTTGACCTGGTCAGTCGAACAGCCGGATTGGTCGATCGGGTCGCTCGACCAGGTTGGATCAGTCGGCACGATTGAACGACCCACTCGGTCGGACAGTGGTCGTCAGCCCGGCTAGTCGATGGTTGTCTCGGGTCGGGTCGGCTCGATCGGTCGATCGGTTGGTCGGGTCGGATCGGTTCAATCGAGTCAACCGGTTGATCGGGCCAGGTCGGTGTGCCCAGCCGGATCGGAGCGATTGGTTTGCCCGATCTGGCCGGGTCAGATCGGATCGTCGAACCGGATAGTCGACCGGCCAATCTGCTCAATCGGCTGGACCGCTCGGGTCGGTCGGGCAACTGATCCTGTCGGGTTGGTCGGCCGGCAAGCGAACGGCGATGGTCGGTGTGACGGCACCAGGTGAGTGGAGGGGCGTCGGCGTGAAGAGCCAACGAGCGGCAATTGCGGCCTTCATGGCATCAGCGCGCGCGAGCGCCAGGCGCGGGCGCGCAGGTAGGCAAAGGCGGCAGTGGCTAGGTGGGCAAAGGGGCGGCACGGCGGATGCTAGCGGGATCGTGGCCTCATGCGTGGGCTACGGCGGTGGCGGCGTCGCGCGCGCACGCGGTGCTGGCGCGCAAGGAACGGCGTTGTGTAGGCTGGCGGATTCGCGGCCTCGTGCGGGGGCAGCGACGTCTGGCGGCGCCGCGGCAGAGCCCTCTCCCTTCCCTTCCTGCTCATTTCTTCTTATTCTCTCTTCTTCTTCCTTTCTTTCTTTTCTTCTCCAACAAGGAAGGAGACCAGCAACCTGTTCGATGAAATGCTTCTATGAAATTACTGGTCTGAGTCTTAGGGCGCCGTCCATCTCCTCCCTTATATAGAGGGGGGGGGAGGAATGGCCCCCTAAGTGGGCCTTAAAGGGTCCATTTGGGAAGCCCTTATAAATGGGCTCCCCTTTACAAACAAAGAAGAAACAAAGGGATAAAGGGGAAATCAAAGGGAAATCAGAAGAGGAAAAGGGGAGAAGCAAGGGGGGAGGGGTTAGAGAGAAGCCCATCCCCCTCAACGGCAAACGACGGACGAACGAAAGACGTCGCAAACGCGACAAAATACGATGAAAACGGGATGGACGAGAATGGAAATAGACAAAAACACGAGAGAGAGAGAGAGAGAGACAGAGACAAGAAAACGAAAAGGATAACTAAGCAGTTTCACCCGGTCTTCAACGTCGAGGGCGCGCGGCACGGATGACGTCGATGACAACTTTTGATGGTGTGCGCCATCAGTGTGGGAAGTGGATATAATGGGAGTGAAAGACTTGGTTGGTAAGAGAAGATGTTGGCATGTAGTGTTAGAAGGATGGAGGGTGACGTGTGGAAATTGTACTCACAATGTAGATGGGATAATGCATGAGAATGGATGAAGATATGATTATGGGAGAAAAGGAGAGGTGAGATGGACATTATGGGGGCGAGATGAAGGTGTGTGGTCAATGATTTCAAGGGTTAGATGTAGGAAGATGATGGAGGAAGATAAGGTATGGAAGGAAGGGATGGAGGAGCCCAAGAGGAGCTGATTAATGTTGAAGACAAGATGTCACAATATCCATTTATGTTGCCATTATCACCAGAGAATCATTGTTCTCTCATAAATAAACTTAAAAATAATTCTCAAGAAAAATTAACCATACAGACAGGCTCCTAGCCCTTTTAAAGGAAAAGGAAACATGCAGTTACACACCAAATAAACCGTGGACAGTTTAAGAGAAAGTTTTACAGACGAGAGGTGGGATTGGTGGTTAATGCGGAAGAAAATCGTGGAGAAAGGTAAGGGAGAGAGTTTGTGAGAAAAGTCAAATTACAAAGGTATAGACGAGAGAGAAAGAAAATTAGTGAAGGAAGAAAGCAGTAGTATAGTCAATAATAGTAGGAATTTAAAAGGATGAAAGTGTGGATAGAAAGAGAGGGAGAGAATAGGCGGAGGAGAAAAGTCAAAGAAAGTGGCCGAGTGAGGTGAGAAATAAGAATGTGTGAGATAGATGAGAAAAATCAAAGAGAAGGGCGGAGTGAGGAGAGAAAGAAAAAGAACATGAGAGAATGAGAGGAGAAAAGGAAAGTTACAGGAAAGAGAGAGAAACAAAGAAAGGGAGAGAGAGAGAGAGAGAGAGAGAGAAATGTTAAACATTTCCATCATTTACACTATCTTCCCCTTATCTGTTATGCTTCCTTTATTGAGAGTTTCTCCTTACAAATTTTCTATGTCATCTTGTAAGAGGAATTTGAGGGATAAGTAGACAAGTCAGATTTTGGTGTGTTTTCCTCTTTTTTATCTTTTAAGCCCACTTTCCTAATAAATTAGCTCCAAATATCCTCTGACTCATTGATATAACTAAGTTATGGTAAATTTCCGCACCTGTAAACTGTGTGACTTTAGAGAAGTCAAGGAGTAATAAATTCTCATAATGTGGAGAAACATAAATTTAATAGTGAAACATGATATTTAGCTAATCTATAAAATAACATGATAAACTCAAGGTTAACAAATATACACTCTAACAAAATGTAAAGACATTATAGTGCATTTTTCATGTTGTAAGATGGTATCCATGCAGCCTTACTGAGAGTAACAACCACATTTTCCTTTATCTAAATGATAAAATGTTACACATCTTATTGATTGTCTTTATAATGGAAATCTTATTGTCTGTGAGGTCCCATCCTATGTATTTTAACATCATTTGAGAGTGTGTGACATTTTTTTCTCAAAAGATAAATGCATTAGGAGGCTTCCTATCTAGATTAACCTTAGAGAATGCAAAAGCAATGAGGAATCAGTGGGAGTAGATAAGCTGCAGCTGCAAATTTATGAACAGTAACCTCCTCTTCCACTTAGCAAGGATTTCGCCGAAAATCTCCTTTATGACAGAGAAGCTCCTCTCATCACCCTACCTTCATCAAGTTTGTTCCTCTGTTGCTCCTGTTGGTTTTTACACTCATCATACATTAAATCAGTGGGATATTAGATGTGGTAAAACAACTATACTTATCAAATTTTCAGAAACATTTCCAAATGCAATGTCATAAATTTTATCAATAATTGATAAAATCTGAATGCGAAATCGTACATCTCTTTTATTTTAAATCCTTAAAATGTTAAAAAATCCTTCAAATGATTACAGAGATATTCACTAAATATTTTTGTTCGTATAAGGCATCTGAAGAGTTTTATATTATGGTTTAAAAACATAATTGAAAGTATCATAGCGATGTTTCTATGTTTATGGATTGGGATCGAACTTATCCTAGTTGATTCATTTCACAACTTATGAAGGTCTGAATCATTAATAACATGATAAATTGACCTATAATTAGTTAATTTTTTCAGATTCATGCATCTAAACAACAAATTCATCATGCTGTTAACTAGATTTTTCAATAATTTTATATTTGATTTAGTTTTCACTTTATGCATATTCAAGAAGTTTTATTAATTGTGAATGTTTTCACCCATGCATGCTGGAATTTCAAATTTAAATACGATAATTATCAAAAAGCTAAGGGATAATATGGGTTTTTGAAAACTCTTTTTGTGCACTATTGGGACAAATTTTGAGCAATTTTTCTTTTTGGCCTGAAAGGGCAGTTTGAAAGTTGTGGCCCACATCCTTTATCCCTCCACAAATCCCTCTGATGTCTCTCCTAAATTGGAGTGCAAAATAAAATGGTAGAGTCTGAACCAATGAAAAATAAAAAAATAATGGATACCAGAGAAACTAAGAAATGGTGTAAGGGCATTTTAGAGCATGCCCTACTATAAATATAGTTATCCTTCTGCCTCTCTTGACCTCATTAGAGATGTTCTATAGCACTTTCTAGATAATTTTACGAGGCTCCCAAGGATCCTAGTTGTTTATCCACGTTCAAGGAAGTGCTTATCCTTTTTAGTGCAAAAAATTCTAATAATAGCAATTTACAAGGATCTACGTTAAGAAAGAGCAATTTAGGACTTGCAAGGAACCCCTTAACCCTTTTACAAGATGATAAGGTGGAAAACACGTATAAGTCGTGTTAATTCCTAGATTAAACAACAAATTTATAATGTTTCCTTACCAAGTATCGACTTGAGTAATGGTCAAACTACACAGAGCCAAAAATCAATCATAATATTTTTCCATGTGATAATATATATGTGTAATTTTTATAGATGAAAACAAAAATCAACTCTGAGAGAAGCAATAGTTTTTAAAAAAATGGAATGAAGGTATACCTAAATATTGTTGCAAATAACTTAAAAAATATTCTTGAGAAAATGTGTAAAATACTTTAATGTTAAGAAATCACAGAAAAACTACATGAAATGGCTCAAGGAATTTGCTGGCTAAGGGCGTCAGGGTTTGCCCGTAGGAGCACCCTAGAAAAGGTGTGATGGATCTAAGGTTTAGTAAAAATGCAATAACACTTGAGTTGTAGGATGAATTTTTTAGCACTGTTTGCAATGATAGAAATGGATCTTGGCTATCGCGTCCTGTAATAAAACCAAAAACTTTTGAGGGTGAAAGGCAGGAATCTCAATTTCAGAAACCTAGAATGTGTGGTCAGGATTTGGCTATCTGGCCAGTCAATTTTGTAATCCTCTTTATATGAAAGAAACATCAACTGCCCACTTGATTTTCTCCTTAAAAATACCCTGCTTTGATTGTGCTTAAGCTCCTTTTGGGATCTGTGTTGGGCCTGCTTCACAATGGGCTCCATTGTGCTTTAGCTCTCACTCTTCTCCATCATTGATACATCATTAAATATTCTAATTGCCTAAGTCCTGTGAACTCCAAGGAAATCATGAGAAAAATAAACTACTTGATTCAAGAAAATCACGTGGGGTTAGTTCATAAATCCCTAAAACCCATTAGTCAGGACCATATATTAAAATAGCTTATTTTTCTGAGACCAAAATAACTGCCTTTGGAAGCTAGAGATGTACCTCCTTTACTTCGGACACCTAGGATTTTTTGTCCTTGAGCTAACTACTCTTTCTCCTTCAACCACCAAAGCTTCTCCTAGACCAAAATAACGCACGAATCACTTTTCTTACCATACACAACAGTTCCATGTGAATGACGTTAGAAATAAAATAGCTTCTCTTTCTCTCTATACTATTTTATGATACATAAATTCCGTAGCCTGCTCCGGTCTCAAAGTCACAACATCAATTCTCAACTCAATCCCAAGTACCTAATAGTTCTGCAAAAGGAGGATGTGGAATGAAGTGCACATGACTCAATTTTGATGATCTCTTTGACCACTATAGTATACGCTGTGTCATTTTAAAATATTAATATTGTAAGATCAACACAATTCCCAAGTACTTAGGATTGCCAATCTAATATTTATTTCCATTGATTTATTGAATAGCCTTGTCATATATTCATTTTGTTATCTTTAAATTATTAACGAGGCAATATGTAACTATTAATCCTTATTCCATGAGGAGATGACTCTCATTTATCCTTGCTATTCTATATTTAGAGCGTAATGCCCAACTACATACTTCATGATTTAACTTTAATCGATCTATCAATTATAATAGTATCATGGGCCCAAGGGGGCAGTCTGTACCCATTATCTTCGTTGTCTTGTAACACTCCCCACTACAATATGTATCTCATTTACCTCAGCCAACTAGGAATTGATTACAATTCACTAACACTTTAAAGGTGAACCGGTTTAGGCGGGTAATGGGGAAACTCATCAGCTCACATCAACCATCCCAATATTGCATCTATGGTTGGTCTTCACATTCAATTGATGCGAACACTGAGACAAGTCCACTAGTTGGGTGCTCGACGAGCGCTTGTTACCTGAAGCAGTCTCGAGTAAAGGTCTCGTCTACAAGTGTTCTGGACATCTTGAAGTTGAGGCATACTGGCATAACAGGTATGCCGGAGACAAATGCAACATGAAGTCTAACAAGTGCTTCTGCACCTATCTCAGCAAGAATCTTATCAGATGGAGAAGCAAGAAGATACTGCATCCGAGTACAGAATCCGAGTGTCCCGATATGGATGATACTGCATGACAAAAGATGTATATGTGGTCCTAACTTACGGAACTTATTTTCAGCACATCTGCTGTGATAACCAGGCAGCCATATTAATCGTAGGACATCCAACCTTTCACGAGCACACCAAGCATATCTGAGGTGGATTATCATCCATTCGTGATAAGGTTGTATGATGTCTTATTAATATTCCGCATGTGGCTTTTCCAGATGCTCACCAGAGGCTTCAGCAGATGCTCCTTTCGACACTTTCATCTTCAAGCTGGAAATGTTCGACATGTATTCTCCAGCCTGAGGGGGAGTTTGAGAATATGAAGAGGCCAGTGGACTAGTTGTTGAAATATTATTGTGTAATGGGCCCATTACAGATCCAATGACTAATGGGCCCTTATTCTGACCCATTAGACATGTCTTCTCTTTCTCCTCTATAAGAAGATGTATCAAACCCTAACGACAAAATAAAGACTTCATTTTAACTCTTATTTTCTGAGTACAAGATTCTACACTAGTCATACCCAATATCTTTCCTTTCTTGTTCCACTCTCACCTACCCTATATGAGGCTAGAATATGATTCTTCTTGATGTTTAATATCTTAATTCACATCAATAATGAAGCATCCCAATTTAATTTTAACAGACATAAAATTTGGTTGTTAAATCAATGCAGATTTATCCACATCTGACCTTGATAGAAAACAACTTAGAGTACTTGTGCTAAAATAATTGAATCCAAAGTCCCAGGTTTGCCCTTCTGACCGCTTTACACATTAGTCCAAAGTGATTTTATCCTAAAATGACATGTAAATATAGCCATGGTTTACCAGGGGTAGACCTGGGTTAAACTATTTTGGCCAAGAGTCTACAAGTCTATTTATTATTTTGTCCCCAAAACTACCTGAAACAAGGAGCCGACACGAATAAAACATATGAGACATCTCAGGAGGCAAACCTGTACACACTCTCCTTTTCAGTAGCTTTTTCTCCTTGCCACCCGGGACACAATTTGATTATCATGGGATTAAAACTGGGCAAGTGGATTACCAATAGAATGTACATAGAAAAAAAACTAAATCAGCTCACATATTTGATTTCCTCTCCCATCTTTCTCTGGTATCCAGTCTGCGTAAAGCCAAATCAGAACCTCCGTTAATATCACAGACAACAATAAAAACTAAATGAAACGCTTAAGGCTAGCAGAGATACCCCCAGTGTAACTTCTGCTTCTTTTTTGTCTTTAGAGCAGAAGCAACTTCAACCTGGCATAATCACAAGTAAAAATCAATGCAAATCGAGCGCATTAATGAACCCATTCACAATTATAGTTTCCAAAGTAATGCCAGAATTAACTGAAACGATTACTTCATGAGCACGCCTCAAGAAGAAAGAATTCATTGCACCATTAATACAAGGATGTGTGACATTTGGCCACCGGTTCACACCGAGGCAACAATGCAAACCCGAAGAGTACTTACATGATCTGCAGAATTGTTATAAGACATCGAAACAGCAGGAGTTGAAGCTTCTTGCAGTGCAGTCATTCCCTTTTCCTTATACTCTTTGAAGGTGAGTTCTGTCTTCTGTTTTTTTGAACTGCTATTGGCATTGACTGCACCACATTTTGAGATGAAAATGATCTAGAATATATTTCTATCATGTTAAAATTTTATTCATAAAAATCTACCTTTTCTTTTCCCTTTTTCCTTCCAACTTTCTTTCATTTTCAGACGCAACTTGTGAAGTTCCTGATAAAATCAAGTCAAAGCTGCTCAGATAAAGAATTACTCTTTTTAGATCAGAAATAGAAGAAAAAGGACAAGTCAATTGAAGATTCATAAATTTGCCTTTTCATGTGTCACAAAGCTCTTCCTTGGGTAGGGAATGGTTTAAAACTATTTGTAAAATGGACAGGATAAGATCATAAGAAGGTCACTTGAAATGCCACGTAATCCCACAGAAAACATAATATATTCTTTACAGGATTCAGTTAATAAAGATAAAATTCGTCAATGCCATTCAATTAAAATCATGTGAGCCAACATATTCAAGTGAAATTTCAGCAATTAATAGGTCAAATTTCAGTTTTCTAAAGAGAATTAAAGAATAAGTTACTCCAGTGTTGGAGTCAACTGTTTTCTTATGCAAAGAAACAATCTTTCAATGGAAATGGTACACATTTCCTGGCAAAACTCATGTTTCTCTTGTTATTTGTTCTCACCATAAATATATCACAACACGCACAGACAACTTAATCAACTTAATCAACCAACAAGACCAGGGCTGTCGCCCAGCTTACATTCGTTTAAATGGGTAGGCAACTGAAAAACGCCATTAACGTAAAATTCCCTATTCTTAATGGTTGGCCGATACAGGTCTCACTCAGACATTCATGGAGAAAAGGAAGAAGTAGAGAATTTCCCTATTCTTAATGTTGTTAATCCGTTATTATAGGTCGCAGAGATAGCACAGTCCCAGGACCTCCGAAGGTACTTCATCATTAGGTTTCTGCCTACTTCAGCAAATAACATCAAACGATGCATATCACGTTAAAACATCTACTTCACAGAAAATATCGTGTAGATTTGTGATACCTGCGTAATCATCTAATCTCTGAAGATAGAATGCTATTATGATAAAAAGGAGCTTCTGATATTCGAGAATGTGCAGATAAACTTTAGTCTGAAAAGGTCCAAATTTTATTATAATTGCATGCTAATCTTTCCAATATAGAATATAGAGCGTCAAATGAAGAAAAACCTTCAACTCTCAGGTTTACGTCTAAATAATTTAGCAGACTCAGAAGAAGAAAAGCATTTTTTGCCAAACTAAACATATTCCTCCGGTGGGGACATCTTGGCAATTCAAACTGAAATTACGTTTAGACCCGCCGCGAACGCAACATTCTGCTACATGACACGAGCCTATCTTCTTCAAAACAAACACTCAACCCCATCAAAACGGAAGATCATGCAGAGAGCGAGAGCAAGACCACAATACAAAGCACCAGACGCAGATGTGAGGATAACAACGTGATGAAATAATATCCGAAAATATGAAAAAAAAAACAAAATCAAATCAGAGAAACAAAAACAGCAACTGAAGTGCGAAGATCACGCCGAGCAGAGCAATTACGAAAGTCGCAAGAGAAAATAACTCACTCTGAACTTTTCAATGTGCAATTGAGACACCTTCGAAGGCTTGAATCCGGGCTGGAGCAAGGGACAGGCCGCCAAAGACGCCTCCCGCCTCTCCTCCCCATCACCCTCCATCTCCTACGAACAGAGGAAACGCACAACCAACCAACATTTCCCGCTTCCGACCACTTTATTTATACCTATTCGGACACCGGGTCGGGCTGGGACCCGTTACCCATTTACCCGTACAGATCCGATCCATGATCAGTAGGACCCACCACGTAATGAATTTAAATCGGACTGGGTGAGACGCTATTATGACGGACTAGTAGGGCCCGCTCGTAATGCTCGCTTCGGATGGAGAGAGAAGAGATAGAAAGCGGGGCTGCACTCATTCTGAGAGATAATTAAAAAATCCCTTCTTCAGCCACTCAGACGAACCACACAGATCAGAAGCTTGTAGACAAATGACGGAGAAGGAAAAAAACGAAGGCGCTTTTGTTTGGATTACATGCCAGGGGTAGCAAAACGTGTGGCGGAGCCGACCTCACCTGGTCCCTATACTACAATTTCGCCCATTCATTCTTTGCATCGAAGCTTCTCGCCTCCGCCACCGCCAACAAAATTCTGTAATTCAGTTCCGCCAAGAGAATTATCTGACAGCTACATAAAGAAGAATAATTTGAAATAAAGTAGAGTATAATTAAGTAGAGTATAAGAATTTATAAGGACAATAGCAATCGATTTAAGTTTGGTAGCAGGCAAGGATGAAAAGGTGCCTAAAAAACATGCCATCGGGGTACGTGCAACACCAACAATGCAAACATCTGTGCATAAACAATCATTTTAAAACGATATTTTACAGGTGTGAATAAACAACCCATAAATTAGATCAAGAGATAGTTTGATATTTGAGAACTAAATAAATTAAATAAATTATTGTACAGATGGCGTGATTAATAGACCCGTGAATTAGATCAAGAGATAGTTTAATCTACTTGAAAACTAAATAAATTCATAATTGGACAGATGGTGTGCTTACTGTACCCATGAATTAGATTGAGAGATTGTTTAATCTATTTGAAAATCTAAACAAATTAACTATTATTGGACATATAGTGTGACCAATCAACGCACGAATTTCATTGGAGACTGTGAGAGAGATAGTTGACTCGATTTGAAAAACAATACGAAAAAAATCATAATTGATCGGATACTATGTGAGGAAAAAAACAATCTTGATCGCAGATAGGATAATAACGATGAAAGCGGAATTTATTTCCCACAAACAACAAAACAATCTAGAATATCATTCTAAAACGAATCACTAAAACACAAATCAACAATGCAGACATCCGTCCCAAGAACCCTCAGAAATCGAAAAACTGAAGGTGCATTGCTCGTTTGGATATGAAAACCCAGGATATTCATTGCAAATCTAGGTCTGAAGGTATTTCTCGTGAGAAAATAAGGGTTTCGATTGTGGTACAGAGAGAAAGAGATAGAAATTGAAAAAGAGAGAGAGAGATAGAGAATGAAAGGCAGTAAGAAAGAGATAGTAAGATATTAAGAGATAGAAATTGAAAGAGGGAGTAAGATACTAAGAGAGATATTGAGAAAGAGATTAATAAGAGAAGAGAGTGAGAGAGAGAGAATAAGAGGAGAAATAGAGTAAGAGAGAGAGTGAGAGAGAGAGAGTAAGAGGGAGAGAGTAAGAGAGAGAGAGAGAGAGTGCCAGCGAGAGTAAGAGAGTGAGAGAGAAAAAGAGAAAGAGTGAGAGAAAGAGAGTGAGAGAGAGAGAAAGAGGGAGAGAGTGAGTGAGTAAGAGAGAGAGTGAGAGAGAGTGTGAGAGAGTGCAAGGGAGAGTGAGAGAGTAAGAGAGAGTGAGAGAGAGTAGGAGAGAGTGAGAGAAAGGGAGAGTGAGAAAGAGAGAGTAAGAGAGAGAGAGAGAGATAATGAGTGAGAGAGTGAGAGTGAGAGTGAGTGAGAGGGAGATAACGTAAGAGAGAGTGAGAGAGTGGGAGAGAGAGGAAGAAGACTGCATGATTCTGTCAATTTGTAGGAGAGAGAAAAAAGTGTTTCGAGAGAAGCAGAGAAAGAGAGATAGGAATTGAAGTAGAAACCTGCGGACAGAGAGGGGGAGAAAAAACATAAACAAAGAGAGAGAGAGAGAGAGAGAGAGATAGGGAGATAGAGTGAGGTAGATAGATAGAGAGATAGACAGATAGAGATAGAGAGAGATGGAGAGAGAGATAGAGCGAGATAGATAGATAGAGATAGAGCGAAATAGATAAATAGATAGATAGAGATAGAGAGAGATGGAGTGAGATCGAGAGAGATAGAGTGAGATAGAGAGAAATAGATAGAGATATATAGAGATGGAGAGATAGAGCGAGGCAGATACAAAAAGAGCGAGATAGATACGATTTAAGAGAGATTGAGTGAGATTGATACAAATAGAGGGAGATAGAGGGAGATAGAGAGAGAAGCCTGTACGTAGACCTGAATGTTTCCTTCAATTTGTAGGAGAGAGAAAAAGGGTTTCGAGAGAAGCAGAGAGAGAAAGAGACAGAAATTGAAGTAGAAACCTGGGGACAGAAAGAGCGAGAGAAAAGACACATAAACAAAGAGACAGAGAGAGAAAGAGAGATAGGAATATAGAGCAAGATAGATATATAGAGATAGAGAGATAGATAGAGATAGAGAGAGATAGATGGGGATAGAGCGAGATAGATAGAGAGAGATAGAGCGAGATAAATAGAAAGAGATAGAGAGAGATAGAGCGAGATAGATAGATCAATAGAGATAGAAAGAGGTAAAGCGATATAGATAGATAGAGATAGATAGAGATAGATAGAGATAAAGAGAGATAAAGAGAGAGGGAGATAGAGCGAGACAGATACAGAAAGAGGGAGATAGATACGATTTGAGAGAGATTGAGTGAGATCTATACAATAGAGAGAAATAGAGAGAGAGAGAGAGAGAGAGATAGATAGAGATAGAGGGATATAGGTGAAGGGAGAGAGAACCAGAGAGATGGAGAGAGAGATAGAGATCGAGATCGAGAGAGAGAGAGAATAGGGGAGGAAGAGAGAAATGAAACCTGCAGGCATTGCCGGAGAGGAAATCCAAGGGGGCTTCGAGGACGTTGCCGACGGCGTGGATGATGCTGGAGAGCAAAGCTGGAGAACATCGGAGTCCCTGCAGTTGAACCCCGTTTTCTGATGAACGTGTGTTTCAGTTGACCCGGCTGTGCTCCGTTTCTGTAACCGTTTTATGTAAAAAGCATTTCTGACGGGAAACCCATGAACGAAAACGATAACCTTCCTTCTCTTTCACCAGTGAAGGAAGGTACAGCGAATAAGAGGCCAGGATGAACATCATTCGCCTGTTTTCTTCAATCAAATTGGTAAAATGCGTCCCTCTCTCTCCCATTTTCTCTCTCTCCCACCCTCTCTCTCTCTCCCCCTCTCCTTCTCCCTCTCTCCTTTCCCTCTCTCTCTCCCTCTCTCTCACTCCCTCTCTCCCTCTCGCTTTCTCACTATCGCTCTCTCAATCTCCCCCTCTCCCTCTCCCTCTCTCTCTCCCTCTCTCCCTCTCGCTGTCTCACTATCGCTCTCTCCCTCGCTCCCTCTCCCTCTCCCTCTTTCTCTCCCTCTCGCTTTCTCACTATTGCTCTCTCCCTCTCTCCCTGTCCCTCTCTCTCTCTCCCTCTCTCTTTCTCACTATCGCTCTCTCCCTTTCTCCTTCTCCCTCTCCCTTTCTCTCTCTCTCTCGCTTTCTCGCTATCGCTCTCCCTCTCACTCTCTCCCTCTCTTCCTCTCTCCCTCTCCCTCTCGCTCTCTCTCTCTTGCGACCAAGGGAGAGGGAGAGTTAGAGAGAGCAAGAGGGGAGAGAGAGAGAGCAAGAGGAGAGAGATAAAGAGGGAGAGAGGGGGGAGAGAGAGAAAGAGCCAGAGAGGGAGACAAAGGGAGAGAGAGATAGAAAGGGGGAGCGACGAAGGAAGAGAGAGAGAGTGCAAGAGGGACAGAGAGAGGAAGAGCAAGAGAAAGAAAGAGAAGAGCGAGAAAGAGAGCGCGAGAGAGAAAGAGACAAAAGGGGGGAGAGAGCGAGAGAAAGAGAAGGAGAGAAAAAGAGGGAGAGACGAAGGGAGAGAGAGAGATAGAAGAGGGAGCGATGAAGGAAGAGAGAGCGCGAGAGGGAGAGAGAGAGAGAGCAAGAGGGACAGCGAGAGAGAGAGAGAGCGAGAGAGAGAGCAAGAGTGAGAGAGACAGAGACAGATAGAGACAGAGCGCAAGAGAGAGAGTGAGAGAAAAAGAGAGAGAGGGGGAGAGAGCGTGAGAAAGAGAAGGAGAGAGAAAGAGAGAGAGACAAAGGGAGAGTGAGAGATAAAAAGATGGAGCGACGAAGAGACGGATAAATTTTCTCCGCTGGTGTAACCGTAACCGCTTATCTCTCTCTCTTTTCTCTCTCACTCTCTCTCTTCTCTCTCCAACCCTTCCTGGCCAATCAGAGGCCAAAAGGGTACACGTTTTCCTTTTATAGTAACTAGTGGGGCCCGCTCGCAATGCTCGCGCAAGGTAGAGAGATGAATATGAAAAGCAGGGCCGTTACCGTGCTGAACTGAATGGTTATAGTTTAACAGGGCAAGTTTGGGATGTAGAAGCAAAATTGTTTTGGCGAATAAATTTTGTGGTGCTGATGTGATATCTAGTGCAGTGGATGCTGATGAGAAATGGCATTGGCAGGCCGTGCTGAGCGAAATTTTTTAGACCCCAGTAGAGGCTATGGGGAAGATGCCGCAATGAAAGAGAAGTCCCTCAGCCTGACGTTCCACCTGGAAGGAATGAAATAGTAAGTAATTATGTGGCTTGAGTTGGGCAAAAATTGATGATTTTCCACTGGGAGCAAGACATGTTTGAAAGAAGCGACCGGAGAATGGGGTAAATTTTGACTTGTTTTTGGCTCGATGTTTAATTGTAAATTTTGCCCTGATTTCAACAGTGAAGAGCGGGCTGACATAGCTGAGTAGGCTGAGTCGGGGGAAGTAATGATTTTCGAGAGGTAGAAGGGCAAGTGCACTGATTAATCAAAACAGTAGTATCAGATATCAGAGCAATATTGCGGGAGACAGTTTAACAGTTGGAAGAAGACGTAATTCCCAATAAAGTGGTTAATTATGAGAGGAAATGAGTAAGATTCAACCTCCTCCTAGTGGTTCCCGCTTGCAAAGCTCACATGGGGTATGACCATACAGTGGATAAATAACACAGCCGCAACAAAAATTGGTGCACTCCACAGCTATAATTCACATTTGAAATTGACATCAGAATTTCAGAGGAAGATTAAATCGTGTGTTGCAAAAAATCAACAATTGTAGGACATAAAATGCTCAATGTGATATAAACTTCAATAATAAACGGAACCCTGTGGAATGAAATTACCATTCGAACGGGAGAAAACATGCCACGTCTGAGCAGGCCTCACGTCGTGCGGAGTGGATTAAATGTGTAGTTTTGATAAGTTGTTGTGGCTTATTGATCGTGCAATACGTATGGGAAAGTTGCAGACACTGCGAGAGAGTAATTGTAGAAACTCAGTGATAATCAAAGTTAGGCGACATTAGTTGAATGGACCGAACTTACCTGGCTATTGCAGTAGCCTTCAATATTTTGCACTGATGGCCTTCTCCATAATTACCCGATTGCTATCAGAAGTGAAAATATATCACGGCGATAAGTAGTAAAATATTATGTACCGTAATGTCAGTAATTTACATCTTATCTATCATCTATTGGGTCTGCTTGTAGCCAGTTAGAGTTAGTAATAGTTAGGTGACATTAGATGAATGGGTCAACCTTACCTGGCCATTGTAGTAGCGTACGATATTCCGCACCGATGGGCTTCTCGATAATTATCCGATTGCTTCATAAGAAAAACAATTCACAGTGAGAAGTAGTAAAATGCTATGTATTGTAGTGTGAGCAAATCAAGATTTATTTATCACCTCTTGGGTCTGCTTGTTGCTTTGGTTGCAGGTTGGGGAGGAGGGAATCATGCCGTAGCCCCGTGTCACCTAAAGGATCCATTTATGGGGCGTTGAGATTGTGATAGCAATGCAAATATGTTGTGGAGGGCAAGTTCGAGAGTGTACCGGAGAGTGTAACGGAGTATGGAGATGCTCATCGCCTCGGTCATGATCGCAACGTCGACTTTTGGAAAATCTCCGTGTAAACAACATTAGTCACGTGCGATCAATTTTTTCCACCATCGCAGAACATGATTCCTGTTGGACCGAGTCTTGTTCTTGAGAGGGCGACGTAGAGCTGGCCATGAGTGAAAAGAGGGTTTGGTAGATATATCCCAACAGTGTCAAGAGTTTGGCCTTGGGATTTATTAATCGTCATTGCGAAGGCCAGCCGAATTGGGAATTGAAGGCGCTTGAATCGAAAGGGAAGCCTTGATTGAGATGGGTAGAGCGACATCCGTGGTAGAAGGTGGACTTGACCATAGAAATTTCCTTGACTGATGATACTGACTTGCACCATTGTTGGAAAGAAACTAACAACTCTTAGCCTAGTCTCGTTGCAAAGGCCTTGTAATGTGTTCAAGTTTCGGATGAGGATTATTATGCACCCAATCTTAAGACGGAGCCTGTGCAGCGGCATAGTTGCATCATCAATTGTGTTCAGAAACTCAATCGGGTACAGGGATTTGTTGTGGACTTCGCCGGGGGGGATTGCATCAGAGCTTAAGTATTCCATTGTCTCACCGGGGAAGACGTCTAGTACCATGTTGTTGACCTCAACGACATCATCGTTCAGAGGGGTATTAAGATCGTTTTCGTCAACAGCTGAGTTTCATCATCATCGAAGGAACCATAAACTTGGGAAATGAGATCTGTTAGGGAGGATACGCGGAGTATCTCATGTGGAAGACAGACATCTGTGCCAGCCCGTCCTTCTCCAATAGCAAGTAAGAACTCGCTCCATGCTCGTTGGTCTGGCGAAACATGGACATTTGTTTTGAGACAGAAAACAGAGCAATGTCGCCATATCTCACTTCGGTTAAGGGCTGAATTGATGATCATTGCGTGGGAGCCTTTCTGTATTACTGGAAGCTATCTGTCTGAAGTCACCTCCCATCACAACAACTTTGCCGCCGAAAGGAACATTTTCCAAATATGGGTTGGTAGTCTTCATCACATCGCGAATACTTCGATCGAGAGTCTCAAAGACATGGCGGTGCATCATTGGTGCTTCGTCAACAATTATAATACTTGCCGCTTGAATCTGGAGGCCGATCATCGAATCAGGTGAAAATCCACATGTTGAGACGTGAGTTACAGGAATAGGAATCTTGAATGTGGAGTGTAAGATTCGCCCGCTTTCGAGGAGGAGCGTGGCAATACCACTTGTTGTAGTTGACAATGCCGACAGGCGAGAGGCCTTTATCTTTGCAAGAATTTCTGAGTAGAGGAACGTCTTACCAGATCCACCAGGCCCATCGACGAAGAAGACATTACCCATAGTAGCATGTTGTGGAAATTCGATTGCTTCAAATACAGCATCGTAAAGTTGTCTCTGCTCTTCATTCAGCATGCTTTGTAGGTGTTCTGCGGTGAGGATTGCATTCTCGATGTTGTATCTATGTATTGCCCTGCTGGTGACATGTACTGACTGGTCTTCGACTATTCGGGGTAACCCTGGGAATGACGCAAGCGAAGATCCATTGTGATAGAGGATTGAATCGATTAGGATCATTACTTTTTTTTGTAGATGATGTGGGTCTTGTGATTGGCTGGTTAAACGTAGGTCATCCGACATAGCATCAAGGTGTTTCTGGAGAAGCATAAGAGGGTTGGAGATTTCACAGTAGAGCAACATCATCGCATAGAGCTTACGAACTTGATTGGGAGAAGCGACACCTGCTGCCAAAGACAGATCATTGTCAAACTCCGCATCAGAGTGGAGTAGGCCGCGAGCAGTTGCAGCACCCTGATATGTGTCATAGAGAACACCAGCAACGGTCCTTAGATTGTCAAAACAGGTAGCTCCTGGAACATGATGAAGCATTAATCGGAGGTAGTATCGTGCAGTGTCGTGAGGACAGACAAAGTGGACCCTTCCAATGCACTGTTGTCGTTGACGTCGTGTCCAACGTCGGGTGGAATCGTTCCACGTATAGTATGAGGGGAAGTCACAGTACAACATATGTTTGGCTTGAATATCGTCCGGATGCTCCCTGTTGTAACGCATCCACTCTGTGAGTGGCGTGCGATCCGACCTACCCATGACTTCACCAATTGTTTCTCCTTCTGCGTATACAACGGTTTGCATATTCTCATTGTGAACTTGTAGGGCGAAAACTATTGGGTACATTTTTTGTAGGCTGAACTCGCAAATTCGCCAGAATGCCTCTGATGCAGATATGTATCGCGCATCCAGATATTCTTGGGCTTCGTCGTGCGGAGTATAGGGAGTGGTACTGCAAGTGCCGAGGTTTGTAGCAGAAACTCTTGCATGAATGCGATCATGGCCCTTGTACACATACTTGTACAGGTACTTCACTGACTGAACGGAAGAGCAAATTTCCACGTTAATGTGACAGTTAAATGCCTTGCACAAATATTTATTGTATGGGACAACCCAACGGTTGTCAATGATATGCGAACCCTTTTGGATGAATTGCCCGTTGTTGCGACGTCGGTAGAGAGGGTACCCATCATTGTTGACTTGCGTGGAGTCTATGAACTCTTTTGGGAACTTCTTAGAGCACTTACCTTCCTTCATACATGGGGATCTTGGGTTTGCAGAACCGCAGGGGCCATGGATCATGTGCGTGGTGACACAGTCAAATAAATCTTTGTCACAAGGATCAGGAATTTCAGCGCACACTGTCTTGTCAATGTCCTCTGGGGTTTTCGGCTTGTGGGGAGTATCTAGTAACAATAACATGTGAGCATGTGGGAGACCACGTTTTTGGAATTCAACGACGTACACACGTCCGTTTACTTTGCCTAATACTTCATTCTCGATTAACAAACGGAGAAGCTCCTTTAGTTTCAAGCGGAAAATGCGACAACAAATATCAAATCGATCATGTGACTTATGGCGAGGGAGCAGAGCTTGTGTGATTTCTGGCCATTTTGGATTGCAAGTCATTGTGATAAATAAATCAGGCTTTCCCATCTTTCGTACGATGGCCATAGCATCCTGGTACAACCCTTGCATGTAGCGTGGTCCGCCAGTAAATGTAGGTGGGAGTATGATCATCCGTCCCGCAGGCATATCAACATTGTCCGAGGCTACTTGATCAACTAATCCTCGATAGAGGCATCCACGCAATGTTGTCTGGTTGCAACGAACCCAATGTAATTGTGATTCTTCAACTTTAGCGTAAGAGTCCACGACATATTCCTAGAAAAGCCTGCCGGAGAGATGAAGCACTCTTGATGTGTCACGAACCATGAAGTGGTAGGCGTAGAATTGTTTCATTGTTACTTGGAAGTTTTCCTTCAGCTGGGTGCTCCATCCCGGACTACCATAAGGAAATAGCAGCACAAAGTGGAGTGGGTCGTAATATCCGTGTAGCTGATTAACGAATTGTAGTCCTCCACCACGCTTGCGAAGAACAATGCTACGCCTACTGTCTCCTTCATTTCCATCCCCAGTCATAAGAACAGCGATCTCGGAGCATGTGGGTTGAGCATAACGTCTGTCAGCAATGGAAGGCTCTCCAACCCATAACTCGAACTCTTGCGTGGATGCGGTGAGTAGTGTTTCTTCATTGTTAGCTTGGAATTGATGAACAAATGGGTTGGACACATTCAGGCAGTAGTGGATCTTTTCTAAGATGGTGCAATTTAAGTCAGGGAAGATTGAGTTTCGTCGCTCTATCTGATAGTCTGTGTCGTAGATGTAGATTTGAGCAAAAGAAGGAGAATGACCGGGGAGGGGCAGCAAAGCTTTTGAGATTTGATGATAAACAACACCTTGGATTCGAAAAGTGTACACACCGGCGGAATTGTCGGCCAGGTTACGATCAAAATTTGCACCGCTTGATGTGAAACTGAATGCTGAATTGTAAGCTCGAATAAAATTGCGGAAGTGCTTGGACTCATCGGTCGTGCCCTCAAGCAGCTCAAGTAGCAATGGAGGCGGGTTGGGGAATGTTGGCAAGTTGATTTTACCATCCCTGCAACATAAGTAGAAGACGGGGTTTTACTGACTGGAACTGGGTTTGCATTCATCTATCCAAAACTTTGACTGGCACGAAGCACATGATGCATTCATGGTACCGAGAAAATTGGCTTGAACATTTTTCACATCGCACGTAGCTGAGAGGAGTGTGGGCACACTTGTCGATCCCGTGGATCGACGATATGCAAGTCTTTCAGCCCGACGGTTGCTCCTCATAACGGGGGTGTTCATATTATTGTCTTCGGAAGGAGAACCTACTAATAGCATTGAAGATCAGAACGGAGGATAGAGTACTGAATGGAATTGCTGATTATTGGAAGATTTTTCAAAGAGGTACCTATTAATAGTTTTGAAGATCAAAAAATAAGTGTCTTCTAAAAAGGATCTATGTGAATAAAACATGATCAGTGTAAAGAAAGTTGTATGGACGACACGAAGAGTGGTACTTAGTTACACTGCTACGTCCACCAAAAGAGGAGGAGAAATTGTTAGACGGCAAGGTGGAATTAGTTTGGTTTGTGAGGGAGTTAAGTCAAAGAGAAACTTATTTCTCCAATAACCGAAAATTAAACTGAAGTCTTTATGATCGGTGGCTCACTGAGAAAGGTAACGTGCTACCGGCCCTGATTGTGAGTCAATAGTCCAGTATACAACGTACATGTGTATATTGGTTTATTGAAGAATTGGTGGGTTCTTCACCGGATAATATCGCCGAATAATGTCACCGAATTTTTCGGGTGTCGGACACTGTAATTGGTCGGGACAGTAATCCAGTGTACAACGTACACGTGTTCTATGACGTAGGACGACTGTGGGATGGACGATTTAGGGCGGATGACAAGGCTATGGGTAGGAATGGGTAAGGGATAAAACAATCCACAGAAATCACGGTCGATTCTCGGACTTAAAACCGATGAAATCTGGTGGTGCAGCTCCACCCTTATCGAGGGCGGGAGTACTGTCTTCCCCAAAATCAATACCTCGAATTCACATCGCGAAGAAACACTCGAGAAAAGGAGAGAAGAAGAGGAAATCCAAGTCTAATTGCGGTGAAACTTCCCGAGAAAATACTGAGCGGAGAACACGCCGACACCACAGGGTTCAGGTATACCTCAGCACCGTGGTGTGTGTAGAGGCTGCAGGTAATTCTGCACGTGGCGGCCGGCGTGATACTGAACGGGCACTCCGCCCTGGTTGGCACGCAGCGCCGAGTGCGGAGCGCGCGGAGTGCCTGCGAGTGCAGCGGAGCGCACCCGGTGATGAGCGGCAGCAGCGGCGTGGCGGCGGCGGCGGCGATGATGGAAGGTTAGGGCAAGATGAGGTAGGGCAATCCTCCAAGAAGAGTTAGAAAGAAAACTCAATTCTTGAATTATGATTGCCTCTGAGTTCTTGAAACAAATGACCTTATATAGGCCTTGGAGGAAAGAAAATAACTAGAAAATAAGACACGCCGTGCATCACATCACGCCAAAGGGCAGTTGTGGATCTGCCTTTGGCGTCGTGTCATGGTGGTGGCGTGGCGGACGACGGTTGTGGCGTGTTGACTTCTTCGTTGACTCCTGTTGACCGAGGTGGGTTGACTTCTGTTGACTTCATCTTTGGATCCGTAACGTCTGTGTTGACCCCGACTGCCTGCGGTGACGTGTCCCGGGCTGATGCATTGGCGTCCTCGCCATCATTCTACCTCTCTATAAAGAAAGATAAATTGATCGATTGTTCTCCTCGGAGAAAAATCCAACGCGGTCAGTCCCTCCGTCCATTCATTTATCCGTACGAAGTGTGACTTCATTTCAAATGAAGTGAACACCGTCACTCGTTGCCAGGTCGCCCGTGGTCTCCACGCGCCAAGTCTACCTCTATTCCCGCCCACCGTCGTTTCCAGTCTACGTAGACAATTCCTCTCTTGTCAGATCTCCGGCCATGCGCAAACCGCATCGAGCTTCGATCAGTCTATCTCGCTATCTCTTTGTCCATTCAATTATCCATACATCTATTCAACAGTGGATCAATATATCTATCTCTATTACTATGAAGGAAAGATAAATTGATCGTTTGTTCTCCTCGGAGAAAAACCCAACGTCGTGAGTCGTTGGCAGCTGGCCCGTGGTCTACACGCGCCTAGGCTACCAATATTCCCGCCGACCATCTGTTGTAATCTACGTAGAACATTCCTCTCTGGTCAGATCTCCGGCTGTTCCCAAACCGCGGCGAGCTTCGATCGACGTAATCTTCACCTACAATCGATCTTCTTCTTCGAAATACAACTCTAATAACAAAAGAATAACTATATCGATTCTCTATTAATAAGCAGATAATGGAAGGGAAGTTTTCAGCGATGGTCACCTCGACTTCCACGTCGGGCTCGATCGTGATCAACGTTATCGGTTTGACAATCTCCGGCGAGCTATCCAGATTGATCACGCGCGTATGAACCCGGAGGTCGAACTAATCCCAGGTGTTCGTCCCTGCAAATGAGTGATTTCTAATCACAATTGTGGAAAATAGTAATTCGGATTAAAAGAGTTCGGAAGAAGGCGATCGAACCTTCGCCGCTGGAGGATTACCTGGTGGTGATGTTGATACCCGCATTGTAAAATTCGCCCCGCGTTCTAAAAACATCATGAATAAGAGGGAGAAAAAGAAAGAGAAATAAGAGTTGCAAAAACATAAGAATCGCATAGAAAGAAAGAGACACTCCGGGTGAATCGCAAAACATAAGAAACCTTGCGCTAGCGAGGATCGAACGTTCCGGAAATCTGGCGTGCGGAAAAATCGAAAGATATGAAAAACTCGCGTTCCAAAAATCAATTTGCGTTATAAAAATTCACAAAAAATTTAATCGGCGAAGCTGCTTAATCGGCGAAGAGAAATACATTTCCACCAAAAAGTTATGGCGGAAGGAATGACGGAGAGCGAAAGATCGAAATAAGGCGATAAGGCAATAAGGCAATAATAAGGCAATAAGGCAAATAAGGTGATAAGGCAAATAAGGCAGTAAGGCAAACAATATCCAAGATATATAAGGTGATAAGGCAAATAAGGAAGTAAGGCAAACAATATCCAAGATATAAAATACCTTTCACGTTTTAGGAACGCGGCTGGGTGCTGGAGAAAGGGGCTGAGAGAGCTGGTGGGAGATGGAGAACGGGGCTGAGAGCTGGAGAATTCACGTTCTAAATATTCGAAAGAACGTAAGGATTTTAAGAATCGAAAGAATGTAAGAATCGAAAGAATCGCAAAAATGGTACCGCGAGGAGGCGGCGTATCTGGTTAACCTGCGAAGCGAAATACAGTTCCACCAAAAGTTTATGGTGGAAGGAATGATTCTTAAGTTAACCCCGCCGCGTCCATCTAATAAAATATTTCGGCCTATTGGAGAGGAAAATTATTTTATAAATTACATTTTCGATCCAAACTTTATATTTTTAAGGTATAATCGGGAGTTCATCAAGAGAACTTCGAGCAATATTTGTCGACACTTCCTGTTCAAAGAGATCGGGACAAAATTTAAATAAATGAAGATATAGATAAACAAATAGAGAAAGAGAGAGATTTGATAAACCCATGAAATCATGAATACATTCGGATAAAAAATCCAATGTCAGTAGAGAAAGTATGCCATCAAATCCAATAAGGATGAAGAGTGAGAGAGATGCGATAAACCCATGAAATCATAAAATACCTTTCACGTTTTAGGAACGCGCCTGGGAGCTGGAAAACGGGGCTGAGAGCGCGGCTGGGAGGTGACGAAATCGAAGTGGAGAAATCGAGCTGGAGAAGGGGTCGAAGTCTTAGGGCAGTCTAGTCTCTCTCCTCTCTCTCAGTCTCTCTATCTCTCTTCTCTCTCCAACCCGTCCTGGCCAATCAGAGGCCAGAAGGGTACACGTTTTCCTTTTATAGTAATAGAGATAGAGATAGATTTCTTCAAACAAGCAGTATCAGTCACCATTTTGCCTGTCACAAGCGTCATCCCACCTCACTTCACGTCAAAGTAACATCCAAAGAGAGAGAGACGCGACGGGCCGGAAGAAGACAAAATTCTAGCCAACGACACACTTCATAACAATCGTCATCCGTCCCGTCACGTCAACGTAGTGGGTCCCACTTAATTTTTGATCTTATCTGTGGGACCCACCACAGAATGGATTTAGATCGATCCGATTAACTAAGTTCGATCAGTGACCGGACACCGATCTGTCACGGGACGAGACGATATCATGAGGGATTTCTCTCGGAAAAAGAGAGGCTGATGACGGTACGGGAGTTTCATCTGGCGCCGCCGTTATCCGTCCCGTCCCGTAGTGTTCGACCCACTCTATTTTCGATCAGATCGGATATGTTCGACTTCATCGGTGGGACCCACCACCGAATCAATTTAGATCGATCCGATCAAATAAGTTCGATCAGTGGCAGGACGCCGATCTGTCAAGGGACGAGACGCTATCATTCGGGATTTTCTTTTAAACAAGAGAGCAATGAGGGACGAAATTTTCGTTCGTATAATTCGTCATCCGGCTCTTTACGTCCCGAACTTAATGTGGGGCCCACTTGATTTCCGATCAGGTCGGATAAGTTCGACTTCATGGAAAATCAGATCGGACGGAGTTTTCGATCGCGCCCCGCTTTCCACCTTCTTCTTCCTCGAGACGGGGCCGAGCGGGCCCTGTGCAAGTAACCCTTTCTTCTGTGGAGCGCGGCCATGGCGGGCTCGTCGTCGGGGCCGCCGTCGCTGATGGAGACGCTCTTCCAGCGCTCTCTGGAGGACCTCATCAAGGCCCTCCGCGCCGACTCCCCGCCCTCCGCCGCCGTCCTCGCGCGCGCCGCCGCCGAAGCCCGCCGCGAGATCCGCGCCTCCGATCCCTCCACGAAGGCCGTCGCCGCGCAGAAGCTCACCTTCCTCTGCGCCCTCCACGGCGTGGACGTCTCCTCCTCCGCCTTCCACGTCCTCGAGCTCCTCCCCTCCCCTTTCTTCCTCCACAAGAAACTCGCCTACCTCGCCGCCTCCCTCACCTTCTCCCCCTCCACCCCCGTCCTCCCCCTCGCCACCCACCAGCTCCGCAAGGACCTCTCCTCGCCGTCCGATCCCGCCGCCGCGCTCGCCCTCGAGCTCGTCGCCTCCGCCGCCGCCTCCGCCGACCTCGCCCGCGACCTCTCCGCCGAGATCTCCTCCCTCGTCTCCTCCCCCCGCCCTCGCCTCCGCCTCAAAGCCTCCGCCGCTTCCCTCCGCCTCTCCTCCCTCCTCCCCGTCGACCGCCTTTTCCTCAACCTCCGCAGTCCCGACCCCCGCACCGTCTCCTCCGCCATTAACGTCTTCTGCGAGCTCTCCGCCGCCGACCCCAAACCCTACCTCCCTCTCGCCCCCGATTTCTTCCGCATCCTCGTCGACTCCACCAACAACTGGATCTCGATCAAGGTCCTGAAGATCTTCTCCCGGCTCGCGCCGCTCGAGCCGAGGCTCGCGCGGCGGATCGCGGATCCGATCTGCGATCATCTCCGGCGCTGCTCCGCGAAATCGCTGGCGTTTGAGTGCGTCCGGACGATCTTCACCTGCCTGGACGGATTCGACGGGGCGATCAAGCTCGCGGTGGAGAAGATCGGGGAATTTCTCGGATCCGAGGACGCGAATCTGAGGTTTTTGGGGCTGGCGGCGCTGTCGCTGCTCCGGCCGATCCATCTCTGGGCGGTGGAGGAGAATCGGGAGGTGGTGGCGAGATCGCTGGCCGACGCCGACGGGAACATCCGCCGGGAAGCTCTCCGGCTGATCATGGCGATGATCACGGCGGAGAATCTCCCTTCCATCTCCGCGATTCTTCTCGATCACGCCCAACGCTCCGATCCGGACTTCGCCGGCGAGATCCTCGCCGCGGTCATGGCGGCGAGCTGCCGGAACTCGTACGAGCTCGTCCTCGACGTCGACTGGCTCGTCTCCCTCCTCGGCGAGCTCGCCCGCCACCCGCACTTCGCCATGGCGGAGGAGGCGGAGCGCCGCCTCGTCGACGTCGCGCTGCGGTTCACCGACGCCAGGCCGGAGCTCGCTCGCCTGGCCCGCGACCTCCTCATCGACCCTTCCCTCCTCGGGAACCCGGCGTTGACCGAGGTGTTGACCGCCGCCGCCTGGCTGGCCGGCGAGTACGCGGAGTTCGCGAGGTGCCACGTGGAGCTTCTGGAAGCTCTCCTGCAGCCGCGGGCGGCGCTTCTCCCCGTCCGCGCCCGCGCCGTCTACCTGCAGGCCGTCTTCAAGGTGCTCGTCTTTTTGCTTGGCTGCCGTCGCCAGGATGACGAAGACGAAGACGACGACGGGGAGTCGAACCGGGCGCTGGCCCTGATCGAAGCTTCGCTCGATCCGTTGACGGAATCGCGGGCGGTGGAGTTGCAGGACCGCGCGCGTAACGTTCTAGGGTTCGTGCGGTCGCTCAAGGAAGCTCGAGCTGCTCCCGGCTATGGCGGTCTGGTCGACTTCGCCGCGGCGGCCTTCTCCGCCGAGCTCGTCGTCCCAGCCGGATCCGTCGTCGTCGTCGTCCCGGACGGGATTCTCCTCAGAGACGATCTCTCGGAGCTGGACGCTATTCTAGGAAGTGAAGTTCTCGAAGCTTCTTCTTCTTCTTCTTCTTCTGCTCCGCCGTCGTCGGGGGCGGAGCGCCGCCGCGAGCAGGAGCTGTTCTATCTCCCCAAGGACGACTTCCCGGCTGCTAGAGAGGCTCCTCGATCGGACGGCGATGGCGGTGGCCACGTGGGAGGCTCCTCCGCCGTGGATGCGCTGATCGAGAAGCTGGTCGTGACGGGGACGGCGGGGAAGATGAAGATGAAGGCGCGGCCGGCGGTCGTGGTGAAGCTGGACGAAGGGGAGAAGAAGAAATCTTCGCCGAGAAGAAGTCGCCCGTCGCCGCCAGTTAGAGATCTGCTCTTGTGAGATTTGCTTGATCGATCGATCGATCGATTGATTGATTTCCCCGCGGTTTGTCTGTAAATCTTGTTCAAAGCTTTGAATTTTCTTCATCGATCTCGGTTTTTCCTTTGATGTTCTTCCTCTTCCCCTTCGTTTTGTCTCCGAGGTTCAGAGAAATGAAAATTTTGAATCCGTCATCATTTGGTGTTCTGTTCCGTCCTTTTCCGTCCCTTTGCGTCATCGGGAAATGGAAGTGTTTGCCCTCGGATCTCTGTTTATGTCTGATAGTGAGCAAATTATTATCAGGGAAAAATTGGACGGAACTAGATGTCTAAATATCGTAAAATTCTTCAGTAAATAGAAGGAATCGTTTGTATTTTAGATTAAATGTATGACAAAAAATACCATTCCCAAAGGGCGCTAATCATGAGAGCAATGATGGTCGGGGGTAACGATTAAAACATATTTTTGAAATTAATTTGATAATTATGGGTGAAGAATGATCACTATGAGCTTATCCCAAGAGATTTAGCTGAAAAAATTGTATTGTAACATCGTTAAAATCCAAAAAATGAAATCTAGATCAGTCTTTTGGGCGTCTTTTAAGTGATCATTATGTTGGGCCACTTATGGTATTTCATTGACCACATCTGAAATATTTCTTCGTAAGTTTTCAAAATCCGACAACAGATATCAGATAATTCAATGTGTAATATCAGATATTCATAGTCATAGTGACAATATCCACTATCAAACATCCGATATAAGATATTCATTCTGTTAGTGCAATTCAATCTTCTGCAAAATTTTGGATGCTCACTCTTATATTATTAATGGATGCAGATAGCAGATATCGGTTGCTACAGTAACAATATCAAATATCCACCAGAGATTTTGGATATTACTTCTGACAGAGGTTGTTTTCGCCCCTTCCAATATCCGATGCCGATACCTCCCTCGATATGCACTGGCAAACACTAGTATTGGGTAATTAACTGTAGTTATAGTGCACGGAGGCGGACGGGAAGGTTATTGTTATTGTAGAATCATCCCATACAGGAGTTCAGACGAATGATGTGATGTAGAATCCGCCAGTCTCCAGACGGAATAACTTTTTGTCCATGGACGAAATAACCTTCCAGTCTGCCGGGCGACTCACTTTTTCTGCCACGTGTCAAATTCTGAGTGGCCTAATGCTGATGCACGGTTGGCATAAGTACTGCTTCATCCTGGATGTCAGACAGGACGAGAATGTCTTGGACGGGACGGGAAGTGGATGAAAATATTTAGGACGGTACCATTTGGGCCGGAACCTCTATAAATCGGTATGTAGGACGAGACGATCTTTATCCTATCCGGTCCTTCGTCCCCATATTGGATGATTGAGCATAGGGAAAGGCAGCCGTCATCCATCACGTCGCACATCATCGTGACGGCAACGTGACGAATGATGTGACGGTGACGGTGACGAAATTAAGGGCCCGTGACGGTGATGGTGACGGATGCAGAACTGGGCGTGACGGTGACGCGACGGTGACGGGGGCCTTGGACAAGTGACGTAACGGGACGGCCGTCACAGATATTTAAAAATGACCAAAGAAGCTTAAAAATCGCTAGATTTGAGCTTTTCGACAGCCGAGATTTCGTCACGTGGTGTCGCTAACTCGATTTCTTGGCATTTTATAGAAAAGTCCCTGCATTAATTCGCGCTCGCAAAAGGATGTCGTCCAAAGATAATTGGAGATATACCCCTCCAATTCTCTCTCCTCTGCATAGTTTTTTCCCGTCACATGTGACGGTGATGTCATTGGGTGAGATGGACGAGACAGGGACGCCACAAACCGTGACAGTGAAGGGAACGTGACGGATTTTTTCCAAAATCCTTGGACATGTGACAGGACGGTGACGTGATGAAATTTTCGTCACTTCACCGCCTGTCACGGATCGTCATGCGTTCCGTCACGTCCGGGGCGTCACGCCCCGGATGGGCCGTTCCTTAAGTGTGCACTATAACTGTAGTAAGGGATCCGTCCCGTCCGTCCAATGTCGTCGTCCGTCCTAACCCGTAACTGCTTCTCTGTAACTTAACCGTTTATGGCGGGGTATTCCCCAAACTTCAAAAAGGGGCCGTTCGGTCGGTGCTCAGAAGCGGCGGAGGTATCGAGAATGGCGGTGTACAGGTTGGCTTGCGTCTTCAAGGCGAGCTCCTCGTCGGCGAGCTCACCTGGCGGCGGCGATGGCGAGGAAGAGGAGATCCTGGTGGTAAGGCAGGCGGCGCCGCCGGTGCAGGAAGAGTACGAACAGTACGTGGACTCCGATCTCTGGGATTTGCCTTCCGCGCCGTTGAAGATGGCGGCGGACGGCGCGGCGATCGACGCGATCGTGCTCGAGAAGGCAGAGGATTTCTCCAGAGACGTCGATTTGATGAAATTTGATCTCCGTTCAGCCGTAGAACAGGTGAATGTTTCGGATTATTCGTTTCTTGAAACTGTACTTTCAGAGTATTTGTAGTTGCTGAGATGATTGACATTTGTAGTTGTTCTTTGCAGGTGATGATACAGGTTGGGATTCCAAACGCGGTGTGTGGGCGGTGGGTGTGCCAGAAGCTTGTCGAAGAGCCGGATTTTGGACCGGGTTCTGCTGTTCATACGTTGTTTATTCTTGGAGTATTCGATTTTCACGATACATGTTTTCAAGGTTGTGATCCCATTGTTAAGAATATTTGACCCTAGCTGGGCGACGGAGAACCTTTTTTTCTTCTGATACGTTTGAGTACGTTTTCAGATGTAGCCAGATGGATATCTCCGCGAAGGGCCTTGAAGTTGCTGAAGGAGGTTAATCGTTGTGGCGACCGGATCGGCCCCTTATTTGTGACTATGTTTTTCTCTGGATCTTCCGAGCCAAAATGGAAGACTCCTGATACGGGTTTCTTTCAGGTGCAATATGATTACCCGACTCTTGTTCTTTGATTATGCACAAACATCTGAGCAATCGTTCATTAATCACAAACATCATAAAAAAATTATTTGCCAATTAATCTGACTTGCTTTCCAATTGTTCATAATCCTTTTAAGATTAAATTATTAACATTTTGAACATAATTGGACAAACGGGGGAAAGAATGGAAAATCAAATCTCTGATTCTGTCAGAGATTTGGTTTATCTGATTTTTTTTCCAACCTAGAGTACCTTTTGGATGATCCGGAAAAACGTCCAATGCAAGTCTTCTGTATTTGTATTAACGAGACCTCATATGGGATAACTTTCAGGAGTGATTTGACCTGTGTTCCCCTTTTCTTTCTTAATTAAGACTTTAAAGGAGGTGTGCCAGAAGGCTGTATAGTCAGGACCAAAAAAGATGCAGACTGTTGTCAAATAAGTCAGAATTAAGAATTGTAGTATGAGAGCCACACACACCTTCTCTTGTGTTTATTTTATATCTTAGTAACACACTGATATGGATATTTTACTGTAGGAGTATCCACCTGGTGTTTACATTTTACCAATGAAGAGCAAAACTCCTATGCCATTCCGAACAACAAATTTGGTGATTGTAGAGAAGTATGAGAACGATGATGAAGTTGAGAATTGTGCACATGTTACTTACGGGGATGCTCTATTAGTTGATCCTGGTTGTTTTTCTGAAGTTCACGCGAAGGTATGATACATTAGTTTTCATCTTATTTGTAAGCCATGCTTTATTTCCACCGCTAGCTCTATGACTGGTAAAACTGAATGCTAAACACTTCCAACTAGACTGATAGAAGTACATCCATACTTAGCATTAATTGCTCATGAATGATTGTAAAGGAATCCTTCGGAGTTGTATATTCATTTTTGGCATTGAAGTAAGCAAAATATATAAAGACAAATGTATATTTCTTCACTTTTGGAGGATCAATATTGTCTTTGTCTTTCTAATATAATTTGGGTGAAAACTTCCATTCCATTGCATTTATCCCTTCCAAAGCATAATGATTGAAACTTTAAGAAACTTAAATATTTCTTTAAAATGATGATACTGAGGGCTATATTGATTGGAACCTGTACTTCAGAGTATACAGTGATTCCAGATAAACAGAAGAGATCCAGGAGGGATGGAAGCAGAATAGGATTTAGTAATCCATAAATAGGACCTAAGACCTATGATAAAGCACAATACAACCTTTCTCCCTCAATTATTGAATTGAAAATTCTGTAGTCCCTATCTCTCTTGGTTTTTTCTAAATCTCCCTCTGTTTGGATCTAGAGTTTTAACAATAGTTCAGTGGCTCAGAAGTGAGAGAGATGGGAGTGGGTGTTAGGGCAGGATGCAGGTAAGAAGGAGATGACTCTGTGGAAAGTGAGATGTAAAGAGAGGGAATGCCATCTCAATTCTTAAACTAACAAAGAGACCTTCCTTTTCTGATATCCCACTTGGCTTCCTAGCATATGGTACTTGTGGGATAAGCCTGATATGACTCTGGCGTGTTTCACAGATGCTTTCAAGTGGCTTTATTAACTTGGGTGGAGCAGGTTCAATTTCTGTGGCGTCATGCCTTGGCAAGATAGAATATTCCATAGAATATGGCTTTCTGGCTGAAACAAGTGGAATATGAAAAATTGAAGGAGATATCTTATAAAAATCAAGGAGAACTATGAAAATGGAAGCTGAGCTACGAGACAATGTCTAATCATAAGAGTGCTCTTTCTTTTCTGGTAGTGCCAGATAACAAGGGGAGAAAATTCATTTCTTTTTGTTAAAAATGCAGCCTCTATCTGCCTACTTAAGCTAGATAGAATGCAATGAAAGGGAACCATTCAGAGCATGTTTTTGGGGATTCACAACTTCAAAACAGGTGTTCTAGGGTGACGACACCATGGCAAGACTGCAGACACGCTGCTGGATTATGGATTCACAGAGGCAAGACCTTGGGCACACCACTAGAGTGGGGACACACCATCACAGGAATGCAGCAAAGAGTCAAGCCATCACACACACAAACCTGAGGGTGCTGCTATCTGAAAAGCTACTACGCTTAGGACACCTCCTGATCTTGCAAGGGGGAGACCCACGGGATATTCATGAAAGAACTGCAATGCAGTGGAGGCCTCAGAGCAGGGTGTCCATGTCAAGGCAGCCAAATTGAAGATCTAGTAACGATGATGCAAATATCAAGGTGACTGGCACTGAAGACCTCAAAGCGACTCTGTCACATTGAGGAGCTGTATTGAAGACCTTGACAGGGGATTCACCTCAATATGAAACACAGCTTGATCACAGCATTGACTGTGACGTCACTGTGGATGAAAAAGACTTTGACCTGGGATGAACTGTGGTTTTCACGGCCGATGAACTACTGCTCAGACTTTGGGTTGTCACTGTGTGGACTGCACCTTGAACACAGCTAAACACCATGGTTTTGATCTTTGATGGCAGAAGCTTGATTGTTGATGATACTGGATTTGACAGCACAGTCTGGGCCTTGACTGGAGATATACTGATCATGGCTTGACTGGAACAGAGAGTCTTTGAACACAGATGAACTGCTAATGGGCCATGGTTTGGCTGACGCTTTGACTACATCCTAGTTACAGAAGCACGACATGAGCGTAAAGGGATGTCCTGTGGCTGCAAAAGGAGTATCGAGTGATTGCAAGAGGAGCCCACATTAGTGTGTTATGATCCTTGTATCTCCTCAGGGTATTCTCATCTTCTATAAAGTTGATTCTTAATTAAATAGTTGTAGTCTATCCAGGGGAGGGCACAATGGATGTTTTTGGACACATCTTGGATTAGGGTAATTAGTTCCCCCCCCAACCAAACTCCAGGCCTTTGGCCTCCTTTCAACCCTTCTGACCCCATCCTCCCAATTACACAGTTCGCAAAACATAACAGAGCGCCAAAGAGTTTTGGCTCTTCTTTCCCTTTTGACTATACCAGTTTAATAGACCTTAATGAATTCAAGTTTTCGCAGGAAGTTGTTGCATCTATTTCATATGGCATAGTTTGACATCATATTGAAGAATAACATAACTGTTCCTCGAGTGGTTCTCATACATTCTTATGCAATCAAATTGAAAGCCTTAACTGTATAAATGAATAGCTTTTTTCATGATCTCGGCTTTCTGATGTCTTTTTTCAAACTTCTTAATTACCTCAGAGAAAACCCACACTCTAATTTATATGATATTTGGCTAAAGTACTTATGGCCATTTCCATTTGCTAAATATTCCATGCCATTAACAGTTAAAAGGTATTGTAGCAGCACTTCCCAGAAGGTTACTGATATTTGTGACTCATCATCACCAAGATCATGTTAATGGTAGGTAAAATGAGGATCCAGGTATATAATACCTTAGTATTTTTTTTCAAACGATTTCAGCCAATTCTTTAAAGATAATATTTTCATTCTTGTTGATTACTCAACAGAATATACTAGTTGTATATAAACCTAGAAACAAAATATTCTGATATAGAATCTGGATGTGTTTGGTCCCTTTCATTTTGTTGACATTATGGCCTCTCTCTTTATTCTATCCTTTCTCTAATTATCCCATTAGGGCTTCCTATATAAACACTTGTAGTCTCCCTTCTTCATTATGGAGATTTTATTTTCTCTTGTTAATATGGTATCAGAGCCACCATTACCCTAACCCAAATCCCGGCTTGGTCGTGTGCCCCTCTCGGTGGTGTTTTTCCGGCCATCTCCATCCATCCTTCGAACGGAAGAACCTTCTTTGCACAGCATAATCTGTGCACAGATTCTTCCGGTCTCTCTCGGTCGTTTTTTTTTTCGGCCTCTCTCGGTCGATTCGGCGCCGGACGGAGGCTTTCTTGTGCTGGGCGGAGGTCTTCTGCGCAGATTCTTTCTCCCTCGGCTGATTCGGCGCCGGGCGTCCTTTTCTGCGCGGCTGCTTCTAATCGACCGATTCTGCGCCAGACGGAGGTCTTCTGCGCCGGGCGTCCCTCTCTGCGCGGCCGACTCAGCGACTAAGCCTGTGCAGCGGAATTCTTCGTGAAGAAGATTTCCACGTGTGCTCATTCTGTGCGCAGGGTCTTTCAGTGTGGGGTTTCCTCTGTCCAAGCAGGTCCTTCTTCGTGCAGTCTCCTCCACGTGCGCAGGCCTTCTTCGGATTTTTTTTTTGTTGGTTGCATTCAAGACCATGGAGAGCTCTGAGAATGTTGTTTGTCCAGAAACTCAGGCATCTGATGTGACACCAGGATCCACTCCATCCACTCTTGATCGGTTGCCTCCTACACCGGCGTCCTCTCTTGAGCCGGGAAATTGGTCCACTTCGCCCGGACCTTTTTCATTGCCTAAGATGCCTCCGGATGGAATTTTCACTGGCTTCAACTTACTTCAATGGCGCCAGTATGTTCAGATCACCCTCAAGGGTCGTCTGATGTGCCATCTGCTTGAAGACAGACCACCCAGAATGGATCCCAAGTATTACGACTGGTTGGATGTGGAAGGAGTAGTTCATCGCTGGCTATTAGACAGCATTTCACCCAGCATCAAGGGTGAATTCTTGTCTCTTGAGTCGGCGCGGGCTGTGTGGGAAGCGGCACTTGACAGTCACTCCAAGAAGCACAATACTGCCACGCTCTATGAACTAGTACATCGGGCCATCAACCTGCGTCAAGGGGATAGATCAGTCATGGAGTACAGCACGGAGCTAATCTCTCTTTGGAATGAGATCAATCACTACATGCCTCCAGATCCTCATTCCGTGGATCGCAAGTATACCCTTCAGCTTCCGGTTTTTCAGTTCCTTATGGGGCTCAACCCGGAGTATGAATCTTTACGGGCTCAGCTCATCCACCGGGAGAAAGAACTTACGTTCAAGGACGCGCTTCGTAGTGCTCGGATCGAAGAATCTCGTTTCCAGCAGGCTCAGCTCCCGGCTTCGGCACTGGTTGTACAGTCGTCTACCTCCACTCGTCCTCCGACGATGACTACATCAACTGGTGCTTTGCCTCGGAGTGCAGCTACTCAGACAGAGGATTCTCCTAAAGGTGATCCTTCGCTTTTCTGCAATTACTACAAGAAGCGAGGTCACTCCAAGGAGATCTGCTTTAAACTTCAACGGAAACGAATGCAACAAAGCAATGTTGCTACTGTTGCACCCACCGTCAGTCCAGTGCCAACTCCGGGTCAAGTGCCTATACCGTATGGTCTTCTTCCACCCAATGCCTCGCCTGCCAGTTTTACTCATGAGGAAATGGAACGTCTCCGGCGATTACTTGATCCTCCAGTCGTGGGCTCGTGCTCCTTAGCCCACGCAGGTATGTCACCCGTTCTTCCAACATCGTCATCAAACTCTGAGAATTCTATTCCATTTCCTACTTGGCTTCTTGATTCGGGTGCCACGGCTCATATGACACCTAATCCGCGAGCTTTCGTAACCTATGAACCAGTTTCCGGCCATTCCAAAGTCAAAACTGCCTCGGGTGATCTTCTCACTATCGCTGGAATTGGTCGTGTTACTCTTTCCTCTTCTATGCAACTTTCTAAAGTTCTCCATGTCCCTCGTCTTGCTCATCATCTTCTTTCTTTATCCAGTCTTGTTCGCGATCTTAACCATGATCTCACTTTCACCCCTAATACCTGTTTTTATCGTGATAAGGTGTCGGGGAAGAAGATTTCCATTGCTGAAGAGCATGATGGCCTCTATCTTGTTCGATCTCCTTCGATCTCTCTTGCTGCTACTGTTTCCTTGTCAGCGTCTCATGAGCGTTTGTGGCTTCTCCATCGACGCCTCGGCCATCCATCTTTTGATACCCTTTATCGTTTATTTCCAAAACTATTTCAAGGTCATGCTGTTGACTGCTTTGTTTGTGACGCTTGTCGAGTTTCTAAACATCATCGTACTACGTACCCTATTTCCTCTTCTCATTCGACGAACCCTTTTTCTCTCATTCACACCGACGTGTGGGGACCACCCCTGTTCATAGCACTTCTGGTGCTCGGTGGTTATGCATTTTCATTGATGACGCTACTCGTTACACGTGGGCCTATCTGTTGAAGAATAAATCCGATATATCTCATGTTATTCCCCAGTTCTATTCTCTCATTCAGACCCAATTCTCAACTCCCATTCGTCGCTTCCGCTCCGACAATGCCCGAGACTATGTCAACTCTACGTTAACCACTTTCTTCCAGCAAAAAGGCATTATCCATGAAACCACTTGCCCATATACACCCCAGCAGAATGGTGTTGCAGAACGAAAATTTCGTCATATATTTGATACGACTCGGAGCCTCTTGTTTCACATGCATGTGCCCAAGTATTTTTGGGGCGAAGCCGTTCTTACAGCCATTCATCTTCTCAACTGCCTTCCGTCTCGGGTGCTTGATTATTCTACTCCCATTGACCGTCTCCAGCATTTCTTCCCAAACCTTTCTCTTCGAACCAATCTTATCCCTCGTGTATTTGGGTGTGTTTGCTTTGTTCCCAACCACCATCTTGGTCGTGACAAACTTGACCCTCGTGCTATCCAATGTATATTCGTCGGCTATTCTCCCACCCAAAAAGGTTATCGGTGTTACCATACGCCCTCTCGTCGATTTATCATCACAAAGGATGCCACCTTTGACGAATTCACTCCCTATTATTCGTCCTCTTCTCCAGTCTCATCCTCTTTACCTCCTTCATCTGATCCTTCATCATCTACGCCTCCACCAGCATCTATTCCTTCCCCACCTGTTCCCTCCGAAGTGTCACCACTAGTTCTCCCTGTGGATATCCAATCCTCTGTTCCCCTTCCACAAACCATTCCAGATCCTCATGATTCTTCCTTGGATTCCCCACCTGCCATTACAAAGGATTCATCTTCTGCTCCATTGACTCATTCAGAAGATCCTCCACCAGATACTCCATCTATTCCTCCCTCTAATGCTCCTTTCCCTCTACGCCGCTGCCCCCTAGAAAAACGTTATGGCCTCACCCTTGCTCGTCGAAAATCTCGTGTTCCTTCTACTCCAGCAGTCCCTTTATCCTCCTCATCCAATCCTCCAGAACATTCTTCCTTAGCCCTGGTGTCTTGTCCTCCATCTTCCCCATTATATCCATTAACAGCTTCTATATCATCTCATCGACTCTCCACCTCCTACCATGCTCTTCTCACCTCCCTTGACTCTATCTCCCTTCCGAAGACGGTGGACATTGCCCTATCGCTCTCTCATTGGCGTCGGGCTATGGAGGAGGAGCTCCAAGCCCTTGCTCTGAATGATACATGGGATCTGGTTCCTCTACCACCGGGCAAGCACTTGGTTGGCAGTCGTTGGGTTTATGCTGTAAAGCAAAATTCCGATGGCTCTATTGAACGGCACAAGGCACGTGTTGTGGCGCAGGGGTTCACACAGCAGTATGGCATTGATTATCAGGAAACGTTTGCTCCTGTCGCCAAGATCAATACCGTCCGGATCCTCTTGGCCTTGGCTGCAGACCGTGGCTGGACATTGCAGCAGTACGATGTAAAGAACGCTTTTCTTCATGGTGACCTGACTGAGGAGATCTATATGGCCTTACCTCCTGGGTATACCTCCTTGGTGCCGTCTCCTCCGAGCTTGGTTGTGTGTCGCCTGAAGAAAGCGTTGTATGGCTTGAAGCAATCTCCTCGTGCTTGGTTTGACCGTTTCACCATGGCCATGAAGCACCGTGGATATCGCCAGTGTAATGGAGATCACACCCTCTTCTATCGTCATTCCACGTCAGGGGGAGTGGCTATCCTTCTTGTATACGTCGATGACATTATTATCACGGGTGATGATACGGAGACCATTGCCCAGCTGGCTACTTATCTGTCATCGGAGTTTGCTATTCGACATCTTGGCCCGTTACGGTATTTCCTTGGTATTGAAGTGGCTTACTCTTCGAGTGGGATTTTCATCTGCCAGAGGAAATATACAATAGGTCTTCTTTATGAGCTTGGAAAGGAGGACTCCAAGCCCATCTCGACTCCGATTGATGCAAATCATCGACTTGGCGCTGATGAAAATGGAGACCTTGCTGAGCCTGGGCAGTATTGAAGATTTGTGGGCAAACTGATTTATCTCACCCACACTCGCCCCGACATTGCATATTCAGTGGGTGTTCTTAGTCAGTTTATGCAAAATCCTCGAATGAGCCATCTTCATGCTGCCCATTGACTTCTTCGTTTTCTGAAGGGCACAATTGGCCGTGGACTGTTGTTCCGTCGTCACAATGGTCTTCGCCTAGAAGTTAATACTGATGCAGATTATGCAGGGTCTGTGGTTGATCGCCGATCCACCTCTGGGTATTGCACCTTCCTGGGAGGCAATCTTATTACGTGGAGGAGTAAGAAGCAGAAGGTGGTATCCCGATCAAGTGCTGAAGCCGAGTTCCGTGCCCTCGCACATGGTCTTTGTGAAGCACTGTGGATTACCAAGATTCTTCATGAGCTACGGCGCCTGGTTCCTTCTCCCGTTCAGCTGTTCTATGACAACAAATCGGCTATCAGCATTGCTCATGATCCCGTCCAGCATGATTGCACAAAGCACATAGAGATTGATCGACACTTCATTAAAGAGAAGCTTGAGTTGGGAAATTTCTGCACGCCATATGTACCGTCAGCTGATCAACTTGCAGACATCTTCACCAAAGGGCTTCATGCCCCTAGGTTTGAGGAGCTCTGTGTCAAGCTGGGTGTGGAAAACATCCACACTCCAGCTTGAGGGGGAGTGTTGACATTATGGCCTCTCTCTTTATTCTATCATTTCTTTAATTAGCCCATTAGGGCTTCCTATATAAACACTTGTAGTCTCCCTTCTTCATTATGGAGATTTTATTTTCTCTTGTTAATACATTTGTTTCTTCTATGGATCAATACTCTAGACATTTCTAGACAACAAGTTTTCAAGAAATGTATTGATGAAGTGGATGCCATTATTAAAGAGAATTCTGTCATGCTTACACTCTTTTTAATTTCATCTGTAACAGTTGGTTCATTTCAACCTTAATTTAAGAGATAAACATTTTGAAGGAAAAAAATTAAGTATTATGTTAATGTGTAACACATGAATATTTTGTGCTACATTACTCGAGAAGGCATACGACTGTTGCCCTAGTTATGGATTCAACGGGTCATATTATCGGTCCGCTGGCCCATCTCGAGTGCTAAGTGTTCATATAACCTACCTATGTATCTGTTTATCTTTACAGGAAACTGTTGCACATTAGGGTAGTGAAAACCATACCCTATTCTTGTGTCTCTTCATGTGCATGCTTAAATGGGAAACTTTACATGGTATCAGAACCATCATTCTAACAGGACAAAGCCGGTATTTGTTGTCATCGATGGGTCTTCCACATTGATCAATCAATCATCTTGCTCCATCAATCAACTTTTCACATGAACTGGTATTCTGCATACACCGACGACTTTTTTTTTTGAAATAAGGATAGGGGAGATCACACAAAGTCGGTGACCTTCCCAATGAGATAAAAATATAATCGATGAGTACATGTAGGGCCTAAAAGGCCAGCCAGGGCCTTGGCCTTGGGATTTTACACCATGAAATAGTAAAACCCACAGCTGCTTGTATCACCGCATCCGTCGATGGTTCCCGTTCATTGAAGATGACTTCGTTCCTGTGCAGCCATAGTGCCCATAGCACTGCGAAGGGCCAAACCTGTCCCTCTCGCCCCCTCGGTGCTCCATTTTGTATTGACTCCCAAAATGCCACCTCTGATGAGATATCCACCCCCTTGAGTGGCTCACAGGTCCATACTGTTCGGGCAAATGAACAATCAAAAAAGAGGTGAGCGCAATCCTCGTCACCATTTGTACACATAGAACACAATGCCGAAGCTTCTAGGAGCCATTTCCTCTGAAAAACCTTTGTCATTATTCTTCGTTGAAGGAGCAGCCACCAGAATATTTCCACCTTAAGGGGGAACTTTTGTCTCTATATGGTGCGACACACGTAGAGGATCCTCGGTTCCTTCCCTGTCTGTCAGCGGCTAAGCTTCGCATAGGCATCTCGAACAGAAAAGGATGCGCCTATCCACTTCCACCTATCCTGTGTCCCTCCTAGCGGGTGTAGGCGGATTAGTGTTTGCTGCAACCTTGTATAATCTTCCAGTCTTTGGTTGGATAATGTGTCGCATAGGCATGGGGTCCATGTGCCATCCCAACACTCGCTCACTATGGCATGGGGGGTCCTTGCAATGGCATACAAGTGTGGGAATTTTGTCTTCAATGTGCCTAGGGGGAACCATGCGTCTAGCCAAAACCGGAATGACGTGCCATCTCCTAGCTTGGCTTCGAAGAAATCACGGACTTGAGGAAACACATACCTCAACCCTTGCCAGAATGCAGAGGCTGCTCGGACTGGATATCCACAAACTTCCCAGTTCAAACTCGAGCCATACATGTCTTTTAAAACTAGTGTAGCCATCAATGTATCCTGTCCCATAAGTCTGTACCACCACTTTGCCAGTAATGTTGAGTTGAGATCTTGCAATTTAAGAACTCCTAGTCCCCCAAGCGAACTGGTCTGCACACTATATCCCACGATACGAGGGATATCCCCCTCCCTTACTCCGATCTTGAGCTTTTCCATAGAAATCTTCTCATCATACTTTCTAGACACTTCTTGGTCCCCACTGGTAGTTTCAACACTGAGAGGTAGAAAGTAGGTATCGATGATAGCACGTGGCGTAGAAGCACCAATTGTCCCCCCCTCGAGAAAACTCTGCTTTGCCATCCCTCCAACTTTCGCTCTATCTTCTCCACTACTGGATGCCAGTCTATAGATTTGATACGATCCCCTGTCAATGGGAGACCCAGAGATTTCATGGGAAGTGTATCACTAGGTGTCCCCATGGCTCTAGAACAGAGAGCTTCCTCCTATTGCGATTATCCAAATCCAACAAAGGCTGATTTGGTGCGGTTAATGTGTAGTCCCGAACAGTTTGGAAAAGGTCAAGTAGGATGGATAGGTTTTTGGTTTCCTCCTCTGTACCCTCTATGAAAAAAGTGGCATCGTCCGCATATTGTAGAAGAGGAATACCTACCAGGAAACTTGGGGTCCGAAAACTGTTTAGCAGACCATATGAGCAAGCCTCCATTGTGCTTTTGGAAAAGGCATCTACGGCCAAGACAAAGAGTAGCGGGGTTAGAGGGCATCCTTGTCTAACCCCTCATTGTGGTTGAATCTAACCTCCTTCAGGGCGTCCATTCACCAGCATCGCGAAAGAGTGGGATGTACTATATCTTTTCATCCACCATACCATTTGGTTGGAAAACCACGACTCCTTAGAGAGGCCCATAAGAATTCCCAGTCAAGGCAGTTGTATGCCTTTGCAAAATCCACTTTCCACATGAACCCTCTAACTTTCAATCTTTTCCATGCGGTCAAAATTTCTGATGCAACGACTACACCATCAATCAGTTGTCTTCCAGGAATAAAGGCAGATTGAAAAGGACCTACCAAGTCGCCAATCACTTCCCTGATCTGGTTGGCTAAGACCTTAGCTATGATAAGATATATGGAATTGGATAGCGGGGCTATAGGTCGAAAATCTCCCACTCTAGTAGCTCCTTGACATTTTGGGAGGAGAACCAAATAAGCACAGTTGATTTTTTCCAACCCAAAATTTCCTTTTCGAAATTCTTCCACCGTAACCATTACCTCCGTCTTGATTGTCTCCCAAAAGACATTATAAAAGAAGATTGGGAGGCCATTAGGCCCTGGGGTTCCTTCTCCATTTAGTCCCTTGATTGCGGCTTAGACTTCTGTTTCTGAGAAAGGACACACCGGGTCTCTCTGTTGTGTCTCATTTAGTCTAGTTGCTCCTCTTCTGCTCCACCTCCATTGGTGTCTAGCCCCTTGTCTTGAGAAGCTCCTAAAGTGATCTGTCAGTGCTCGGGCACCGATGTACTCTTGGTTTCCTGCTTTCACCCTTAATATCTGATTTGTTTGCCTCCTCCCATTTTCTATGAGATGAACGAATCTTGTGTTTGCATCTCCCTCCTTCAGCCACAGTTGTCTCGACCTCTGTCTCCAATCCATCTCCACTTTCTTATCCTCATCGGCTATTATCTCCCTGTGTTTATGGCGCTCTCTTGATTCCTCTTGTGTTAAAACTCTAACATCTTATAGGTCATCCAAAACCTTGAGTTTGGCAAGAGCTTCGACTCGCCTTCTATTTCGTCTCTCTTTTATATGTTTTCTCAATTCCAAGAGATGGTTGCGTAGGGCTCCAATTTTTTTTGACAGGTTTATTGTGGCCGACCTCTGCTGTAGACCTTCAGTCCACCATCTTGTTATCTCCTCCTTGAAGCCCTCCTCTAGAAGCCAAGACCTGTCCATTTTAAAATATGTGGATCGCGAGGTTCTCTCTTGCGAATGCCAAATTATCGGAGTGTCGTCTGACAACGGTCGAGGAAGCGACCTCACATCTGCCAGCAGGAATTTTTCAAGGAGCTCCATCGAGCATAGAAATCGATCCAGCCGCGAGAGAGTTGTAGGGCCCGCTGAGCTCCTTCATGTGTATGTGCAATCCCCCGGCCCCATTTCCTTTAGTGATGCATCTGCAATAAGAGCCCAGAATTCTTCATATCCTGGGTCACGTTCTTCTGCTCCATTAGGCCTGTCTTCCGCCTCCAACGTCACATTAAAATCACCCCCAAACACCGGCGAGTATTGACGGGACAGAACCATCTTTCTTCATTTTTCGTTTGACCATATTTTCTTTTTGATCGGTGCCTGTTAAAGGAGCAAAGCAGTCATCCTTTATCAACTGATTGACTGTTCTCATCTGTTGGCCCATCTTAGTTGATCAATCACCTGTTGCTGTGGCAAGTTCGTCGTGCCTAGAATTGATGCTTGGAGATACCAACAGACTTTTAGTATCATCAACACCTGATAAACCAAAAAACTTTGAGTGTCATCTCTGCTTGTTGCCTTTTTCAGTTGAGATTATTTCATTTATCACATTTCCTCTCCAATAGAAATGTTCTTTTACTTCATTAGAAGTGCAACTTACAGCCAAAGAAAATGCAGCAAGTGGTGGTGACCTTGGTCCAGAGTCAGGTACCCATCTTCAGGATAGGGGTTACTTACATTTTCCCCAATTGCATCACACAATCTGTTTATAGGTCATAATCTATACCAGTGGTCTTGATGGGAGGTTCACCGATTCGTCGGGTGTTCATCCCATGTTATAGTTCAAAAAAAAAAAATCTATACCAGTGGATGAGGTATGTGCAGTACATTTTTCAACCAGGAGGACAACTCTACCATTTGACCTCTGATTTTCCAGCACCCACAGATAATTCTTTCTTCTTATGGAAAATTGAGGAAGATATCCTCTTCACCTGGATCTTAGATTCCTTACTTCCTGAACTATGTCATTGCCTTATGTACTATGATTCAGTAAATGGAATATAGGGATATAATGCAAAAATGATTTTTCAAGAGAGAAGATGAATCCAAGATAGTCGATTTTGTGGATTGGCTAATGCATCTCCTCCAGGGGCAATGCAAGGCCTTGGAATATGTAAGTGAGGTTGAAGCCCTTTGGAATGAAATTGACCTCTACCAGCATTTAAAGGGACTATGTCCTGATTTTGGGACTGTTGGAGGTCAACTCTTCAACTGGGAACTTTAGCTCAGCTTTCGGGGTACTGTTATTTAAGTCAGAAATCAAACAATCAGACTGGGACTCAACTCTACCAGTGACCAGAAAGTCGAGGTAAAAAATAATGTCTATAATATAAAAGCTCAGGGACAGAAGAAGTTATCTTAGAATATGAAGGATGATTAGAAGGACCAACGGTTTTTCCTCTTATTTCAAAAAATCATGCCACACCTGGGGGTGTATTGGAAGCTCCATGGACGACCTCCTCAGGTGAGCACAGGGAACTGTGTTACACAAGTCCCTATTCCTAATGCTGAAGCGGAATAACAGTTTAACCAATCATGCCAACCTGGTGATATCAAGAAGCTCAAGTAAGCACTTCACCAAACCAATACTCTACTGCAGAATCATCCTGAAATAGTTGGCACTTCTTCTATGGTCCAATGAGTTATATCTGTCAGATTTCAGCTGATCTTGAAGGGAAGGCTTCTTGTCCCTCTTTGCTCCATCTTCACTTGTCCAATTCCTAGACCCCAAGAGAGAGATAGACTCAACCAGAAAAAAATGTGACTAAAATTAGGTTTAGCATGAGTTATCCAGTGCCTGTACTGGGTTACATTGATTGGGTCTCCAATGATTTGAAATGATGGATCTGGTCTTATCAGATTCCATAAAGGTAGTTATACAATAACCTGAAAGACAGGGTTAGGGAGGAAAGAGAGTATAAAGAAAAGAAATGGGTGCCTGTTGACAATATCTGATGGTCTTTCAATTTCCACAGAACCATGTCATTGATCTGTTCTCCAAATCTTAGATTTGGGTGCTCTGAACCATGTCTCACAGCATGAACATACCCGAGCAATAGGAAGGCTCAGACTGCTAATGGCATATTACTTTCAGTAATGAGAATTGGTACTGTGGAAAATGTCCTGACACCGTAATCCAATATCGGTATCAGGACGGGCGATCCCTCCCGTCATCCTGTGTTCTGTTGATCTGCTTTTTTACGCCAAACAATTTCCTTGGAAGATTATAGTTGGTAGTTTCAACAGGTACTTCCTCTTCCCCCGGCGCAGGTGTAAAGTCGACCCTCTCAGGGACGCGAGTGGTCTCAATGGTCGGGGGGGGGGGGGGCGCATTGGACAGAAGGGAGACGCCTGGGTCTGCTGCCCGCGCGCTTGGGCGCCACAGCCTGCACGGGGCTACCCATGGGAGGTTGCCCCTGGTACTTAGCTGATTTTTGGCTCCGGGGCCCTCTGTTGGGAAACTTACACATGTTTTGCATATTCCAAGACTCAGAACAAAGGTTAGAACAGATTTCATCTTATCAGCTGATCTTTGATGGGATAGATGCATTTCTCTATGACAAGGTGGGGCCCAGAAGCATAGTCTAGATTGACTTCGAACCGGTCTCTAATATCTACACCTCTCCCCCAGATGATGGCATTCACTGCATCTTCATCGAGAGGACACCATATTTGGATGCTCCATTGCCAATTAGGCCATCCTTATTTCTCTTGTTTAAAATTATGTGCCCTGAAATTTGTCAACAGGTATCTGCTGCGTTAATTACAAGAACGTGATAAGCGTCTACCAAGGACTTATCAAGCGAAGAAGAGAAAAGCTCAAGCTCAAGATGCGACACGGGCGGAGTAACGCACACATGTGGGGAGTTTGAAATAAGGCGGGAAAATCAGTTGGGAGAAGGAGGCAGCGAAGGGTATAAATAAGTGGGGAGCGGCAGAAGGAGGGCATCAAGAAGTATTTTCCTGAATCACCGTGGAGATCCTCCAGAGATTGACACCTCCCGATCCAGTAGCCGTCGCCGCATTTCCGAGCCAAGGTCGTGACCGTGTCGGCCTTCGACTAATACCACTCCTTTCTACCTCTTTTTTCCCCCACGTCTGAGTCCGGTAATCTCTATTGTGTGAGACTTGTTCCTTTCTTGAGTTCGTGGATTTCTTGGAGAATCTTTGTAATTGCACTGAACTGCCTATATTAGCCTTAAGGCGTTGTGATTCTGCGGAGTCCTAACAGAACGTACCAGAGCCAATTCAAGAAAAGGGGAGAGCCACATCAGCAGGTAGTAAGTAAAAAATGACCCTGATAGGATCCTAGAGAGGATCCTCAACCTATCTAGGGGTAGTTTCATCATGTTAACCCACAGGGGCATTTTAGTCATTTGGCTGTTATGTATTTCCTTAAAATAGGGATGCCCTTCCTTGAGGAGGGCAGCCAAGAAGAAAGAAGACGTCTCTTGTCTCCCCTCTCCTCCTCAATGCATCTTCAGGCGGCTCGGCCAATCCCTTCCCCATCTGCTCGCCCTTCCCTCAACCATTCCCATTTCTCCTCTCTACCCCCGGGAACTTCTACCTTACCTCGTCCTCCAACCTCCTCCCGATACAAACCTAGATTAAGGTTTGTATCAGACCCATGCATTTTACAAATAAAGCGGGACGAAAGTAAGATGACAGGTTTTTCTAGAAGTCAGCAGTCCTATTCTGGCTGCACAGGTTAAGGCTGGGGAGCAAGAGAAGCCTTCATCCAGAGAGAAGAATCATCTGTTCCTTCTGTTGTATCTTGTCTCCAATTTTGCATGTGTTAAAACTCTTCCTCTTTCTCCATCAACTCTATTTCTTCTTCTCTCGTTTTATGTTCTCATTCAAGAACTCAGCTGGCTTTGGAAATTTGAATTGATCTTGACTTCTCACTGGAAGATTTATAGAAGTGTTTACTTATCAGTATCTTTGGACAAGTTTACATGTCATGTAATTTGGCAAAAAATATCTTTTTTTTTAAGTTAGTAATTTGGGTACAAAGTTATTATGTTTGCACAAATTCATTGTGAGGTATGGGTTTCTACTCTATTTTTGACATTCAAGGAGGTTTGTGTTGGCTTTTAGTTCTTGTTGATGATTTGAGCAGTCCTTGTTGGATTCGCTTGATGAAAACTAAGTCTAAGATTACAGCTATAAGATGCAAGTTTTTTGTTATGATTCATCATTGATTTAATAAATGATTTTGGATTGATAATGGAAAATAATTTATTAGTTCCAAAATTCTTTCATTTCTTAAGGCGCATGGGATTCTTCATGAATCATCGTGCGCCTACACCCTCGACAGAATGTGGTAGCAGACCAATTAGTCATATTGTGTAGAAAACACGGTATCAAAGATAGGTGACAGGTTCAAATCCTAGAAGCAACACGCTGCATGCTTAGGCCATAAATATGTGTCAGAATGGCAGGTTCAAATCTTAGAATTAACGCTTGGGCCATAAATTCTTTCATTTTTAAGGCGCATGAGATTCTTCATGAATCATCATGCGCCTACACCCTCGAGAGAATGTGGTAGCAGAACAATTAGATCTTATCGTGTAGAAAACATGGTATCAGAGACAGGTGGCAGGTTCAAATCCTAGAAGCAACACACTGCACGCTTGGGCCATAAATATGTCAGAGGCAGGTGTTGTGGGGAGTGTTGAAGTACAACATAATGCTTAGAGATGAAAAGTAATGCACTTGTTATCAGCTATAGCTTTTAGCACAGTTGGTATGCGCTTGAATCCAACATGGACCAAAGGTTTTTTCTCACTTTTTTTATTCTTTTCCTATTTCTCTGCGTTGGAGTTTCTGAACACCACAGCCTTTGGGTAACTCCAACACATCCAACTTGAAGCAGCGCTAGGGCACTGAGAACAGAGAAGAGTAGCGAGAGCAGAATTTGAACGCAAGAAAAATCCTTCTTATTCTTACTCCTTAAGGCTGACACCCTTTTAACTATCTCGGTGGGTTCGGATCTTAATGTCCAAGCCTGGTTACAATGGTAAAAAATAAAGCCATCATAGAGGAAATAAAAACAAATACATCGGCTGTAGGGTTGAAAAACAAAACTCAAAATTCTACTGTCTAACACTCTGGATGACAGGTCAGACTCAGGCTAGTCTTCCATAATGGTGCCACCTACGGTACCTTCTGCATCAGCTACAACATCTTAAAGCTGAAAAACTGAAACTACTATCCAAGGAACTCCTTGGGTATGGCCAGTCCCCTAATTACCTCTACACTTTACCTGGATGACCAGAAAACTCTCTCAGCACAGTTCCCATGTTGTCAAGTCCTTAACCAATGACACTTCTTCAGATACACCTCCATCTAATGTTCTCATCCATTTGGAGACAATTCCCTTTCCTCATACTCATATTTGAACTTAATCAGAGTATGTCCTTGATGTGCAATCGTTTTTGATGAATCTTGAACAGGTAAATATTCCCAAATCACTTCATCAAGCCATTGATCATCCTCATTACCAGCAGGTCATGAATGAAGGGCTGTGCGACATGCTGATCAGCCTTGGGACATGATCTTAATTCCTAAAAGAAAGAAAGCTTTTGGATCTATTAATTGCACATGGATATGCGCGGGAATTTGGCGCTAATTATATGGAAACTTTTGCACCCAGAGAAAAAATGAACAATGTTCGACGTTTGATATTCCTAGTTAGTAACCAAAATTGGGACTTATTCCAGTCTGACATGGAACTCTTAATGAGGAATTTTAACCCCTTCTAGTTGGACAAGAGTCGCATCTCAAGAAAGCCCTTTATGGACTCAAACATTCACCTAGTGCATGGTTTGGACGACTTACGTCAACAAAGAAATTATTACAAAACCACCAAGGTACTGGTGACCATACTCTATTTTATCAACATACTGCACCTAATAATTTTGTAATTATTGTGGTGTATGTTGATGTCATTATTATGGTTGGGAAAGACTCTGCCGAAATTTTCCTCCAAGGGAATCAACCCAGTCGGCATTTTAAATATTTGGGTACCTTAAAATACCTTCTTGCCATCAAAACTGGCCCATACTTCTCAATAAATTATTCTTTCATAGTAGAGATATATTTATGATCTTAACGACACTGGTCACCTTCAATGTCAACCACTCTCCCCTCCAATGAAACTTAATTTAAAACTTCTGCAGGATGAGAGCGAACATACTATTGACCAGTTACCTTATCAGTTGCTTATTGTTGAACTGATTAGCTTGCCCATTTCAGACCTGGCATTTCTTATGCTGTTAACGCTCTTAGTCATTTTATGCTGTGTCCTACCATTTTTTCATGCACGTTGCACACAGGGTTCTACGGCATCTTAAATGAACTATTGGGCTTAGCCTATCTTTCAAAAAAAACTATTGGGCTTAGCCTCACCTCCCAAAAAGGTAGGCCACTTTCCCTAGAAGTTTCAATGACTCTGATTATGTTAGCTCACAGGTTGATCACAGCTCTACTACTTTGACACAGTTTTGTACTGTGTGGGAATGCGGTAACAACATAGCAAGAATCAAAAAGTTGTCTTAACCTCTATTATTGAAGCCAAATTTTGCGCACTTATAAAGGGGAAGTGTGAAGCTATCTAGATTCAGGTGCTCTTTGTAAACTGGCGCTTTAACCAACACAACCTCTCACACTTATTAACGATAATAATCACCCATTAGCACGGCCCGTGATCCAGTCTAATATGAAAAGACAAAGTAGGTCAAGATTGACGGTCACTTCATCAAGGAAAAACTAGAATCAAAACCCTTGATATTGTCAATGTCAGCTCCAATATATAGTTAGCAGATACCTTGACCAATGGATTGCCCAAGGATCGACACATGACTCTTGTATCCAAGTTTAAATGGAAGATTTCCACTCCTCCAATCAAGGGAAGGTGTTTTAACGTGTAGCACATGACTATAATATGCTACACATTACTTTAGAAGACATTACTGTTGTAATAGTTATGGACTCAGATCAGTCATAATATTGGACCATTGTCCATCTAAAGGGATAAATGGTCATGTAACCTACATTTGTATTTGTATATCTATATCATATTCAGGAAATGAAAGACCATGCATTTTTTGACCTATTCTTGTGTCTCTTCCTGCTCATGATCCAACGGAAAACTTGACACAGTATATATTTTTTAGAGAACTTGAATTCCAAAATTTGGGCAAAATTTTATACAATTTAGACAAGTTAATTTGGAATGATGTCTTGTTATTTGGAAAAATCATTGAATGAAGCTCTCTTTTGTACTTAACATTTACAGATGTGAACATTTACGACTTAACTGATGAGAGAGGACTTTATTTAAGTGCATACCAGTGTTTAAAAGAATTACTGCTCGTTACATGCTTATTAAAATGTTAAGCCTTCTAAGTTTGTGGCATGCTTTCATCTAATATATTAATTCATGTACTTTATATGGATTAATTCCAGGGCTTTCAGTTATCCAGAAATGCAACCCTGATGCTCTTCTTCTGGCTCATGAGAACACTTTGGATCGAATTGGGAAAGGTTTTTAACTGATATTTTTACTTAATTCTCTGTAGTTAACTTTACATTTTCATTTCTGTACAGGACTCTTGTTCATTGTTAGTTTGTCTGTCGTGTTTCCATATATACATCAGGGAAGGCATGAAAGAATGAGGGCAGATATAAAATATGGTACAGCTATTACAAATTAAAATCATGTACAATGGACACTTGTAGGAAACTAAATGTGAGGCCACTGCAACAACAGAGAGTCAAGGTAATGGCATCCCCAAGTGTCGATTAAGGCATTTTTTCATGGGAATAGAGACAGGAGTAATGGAGACAATAAAAAAACCTCAGAGGTGCAATTACAGTTCCATGCCCCAATCAACATCTGTACATCCTCGGTAGGATATCCTGGTGCCAAAATAACCTTTCAACTCTGTCTCCTGTGTCTGCTTCCTTTCTTGCTGAAGGAGCCATTTGTCTACAACTTGTTTGTTATCCTCAGGGGAGAGTTACAGATTTTAAGTGGACTACCCTAAATAAAACACCAAATTATAATTTTTTTCATATAATAAACCTAGCTGTGATTATTTTGAGGTCCAGCGCAGTGTAGTTCATTACACCAGTTGCTTCCAGGTTCAGTGCAAAATCTGAATAGAGATTAATGGCTCAGGGGATCTACGAGGATGTATGGATAAAGGGAATACTGAAGTATTTGAAACTGTCGTCTGAGTAGATTACCTTATATATTGCAAATAAATATACGATAAAAAGCTTGAATCTAAATTTGGCATGACAAGAAAAAATACATAAGAAAAAAATTTCCTAAGGAGAAGACTGAAGCCAAGTTCATGCAGGTTAATTTTGTTTCTTCCTTGGCATTTTTGGGCAGTGGATATATGTATAAAAAGTTTACATGTTGATGGGCCACAATCTTTTTTGTGGTCTACATTAGACTTATCACCTTATATTATGTTACTTTTTCCTTTTTGTCTGACTTGCTTTCTTATTTTTTCCATGAGTAAAACTCACTTGAAGACTAATGGGCAATGTGATACAGTTTAATAAGCCTATCCTGCCACTTATTTTTCTGGTAATTAAACTTTGTCATTCGGTAACCAAATCATTAACTTATGGTGGAAATTCTGAACAAGAGAGAGAAGCAGTGCTGGAGTCATCCTTTTCAGGCTGCTAGGGACTTGACTAAGAAGTCCCCAGACTCATCTGACCAGAATTTGTGTCATGTAAGGATTTGTGATTCCTTAATTCTGGTTTTAACTTGCATTATGTAATAGCATAAGACAGTTGAGAATATCTGTGAGTTTTTTCCTTGAATCCTTCAAGAATGGATGATTAATTGAGAAATGGGCTTCATATGAATGTCCTCACTCTAGTGCAAGTGAATAAGTCGAATACAGAGCATGATGTTATGGACTTAGATGGTTGTATCATAGACGGGAGATGGGGAGGGATCTATAGACGGAATGGATTTAGCCTATAAGAAAAGGAAGAGAGATTGGTGCAGTGGTTTTTGCCGAGGAGATGGAATTCCAATGGACTGGGTATTGTCAGCAAGGCTACAATGTGGTGGGCATCCTTGTGCAAACGTTCACATTACCTCTAAGTTCCTTCTTGTCATCCAATGTGGGGCCTCATCACTTAGAAGGAAGTCATAACAAAATGAAATGGCAAAAATGCCCTCTTCGGTTTGGGATTTGTATCACGTGATAATGAACTAATGGTATTTACTCTTGTTTGATGTATTTTCAATTTGTTTCCTGCTGATTTTCATATCATGCATAATGAAAACATGACAAACAATTATGGATACACTCATTCATTACCCATCATTTTCTGACAGACACGTGGTCTGGTGATTCTATCAAGGTATCAAATGGCCACAAAATAAGTATTGGACGTGACCAATTGCAAGTGATATTTGCACCGGTATGGGGCTTAAAGATTTATCTAACCAGTAGATGTGATTTTTTCTCTTTGCAAGCTTTATTATTTGTTATCAACTGTTTATAATTAGTTTCATATTATTTTTAGAATGTTCTGAAAGGGTGAATTCTGTGGCTTTGATAAAAATTTGTTAGTGAGAGGCCTCTCCTAGTGGGTCATGTTCTATAAACCCACTAGGCTCCCTCACTTATCACTAACTCATATTCTCCTCTCTCTCTCTCCTAGGGTATATATACCCCTCCTCATGTACATTCTAGTTAAGGAATTCATTCCTCTCCTTCCTCCAAGCCCTAGCATGGAGTTCAACAAAATTCATTGAGACCCTTGATTATTATATACTTTGAATTCTATGGCTTTTAGGGTTTGCTTTTGAGCTCGTTTCATACGGCAAAAATGATGATAAAAATTAGACATCTGATGCATACCTGAAAAGATCCTACGTGAGCAGGGGCCCCATTTCCTCTAGGTGGTGTACCTGAGTGTCGGTGATTCGAGATCCCATTTCACTCCTCGTCACTTTGTCACCCACATAGTGGCTCTGATATTGATCTGAGAATTGCAATCAATTGTGGAAACCAGAAGAGTATCAGAGAATCCTGATGGATGTTCATACCAAGATTTGTGGAAAGTGTCACAAACAATGTAGAGGGAGACAAAGAATGAAGTAGAATTGGAGAGGAGAACATAGAATGCATAAAGGAGATCAACATTCCTTATTCTATATCATAGTCCTCATTTTTCTCCCCAGCCACTCATTGCTCCTTGCAGCCAAAACTTGAAGAAAAGGACTCAATGCTCAGCTCCTTCCAGACATCCTTAATTATAGATTCTCACTCATCCGATTAGTCCGCATGTGGTCTTGTTATTAGTTGAGCTTTTTTTTCCATCTTTAGTAATTATTGGAGAAGCATTGCATATCACACTCCCTTAGGCATCTCAGACAGGTGCAAGTGCAGAGGCATGCTGGCTCTGTTATCAAATAGTATGACCCCTTGGGCGCATCTTTTTGGACCTCCTAATTGCACATGCCAGATGTCAAAAAAAAATACTTCAATAATGAGAGCGATTGTCTTGGAGATTCTCAACTAAGAGAGATAGAGAGCGTGTGTCCAGATCAAGAGAGAAATGAGTGGCAAGGGAAAGAGCTGGTGGAAAGATTGTTGCCGTAGAGGAAGGGAAGAGAAAGAGATAGGGGGAAGATAATCACAGGGGGAGGAAGAGGATCACCTACACCTCAGGCAAGAACTCAGAGGATGATGCTAAATAAGACCATGAGAGAGAAAAGATGGAAGTAAATAAGGAGAGAGATTGTCTCATGGTTGTATTGGCTGCTTGTGATGAGGTCTCCCTACCCTTTTTATCGGGGCTCTCCTTGGGCCTCACATGGTTGAATGGGGTTGTGTTGTGAGATATCGTTTAAATAAAGCATTGTAGGAGAAGATAGACAGAAAGGTAGTTTTTCCTAGAAGTTGCCCGGGAGCCGGCCTACACCACAAGGAGACTAGAGTAGTGGGAGCAGCCGCTCCCGAGAGAGAGGCCTCTTGTGAGTGATGTCAGTTTATTTTCATTTTCTCCAATCACGTTTATGACTTGATGTACTTTGTTACAATTCAAATTCTCTTCAAGAAGACAAATCTTTTTTCCCTGAAATATAAAAGGGGCGAACACACGATGAATTGGTGAACCCCCCCATGAGGACATTACAGTCTCTTCACCATCAATCCGATCATATTCAAACCCTCCCCTCTCCGCCTGTCACCCGCTGGAGCCATGTTGCCTTTAAACCCTCCGCTTTGTGTATGGCTCCATTTGTAGAAGCCATTCTTCCCCTGAACAGCACCTTGTTTTGATGCAACCAGATGACAAATCTATATTATTTTTGGAAGGTTTTCTCTAAAATCAAATTTCATAGGTTCTTCATTCGAATTAGGCATATCAGATAGATATCAAGCGAGCATTTCCCATAGATCCGCCTGGTATCATTACATGTTCTTGATTTAAATTAAGTTTTTTGACGGACAAATTCTATGTAGACTCCAACATAGTTGAAATCTTGGTGTCCTTTTTGATTAAGCTTTTTTTCTTCTCTGGCAACAATGTTATGGCTCAAATTTTCCTTTGATTTAACAATCTGAATTATTTAAATAAATTTGCAGGGGCATACGAATGGCCATGCTGCCCTGCTTCATGTTAGTTCAAACTCTCTTATTGTCGGAGATCATTGTGTTGGGTGAGTCTTCATGGATATTTTTTTGAATGAATCATGGATAATGGAAGAATATAAAGTTTTTTCTCATAATTCATCTTGATTTTTTCCGCCTCTATGATGTTACAAACAAAATGGATCGTTACCATTTCTATTGGCTGAGAAAATCCAAATATTGTTCAAGTTTTGCTTGACTAAATTGAAAATTGAGTCTGTTGTGACTCTGTAGAATGTTGTCTGCTACTGATCATAATGTACTTCCAAAATGACTTCCCTTTCAAAGTATTTATTTCAACATATTTGTCGGTCTGTTTCTTCAACTAGTGAGATCAAACTGTTTTTCCTCTTGAGCTTTTAGATTTAAAATCTCTTCTGGAACGTTATTCAACAATTATTTTAAGGTAATTGGGCACATTGTATACTTCTAAGGCCATACTTTTACTTGTTTAACACATGAATAAGTGCAAGTCTACATTCGCCAATGACTTAGTGGTTCCAGCTAGGGCTACGATAACAGAAAAGCAAGCCACACAGGTACGAGGGTATGAACTTTACTGCTTTCAGTTACATGACCAAATATTTTTATGTTATTCCCTGAGAACTCGACGATATAACATTTATCTCTTTCAAAAGAGGATATGGTAAATATAGTGACCAGAGCCTTCATGGTTGAGATATATTTAGTCAATTGAAAGCTCAAAAGGCCTAAGCAAACTCTATAAGGACCATGTTGTGGATCTTCTAGGGATCTGATCAAATAGCATCAATTCTTGAGAGAAAAAACTTCCAATTAAAAAAATTTGCGCACCCAACTCTGTCGATGCCTCTGCATCAAAATAAATCTAAGAACAACGAGTAGAATTTTCTAGAGAGTATAGAGAGATAGTAGAGTGCTGTGTGACAGGCTGCCACTAGATTGGTCGCCACTAGATAGGAGAAGGGCGGACAGAGGACGATCGAGCTGGGGAAGGGGCCTCCCGGTGCTTTGGACGTTGTGGTTGCTCCGCAATGAGGTGTTATTTAAGGGGAAGGCTGAGTCGCTGAAATCGGTGCTACATGATGTGGAGAATTGTATATCTTACTGGTTTAGTAGGACATAAAGGAGGAAAAAAAAGCCAGGCTGGCCGGACATGTACTTTGTCACGATCATATATATCAATATTAATTTTGGGTTGACCGCCGAGTTCGGGTGGTCTTCCCACTGTTCCTTCAAAAAAAAAAACTAGATTGGTCACCAAAGAATTCACAGGATTGTTTCCCTCTTGTTGGATTTGAAGAATCTCCGCAACTTAAGCTGCTCCCGCCAAATCAGGTATGAAATGCCAATATCTTTTTGAGGGTTATCCCCCTCTTATTTATAGAGCTCTGGTTTCTGCCCTTAATTGGGATCTATGAGCATCTAGTTCCTGACTTGTGTCCTCCTCAACTACCTGTTGAGGAAGTTCATATTGTATTAACATTTGTATCGATAGCCCATAACATTGGGAATTGCTTATCTAAGGAGACCCTGTTATGACCCTGATATCGTATGTGCCCAAAAGAAGGCCCGGAAGTGAGCTGACCTGGAAGTGTAGGCCGACCCGATTCGATGCCTACTTTTTTTTTATTGACAAAATCGTGGTGGCGAGTACAACAAACCCTAGGGTTGTGCTCGTAGACCGATCCAGCCGTGCCCCAGAGGCCACCTAGGGGGTTTTATAAATGTAAAGATTTAATGGTTTTATGAGTTTATAGTCATGGAACAAGCATAAATATCCTAATTACTCATGGACCCCGCTCACCCACGCCCATGACACAAAGCAAAAAGATACAATTGTAATACTGCGATTGGCCGCGGAGGAGTGCTCAGGCGCGAGCAGCTCGTTCCAGTCCCTCAAAGGTGGCAACACATGGAGCAGGGGTTATCTTCGCATTCATCTGGTGTCATCGTAGTGTGTCGTGAAGAGTACAACACCTACGTGGGACGAGAAATATTCCTGTCCCATGCTTCATGGAGGTAGGGCACGAACAAGATAACTTGTTACTTGAATACAAGAGAAGACAAAAGAATGCGACCCATGTCAGCATGAGACCCAGACCAAAGATTGGGTCAACACGGGCTTGGATGAGGAAAATAAGATCATCACGTGAGTAACACATGATATCTTACAAATAAACGGGCAACGACCAGCCCATTAATAATAGTGGGGAGTTAAGCCCACTAAGGAATAAGTACTCCGCTGGAGAGTATATAAGGACGAGTGAAGGGGAAAAGAGGCATTCATAACGGGAATTCAAGAAATTGGTGGTTAGGCGCCCGCTTGGGTCAGAGTTGCATTCAGCCGTGTCACGAGGAGGAGGACGACACACAAGGATCGGGAGTCCCCACTGGAAGGCTGGATTCGGAAGGCTATCAGATTTCCACGCCAAACTAGCAGGCAGTGATTTGCACTACGAGGCATTCAGAATGGGAATTCAAGAAATTGGTGGTTAGGCGCCCTCTTGGGTCGGAGTTGCATTGAGCCATGTCACGAGGAGGAGGACGACACACAAGGATCGGGAGTCCCCACTGGAAGGCTGGATTTGGAAGGCTATCAGAGTTCCACACCGAACTAGCAGGCAGTGATTTGCACTACGTGGTGCGGGTGCATGCAATTCTCGCGATTGATACCTTTCTTTAAGATACAACCGTATCATTGGTTCAGAGCAGCGATCTTGGCTGCCAAATGACGCTGAAAGAAGTAGAAGCAAGATTGGATGCGAAAGAGGTGAAGTCGGTTGAGATTAAAGCAGAACAGAGAAGAGGATCGTACAAGAAATGAAACTATTGCATGGGGAAGCCAAGGAGAATGGTGAATTGATTAGGCAAGTGTTGTGAAACCTTACACTGCTGAATCAGGGAAGCACGTTGGGAGAACCAAGGAATGAGAAGGAATGTCCACCTAGCCAACAGACGGAGAAGAGCCATGGATTGGGGGAAGATGAGACAAGGAACGAGCCACGCATCGAGAATAGAAGTAAGATGCAGATATAACAAACGAGGAGTAAAATGGAAGCACCAAAATTTTGGGGGGAAGATGTTGAGGGTTGGGTGAGAAGAATGGAACGTTTCTTTCAGGTCCAAAAGGTGCTAATGGAAGATCGAATAGATGTGATTATGGCTAATCTAGAGGGTGAAGCCTTGCAGTGGTATCTATGGACCACTGATTGATACGCGTTTACTGGTTGGAACGACTTCAAGATACAAATTGGAAAAAGGTTTGATGAAACACTTGGTGACAATATTAAGCACCAGTTTATGGACATCAAGCAGACAGAAACAGTGAAGGAATACTGGAAAGAATTTGAAAGGTTGTCGGTTTATTTGCCACCAATGCCGGAAATGGATGTCGAAGAATTTTTCTACGAAAATTTCCTAGAAGGATTGAAAACAGAGATTCAGACATAAATGGATGTCGAAGAATTTTTGGGATTAAGAAGACTGATGGATTTGGCACTAAAGACTGAGAAACAACTTAACGCCCAGTGGCAGGTGTGGGAGAGCCACTGTCAAATAGGGGGACGACCACCTAATAGTGGATCACGTTTCCAGGGAAGCAAAATTCTCACGACATATACCCAGGGTTCAGTAGGGGGGAGTCATGCCCCAAATAAATTCAAAAAACCAGAAGCCAATCAAGAGACACCTGCATACAGAGAAAATAATGCTAACAGGGGAGGGGTTCCAGAAACGTCGTGAGAAAGGCATGTGTTATAACTGCAACGAGAAATTTGGACCAAGCCACTGATGCAAGAAAACACTTCAATTCCTGATCGCGGCAGAGGAAGATAAAGAGAGAGGAGAAGAGGCGCTAGTTTTTCAAGAGATCATGATTGGGAATGAACCAGGGGAAGAAGATCATTTTCTTCTTGCGCAAGTATCTTTGAATACTATGATGGTAGTGACTCACCCAAAATCCATGAATCTAAAAGGAAGAATTCATGGAGCTGAGGTGGTAGTGATGATTGATAGTGGAGCATCACACAACTTCATATCTATAGAACTAAAGGTGGTGTGGTCCAAATTTCTCTATAGAACTAAAGCCCCTAAGCAGGTGGTGTCCCAAGATGCAGATCCATCTAGAAACTGACAAGATCTGCAGAAAAGTACATAAATACCCACAAAGTCCACTAACAGATTTTTCTCTGACAAGATCTTCAGACAGATTCTTTTTCCGGCACAATTTTCAGAAGATCTGTGCTAAATCTTTTTAGAAATTCAGATCTTTTGTTTTTTATTGTCAGAATCTGCTTAAGTGACACAATATGTTTTGCCGAATTCTATATGCTACGGAATCTGCAGAATATCCCTGCTCAGGCCTCTTAGGCAGCTGACCTTCTGTTTTATCCTGTCAGAGTTATTTTTCTGAATGTTTTAAGTTGTCGTTTCATGGGTACTGTTATTTTGGATGACCGTACAACTTTAGTGACCTATATGATGCCCCTTTTACCTTTCAGTGAGTATTATTGAAGTATTTTGTTATGTTGAGAATCATGTTTCTCCGCTCTTAGTGTTCTCTTTGTTATAGAATGATCCAGTGCTTGTGGACTCTAGCACAACCCCCTTTTGGACTCGAACGTTGGAAAAGTTAGTTCTATAGATTCATGACGTGGCTGCTTTAAGTAGAGCAGGGCTTGTAGATTCAAATCGTGTTCCAACGTTGTTCCCACACTAAGGCTGTGTCACTTAAGTCCATCTTTCTAGATATACCAATTTATTTCATCCCCTTTTGTCTTTATTTACAAATAATTCTGACGGAGATCCATTTTATTCAACAAATCTTACAATGACAGTTAACTGACCAGTTTCGTTCTCCTAGTAACATGTATTTATGTATTTCATCTTAAAATAATGTGATGTATGTTACGATCTCGAGTCGAGACTGGATCGAACGGCGATGTAATCCTTGAATTTGTAAATTGATGTTCTCAATTAGGCAAATAATGTCTTCAACAAAAGATGAGATGAGAGATTGTTCGGCCTAGGAGGGAAGGGAGGATGAGAGGTTCCCGGGGATGAAGAGGAAGAACGGGAATGATGAGGGGAAATTGAAGGATCGCCAGAGAAGGGAGGACGTTGCTCGGCAGAGGATGGCGGCATCAACCTGCAGGCACGGAGAGAGAATGTCACGACCTGGGGAAGAGGTAGGAGGGGGAGAAGAGGGGAAGACTCACAGTGATGTTTTTCCTACCCTCTCTTCTCAAGAGAGAGGGCTTAAATGGGATCGTCAGAGGGGGGGGGGGGGGGGGCGAGGCTTCTGAACCGGGCCGCTGCCGTGGCTTCTTCTGAACATATATGTGTTGGCGAATCATATCAATGTACAATTTTCTATGTACCTCGAACAAAGCAAAACACATGTTTGGGTTTGGGCTAACAAGAACCCTTATAGAGAGAAACACAGGAAGTCTGCATGGAAATGGAGGGAAAGCTCGAAAGAATTTAAGAAAACATGAACATCAATTCCTCAAGCATGAGGAATAAGAGGAAACATCAGTATTCACACTATTGAAGAGAGAAAAGGTTATGGAGTGATTGGATGACTTATATTCATGTACCCCTGAGAACACTAAGGTGAGAAGGGGGTGAAGAGACATCACTTTCATGCAGAAGCATCTAGCTTTCTCAAAATACCATGCCTCTAAATTATGGAAGCGGGCTGTGGCCAAAAGTCATGCTATAAATTGTAGACCAAAGGAGCCTTTGGCCTTTGGATAAGAAGTATATCGATGAGAGAATGAAAGAAAAAATTTCATGCATCAAAAACATGTGGGACTCCAAGGGATCTTGCTCCTCCTCTCGCACTTGTGGACCTTTATTTTATACACTGTTAGTTTGTCATGATATTTTCAATTATTATACTTCAGCCTCCTTCCATTTTTCATAATGGGTGTTGTATCAGATTCCATCCCAGAATATTATAAACTGTCTCTGGCGTCTCCACTGATGCCATCACCAGTGTTGAAACCAATGCCATCTCCAGAATTTCCACCCGCAATCACTAGTGCCAAAACCATTGATGTCGTCTCAAACGGCTAGAGGGTGCACCCCAAGTTATTTCCAGGGTCCTTCTACAGTGCTGACCTGGTTTGTTGGCCGCCTATCCTCAGTCATGTGGGGATAGACAGGCAGTTAAGCCATGATGTGCGCTGTGGTCAAACACTAGGGTGAACACCAGCTGCCATTGGGTCTCCTCATCTCTTTGGGACTCTTTTGGCTTCTTTGGGGTCTCTCCCAAGTTGCATAAGTCTGCATCATGCTCTTATGGATCTCTGGTGCCAAAAAAGACATCTCAAGCCCCACAAAGATGCATTCAGCACTCAAGAGGGTCTCAAGCACGGTATTGCCGCGTTGTCTTTAACAGGTTAGGTTGAATGTGTGATGTCACCACAAGTAAAGCATGAATTAATGTATTGAAATGGAAACGCCATGAAATGTGGCACCTCAAAGTTTGCCCCACGACTCCTCCTGTGATCCAATGATGCTTTGAACACCACAAATTGGAATTTGTTTGGCATGATAAGCTGACATAATGATGGCCACCTAGTTGGCCATATTCATGGTGATGCATCAATGGTGTCACTCTGGACGATTATCAAGGGGTTCGTTGTGGCCCATGCTACTGGCGGTGTGTCCATAGTGCATCTGCATTGACCAGGTGCCCTCACTCATTTCATCAATTCTTTGGCACTCCAATACTTCCTTTTCAAGAACATATCAATGATGCACAAATAAGAGGCCACGGTAAATGATGGAAGCCTATTAATAGAAGGGGACAGGGAGGAGCAGATCATCTCGGCTCAAGAAAGCATTTACTCTAGCAGGCAGCTGATACGTTCTAGTATCGAATTGGTAGAAATTCAGAAAACAGAGTGAGTCACTTACAATGAGGGATTCTCTCTACTAAGCCTTTCAAGCAGAATGCCCGTAGTTCTTGTCTCCGTCTCCACCTTTCTTGGTAGCACCGTGTCACTCGGAAGTCTTCGGCCAAATGCAGCACATCCTCCCTGCTCTCGCGTGCTCCCCAGAAAGCCTGATATCAGATGCAACTCTGTTTTCCTTTTCCTTTATTTATAGTCTTCTTTATTCCTAACTAACTACCAGTAAAGAACTGGTGGTCATTATGCCAGGTCAGCTCAACCTGGACCAATGACCATTTCTAGTCTCCCTTTTTCTCCTCTACTCTTCCTTCTCTCATATAATTTTATTGGAATCGTATCAGCAGCTTTGGTTGAGGGCTGGTTCATGGAAGGCACCTGCAATCAGAAGGCGAGAAGGAATGATCCTTCCTTCCCTAATTTGTCATCCATTCCTTGTTTGATTCCATTTCTCCTCTACCTACTACACCTCTAATTTTGAATTTGGATTTTCCTCTCAATTTGGGTCGTATTGTGTTTTGGTCTAACAATGGCATCTCTCTTCTTCAATTTCCAAATTGGGTGGATGCATTCGAGAAAGGTTTCTTCTGAAGTTTCCAGATCAATACTGAAGAAGGTATTACGCTATTGCGAAATTTTCTGTTGTCACACTCTTGTGCCATGGTGGTATGCCCATGCATTTTGACAAACATTTGCTGTGTACTGCAGTAACAAATGGCAGACATATCTGTGCCCATTGTTCTGTGGTAGTCCTTGCAGCACATCATATGTGCTTCTCTCTTGGTTGTCTGCCTGATGGCTGTGTGACATGGGTGCATTTGGAGGAATGTTTGTTTGGCACACCTTGCGCTCAACACCGTGTTGGCATTGGGTCGAGCATCTATTAAATGCGATGGATAGATCCACCTAGTGCCTTGACTCCTCTTTGGTTTATCCCTCCACTGGTACTCCTACTCCCTGTGGTTGTATGCCTGCACTCCAGTAGTCGTGCAATGCCAGTTCTCTTCTTCTTCTTATCGTGTTATGTTCTTATCTTCTTATTCTTCTTGTCTCCTTTTTATTTTATCTGAACCTGCTATGATACCATGTCAGCTTTGGCTGATTGAAAGGGAGAGATAGGACGCAGAGCAAGGAGAGGAGCTCGCCGCCCTTGATCAGTTAATTAAACCCAAAAAATTCAGTTGAATGGTTCACTGTCATTCACGTTTTATGTCCTGTAGGCATATGTACTATTACATTCTTACACAAAACTCCAGTTAAATTAGGAATGACATCTTAACCTGTACTCGAAAGCAGAACTTATTATGCGGCTTTGTGGGTAATTCTTTTCTGCGATGCTGTCATTTGATCGGCGGAGGTGTATCAAAAAGCTGAGTATTGATTGAAGAAAGTCGTTATTTTACTCAGTTAGTGCCATGTTCATTGGAAAACAGGCATAAAATTATAAACATCTATTTAGTTATAATGAGAGACCATACAAAATTGGGAGAACAAATTATTTGTTTCAGGGGATGTTAATTGGATTTATTCAAGTGATTATTTTGTGAACATATAATTTTTATATTTCTTTATTTATGAATGAATAGAGAGTTTGTTTGCATTTTTCTTTGTTTAGTTGTTAGTCTTCTGCATTCTTTTGTGTATCATCTTGTTTGTCCGAATTTCCATTAAGCTGATCCCCGTGTTGTTCCATTAAAATATTGACGATGTTGTTGATAAATGTATCTCTGTGACTTTTTTTACAAAATAAGGAATATAAGAAACTGTCTCAGATAGATGTCCCCTGACCCTTTTGTTTACAGTCAGGGAAGCGCCGTTCTTGATTATAGAGCTGGTGGTAACATGAAGGTAACATGCACTTTTTTTCATGGTACAAAAATCTTCTCCTCTGTTTGAGCTCAATGAAAATGAAAAATAATCATTGATTTTCCTTCATATATCTTGCAAAATAAGGATGATTTAAGGTTGAACATCTAGAAATATTTTTTTGAAAGGAAGTTCGTACGTCTAAATTGAAGCTACATGATTGTTGTCTGAGAATTTTATGGTTTTCACCTTATCAGTTGTTGAAGAGGATATTTTTAGAATTTTCAAAAAATGTAGTAAAAATATGAGGTGGATGAAGATAATGTACACATTTTTTTCATGGGACAAGGTTCTTCTGCTTTTGAGTTCAATGAAAGTATAAAACTGCCACTGATTTTATTTTAAATCTCAAGCAAAAATAAGACTGATTTAAGGTTGTACATCTGAATTGAAACGACATGGTTGTCCTCTGAGCATTTTATCTGTTTTCATCTTGTCAGTTTTCCAAGAGGAGACTTAGTTTTAAAAATTGAAAAAGGAATAATGAAAATACGAAACCTTAAATTCTGTTTTAAAAGGAATTAGATCCTGACAGGACATCAACCAACCATCTTTTAGTGGCTTGACAAGTGTTTTTAATTGTGTGCATTTCTATAATTGAATTGATTAATCCTTTCTCAGATCGTCTCTCATCCCAACAGGACTATTTTGAAACAACTTACAAGTTCCTGGAGCTATCTCCTCATGTTCTTATCCCCATGCATGGAAGAATCAATTGCTGGCCAAAGAGAATGCTTTGTGGATATCTCAAGTATCTTATTTCTTTCCCCTTATTCCTCCCTTTATATAATTATGTATAGTATTTATGTATTCAGAGAGAAAAATCCTACATTTTCTCGTATACACACGTGCACACACAGTATATAAAGGCAAAGTCAAATTACAGAAAACAGAAAACATAAAATTAAAAGTTTGTTCAATAAAATCAGTTTTTTTTATTTTATGCTTACATCTTTTCTAATTGCTCATGATGACCTGACCAAAATTAAAGAGGACAAGCCTCAATGCCTTATTCAAAAAATACATTTTCCTTCCTTTTTTCTGTTTTTTTGGTTTCAAACCTGAATTCAATAGCCCTGTAATCCCCTCGGCCTTTATTTTTTAAGAGGAAATTCAAATTTTATGGTATATAACTTGCGTTAAACAAGTTTGAAGCCCAGATCTAGGATTTAGCATTCTGGTTTGAACTCTCCAAGCTAGTTTCTCCAAAAGAAGAGTTTAATATTTTTATGAAGGTCGAATTTTGGTTTTTAAGTACGTTTTTCTAATCAGGATATATATGTTTTTACTTTTTTTTCAGTATGATTATTTTCAACAGTTTCTTTTGAGATTTTGATGTTTAAACCAGTGAACGATAATAATTATTACTTTGTTCAGGCACCGAAGGGAAAGGGAGCAAGCTGTTTTAGAGGCCATCAACAGCGGAGCTCAATCTCTCTTCGACATCCTGACCAAGTCATATGCTGACGTGGATCCCAAGTTCTGGCTGGCGGCTTCGTCAAATGTGAGGCTCCACGTGGAGCATCTACTCCATCAAGGAAAGCTCCCCCTGGTAACCAAGATGGCCCATTTTTAATAATATTTAGGTTTATGGTTGAGTCCAAAACAATGGTATAGCTGGGAAAGAGCAGTGGGTTTATCAATGTTTTTTCATTTTGTTTTTATGTTTATATACGGCTTCGTTTGGGGTTGGGGCAGGGTTTTTCACTGGAGATGTTCAACCGAAGCTTTGACAGGGCGAATCTGGCGCCTTAGATTTTGTTGTCCCAAAGAAGTACCGCAAAGCTCTCTCTCACACTCTCTCTGTCTCTCTCTGTCTTCATCTCTATTTCTGTGTCTCAGTCTCAATCTCTCTCTCTCGCGTCTTAGTCTCTCTCTCTCTCTCTTTCTCTGTATCTCAATCTCAATCTCTCTCTCTGTGTGTCTCAGTCTCTCTCTCTATCTGTGCCTCAATCTCTCTCTCAATGCCATAGTTTCTCTCTATCTCTGCCTTAATCTCTCTCTGCCTCAATCTCTCTCTCGATGCCACAGTCTCTCTCCCTATCTCTGCCTAAATCTCTCTCTCGATGCCGCAGTCTCTCTCTATCTCAGTCTCAATCTTTCTCTCTCTCTATCTGTGTCTCAATCTCTCTGCCCCTGTCTCTCTCTCTCTATCTTTGCCTCAATCTCTCTCTCTCTGCCTCAATCTCTCTACCTCAGCCTCTCTCTATCTGTGCCTCAATCTTTCTCTCTCCCTCTCTGTGCCTCAATCTCTCTGCCTCAGTTTCTCTCTCTCCTTATTCTCTCTCTCTCTGTCTGTATGCCTCAACCTTTCTCTCTCTCTTTCTCTTTGGCGCAGTCCCTCTCTCTCTATGTGCCTCAATCTGTCTTTGTCTGTGGCTTAGTCTCTCTCTCTGTCTCAATTCTCTCTGTGTTTCACTCTCTCTCTCTCTTTGTCTCTTTGTGTCACAATCTCAATATTTCTTGCTCTCTCTCTCTTCCTCTGTACCTTAAATCTCTCTCTGTGCCTAAATTTCTCTCTCTCTCTGTCTCAATCAATCTCTTACGCTCTGTGTCGCAGTGTCGCCTCTATTTTTGTCTCAATCTCAATCTCTCTCTCATTCTCTCTCTGTGCCTCAATCTCTCTCTCATTCTCTCTCTGTGCCTCAATCTCTCTCTCTCTTTCAGTGCCTCAGTCTCTCTCACTCTCTGTGTCTCTGTGTCTCTGTCTCTCTCTGTTCCTCAGTCTCTCTCTCTGTCTTAATCTCAATCTCAATCTATTCCTGTCTCTGTCTCAGTCTATTTCTGTCTCTGCTTCAATCTCTCTCTCTCTTTGTCAATCTCAGTTCTTCTCGATCATCTCTCTGTCCCTCTCTCTCTGGCTTTCTCTCTCTAGCTCTATTTCTCTCTGCCATTCCGTTTCCAAAAGTAATGTGACTGAGTGAGGGCTAACAGGTCACAACTTTGTGGCAGGGATTCTCTAGAGAGCGCTTCCTGAAATCTTGTGGGGCGCATTTCCTGGGTCGGTGGGTCTGCGGACCCCTCATGGTCTCTATGGGCACTTGTCGTGCTGGCATGGCTTTTCTGGCTTCCCTTCTCGCCGCTATGCTTCTTTCCTACATTTACACCCCTTGATTTCTCTCTTTCTATTTATCTTTATAAATCTCTCTTTTCATGCCTTTTGGAGATTGGTGTGTAAATTAATCTCTTTTATGTGATCTGATAAGCCTAAAATTGGCGTGTAATTATGTCGATGTTTGGTCTTTTAGACTTGAGCAATAAAATTTATAAATTTTCCTTAATCTATAAATACTAGGTAGAGAGCAAGCAAGGGGTAGGACCATAGGGAGGTAATCTGCAAGAATTTTTATCCAATTTAAAATTAATTAATTCAAGAATGAATAAATTTTGCATTTAATGGACTTTAATTATGTTTAATTTTGTTTATAATTAATCAAAATTAAGTAGAAACTTAATTTTGATATTAATATTTCCGGTCAAGATACTTTTGATAGGATAATATTGATTATTTTATAAGATCAATTCGGATTTCCAATATTCAAATTAGGCTGATTTATGAAGACGATTTTTATGGCTTAAATTTTGAGAATTAATAAGCAATAAAGGGATTTCTAAAATTGGACTTGAAGATGGACGAATTTTTTAATGAAATTTTAGATTTTGGTATTTTAGATGTTTAGTTGAATTTTTCAACAATCAATTTTGAAACCCAGGGAGAGAAAATAGGCAATCTAACCTAGAGAGAGAAAGTAGACAAATTTGGGGAAAATGGATTAGAGAAGATATTCGACCCTAATTTTTAGATCTAAGATGCAAAATGGGATAAGAATCAATGTAGAATAATTATTAACAATCAGATCTTGAATCAAAATCAAAATGCAATGTTAATTTCATTTCAAATCGACTTCAAGGGCATGTACATTTTGTCCATGCCATGGCATTTTAGAATCTTTCAAGAAGAAGTTCAAAAAGCAAATTAGAAACTTACAACTTTCATTGATGAATCAGGATCTGTCGACTTCCAAAGCAACTCCTGTGTCCTTCCTGGCCAAATCCTTGGGGAGAGCTTCAAAAAGTGAATTTCGCCTTCTTCCTGACATCTATTTAAAAATCCAACAATGTGGATCGTAGAGGGGGAAAAGACAAACATGCCCTCAAAATTTCAGCTCAATCGGACGGCTAGATCTCAAGATAACCCCATTTTACTGGCGTTTAATCTCAACCGTTGGATCATTTGATTATTTCTTATTGGCTGATGTCTTTTTTCCTTGTTTTCACTGTCCTCGGATCTCATTCTGACACGTCGTTGCATGCTTCCACAGGTCATAATCATTGGAAAATGATGCTTCATTTGAATGGATAACAAAGCGCCATGTCGCCCTATTTTTAAAAAATTCATAAAAGACAAAAACTGCTTTTCGTTAGAAATTATTATGCGCCATTTTTGATTGCCGCGTGCATTTAATGCATGCAGTGAATCTATTACGGCGTTTATTAAATACTGCTATCTCTTTATAAATACATGTGTGTCGGTTGCCGCATGCAATCAATGCACCCGGCTAATCGACTGCGTACGAGGTATATGTATGTTTAATAAATGCACACGGAGATCGATTCTTCGTGTGCATTTATTGCATGAAAAATTTAACTAAAAAATTAAAAAACAAATCATACCTTTACCTCGTCGAGCGCCACAGTCATCTTTTTGACGTAATCATTTCCTCATTATGGCATCTCGTATTGCGACGCCATAATGAACTAATAATGCTCTCCTTTTGATTTTATTTTATTTATTTATTAAATGCATCCACTCATTCACCCAAATTTCAGGCAAATGACGTGGATGCCACAAAAATTCAAAAGAAAAGTTATTTAAAAATACTAAGTAAATCATTAAAAAATATTCTTTTAATTATAAATTCATTTCTTGGCTATAGAATGGTCAGAAAATTTAAAAATATATGGAAAATTTACCAGAAAATTAGTAAAGCCTTTACCAACCTCTAGCCAAGTATTTTATGCCCTGCAAAAAATATTTCTTCAATGCACTGAGGTTAAATACCATGTAAAGAATACTAAAAAATTAGAAACAATAATAAAGTCAAAGTGTAAGTCATTTATATACATTTATATATGATAACATGCAAATATGGCCATTAAAGCACATAAATGCACTGTAATATACATCAATTTAACATTATAATTTTCAAGTTATCATCATCACAGTTCAAATTTTCAAAAAAAATAATGCTTCAATAATGGGCCTCTCTTTAAGTAATGGAAATGACTTTTACTTGTAATCTCTTTCTCTCTATTTTGTTTTTCCCTTACTAAATCCTTTACGTAGATATCACAATTCTCCTAACATCAAGTAAGCATCTTCTCTCTCCTCGTATCTTTTGCTGTCTCCCTATAACACTGGCGTCAGTGAATAACTCTATAACCTTTTCAAAGTTATGTAAAGAGTTTGAGCTGCCTCTCCATCTCTCTCTCTCTCTTCCCAACCTCTCTCTCACAAATTTTATCATTCTTTTGTTCTCTCTCCCTCTCTTCATCTCTCTATCCATCCCTGTCTATCTCTCTCTTCCTCTCTCCGTCTCTATCTATGTCTTTGTCTGGTCGTCTCTCTCTCTCTCCCTCTCCCTCTCTATCTATCTCTGTCTCTGTCCGTCTCTCTCTCTCGTCCTCTCTCTGTCTTCATCTCTGTCTGTCTCTCTCTCTGTGTTTCATCCTCTGTCTCTATCTGTCTGTGTATCTCTCCCTTTCTCTGTCTGTCCGTCTTTCTCTCCCTCACTCTGTCTCTCTTGCCCCTACTCCCTCAAACACAGAGTCTCTCCCCCTCTTTCACTCCCTCCCTCTATTTCTCTCAACTCCTCTATTTAGCTCCGGCTCTATCTTTATCATCCTCTCTGCCTCTTCCTCTAACTATCTCTCTCTCTCTCTCTCTCTCTCTCTCTCTCTCTCTTCCTTGAAATCAGAAATCAAAATCAGTAATTGCTTGATTGAAATTAGAAAGAATAGATCTAAGATTAAGATTGAGAAGAAACAAAATTAGAAGATGATATTAATAATGAAACTCAAAAATTGTTAGATGCAAAAATCTGATGTTTGAAATCATAAAGTCAAAATCAATAAACCTCGAGTGAATTAGAGAAAATTGATGTGAGATTTAAAACTAAAAGAAACTTAATTAGAAGCTGAATTAAAAACAAAGGTTCAGAATGATAAATTTTTAAAATAGGTTATAGAGATTAAAAGGAAAAAACAAAATGGAGGTTTGAAATCTTTTCTTTCTTCTTAAGTCTTAGGTTCCTAAGAGGAAGCTGTAAATAAGAGATGGATTAAAAAAGTTATATGAAAAGTGAAATTTTGATACAGAACAAAAATATGAATAATTTTACACATTTTATGCGTTCCAATAATAAAAAATTTATTTTGTATTCTAGTTTCATCATTTAAAGTATTTATGAAGATAACGAAAAAAAAGATTAGAAAGGGAAAGAGGATATAAATATAATTCAAGATGATCTAGCATAAGTGCCCTTATCATGTATGCTGGATCCATCGGTTCATACATTTACAAACATACCTTTCTTACGTGGCTTTGACTACAAATGACCAATCATAATAAAATATATGCATGTGATATTTTATAAACATCATGGGAATGCATCATTGATAGAACTATAGGTACCTCTTAGGTAGTCTTTCAAATTGCTTTTTATGATTATGTGCTTGGTTGTCTTCCTACAGGCTCACACCCAATGTCAAAGGAACATGTGCTATGTCCTAATGGCATGCGTCCTATTGACCACTGCATCTTGAGTAGCAATATCATTTATGATGGAAATATAAATGGCCAACAAGCCAATCACACATTCCATATCTTGTTCCATGTTCATTAATAGAATGTATTCATTATAGTGCATGTGTAATGCTTATAATGAATTCCATGAATACATGATCAAACTTAGTGAATTATTATAAGATCATAGTATCGAGATCGCTAGTCTTTAAGTTTGTGTTACAAATGTTCCTATTCAAAGGATACTCGAGACAGACATCAAAGTGTCCAGATAGAATAACACTATCTAGCCTCACTGATAAGATCAGTATGGTCAGCCTCATATGTAGGGTTCTAGAGACCTAGATCTGGTTAAAGATTTCAAAATGATTCTCAATGGACAACTTTAGCAAAATCATAACGGCATCGATAAAACATTGAAACGAAGTACCTTAACACGGGTCGCATATGTGATTCCTTTGTTCCTCGAACAAGTCATGTGGAGTTGCTCATCTGTGCAGCCTCTACAAGTATTCACCTGGTCCTCGACACATCAGATCTCCTCCTTCTCGTTGACGAGCCCGTTCAATCTTCGTCACCATCGTTACACCATCCCGATCACATCTAGGGTGGAGAGGAAGTGTGGGGAGAAAGGAGAAGAAGGGAAAGGCGTATGAACAATTCTGATCTGGGTGAATTTCGTTCAGGACCTTCCCCTATTTATACTAAGTGGCTATTTTTCATAAAGAAACCCCAAAACTATCTTCTGATGTCCAAAAGACCATTTGTGTATAACTCTCTTGGCCCATGTATCAGTCTAGTTAACGACTCCAATGACCCGATAACCTTTATTGGCCTTCCAAATTAATTATCTATATCATCATATAGATGAATTCATGTCTAATCAATTTAACCTAATTGATAGGTTGAGTCTCCAACATGTGGGGTGACAAGCTTCACCTTGTGCCCTAGAAGATACAAAGGAGTGTATATCGACTCACTCATGGAACATGTTCATCATCGGTTACTGTGTATGTATAAACCCTCATCTACTGGACACTCCTATGATGACTTAGGGCATGGTCAATTGTCAAACCCTAATCGGTCATCCAAGTTAGTACTGATGCGTTTGGAAATCATCGAAGAAATCTTCTCCAATATTTCACTACATTTGCCAAGGACTTCATTGCATCATCCTCATTGAGCTGTCATGATGTCGGACAACGTCAATGACGTCGTTCGACAGGTGATAACCTACGGAGATGTAGCTACGTGTTGTGATATCCTAGGTGGAAATACGTGCATTCCCCGACTCGTGGGGTTTCCCCAAACTCCAAGGTCTGGGTGAGTGTCCGGTGACAATGCATGTGACCTCTTGACCCTCGCCAGAGTGATGATGGAAACTAAGGCGCCAAGCAGACTTAGTCCGTTGGCGATCACACGTAACAGATGGGCTAGGCCCGTACCGAAGAAATCACTCGAGTAAAATCTCTCGTGGTGGTTTATCCTCTCACCTATTCTAACCCGAGCGTAGTGGAGTACAGTGGAAAAGTATACGATACAAGATAAATTAACTTAGTGAGCTAGGGAGCGAGGAACCTCTTTGGCAGCGTCGTCCCGATGTCGAAAGACTTGTTGGTGTAGAAGCCGAGAGGGTGGATTCGCTGGAGTTGTGTCGGAGATGGGCACTGCGTTGCTTGACTGGTGGCGGTATCGCAACTCAGGAGACCAGACACTGGAGTGGAGGAGGTGATGTAGGTGTGCAGAGCGCGGCGGTAACGGCGTGAGGCACGATGGCGTTCAACGCGGCGACAACGACGTAAAGAGGCAGCATTAGCGCGGCAGATGGCACAGGCGCAACGCGAATGGGGGCACGGGCGGTGCGGCCACGGCGCGGGCACAGAGGCGTCGATGGCGGCATGGCACAGGCATGGCACGGGCGCGAGCACAACGTGGCCAGCGATGCAGGCGCTGGCACGAGCGGTAGCCCGAGTGCGTACACGGGCGTGAGCGCTGGCGACTTCGCAGGCATAGGTTGCTGCACGATGGTGCGAGCACGGCGCAGGTGCGACGATGGCCGACATTCGCGGGTAGCACAGGTGCAGCACGGGAGCAACATGACACGGCGATCGCGGGTAGCAGAAGCACGGTGCAAGCGGCAGAGCATCGACTGCATGACGATCACGGGCGTGGCGTGGGTGGGGCACACGGGCAAGGTGTGAGCATGCTGTGGCAGTTGGCGGTAGCTCAGCGGGGCAGCGTTGTAGGGTGCGAGCGATGTGGTGAGCGTCGTGGCGGCCAGGCGGCAGCGAGCAGGGTGCGGTGCGAGCATGGGCGGCAGCGATCTGGCGATGATAGGAGGTTGCGATCCGATGACAGCGGGCGGCGGTGATCCAGCGGCAGCGGGGGCGGCGTTGGAGCTCTCTCTCTCTCCCCCCCTTTTCCCCTCCTTCTCCTTCTTATTCTTCTTCCTTTTCCTACACGCTCGTGGAGTTTCTTTCCATAAATAAGAAAGACTTAAGAGGCTCGGGCGCCCACTCCATCCCTTATATAGGGATGGTAATGGTCCCCTAGAAAGGGGTCTACATGAGGGGGGCCTATTAGATAAACAAGGAAACAAATAACAAGAACAAAATAAAAAAGGAGATATGAAAAGGAGGGCCATGCTGACCCTAATTAGGGTTAATTTAATCTTCAATGAAGATCAAATCACCCTAATTAGAGGAATAATTGAGAAAGGGAGGCAGAAAAGATGGGAAGAATAGAAGAAGTGAGGAGCTCTAGATGTTTTTCTTTGATCCAATAAAATGGATCAAAAAGGGTCAATTAGAGGGGATAAGAAGAAAATATGATTTGGATTTAGTTTGTTTTGGGGGATTTGGTATCAAAATTTGCTAACTATTAGATCATAAAGGCAATCTAATATCTCCGAGTAATTAAAATTTTTAATATTTTTTTTCTTAATGTCCAAATGGAATAGCTCGACCAATTTTATGATTTCTACTCTCAATCCTAGAATGGGTTTGTACATTCCACTCAAGCCAAGCGATTTAGAAATGCAGACCACGATCAAGAACAACAATCACAAAATTTACTAACACATAATCCAAATCACACTAAAAATAAAATACAATGAAATAGAAAGCACATAATAGAGTTGATTCAGGGTGAAGCTCCTCTTTGTCTTGTAGTTGTGAGCCACCTCTAAAATGACCCCCTTCTCTTGAAATTTGGCTCTTATACTTAGATTAAATGGTAAAAATACTATTTTACCCCTAGTCAGTAATTAATTTTTATCCATCAATGTAGGCTTGATCTGAATAATCCATCAAGTTTTGGAAGGAGGCTTCGCCGATTGAGAAGCGAAAACAAGTAAAGTTATCAAGTCAAGCTGTCCAGGCTGTCCAAAGGGAAAATCTGTCCAAAGAGCTGTCCAGAAAAGCTGTCCAAAAGGGAAGGAAGGCAGTCCAAAAAGAAAACAAGAGAGCGAACCGACACTCGAGGCCTCCGCGCCAAGGGCACCTGGAGTTCCAGAGTTCTAGCGTTTTGGAATTCTTGAGTTTGCAGTTCCAACAAGTCCAACAAGAAAATGATAGAGCGAAGCGACACTCGATGCCCTTAAGCTAAATGAAAAGAGGAGGTCAAGATGATCAAATCCATAAAACAATCATCTCAATCAGACTTCAGGATCAAAAGTCAGTAATAAATGAAAATCGATCAATCTAAGCTGTTGGATCAATTTCCATTTATTCAATTTAATTAACTTTCTACACTCAATGGTGTGTCGTCCCTTGATTGGCTGATGTATTTGAACTTTAAAAATCATGTTCATTCTCGTAGTGCGACGTACCCCCTGTCCTGAAATAAAAATAAAGAAAAAACCAATAAAAATAGCCACCATATATAGTGCCTTATAAGTTACACCCAATCATAGAGCGCCACGTCACCTCCCGTGCGTGCGCTTTGTATGCACAGCACGGGAGGTGAACTTACCTCCAGGAGAGAGAATGTCCTAGAATTTTGCAAAAAGGTCCCTAATTAAATACGCAAGCGCAAATCAACACCGCTCAAAAAAATTATTTATATATCCTTTTCGCTTTCTCTCTCCTCCATTTTTCCTGAAAACCATTAAAAATCCTGATTAATTGTAATAAAACCCTGAAACTAGTTTAATCGCATCTTTATGCCTACACACACGACCGAGAGCTGTTTTTAAGGGCATAATTGAAACAACAATTTAAGAAAAACCCCTCCAAGTTTAGATATTACTTTAAAACTCATATTTTCCTTATAAATATATTTTTTCCATTTAAAAATTCATTTCTTCCTTGAATAGATCCCCAAAATTCCAATAAAATACTAGAAAATTCTAGAAAAATCAGTAATTCATCCTGCCATTAACTAACATTAAAATTAATTTTTATACCTGCCATCTTCGTTAAAATAAAATTATTCCATGCTTAAATAAATTCCATAAAAAATCATAAAATTACATGAAATTAGGGAAAAAGTAGAATTAACTTGGAAAAATTAATTAACATGTAATATATGGTAAAACCCTATTTTAGACTCTTTAAATGCATAAAACTGTGCTGATTTCTTGAATTTAGGGTGTTATCAAATATTTTAATTTTAAAATTGATGCTATTTGAAAATTTTAATATGATGTGTTATGGACTAAAGTGATTTAATCTCTTATATTAACAATTGAGAGATGGTATAAAGAAAACTCTCTTCTCAATATGACTTTAGGAAAAAGTAAAGCTTATTTGAAATAGGAAAATGAAAAGATATATATTAGGCTTTATCCTTTTTAACCCTAGATTATATTGTTCCCATGCTATTTTCCACTATTAATGGCTTTATCATCGATAGGGTGTGAGTTTGTGTATTGATGGATCTATATCATGGATGGGATCAATGACATGTAACAAGAAGTTAACTGTATTCCAAGATGGAACTCTACCAAAGTTGCTACACTCTATGGTGATATCAGACATATTCAATAGTGTGCACACCATAATATGACTTTTACATTATCATCATCGACTAAATACAGGTTCGCTTATCGATGCATGAGAATGCTAATGTTGAAATTCTGGTTTAGGTTGATATTTGACTCATACTTGATCATCTTCATCTTCATTACATCAAAAGCATTGTACATGGAGGTCTACTATCCCTTCAAGGTGGCGCCCTATACTTGAAAAAGATTTTTATTTATGATCCTTTACATGGCACAATCCAAATGCCTCATTAACATTTTGATTATAACTATGGCTTCTTTTGTCATTGGTACCTTTGGCTCTCAAGAGAGGTCTCTCACGTTCTCATGTGGTTGGAATAGTCCACCTGAAACTATTTCAATTGGATTTAGAAGGTTGAAGTCTATAGGATTAAGACTAGAAAATGCTGCAAGGATATTATTACAGCCCTTATTCAAATGATTTCTTGATCAGAGTAAATTATTTCACAAATCGGTATGTTTCATTCTTAGGGAGGTATTACCACATTGCTTTGGAAAATATATGGGATTAATTTATTTGTCTCGGTGAGACAATCCTAATGACATGAAAAAGGAGGCATCAAAATTAACCATTGCGAGATAATTTGATGTATATTTAACCATTGTGAGGCATCAAAATTAACCATTGTGAGGCATCAAGAGCCAAATGACGTGTGTGTGTCCCTCAAAATTGGTGCTACATGGAGTATGAAGGTCCTCATGCCATCTTCGGATGTGAGCATGGAAGTGCGTTGAGGGACATCAGTTTGGCAGGAGGTCACGCCACTCTCTATGGCTAGCCTTCGGTAGGAGACAACGCGTGCAGAGAGTAGGCAAGACGAGCCTCTCAATGCGATGACAACCACGAGCCGCATGAGGGAGGTCCTGCCAAGTAATGAAGAGGGAGGGGGTGCGGGAGCATACCACATAGTTTGCAAGGGAATCTGCTGTCCTGGTCCCTCGCGCAACTGGTGGCGAATGTTGGTTAAATGGGGGCGATACCACATGATATCTTGCCATTTACTATGGAGATGCCATTGTGAGCATGAGTATGCAAGGAGAATAACATGGAGGATGTTGACCAACAACTGTGACTATGATTCTATGTTGATATTGTGAAGGTTACACTCCTTGTAGAGGAGAAAATCATCACAAATTGCCATAGCCTTGGCTATTGTGTTAGTTTTGACTCCATAGAAATATAAAAGACAAAAAGGATACTCCCTTTTTGTCTCATAGAATACCACCCGGTCTGGCTGGTCCAGGATTTCCTTTGGCCACACCATCCACATTGAACTTTAGAATGCCCATTGGTGGTGGTTGCCAATGGACAATTTGTAGCCAAGCGGTGATGGGTGTCAAGACCACCAGGATGCCCTAGGTGCGAAGTAAATTGCAGGTAACTGGGGAGCTCCATGCAATGGGCGGTACGAGGTGGTGTGTGCACCATAACCATTGCAATCGCATAACGTTTTGTGCTCGAATGCAGGACCCAACAAAACAAGTAGAATTTTGTCCTTTCCATATCTCTCATAGTAGGTAAGCTATGGGGATGTGTAGATAGGGGCTTCGCTTAGGGGGTGTTGATGTGATAAAGATCTTGTCAAAACACTCCAATAGTGTTAGAGGAGTGTGGGTGCGTAAGAGCGGGTGCCAATGATGAGTAAATTGGCTGCAACATTCTACACCTATCTCACTATGGAAGAAAAATTCCTAGTCTCAACTTGAGGAGAGACAGGGCAACAGTGGCAGTGCGAACTGAGTGAGTGGCCGATACGGGTTACTCGATCATCACTAGGGGGCCACAGTGCATGAGCCTCCAAAGGAAGAATGAGACATGAGTGAGAACTGACGATTGCCATATGCAGAAAACCCGACATTTTTATAGGGAATCTCTCTCGAAAATGGTCCTAAGAGAACCGACACAAGAAATTTCTATCAGTCCTGAGCGTCCAAATAGGTTGATTGGGAGAGGGCCCTATGGCAGTAGCCATTGCCGGTGGTAAGGCATCTAACGGGAGACCATGCTACTCCCATTGGAATCTCGTGTTCCATGATAATATGCAAATAAGAGCTAATAAAAGTGCAAATTTCATCATATTTTTGGGCTTTTTATGCTTAAAAACATTAATGTTTAATGCATGTTTTCATGATTTTAGGTAAAAGAATAATTTTCTTAAATTTCAAGTTAAACAACACTTTGGATAAATAATTAGGTCAATTTATACATTTTAAACATTTTTAAAATGATGTTCATAAGAAGCTAAATGTTTTCATTGACCTATTTCTATAAATAAAAGGAAATTAAATAATAAAATGGATTTTAGAAATTAACAAAACATTTTTTATTGCATTAATATTTTTTTTTAAAAAATTCCAGTTTATTTTGAAATTTTAATTGTTTTTTTTATCGTAACCGGCCCTTATTGGGCCAGTTTTAGCGCACAAATGGTTTGTAAGTGGCGCAAGAGGTACAAAAATCACGCACCACACACAACGTCGCGCATACCTATCAGAAGGCGCGTACACAATTCTGTGCGTATTGCGCACGGAGTGGAACCACGCGAAACGGAGATGGACCAATCGCATTGCGTCGTACGCCCTGCGTACAACGCGCAAAGGATAGGAAAAATAACGGAATCAGAAGAACTTGTTCTTCCAATTCCGCAGTGATAAAAAGGGGAAAAATGAAAATTGAGCAAACACTCGTGATTTTAAGCTCAAGGAAAGAACGCCTAGCTCCCTTGAAGACTCAAGAATCAACCAGGAGCTATTTGGAGCTCAATTTGGGCAGGAATTTTGCAGATCAGTCACCGCATTTGTTCACCAAATTCAAGCTTAAATTCGTGGAAAATTGGGTGTTCGTTGCACGGAATCAGCCCAAATCAATTCTATGATCATCCCTGGTACTTCTAGGTTTATTTTGAATGCATTTTGCACTTGATTTTGTACTCAATTTTAGAGATTTTGTAGTTCCGTTCATGTTCGCCGTTTTTTCCTAAATTCTGATTTTAATCACCTTAATTCTTAAATTTACTTTGTTTTTTTAATTCAATTAGTATTCCTTGATTTAGACTAACCATTCAAAATGATAATTTTAGTCCATTATTTCTCGAATAAGCAAATCGTATTCACCATTTGCTAATTTAGGACATATTTACCATTTTGAATTAATTAGGATAAAATAAAAATTCAATAAAAAAAACCTTCTTATCATTCCAAATCAGTGAGAAATAAATCAGATAAAAATGCAAAACACAAGAAAATGTTACCTTAGGGCTTCTAGTTCGTGAGAAGTTTGGATTAATCCTTACAAAAAGATTTGTAATAAACAATTAGGATTGACTATCTCGTCCAAACCATTTCTAATTCCCTAAAAAATTCGAAAAACATAATTCGAGCTGAATTAAGTCTTTGGGTTAAATAAATAAGTAAAAGCATAATTAATGAGAAACTCTTGATCTAGATTTTAGTGATGCTTACATCCGAAAAATCTAAGATCAAGTGAACGCTTAAACAATCTAGTTAGGAGATTAGTTAGTAATTCTTATCAAGAATTGTTAACTAATCATAAATCTGACTCTTACTGCTAATAAAAACTTTAGAATTAAATCTCTGATTAATTGAGATAATTTGAATTCAAAGAGTTAGAAGGATAGTTACAATTTACATGTCTCTTCTATCACCTAAGTAAAAAAATTTATTCTGATTAATCTAGAGTGCTAATCCCTAATCTGATAAAAATTGAATTTCCCTCTCGCCTCCCTAGGGTTCGACCCCTTACTTAGCAGTAAGGGATAAATACATTTTATTGAGTAAGTTCGGAAAACCCTTAAATAACGACATATATACACGTACTTTTTGAACTTATCATTCCCCGTTAACAATTGTGCCACAATCAAATACAGTCGATGATGGACAAAATGAGGGTGGCAGGCTAAAGGTGTGTCGGCACCATGTATTATCCCACACACTAATCGTGCCTAGGCCAATGTGCCAAAGGGTCACATTAGATATCTTTAGCCAATGTCACTGCTAAGTCCGCCATGTTTTGTGTTTGGGTTGGAAACGGTAAGTTGACTAATGAAGATTGGCGAGAGCAAAGAGGAAACTTCCAGCTCCAATAATTGAAATGGGAAAAAAGCAAACATGAGAGTCTCGGTTGAGAATCTTGAAATTCATGTTTTGGAATAGAAGTTGTCTTATTTCTTTCGAAATCTGCCATAAACCGCACATCCACTAAGCCGGGACCCTACACGATGTGCCAAGTAAATGCTCAGCGAGCTGTGCAGATTTTGGAATGCAAAATACACATGTTTCAAAAAGAGAAACAATGTAGCAAGGGTCTTTATTAAACTATATCTTCAGTCCTCTCTGTAAACATTCTCAGTTGGACTGCATTATAAAGCCAATAATACTATTTTCTATTATTAGACAATCATAGCCTTGACAGTGGCATGAGATAGATATTATCCACTTTTTTTCAGCTTTCTAGAAAAACCATATTTATTTTATGCTACAAATTTTTAATTCGAATATCTTATCGTCTTAAATTGCAGGGTATAAATATCCGAATAAGCGATGAACTCGAATTTTCGCGATCAAAGGCGGTTGAAAGAGTGCGGATTGCTTCGAGAACGGGGGTTGATCTTCTTCGATCGGTGGATCGGAGAGATGCCGACGATCGTAGGCGGCGGCGATGTTCGGGCAGTTCTTCACACCGCCGCCGCCGCCTTCAGCTTCAATTCGATCTCGCCATGTCGCGAGATTCACCATCTGGATCGAAGAAGGCAACCGGCGAAGAGTCTCGTATCATTTCCATTCCGTTCTTATCCGCGTTGTTCTCAGATTCCTCCGCCTTCGGCGGTTCCCGCGTCAGCTAGACTGTCCCCGATGTCTGAAGTGGAATCTGTGAAGAACGCTGTTGAGAAGCCCCCGGTGTGTACCGCGGACGAGCTTCACTATGTTGCTGTGCCTGGAACTGAGTGGCGGATCGCGCTCTGGCGATATGTACCTTGCGCGGATGTGAGTAGGAAGGGTTTTTTGTTTGACGATTTGGGGTTGTTTTTTTTTTCTGGCTGTTGATTTTGTTCTTGCAGGCGCCGTCGAGGAATCATCCGTTGATGCTTCTCTCCGGCGTGGGGACGAACGCGATTGGTTACGATCTCTCCCCCACTGTAATGTTTCTGTCATAAATTCTGCCATTTTTCTATTTCTTCATCCATCTTATTGCATGAATGCTCTGAAATTCTACAAAGGTTTTTTGTTTTATTATTCTTTAACTCACAACTGAGCGTATGCTTGTGTAACGTGGGATGCGTCTAACTGGCAATTCTCATTTAAATTTTTCTTTGCTGATTGGATTGATATTAACTTTTTCCAGCTTAACGCCAGAGAGACTGGACAATTCGTTTTAAATCTCCTAGCAAATTTATTGGCTTTATCCCAGATTGGCAATTTGGGTTTTGGGCTTGAGAAGAGAAAATCCTAATCCTTTAGCTTGTTTACAAATTTATCTAATATTTCGTATCAATATCCTAGAAACTCTTTTGGCTTTATCCCATTTTGTTCTTCTGGGATCTGGGCATAAGAAGAGGAGATCATAATCCTTTGGATGATGTAATTTATCTAATATTTTGCATTAATTTCGTAGTAACTTAGTTGCGTTTCTCTGATGTTGGTCAACTTGGGTAGCGTAGGCCCATTTCCTAATCAATATGATGCCTCTCATTTTTTTTCCCTATTTCAGGCTTCATTTGCACGAAGCATGGCTACTCGAGGGTTCGACACGTGGATTGTTGAAGTGAGGGGCGCCGGCCTGAGCACACGCATTGACCAAGAGGGCTCAAATGAAGAGGGAAAAACCTCTTTCAAACCATATAATACGACAGTATCTTCTCGTATTAATGGCCACAGATCCGCCATACCCGAAGAACAGAATCTGGCAATACAACCTAATGAGGGCAACGATGATGTCCTGTCTTCGTGGGAGGAGTCACAACTAGTGACAAAGTTGACTGAAACTTTTACTCGTCTCACTGAGAGGGTCTCAGGCTATATCAGTGAAAGTCAACTCAGGGAGATATCAGACAAATTCTTTGACCAAATGTCAAAATTATTGGAAGACGCCCAACTGTCTCAACGCTTTGAGGATGTCCATGTTAAGATTTCTAGACTGTTGGAAGCTGGTCAGAATTCTGCCCTTTCGAGTCAGATTGGAGAGCTTAGCCGGGGGTTAGTGAGCATCCTTGAAGAGAGTCATAGGTCTGTTTCTCCGCCGCTATTTGACCTCCACGAGCGACTTTCAACCACTATAGAGGACTTCCAGAAGCAACTTGATCTTGTCGAGATGTACAACTGGGATTTTGACAACTATCTTGAGGAGGATATTCCTGCTGCTGTAAGATTTAGAATCCACTTAAAATGCATTAATAACACTTAAAAAGGTTACTTGTCTGCCACTTGGGTGAAGATGGTGATGTCATCATCATTCTAGTCATTATCCTCTTATCATATTCTATCTCCACTTTCTCTCTATCTCTGCTCTTTTCTCTCAGGCTCTTTCTTTTGAGTTGCTAGTTGCTGCTTTCTTTCTCTCTCTCCCTCTCCCATGATTTCTCTCTCTCCCTCAAGTTTTCAGCTACACATTATCCAAACTTTTCATTGCATCAGGGCCATCCAGTTTTCACATGATAACTTTCTTCATCAATCACACTTGCGAATGGCAATTTTAAAATGAAATGATGTCTACATCCTTGGATGTTGAACCCTGATTTGGATCTACTACTCTATTTAAATTATATTTTCTTGATCTTCTGCTTTGTAAAGTAAATTTGACATTCAGTCCATTGCTGCTTTATCCTCATCTTGTGTAGATGGAGTATATAAAGCAGCAAACCAGGCCAAAGGATGGCAAATTGCTTGCCATTGGCCACTCGATGGGCGGAATCCTATTATACGCAATGATTTCTCGTCATGGTTTGTAACATTTTGAATAAATAAACTATTTTTTCATTCCTCTACACATCTGCAATTTTAATACTCTAATACCGATAGATTCGTGTAATTTTCTCTTCTCAAGGTTTCGAGAGAAAGAAATCTCAGTTCGCTGCTGTTGTCACGCTGGCTTCTTCTCTTGATTACACATCATCGAGATCTTCCCTCAAGTTGCTGGTGCCTCTCGTGAGTAGTTTGTCTTTCTTTTATATTGTAGCGGCGGAAGATTTGATGTGAATTGGAAAAAAAAGGTTCTTATTTTTTTTGGCACTGCTTAGGGTTGGTTATATACACACTCGTACACTGATGATTATTCTGCCCGCAAGTGTGTGTGCTTGTGACGTACACGTGCAGGCTCCATTAACAAATATTATCTACCCATTTTTGGACGAACTTTAGTGGGCTGAGTGAAGTTGTATTTGATGCAGGCTGATCCTGCTCAGGTTCTTAACGTGCCTGTTATTCCTATTGGGGCTCTGCTGGCCGCTGCTTATCCCCTCACGAGCCGTCCCCCCTACGTCTTGTCCTGGCTCAATTCCCAGATTTCTTCCCAGGGCATGATGCACCCAGAGCTTTTTGAAAAGCTCGTTCTTAAGAATTTCTGTGAGTAACGTTTTGTTTTATGCCACTTGTGTCTCCTGGTATTTTTTTATTGAGTGTAATATGACAGGATTTTCGTGAAGATCAGTTGAGAAAGGTTTTTTGAGCGATATCTTTGCTGTCCAGCATGCATTGCTTTATCAATTTTTCAAACATCCTTGAAGACGTCAAACATTAGTATGATTGCGGAGAGGCTGCTTTTAAACAATTTCTGTGAATAATGTTTTATTTTATGATACGCAACCGATCTGCAGACCATTTTTTTGCACATATGGTTGGTTTTTCGGGGAGATCATTTGAGAAAGCTTTTTTGAACAAATCTTCTGCATTGATTTTTGGATAGTTCATGAAAACGTATAACATTACTAAATGAAATCAGCCGTCTGATTTTGGATATTTCTTTCGGTTAGAAGCTTGGGTCCTGTAATTTCGAATTTATGCCTAGAATTTGTGCTACAGTCTTTGTAATGGAACAATCGTACCTTTGTTCTTCTTCTTTTTCTGTATGATCTATCGGTTGTACTAACCTTGAAGCTCTGCTATGCTTTGTTTTCTATGACTGCGACCTCTATAATAAAATTCTTTTTTTTACCATGAATCAAGAGAAATTTCAAAACGCACGCCCTCTTCAAAAAAAAAAAAACCCTTGATACCATGGTGATAGTGTCAATCACCTGTTCTTGATTATTTCTCTTACTTCCAACTTAGACATTTCTATTGTGATTTTATTTTTATTTTTATTTTGAAAATTGAAAGGGACAATCACCCGACGAGTTGGCGAGCCTCCCGGATTATCTGGATTTTATAAAACATACATTTTTTTTATTCAAAAAAAAAAATAAAACATACATTTTTCCCTTGCCGGATTGTTTTCTTGTACTCTTTATCTTTTCCTGGGATGGTTGAAATCGATTAATTGCCATGGATTTACAATTTTTGGATTTCGTCTCTGGGGGCAGGTACGGTCCCTGCAAAGCTTCTTCTCCAGCTGACGACGGCCTTCAAAGAAGGAGGACTTCTGGATAGGAAAGGAAATTTTCGTTACAAAAATCATATGCGAAAGTGCACAACTCCTGTTTTGGCTCTTGCGGGTGATGAAGATCTCATATGTCCTCCCGAGGCTGTTTACGGTAATACTTGCTAGTCAACTCTCTCGTGGCTATCAGATTATGGGAAATTTTCTCTATCTATACTCTTTCTATTGCAGATATTTTGCCCTCTGTATTAATATATCTTCTATACTACTAGAAAGCGTAGGGATTTCATCAATGCATTCTCTCTCTCTCTCTCTCTCTCTCCCCGCTCTCGCTTTCCTCATCCGCTAAAGATTCTTTTTTCATTTGTCTGTAATTGGCTTCTGATGTCGGAGGTTCTTTGTCATCCCTCTCTCTTCTCTCAGATTCTCCCCATAGAAATTACAAATTTTCTCGATTTTCGTCTTTCTCAAATCTCTCTCTCTCTCTCTCTACAAATCAGACAAAATAGTTGACCTCTCTTTGCGGTGTGCATTAGACATCTTCAGATATCCGTCCCTAAAGATGAGATGAAACATTTGACATCTCTCCGCGATAAGCATCACCAGATCTCTCTCTCATCCTTCTTTTTTCTCTCTCTCTCTCTCTCTCTCTCTTTTTTTTTTTGAACAATTCTCTCTCTCTCTTACCCTTTGAAAATGCTGTTACCCTTCATGGACAGAGAGTAATGGCCATTCCATCGGACATGGTGACTTAAAGAGTCAATATTAAGTCTCCTCTCTATCAGACCATTGATGAAACATCACGGCCATTAGCTTTATATTAGTCCCTCTTTTGTCTAAAGATCAAATGAAACGTTTTGACTTCTCTCTCTCTCTCATATTTCGGTTTCTCTCTCTAACCTTTTGAAAAAATTTTGATGGGCAGAGACAGTGAAAGCCATTCCGTCGGAAATGGTGACTTATAGGGTGTTTGGACGGCCTGAGGGCCCACATTATGCTCATTACGATCTCGTCGGCGGCCGTCTGGTACATACACTGTTGTTTTACCATTTCTGGGTCTGATCTCTCTATCTCTCTCTCTTCCACTCTGTCTGTCTCTTTATCTCTCTCTCTTCCACTCTCTGCCTCTTTATCTATCTCTCTTATACTCTGTCTGTCTCTCTATCTATCTCTCTTCCTCACTTTCTCTCTCTTTTCTACATTTTTATCATTATCATCTCTCTCTCTCTCTTACTATCTATCTGTCTCTCCTCTTTGACTTTCGGGCTTTCTCTCTCCCCTTTCTATATCTTTCTCTTTCTTCTCTCTTTTTCTATTTATCTGTCTCTCCCCTGACTTTCTGTCTTTCTTCTCTCTTTCTATATTTATCTATCTCTCCTCATGACTTTCTGTCTCTCTTTCTTTTCTATTTAGTTATCTCTCTCTCTCTCTATCTATCTCTCCTCCTGACTTTGTTTCATTCTCTCTTTTCTATATTTGTATCTCTCTCTATCTCCCTATCTCTCCACCTGACCTTCTTTCTATTTCACTTTTATCTTTATCTCTCCCTTTCTCGCTCCTTTCAGGAGATGATTGAAGTATATATATCTCTCTCCTTTATCTTTCTCTCTCTATCTCATCTCCCTGTCTCTTTCTCTCTCTTTTCAGGCGATGATTGAAGTATATCCATGTGTGGTGGACTTCCTCGTCACCCACGACGCAGTCGGCTCCTGAAGGTCAAAACTGCCTTTTTCTTTTGTGAAATGTACATTTTTTTTGTAATTGTACATTTATATAAATATATTTCCCCACACTACTAATTACTTGCAAAATATTCTTGTAACTTTATTTTTAATATTTTAATGGGAAAATAGACATAAGAGATAGAAAGAGATAGAGACGTGTTCATTTCTTTTTTATTATTGTACATTTCTGTAAGTATATTTCCCGCTCTCGCAATGACTTGTGAAATATTCTGCTAACATTATTTTAATAAGATAAGATATAGAAAGAGAGAGGCACCAGTACAGTTCTTATTTTCTAGTTTGTACATTTCTATAAATACATTTCCCCGCAATACAAATTATATGTCAAATATTCTGCTAACATTATTTTAATATTATTATAAGAAAATAGAGATAAGAGATAGAAAGAGATAGATACCTGTTCATTCCTATAAATAATTTTCCCCGCACTTCCAGCCACTTTTTAAATATTCTTCTAACTTTATTTTTAATATTTTTATGGGGGATAGCTCTAAGAGATATAATGAGAGAAAGTCGCGCAAATTTCCTTTTTGTAATTGTACTTTTCTATAAATATATATGCCGCACAATTAATTATATGTCAAATTTCTTTGCTAAATTTTTAAAATATTATTATGAGGAAATAGAGATAAGAGATGGAGAGAGATAGAGAGAGAGAGAGACGTGTGTGCTTCACTCTTGTCGTGGGCCAGGTCGACCCGGACGCAAGACCATCATCAAATAAAGCTGAATATTGCCACGTCAGCTCACCCCAGTGGGCCCACGGACTGCATACGCGCACAGTGACGTCATTACGAACCATTGGACCGTCCAGATCATGCCACGACAGCGCTCCTGAAGTTACCGGCCGTTTATGAATTTCAAATTTAAAGAGATATTTCAAACTTACGAAGAATTACGAAAAATCCTCAAAATATCTGAGCCGAGATAAGGGAGGTCCGCAAGTTGGGGAAATATTAATAATTGGAAGGTTCAAAATAATTTATGTTTAAACTGGACATGGGTCAACCTTTTTACCGTTTTTACTTTATCCATATTAATATCTATTTTTTCCTTCTCGGAAACTCTCTCTAGCCCTCTCTCTCTCCAATCATCTCTCTTTCTCTCTCCTGCTCTTAGAGTTGGATTGCAGCGGGAACGAGATTCCATCACTCGGAGTGGAGAAGATGGGGTTGATCTGGTGTTTGTTGCCATCTTTGATTGTCGGAGAAGCGTAGTTGGAGCGGAATCTGGTGGAAATCGCGGTTCAAGAAGATATTTGATCGGCCTCTTTCATCTCATCGAGAGGGTGGATCGGGGCTCTGTCTTGTCGCTGTAAGGATTTCTCCGCGTTTTTTTCTGTTCGTCGAACCTTGGATCGGTTGTTTTCGGTTTTATTATTCTTATTTTTTGATTTTTCGATGATGGCGGAGTTGCGTGCCGTGTTGTGTCTAACCACGACTGACGCGATCTTTAGAGTCGTGATCGGGGATTTCAATTCGCGGTTTGCGCTTGGTTGTCGCTGATCTTGTCTCTCTGTCGCGAAAATCTGGTGTCTGTTGGTATTTCCGCTCTTCTTTCGTGGCGTGTCCGAGAGGGTTGTGAAGGGGGCAACGCGTGGAAAACGGTGAATGCCCTGAAGAGGCGTATACTTTGATCGATTTTTCCTCTCCGAATCGTGATCTATAGTGCGATTCTCGCCGTACGAGTTTATTTATATCGTTGATTCGCATGCTGATTGCCCCTTTTAAATCATCTGATCACATTTTATCTTCTGCTTTCATGCCGGCGCAGAGAAGAAATTTAACTACTCCAAATCTGAACATGGAACTCGGGCCGTGGGGAATTCCTTCGAGATCTGAAGCTCATAACATGGCCAAAGACGTTAGCTTGTTTTCCAGTTCTCTGCCAGTTCTTCATCGCGAAAAATGTATGCTAATGATGGCTGTAATTGCAATTTTTCTTGATACTTTATTTAAATTTTCGTCTTTTTTTCTGGCCCATAAAGCAGTGAATCTCTTAGGACTGGATTCGGGCCTTCAATCTGCCGACGGCAAAAACGAAGTGGAGAAAGGGGTGGCTGATGACTTTGATCTTGAAAAGATTGGAAGTATGCTTCCCGACGATGAAGAGGAACTTCTTGCCGGAATCATGGATGACTTTGATCTTAATGGTTTGCCGAGTCAAGTGGATGAAGTGGAAGATTATGATGTTTTTGGCGTAGGTGGGGGACTGGAGCTGGACTTTGATCACGCAGCAGAGAGCCTAAGTATGAGTATGGCAAATACCAGCATTTCAGATGGGTTTCTGGGGAATGGAACTGCGCAATTTGGTGCTCAACATAACCTGGGCAGCACAGTTTTTGGAGAGCACCCGTTTGGAGAACATCCTTCTAGAACTTTGTTTGTCCGCAATATTAACAGTAACGTTGAAGACTCTGAGTTGCGCACACTTTTTGAGGTAAACCTATGCTTTTAAAGCTCATTTCTTATTTTCTAGCTCATTTCTTTAAAAGGCTTATTCTTTTGCTCATTGGATTTCTGGGCCTGATAATCTGTTCTGGATGCTGGTGGACAATTTTAATGGTCCTTTTCTTTTTTTTTCGTAAGACACAAATTCCTAAACCTAATCGTCGCTGAGGGAAATGTCTCTGCCATTGCTGTTAGAGCTTCCCAACATTAGCGCTCAAATTAAAACCCTTCAAAAACTTTATGGCAGGGAAGATGAGAAATGTATCTTCTGATTCAATTGGAAAAAAGCTTTCAAACTATCAAACAAGATAATTAGCCGAAGATTTTTTTTTGAGATCAGGATGAAAATTTGCATCATTTTCAATGGAAAAATAAAGTATGATCCTGGCTGAGGAAGTGAGAGAAGAAAATGATATGACACAAATGACAATCGTCTTTAATCATTGGTATTCTCCTAGATTGTCGCTCATTTGGTCCAGTTGAATATGGCATCTTTCCTCCGTGTCAGGTTGCTCGTATTAAGAACAATATCTGTGGGAAGCTGTACTGAGAGCCTCTGCATTCTTGGTTGTATACTGGTCATTCAATATTTGACCTTTAGTGCGTTAACTAGAAGGGATATTTGTTGCCACTGTGAGATATAATGAGAGGTCAGGAGTCCACCTATGGTCTTTCTTGTACGTATATTACTGAAAGAAGTTTTAAGTGCTATCTGTGGAAGCCAAATTATCTCAAATCGTTCTCACCTCTGTTTTCTATTAATTTTGAATAGACCGAAAAAACTGGTCGGACTTATCTACATTCATCCTCTTATATTTATTTCTTAGGGATTTAAATTATATTTTTTGCAGCAATATGGTGACATCCGTACCCTTTATACTGCCTGCAAACACCGAGGATTCGTGATGATATCTTACTATGATATCCGCGCAGCTCGAATGGCAATGCGTGCATTGCAGAATAAGCCCCTTCGACGTAGAAAACTTGACATCCACTTTTCGATACCGAAGGTGTGCGTTACTTTCTTACTAAATTGTGTGGAAGACCTATCAATCAAGGATTTTTTTCTTTCTTTTCACTTTAATGACTTCCTGCTTGTTGCTTCAGGATAACCCATCAGACAAAGATATCAATCAAGGAACTCTTGTGGCGTTCAATCTGGACCCATCTGTTTCAAATGATGATCTTGACAAGATTTTTGGAGTATATGGAGAGGTCAAAGAGGTATGATATCTTTTGCAGTTTTCTTTTATACTTGTCTTGTCATGTTCCTAAAACATTTGAAACGCAGATAAGAGAGACACCTCACAAGCGGCACCATAAGTTCATAGAATTCTATGATGTCCGTGCTGCTGAGGCAGCACTTCGGTCTTTAAATCGGAGTGACATTGCTGGCAAGCGCATCAAACTTGAACCTAGCCGGCCTGGAGGTGCACGTCGAAAGTGAGTAGTTTTTGTCTTTCTTAAAATCTCATTTTTTTTGTCTTCTCAATTCCTAAAAATATTATTTGTTTCCTCCTAAATTTTCTGAATGTCACCTTTCTTATCACCGTAATCTCATCATTTATCTTCCCAAATCACAAAAAACTTATCTTTCCCCTAAAAAACTTATAAATTTTATCTCTCGTCTTTCCAGATCATAAAAAATTACCATCCATTTTCTTCTCATGTTATTACTTTTTCCTTCTGTCACTTCCGATTTGGTAGTCAATATTTGAAAACAGTTAACTTTTATAATTCGCCTTCATTCTTCATTTGATTAATCTTGTGGGGATAACACATGTCGCTTTCTTTCCAGCTTGATACAGCAGTTAAGCCATGAAATTGAACAGAGCGAAAGCAAAGGTTTCAGACATCCAGTTGGCTCGCCCATCGCCAGCTCTCCGCCTGGTGAGTCAGCCTGGACAAGTCATCTTTCCTTTGATCCAATACTTCAAAAAAAAAATCTTTCCTTTGATCCAAATAGTCAAACCACGCTTCTCTGATGTGCAGGCACATGGCTCCAATTCGGCAGCCCCACGGACAATGGCCTAGTCCAAGCCCTCAGCCATTCCCCCACTTTAGGAGGCTCATCAGCTGGACTAGCCTCCATACTGCCTCCTCCTATAGGAAAAGACCACATCAGACTTAACCATCCAGGCAAAGTCATTCCGGGGCCGACTGGGCCGACCCAGCATGGAGTTCCACTCTCATACTCCCACTCGTTCCCAGATCTGAACCCTGGAATGATGCCTGGCAGTAGCCAAGATAGCGCTGGAAATTTGTCCCGGTCCCACATTCTCTGGCCCAGCCCTGGTGCCTATTCTTCGGCTTGGTCAACGCAGCCGAATGGCCAAAGCCATGTCTTCCCTTTCTCTGACCGACGTGGGTCTTTACTGGGCTCCTCTCTTCATCACAATGTTGGATCTGCTCCTACTGGCTTTCCATTAGAAAGCTACTTTGGGTACTCCTCTGAGTCACCGGATACCCCGTTCATGAACTCAATGGCCTTCGGTGGGCTGGGTGTCGGACCTCGCAAAGAAGGAAGCTTGATGATGAACATGGGCCCTCGCTCCGGCGCCGCGGTCCCCAGAGCTCCTCTTCCTGCAGCTCCCACTGCCGCTGCCGCCAGTGCAGCTTACAGAATGATGCCTATGCAGAGGCTGAGCCCCATCTTCTTGGGGACTGGCTCTTACACTGGTTTCGCCCCTGGCAGCGGCTTTGAGGGCTTGCTCGACCGGGGGCGAAGCCGACGGGCAGAGAGCAGCGCCAGCCAATCAGATAACAAGCGGCAGTACCATCTAGAGTTGCAGAAGATCATCAGTGGAGAAGACACGAGGACAACTCTGATGATCAAGAACATCCCAAACAAGTGAGAGAAACCTTATTGATCATCAATGACTCGCAGACTGACCAACCCCATGACATGGATGTATGGTGACTTGGCTTCAGGTACACATCAAAGATGCTGCTGGCGGCAATCGATGAGAGTCACAAAGGGACATATGACTTCTTCTATCTTCCTATTGATTTTAAGGTAAGCCTAGGAGTATTTTTCTTAAACAGTCAGATGGGATTTGTGGATATGTCATGAGTTTCTCTGCTTGAGCAGAACAAGTGCAACGTGGGTTATGCTTTCATAAACATGGTGTCCCCCTCACATATTCCATCATTTTATGAGGTAATGCTCTCGCTCTCTCTCTCTCGCTCACTTACATGCCACATCCCTCTCTCTATCTATTCCATTTATCCATTTATCTCTCATGAGCACTCTCCTTAACTGGCCCTTTGTTATTTTTCCTCTCCTCTTTAAGTCTCTTAGACGCAGTATCTTCCTGTCCTTCTCCTCTCTTCCCCCTCTCTCTACCTCTCTCTATCTATCCATCCATCTTTGCATCTTTGTAATTCTTCTGATGTCGCAGACTTTCAACGGCAAGAAGTGGGAGAAATTTAACAGCGAGAAGGTGGCATCTCTGGCCTATGCAAGAATACAAGGCAAGTCAGCCCTCATCACCCATTTCCAGAACTCCAGCTTGATGAACGAAGACAAGCGTTGCCATCCGATCCTTTTTCACTCTGCCGGTCCTGAGGCTGGAAGCCAGGTTAGCACCCCCACCCAATCAAATTATGACCAAAACCCTTTAACTTATCGCCGACTTTCACTCGTCCATTAACTTTTTAAAACTGATCATTTTCGCAAAACCCATGGAAAGTCTACAAATTTTACTTCTGTGTGCCCATTGGAAAGTCAGAATTTCCATCGTTGGTTATTAGTATTTTTCTGAACGATAATTTTTTTCTGGGACCCCTTAGAAAATCTTCAATTTCTCATCTTCTGTTATATTTTCCTCTTCATCATTTCCTACCAAACCACAAAAAATGACTAAAACCGTCCCTTGACCATTGACTTCTAAGGGGTCCCAGAAAATTTTTTTTCTTTGGTTATTTCCCAGAAAAATGAGAAAGTCAGAATTTCCATCGTTGGTTATTAGCCTTTTTCTGCACGTTAATTTTTTTCTGGGACTGTTAGATAGGACAAGAAGCTCCAGCCAGGGGCGGAGCCTTAGAGAGGACAAGGAAAAACAGAGACTTCATTAGCTAGTTTTCAGCTAGGGTTGTTTGGCGCCCTTTAAAGGGCCCCTACATATTGCTCCCACGTGTGAGCTACTTAAGAAGGCTCTCACGTGGGAGGTTCATAAGAGGGTGGGTCCCACGTGTGACCATTAAGAGGGAGATCACACGTGGGAACCCTGTAAGTGACGATTTTTAGAATATCAGAGGCTCCCATGTGGGCCACTTATAAGGTGTGACCCACTCACAATGGAGTTCCAAGGATAAGAGAGAGAGAGAGAGAGAGAGAGAGAGAGAGAGAGAGAGAGAGAGAGAGAGAGAGAGAGAGAGAGAGAGAGAGAGAGAGAGAGAGAGAGAGAGAGAGAGAGAGAGAGAGAGAGAGAGAGAGAGAGAGAGAGAGAGAGAGAGAGAGAGAGAGAGAGAGAGAGAGAGAGAGAGAGAGAGAGAGAGAGAGAGAGAGAGAGAGAGAGAGAGAGAGAGAGAGAGAGAGAGAGAGAGAGAGAGATGGTAGTTCCAGTTCAACAGGGACCCCTTAGAAAATCCTCAAATTCTCATCTTCTGCTATATTTTCCTCTTCATCGTTTCCTACCAAACCACAAAAAATGAGTAAAAGCGTCCCCTGACCATTGACTTCTAAGGGGTCCCAGAAATTTTTTTTTCTTTGGTTATTTCCCAGAAAAATGAGAAAGTCAGAATTTCCATCGTTGCTTTTTAGTCTTTTTCTGGGAACCCTTAGAAAATCTTCAGTTTCTCATCATCTGTTATATTTTCATCTTCATCATTTCCTACCAAGCCACATAAAAAAATTGAGTAAAAGCTTTCCTTGGCCATTGACTTCCCATTATAATTCCCAATCATCATCAAAATTCCACCATGATTGATTTTCCCATCTTTCCAGGAGCCTTTCCCCCCAGGCCATGCCATCTCCCTGGGAGCACTGCCACAAGGGGTAATTGCTTTCGACGACGAGCAAACCACGACTGCCTCCGCTGCCGCTGATGTCATCGCTGGCCGCCAAAAACCAACCATGAACTCTGACTTTTGAGGAGGACCCATCAATTCTTGCCGGATTTGGACGCTTTTTCAAGAACTGCTAAGAACAAGAGTGCAGTTTCCGCGGAGAGTTGACTTGACCCACATGCGGGTTTAACCGTACTTTGGAAGCTCCAAAATGTTCGGCACGTACCGTGTTGGAGCCAAATCTTCTATTTTGACCATTTTGCCCCTTTGGACCCTTCCCCATCCTGATCCAATGTACATGGAGAGGACCAGGAGTGAGGTGGGTTCCTCGAGGCCGCAGGCATATGTATTAAAATTTGTGCAGTGTATTCTTGTGGATACTGCTGACTGTGTCATGGTGGAGTGTAATATATTGTCCTTTTAATGTTTCTCCTGACCTACTCTCTCTTTATATCTATTTATTTATTTATTTGATGGTATGTCTGTTTTTCTTGGTTGGTTTGCCCATCTATCTGTATGTATTTCATGTGTATATTTTCCTTATTATTTCATATTTCTGGTATGTGTCCTTGCTTTCTTGTTTGTATGTTGATTGTGTATCCATGTATCTTTTTATGTCTTTTGTTATGGCCCATGAGGTGCCAGTAGTGATGGTCTCACATAAATACCTAAGTTGGACGTAAGTTGTCTTCAATTTGGTTGACAATCACATAATTTCCTCATTAACTCCAGATCTAGTTCTTAAACAAGCAATTAAATAAAACTTGAACAAATTTTTTTACAACAGTTTAACCTGGTATGTGCCTCTCTCTTTCTCTCTCTTCCTCTCTCTTTCTCTTTCTTCCCCTCTCTCTCTCTCTGTCTCCCTCTCGTTCTGTCTCTCCCTCTGGAGACTCTCTCTCTTTCTCCTTGTTCCTCTTTCCTCCACTGTCGTCGACATAACAGCGATGGAAACTCGGGCAGGAACTGAACACCGAAGTCAGATTCGAACATTCGAACCGGATCGAATTCGGATCGAATTTGATCAGAACAGCCATCTTGTTAGAACAATTCGATCCGACCCATTGTGCAGATCGAGTTCAGATTGGATCTGAACTGGACAGATTGGTGCTCGGATTTGATCATTCAAATGCCCGATCTGATCGAACATTTGAACGATCAGATCGATTGTTTGAATCCCCGATCCCTAGAGAGAGAGAGAGAGAGAGAGAGAGAGAGAGAGAGAGAGAGAGAGAGAGAGAGAGAGAGAGAGAGGGAGAGAGAGAGAGAGAGAGAGAGAGAGAGAGAGAGAGAGAGAGAGAGAGAGAGAGAGAGAGAGAGAGAGAGAGAGAGAGAGAGAGAGAGAGAGAGAGAGAGAGAGAGAGAGAGAGAGAGAGAGAGAGAGAGAGAGAGAGAGAGAGAGAGAGAGAGAGAGAGAGAGAGAGAGAGAGAGAGAGAGAGAGAGAGAGAGAGAGAGAGAGAGAGAGAGAGATCTGGCTTTGTATTTATGTCTGTCTGTATGTATGTATGAACGTAGGCATGTATGCATGCATGTATGTGTATATGCTTGTAGTTATGTATTTATCTATCTATGAAGGCCTTCTCACGTATGTATTTATATATTCTTGTAGTTATGTACTTATCTATGTATGAAGGCCCGATCACGTGGGAACGTAAGTATGTTGGCGGTGAGGTCACCGCCATCGTGACGGTAACGGGCAACGGTTATTATTCGCGAGAGACACTTGAGGTCGTCCCTGGTCTTCTCTGTGGGCCCCACATTTGACCCACTTTTTACTCACTTGTGATCACACGTGTCAGGCCTACGGCGCACACGTGAGAGGCCCGTTGGGCCTACATGTGGCCGCCTCAACAACTTCCTTAAAGGAGATTTAAACTGTAATTTTACCGCTTTTTACATAACTACCCTCTGAAATTTATTTATTGACAACGCACCAACCGTGACAGGTGTCCCCCACCTGATGGCTGACGTGGCCAATTCTCCATCAAGTCAACTATCTCGTGACGAAAAGAAGTAATTACAGAGATAATCATAATTGACAAGGTGGATTAGCTGGGCAGGCAGTGTCCCCTAAATTGGGTATTTTCCACGTGGATAAATCGACGACTGAGACGGTGACACGTCAGCGAATTCACGCATTATTTAAATACATTAATCATTTATAATATTTTTTTAACCTGACGAGGAATATTGCAAGGGCAGGCTGGCGCCAGATCTGTCTTTACTGTCGGTGGGTAGGGTACGTGGTCGATACGGACTGGGCGAGGGCATAAACGTAATATAAATCGGTAGAAGGCGGGTGAGGGCGGTAATAAGAAGAATAAATGGGGTTTAATGAGAAAAACGGGTTCTTTAGTTGACAGAAGGGGGGTGGAGAGAGAGCGAGAGGATAGAGAAGCTGTTCTGCAGAGCGGGAGTAGAGGGCTTGTTCGCGAGCTAGGGTTTGAGCAGATCTGTCGACAGGGAGTGGAATTTTGATGAACTGATGCTCGCAATCGATTCCTTTTCGGCGATGTTGCTGTTTGTGATCAGATCGCGGTTTTTCTGGCTCGAATGACTGTCGGATCGGCGTTTTTCGGGGACTTTTCTCTTGCTCTATGAGAACTGGAGATTGGGGCGGTAGATTGTTTGATAGATAGATTTGTTGATTAGGTGGATTGATAGAGTGCGGAGAGAGCGGGGACGGGTTTATGAAGGATCGCATCGGGGGGATATTAGCATGTTTCGCGTCGTGGGATTCCAGGAGGGTGCGGAGGGACTGCGGTCTTGTAATCCGGAGCAGGGGTAGATGGGGGAAATGCGGTTGATGATCTGGTGGTAGCTGGATTTTCGTCGTCTTGGCTTCGAATTTGGGTTCTGGAAATTGAGGTGATTGTGGTCAATTGGTAGAGGTTCGGCTAGTTGATTTAGGTATTTAGCTGGATCGAGCCATTGCCTTAGATTGGAATTTGTGTTCTGGGTTCTTGTTTTCAGTCTGAAAATTGAGGTGACTAAAGGTTATAGAATTGTGGGAAACTTGCAGAGAGTCAGCTCCTTCTTTTAGTTCTTTCATTAGTGGCTCCGGCGTTTGTAACGTCTGTAGGTCCAAATGCAGCCCGATCAGAGAAAGAAGGTGTGTTTCCTTCGGTCTTGGGACCCTCGTCTGTCTAATCCGCATCGGAATTCAAAGAAATTATGGGGTTGTTTTGCTTTTTGAAAAAACCATTGTTTCTGTTTAGATCTGCTCACCTTTGAACCCACGGTTAACTTGGAAAAGTTTTAAATCTTAAGCTTCTCCTGTTCTCTACTTGTTCAAGTTACTTGGTGAACTCTTGGTCAGTTTGTTTGTGATAAAATAAGGACATTCCCCCTAAACTTTTTCTTGGTGTTAATCTACTTGCTTGATTTTTATGTACGCTTTCAGAACACAACAGAAGTGGACTTCTTCACTGAATATGGAGATGCAAATCGGTACAAAATTCAGGAAGTTATAGGCAAAGGAAGCTATGGTGTAGTATGTTCGGCTATCGACACACATACCGGAGAGAAGGTGGCAATAAAGAAAATCAATGATATTTTTGAGCACATATCTGACGCTGTTAGGATTCTGCGTGAGATTAAGCTACTTCGGCTCCTAAGACACCCTGACATTGTGGAGATCAAACACATTATGCTGCCTCCTTCGAGAAGAGATTTTAAAGATATTTATGTTGTTTTTGAACTCATGGAATCGGATCTTCACCAAGTCATTAAAGCCAACGACGATTTGACTAGAGAACACTATCAGTTTTTTCTTTACCAGCTTCTCCGTGCTCTGAAATACATTCACACTGGTAATGTTTGCCTCTGTCTCTATCTTTATCTTTATTATTTATTTCGGTAAATGTTGTGGGATGTTGCTTGTACTGCTTTTCTGGAATTTAGGGTATTTTTTCTCTGAATTTGGGCATTTTTTGAGTGCAGCAAACGTTTATCATAGAGATCTGAAGCCGAAGAACATATTAGCTAATGCAAACTGCAAACTCAAAATTTGTGACTTCGGATTGGCAAGAGTTGCTTTTAACGATACTCCGACGACGATATTTTGGACGGTATGTCTGCACGATGCGTTCTTCTGTGTATAATAGCGATTAAAACTTGTTTTCCGTTTTGTATTATATGCAGGACTATGTCGCTACAAGATGGTATAGAGCTCCAGAATTATGCGGATCATTCTTCTCTAAGGTCTAAAATTTTATTTTTCTCAAATCAAATAAATTTTCACCGTCGAATTGCTTTTCTTTTGGGTACAACAATGCGTTAATGACAAAACGCATGACCCTGATCTTTCCCGATAAATCTCTAATGAGAAGTAGGGTTGGCGGACGATGACAAATTAATCATCATCATCATAATCAACCTTAAATTTGTCACTGTCATCCATGGGAGTTTGGCGATTTTTTTCTGAAAGGAGAGTTTGAGCTAGTGACGTTGGTGAAATGACCATAGACGGTCTATGGCGAGGACAATGATTATAATGAATATGAGATACCGGATGAGTATCTTGATGGAAAAATATCTACTCCTCTCTCAAGAGATTATTCATCATTTGCGTCATCCTCATTCACAAAAATATCATATTTGTCATCCATTTTTGGACTTGCGGCAATTATGATGACAAAAATGATTAGTCATCAACTGATGGATGATGTTGACAATGATGATGATGGTTAGTCGTCAACTGATTGATGGTAATTCATCATCAACATATGGATGACGATGACGGATGATGATGACGGGACACCAAACCTTAAAGAGTAGAGTAGCATAAATGTCTGAATCTACCCTTGCCAAGAAATTATTAAATTATTAAATTCTTGGAAGCAAAAACTAGATAAACATGTTGATATAACTGAGAGATAACAAGTGACCGAATGATAATGTCTGATCTTTCTCGATTGACATATTCCAGTATACTCCTGCCATTGATATCTGGAGCATCGGTTGCATATTTGCTGAAGTACTGACCGGAAAGCCTCTTTTCCCTGGTAAGAATGTTGTTCACCAGCTGGATCTAATGACCGACCTTCTGGGCACGCCTTCTTTGGACACCATATCCCGGGTTCGTTCCTTTAATGCATCATCCTCGTTTCTCATCAATTAATAACATTATGATCGAAGTCATCATCTTGATCAAGGCCATCATCATGATCAAAGCCATCGTCGTGGTCAAGATCATCATGATAATCAAAATCATTGTCGTGGTCAAGATCATCATCATGATCAAGATCGTCTTCTTGGTCATTATCATTATTATCATTATCATCATATGCATGGTCTTAATTCTCCTTACAGGTTCGCAATGAGAAAGCAAGAAGGTACCTGACCAGTATGAGAAAAAAACAGCCCATTCCCTTCGCCCAGAAGTTTCCCATCGCCGATCCTCTTGCACTCAAGCTCTTGGAGCGGCTTCTGGCATTTGACCCGAAGGACCGGCCTACTGCCGAGGAGGTTAGTCCGGATCATCATAAAGCTGGCCCTTTTAATACATAGATAAAGAAAGATAATATATATCGTAATTTATTTCGTAGTTTTTTTTATTGCTTCGTTATGAAAAAGAAAACCTCACGCAAGCACATACCTATGAAGAAATTTGGAATTTTTTGAGGGTGGCATCTGGGAACAAAACTCGTTCACAAGCTCAAACAACTAATGAGCTAATTAGTTCTGTAAATTGGATATCAATACTGAAACAAACTTCAGATCCAATCAATTAACTCTCAGGTAGTCTGACCTGATAGAGTAATTATAAGTTTTCACCATGGAATATTCCATTATAAAAATTTGGCACTCCGTATGAGGGGAATTTAAAGGAAAACAATGAAGAAATTGCCTCATTTTGGGTCGGAGAAGGGTTGGTCAACTTCTTCTTCCTTGATCTCAGGCACTGGCGGACCCATACTTTAGGGGGTTGTCAAAGGTGGAGCGGGAGCCATCTTGCCAGCCCATCTCGAAGATCGAGTTCGAGTTTGAGCGGCGAAGGGTCACCAAGGACGACATCAGGGAGCTCATTTTCCGAGAAATATTGGAATATTATCCCCAACTCCTCAAAGATTACATCAGTGGTGCCGAGCGGTCAACCTTCCTCTACCCTAGTGCAGTTGATCAGTTTCGGAGACAGTTCTCCCACCTGGAGGAGAATGGTGGCAAGGGCGGCAGCCCTGTGATCCCCTTTGAGAGGAAACACGTGTCACTGCCCAGGTATGTTGACCATCCATCCTTCCCTGACATGGGGTTGACTTTGATTCTGATACTCGTTGACTGTGACCAGGTCAACGGTAGTACACTCGACAACAATTCCCCCGCCGTCCCTCAGAGACCAGGCTCAGGCGCAGGACGAGGCCATCAAAGCCCAACGGGGGGCGGCACTCGGTAAGTGGTTTCCAGGTTGTATCACTTCCTCAGGTTCATCTCTTATTACATCGCCATCGTAGTTATAGCATGCTTACTCTCGTGCAGCAAGGCTGGGGAAGGTGGTGGGAGCGGCAGTGACGCCCTTCGAGGTTGTGTATGACCCGAGGAGGTTCATGAGGAACGGGGTGGGGCCGGCCGTGGCGTATCAGTCGCGGCGGCCGGGGGCGGAGCAGGCAGAGAGACCGGCTGAGCAGCGGTTGCCGATGAAGACGGTGGCTGACGTGGCTCTGGACATGAGGGCATCGCCGTTCTACCTTGCTGCTGGCGGCAACGGGAGCGGTGGCGGTGGCGAGGTAGCGAGCTTGCAACCGACCAATTCCTCGTTACCGGGGCTCGCCGCTGCTGCCCACAGGAAAGTTGGCACTGCCCAATTTGGCATGTCCAGAATGTACTAGCCTCTTCTCTCTCTCACTCTCTATGTCTCTCTTTCTCTGCCTTTCTCTTTCTTTTGTATATCTGACAAAGAACCCTCTGTGAACTATAGCTGCCATCTGCTGCTGTGATGAAATGTGATGAAAAGCATAAAACAATAGTACTAGCCACCGCCAGTTCGATTCTTTTTCCTTTTCTGAGATGATATCATCTATTTGTGGCTGGCCATGAAGCCAAAATATGATTTTTCACCTGTGATTCTCGAGCTGGGTGCCTTGGCTTCGGCAAAGACTACTCATGGAATCAATCAATAAGTTTTCATCTGCTTACTGATACCCTGAAGTAAATTGTGTCCCTATTTCAATAATAATCAATATATACACTATAAACTGAAACATATAGCTTTTTGTAGCCATCAGATTTTGGCACTTGTATTTTGGACCTGGTTGGAGTTCAATGAGTCTCCCATTACTTAGGGCCACAAGACTGCCAATCTGTAGCGACCCACAAGTAAAACATCAAAAGTATCATTAAAATGCTAGTACTGTTTTTTATTTGAATTCTAATATTTCTCTGTTTTCAAAAAACAATAATTTATACACATCTTTTATTTTTAAGCTTTCATATCTTTGTCATTAGTATATAATGTGCACAATATTTACAACTACATCAAATGATCCATGGAGAAGGTTCTCTGCATTTGGGAGACTTAGAAAGCACCGAGTTAGTTAAGAACATACAGGAGTCCCCTTGTGCCAGGATTATATGATAATGATTGGCTGATAAAGCTTAAACATCTGAGTAAGACACATATTAATTACTCTTTATTACAGAAATCTGATTGACACAAGAGGAATGATCTCAGCCAAGAGGGCAATATCTGATGAATCAAAAATTAAGGTTAGATATGTCATTTACGGCTTCTGGTTTATACAGAAATATTTATAATTTTCTCACGAGCAAGGGTCGCAACTATTAATCCTATATTTGATTTCTACTTTTTTTAAGGATTTCAGTATCCATTTAAGGAAACAAATCTAATTTAACGAAATCAAACTAGTGAAAAGTAATTTAAAATAGTTATTAAAGGTCAGCAAATATTAATCATATTTAACCTAATTTACTCACATTTTATAGAATCAATTTGATAATTTTAATATGATTTTATAGATAAAATACTAATTAATTCTAATTTTAAAATACCTCATACGACATTTTGGGAGTGTTGGCTGACGAAGACGGAGAAGGACATGAGTGAATCGAACAGATGAAAGAGATGCTGTGATGTTTGCGATGGAGATGATGGTGGATACATGCTAACGAAAGGGGCGGGGGCGAGTGATGATAATTTTACCGCCACTGGTGCGACGGAGATGACGGAGTTGAAGGTGGTGTGCATGAGATTAGAAACCTAAACTACTGGTGACGATAACCTGGGAAAAAGGACGAAGATGTGAGTTAGAAAAAGACGAAGATTACACTAACCTCGTTGTCATGTGCCCAACAGGCTGAGTGGTAATTTTTCTTCTTGTGTCTTGATCTGAATGTCATTCCTTTGATCCTTCGCTCTTGGAGTACAAGAGAGTACACAAACAAGATTTGGAATGAGCAAAACACTCTGCTAATCATAATTAGGAAAAAATCGAAGGATATGTTTTTTCTAGATTGGGGAGTCTATTTCTAGATCCCAGATGGTGCATGGATAGTGGAGGGAAAATGTGGAACTACCCTCAAATTTTCAGCCTGAAACTCCATCTGGATCATTATTTATTTTGGAGCAATCTAAGCCATCCAATTTTTTCTCTCTCCTCCCAAGTGTATGGCAGATTGTCAACCTGGCACAAGTCTTGAGGAATGTTGACGTAGGACGACTATGGGATGGACGATTTAGGGCGGATGACGAGGCTATGGGTAGGAATGGGTTAAGGGATAAAACAATCCACAGAAATCACGGTCGATTCTCGGACGTAAAACCGATGAAATCTGGTGGTGCAGCTCCGACCCTTATCGAGGGCGGGAGTACTGTCTTCCCCCACCGCGACGATGCCTAAGCACCGAAATCAATACCTCGAATTCACGTCGCGAAGAAACACTCGAGAAAAGGAGAGAAGAAGAGGAAATCCAAGTCTAATTCTGACGGCGGTGGAAACTTCCCGAGAAAATACTGAGCGGAGAACACGTCGACACCACAGGGTTCAGGTATACCTCAGCACCGTAGTGCGTGTAGAGGCTGCAGGTAATTCTGCTGCTCGTGGCGACGCGCGGCGTGATACAGGCGCTCCGGCGTTGTCCGCCCTGGTTGGCGTTATGAAGCGGGACGCCGGGTCGGGCACGAACTCCCGAACTCGCGCAGCGCGCGCTTGAGGCGCCGCGACGGCGCGCAGCGCCACGCGACCGCGGCGTATGGAGGCGCACGGCGGCGCGGGGATGGCACGCGGTGGCGCGGCGGTCGCGCGCTGACCGCGCGGCTGCAGCGGTGATGACGGCGGCAGTGCGGCGGTGGTGGCGGCGGCGGCGACGGTGATGACGCAGCGGCGGCAGCGGCGGCGAAGGTTAGGGCAAGATGAGGGTAGGGCAATCCTCCAAGAAGAGTTAGAAAGAAAACTCAATTCTTGAATTATGATTGCCTAATGAGTTCTTGAAACAAATGACCTTATATAGGCCTTGGAGGAAAGAGAAAATAACTAGAAAATAAGACGCAAGGGAAAACATGCATCACGTCACGCCAAAGGGCAGTTGTGGATCTGCCTTTGGCGTCGTGTCATGACGCGCGTGGAGACGTGCGCGGGTGGTGACGTGGCGGACGACGGTTGTGGCGTGTTGACTTCTTCGTTGACTCCTGTTGACCGAGGTGGGTTGACTTCTGTTGACTTCATCTTTGGATCCGTAACGTCTGTGTTGACCCCGACTGCCTGCGGTGACGTGTCCCAGGCTGATGCATTGGCGTCCTCGCCATCAATTCCCCCGGGGTGCGAAGAACTCGACTCGCCGAGTAAGCAGCCGAGAGCTCAGGCCTGACCAAGTCTGGGCGCAGGCGAGCCAAGTCGTCCTCCGTGATCCACGTGTCCTCCATCGACGCTTTGTTCTGCCAACGAACAAGAAACTTCCGCACCATTCCACCTTTGGTGACGGTGATTACTTCGTCCAGTATTTCCTCGATGATTTCATGCCAGTCAGAAGGTAGAGACGGGGGAGTGGACAAGTCAAACTCGCTCACCAGAAAGTCCGCGGGTAGAACATGGCTATCAGACGAAGGAGGTGGGGCTTTAAAGGCAACTAAATCTGAGATATTGAAAGTGGTGCTTATTCCCCACGAAGAGGGTATGTTAACGGCATAGGCATTTTCCCCAACTCGTTTGAGGATCGGAAACGGCCCGGCACTACGAGCATGAAGCTTAGTAGCCCGCTTGGAAGAAAATCTCTCCGGCCTAATCCGCACCATCACCATATCACCTTCTTTAAATTCACGAAAACGACGGTGCAAATCTGCGGATTGTTTATATGAGGCATTACTATGGGTGATGCGTGTACGGATTTCCTCATGCAGACTTCTAATATGATGCGCAAATTCATGACCGTCATCTGAGACTCTAGCATGCGGTAACATTGGTATGAGGTCGGTAGGGGTACGTGGAAGGTGACCATGCACTATTTCAAATGGACTCATACTGGTAGTACGGTTGACTGATGCGTTATAAGCAAATTCGGCACGCGGAATGACAGAATCCCAAGACTTGAGGTTGTCTCCTACCAATGATCGTAATAGGTTGCCGAGGCTCCTATTAACGACCTCGGTCTGTCCATCAGTTTGGGGGTGGAAAGCTGTAGAGAATTTAAGCTTTGTTCCCAAAAGATGCCAAAGAGTCTTCCAAAAGTAGCTAGTGAATCGGACATCTCTGTCTGACACTATGCTCTTTGGAAGTCCATGGAGACGAACTACTTCATTGAAAAACAATTGAGCAACATGAGAAGCATCAGACGTTTTAAAACAAGGAATAAAATGAGCCATTTTGAGACGATCCACAACCACCATGATGGAATCATGGCGCTTGTTCGTCCTTGGAAGCCCTAGCACAAAGTCGATGCTCACATCCTCCCACGGTTTTTGAGGAACTGGTAATGGAGTGTAGAGCCCAGTATTCTGCTTGACCTGTTTGGCGAGAGCACACACACGACACTGGGACACTATATTAGCTACGTCTCGCTTAAGGGAGGGCCAGTAGAATCGATGCTCAACCATTGCGATGGTTTTGTCTCTCCCAAAATGACCACTAAGGCCTCCAGCATGTGTTTCCCATACGAGAAAGTCCCTAAGAGAGGAGCGTGGGATGCAAAGGCGTCGATCATAAAATAAGAATCCGTTTTCTAAGAGATAGTCTTGGTTAGCAGAATTCGGATTCTTGCCTAAAGTCAGCAAAATGGGAGCAAAATCAGGCAATCAGGGTACAGGTCTTTCATGTGATCAAATCCAATAACCTCAACCTTCATAACATTCAGCAAATGGACCCTTCGACTCAAAGCATCCGCGACTCGGTTCTCTACACCCCTCTTGTGTTTGAGGACAAAGGTATATGATTGAATAAACTCAACCCATTTAATGTGCCGCGAATTTAACTTCTGCTGGGAATGGAGATACTTAAGGGCTTCGTGATCAGAGTAGAGGACAAATTCTTTGGAGAGTAGGTAATGACGCCAATGACGTAAAGATTGGACGATCGCATAAAATTCTTTGTCATAGGTAGAATATTTGAGCTTAGCATCATTTAACTTTTCACTAAAGAAGGCGATGGGATGATTCTCCTGACTCAGGACCCCACCAATTCCTAATCCCGATGCATCACAAGCAACCTCAAATACTTTATCAAAATCAGGTAGTCGAAGAATTGGGGCTTGAGTCATTCTACGTTTGATCTCCTCAAAGGATCTTTGAGCTTCTATAGTCCATTCAAAATGAGTTCCCTTAAGACATTCAGTCAGGGGTGCCATGATGGTGCTAAAGTTGGATATGAAGCGACGATAGAACGTTGCTAGACCATGAAAACTACGAACATCATGCACACTTCTAGGTGTTGGCCACTGGGTGATGGCATCAATTTTGGCCGGATCGACGGATACACCTTGACCAGAGAGGATGAAACCTAAGAAAGAAACATGACTAACAAGGAAAGAACATTTTTGGGTGAGCGTACAACTGCTCGGTTTTTAAGACTTCACAAACTAAACGAATGTGTTGGAGATGATCTGGTGTGGATCTGCTATAGATAAGGATATCATCAAAATAAACAACCACAAAATTTCCTATGAACGGTCTGAGTATGTGGTTCATCAATCGCTGAAAAGTGCTAGGTGCATTGGACAACCCAAAGGGCATAACCTTCCACTCATAAAGTCCATCTTTGATCTTAAAGGCTGTTTTCCATTCGTCTCCCGGTCGGATACGAACTTGGTGATAACCACTCTTAAGATCAATTTTGGAGAAAACTGTCGAACCTGCCATCATATCAAACATATCGTCGATGCGAGGAATGGGAAATCTATACTTGACAGTAATCTTGTTGATGGCTCTACTATCGATGCACATGCGCCAACTCCCGTCCTTTTTGGGAGCTAGTAGTGCAGGGACGGCACAAGGACTGAGGCTCTCTTGAATGAATCCCTTGTCCAAGAGGTCTTGGACTTGACGCTGGAGTTCCTTGTACTGCGTGGGATCCATACGGTAGTGGGGAAGGTTGGGTAACGATGACCCCGGAACAAAGTCAATAGCGTGCTGAATATCGCGCATTGGAGGTAAGTCATTGGGTAAATCATTGGGGAAAACACTAGCGAACTCCTCAAGAAGCTGAGAGACCTCATGGGGTGGAGTAGAGGAGTCCTCGGGGGAGTGATCAGGAATCATGGCTAAGCACATAGTCATTTCACTATCAAGCTCTTTTTGAAATTGGGATCCACTAATAACACACAAGCCTATGGAAGTAGATTTCGAGACGGCCCTTTGCGGATTATGAGTGTAGGGATGCCATGTGAATTTCTTGCCCTGATGGATGAAAGAACAAGTATTACTCCGACCATAGAGGTGTACATCGTTATCATACAGCCAAGGGCGGCCGAGGATAATGCTGCCCACCTTCATGGGTAGAACATCGCATAAAATCTCATCTTCATAGGATTGGACCTTCAAGGGGAGACGGCATTGGTTTTTCACAGGGATAGAGGTAGCATCAATCCACGAAACATAGTAGGGGTGAGGGTGATCAATCAACGGTAGTCCCAAACGCGAAGTCATAACGTCGGAGACGACGTTAATACAGCTACCACTATCTACAATCGTCTTACACATCTTATCACCAATTTTGAAATACGTAAAATATGGACGTCCTCAATGCAGGGTTGTCAGTAGTAGGTTGAGTAAGATTGCAACGGACAATTCCTCTAACTGATGTAGATGGGTCATGACGAGGAAGAGATGGGGGGCAATCTGTGATGCCAATAAAGCTCACTAATCCATCATCAAGCACAAAATCATCAACAACATGGCTCTCTACTCTATATTCCTCTTCCTCTAGGGATGGCTCATCTAAGGTAGGCTCGCTTTCGAAGGGTTCCTGTCCAATGTGCAAGGCTCGAAAGGCATTGGGAAGCTCTATGACCTCGACCTTGGCATTTAAAACAAGTCAAGCCAGAAGGACCGAGTTGTGAAGAGTTGGATTGAGGAGGGGCCCTTGCGGTGGACTCGAGGGACGGTGAGCTACGAGTTGTCGGGGTAGGAAATGATTGAGTCGGAGCGGCGGGACGGTGTTCGGATGGAGTGCGGGTAGGGGTAGGAGCCCGGGGAGCTGGAAGTGGCGGAGCTGAGAGAGGTGGTAGTGGTGGTGCTGGAAGAGCTAAGGGAGGTTGACGCTGGATTGCACGGTTGGCATAAGGAGTAGATAAAGGGGGCCGATCGGTGAGAGCAGGGCGATGATACACAGGAGAATGATGTAAGTTCTGACACAGCTCTAGGTCTTCTACGATCTGGTAGGCCTGCTCTAACGTAGTGGCTTTACGGACTAGAAGTTCCGTCTCAAGGTGCGGGTTGAGACCTGTCCAGCGAGAAATAACAACGCTGGGTTCTCCTCAACACGACACCTCATGTAAAACTCCTCAAATTGGGTGATGTACTCGGAAACCGGACGTCTACCCTGTTGTAGTTTATGCCATTGGTCTAAGAGGTTGTCTAAGTAAGCTAGTGGTACATATTTTTCTCTGAGTTTGTCCTTCATTTGAGGCCAAGTATCGATGGGCGGCTCACGGCGGTTATAAATCGAAAATTCAAGGTTTTCCCAAAAGATTTTGGCTTGTCCTCCTAATCTCATCTCGGCGTACTGGACTTTCTGCCACTCTAACATATTGTACCACTTGAAATAGCTATTCAATTTTGACTCCCAATCGAGATAGTCTTTAGGGTCTCTAGATCCCTCGTAGTATGGGACATCGACTTTGACGCTACGTTGAATCTGCTGCCAGTGGTTGTCGTGATCCGCACGACGGTGATCGCGAGGAGGAACCACACTTCGGGTGGAAAGGATCGTTCCTGTCCGGACGACTCCCGTTCCACCCGCGATGTCTATCATCAGGCGGATAAGGATCATTCCGAGGGGGATGATTCCTATCTCGCTCTGGGATCCTCCCCTCCGGTGGATGGTAATCGTCTCGTAGTGGACGATTTCCATCGTGCACCGGGGCTCTCTCCAAGGGAGGGTAGGGATCGTTCCGCAAAGGATGATTCTTCTCCTGGCTTGGGGTCCTAGGCTCCGGTGGATAGTAATCGTCGCGACGATTCCTATCACGAACTGGAGTACGGGTATCCGGAGGAATCATATCGTCATGTTCGAGACGGTTCTGGTTTCGACTTCCGGATCTATCATCGGGACGTATAGGATCATCAACGTAACGATGATTCCTATCACGATCTCGAGCTCTAGGATCAGGTGGGTAGTGGTTCTCACGATCACGGCGAAAACGATCCGGGCCTCTATTTTCGAGTTGTTGAGTTCGGTCGCTCACCGCGTCGATCGAACTACTTAGACGGTTGTCCATGTTGGTCATTCGTGTATTCATATCACGAAAACCATCATGGAAAGCGTCTAGTATACGATCAACGTCCAGGCGAGAAGAGGACGGTGGAGTGGGTGACGCCAACTCATGGATAGGGGCTGACACCTCACGACCGTCTTGGGGTTGGTCTGTCATCGGAGCGGGAACTCGTTTGCCTGAACGCAAATGCATGCAAGGGGACTGACAAATGATGAATGAAGACGTCTACGTTGGCGGAAATGGCTGGGCGACAGGTTAGGCTCTGATACCAATTTGACGTAGGACGACTATGGGATGGACGATTTAGGGCGGATGACGAGGCTATGGGTAGGAATGGGTTAAGGGATAAAACAATCCACAGAAATCACGGTCGATTCTCGGACGTAAAACCGATGAAATCTGGTGGTGCAGCTCCGACCCTTATCGAGGGCGGGAGTACTGTCTTCCCCCACCGCGACGATGCCTAAGCACCGAAATCAATACCTCGAATTCACGTCGCGAAGAAACACTCGAGAAAAGGAGAGAAGAAGAGGAAATCCAAGTCTAATTCTGACGGCGGTGGAAACTTCCCGAGAAAATACTGAGCGGAGAACACGTCGACACCACAGGGTTCAGGTATACCTCAGCACCGTGGTGCGTGTAGAGGCTGCAGGTAATTCTGCTCGTGGCGGCGGCGTGATACTAGAACGGCGCCCGGCGTTGTCCGCCCTGGTTGACGCATGAAGCGGGACGCCGGTCGGGCACGACGAACTCCCGCGCGGCAGGCGCGGAGCGCCGAGCGCGAGGCGCCGCAGCGCCGAGTGCGGAGCGCCGCGAGCGCCGCGCGCGCGAGGCGCGGAGTGCGGCGAGCGCACTTTCGCGCGAGCGCTGCGCTTGAGGCGCCGCCGACGGCGCAGCGCCGCGACGCGCGGCGGAGGCGCACGGGCGGCGCGGGATGGCACACGTGGCGGCGGTCGCGGGCGCAGACCGCGCTGCGCGCGCCCGGTGATGACGACGGCGGCGGCAGCGGCGGTGGTGGCGGCGGCGACGGTGATGACGACGACGACGGCGACGGGAAGGTTAGGGCAAGATGAGGGGTAGGGCAATCCTCCAAGAAGAGTTAGAAAGAAAACTCAATTCTTGAATTATGATTGCCTAATGAGTTCTTGAAACAAATGACCTTATATAGGCCTTGGAGGAAAGAGAAAATAACTAGAAAATAAGACGCAAGGGAAAACATGCATCACGTCACGCCAAAGGGCAGTTGTGGATCTGCCTTTGGCGTCGTGTCATGACGCGCGTGGAGACGTGCGCGGGTGGTGATGTGGCGGACGACGGTTGTGGCGTGTTGACTTCTTCGTTGACTCCTGTTGACCGAGGTGGGTTGACTTCTGTTGACTTCATCTTTGGATCCGTAACGTCTGTGTTGACCCCGACTGCCTGCGGTGACGTGTCCCAGGCTGATGCATTGGCGTCCTCGCCATCAAATGTAAAAGTCAATTGATTCATTAAAAATATTTAAATAATTTCAAAATTATATTTTCTTAATTATAAAATAATTATCCTTTTTAATTTTACTTCAAAAAATTACATAATAAATACGAGAAAATCTAGGAAAATAATAATATCATATTGAAAATATAATAAACCCCATAAAATATTTAAATAAATCTAAATAAATATTTTCTGACTTGTGAAATTATTTTATTCATGAAATTAATATCAGAAAATTATTTTAAAATATCATAAAAGAAAGAGAAAAAGGAAATTCATTATAAAAGCGAAATAAATCATTTTAAACTATAATAACATGGATTTATGATAATCTTAAGGCAAATAAACACATAATGTGCATGGCTTTACTATCAAAATTAGCATGTTATTTGTGATTATCAAATACCTTCCAATTTAATGATTTCTAGTCCCATAAGAATGCTCATTATGTTCTCGTTAGGTTGTCCATTCACCTTGGAAACAAATGAGGACATGCGTATGAAGTGTTAAACATATCAATCACGTATTTATCATGAATACTCTCTATGACAATTTAGACACTAGAATTTTTGAGGAATGCATGGAAATGCCCCTCTTGGTGTGCAAAGAACTGGTAGTCATGAGGTGTGAAGCCTACTTCTTTCCAGGTATGATACTATAACCCTGGAATTTTTTCACTTCACACATTTAACATTGTGGGCCTCACACCTCTTGCAAGCAAGACCACTTTCTCATGGGCAGCGGCTACTTAGTGTTTAGGTTCCCCATTAACTTCCTCCTATCATAAAGTCAATAATACACATTCTTCTCCTCCTGTATAAGCACAAAATATCAAATGTGTACCAATGAACGTGGGGAATGAGGTTCCTATCTGACTATAGGTGAAAAAGGAAGAGAATGGTGGATGGTTTAAAGATAGTGTAATGATAAGTAAATGATACTCAGATAACTTACTCCCAGTAACAGATAAATGAGTATACTACACCAGAAAAATGTACGTAAAGATGAAGATGGTGGATAATATATGTGCATGTCCACCTAAGAAAATGATGATAAAAATAATGATCAACACATCCTTATAGAAACATGCTTCCAAATAAAGAAACAACATTGTTTTTTATATGGGTTTCCCTTTTTTCTGTTTTTGTCTATTTTCTTATTTTCTTCTTCTTATTTGTATTATCTTTTCTGCAAAGGGGTGAGCAGCAAGAAAATGGAAGCTTTAAAAAAAAATTAAAGACATGTTGATAAAATAGAAATCTCTTGGCACAAATCATCCTATGCTAGTGAGAAAGAGAAGAATAGATTGAGAAGATGTTGATGAAAATAATGAACAAGGCAAAAATTCAAGAAAGACTGATATCATAAGGAGGAAGAAAATAATGAACTTGGGAGTAATGCATATCAGTAGTAGTAGATATGATAAGGGAGAGTTATGTTACTATAGGGATAATCAACAAATGGGTTAAATGGTTAAAGGTAAGCTAAGGAAAATGTGTGAAGATTATATATAAAGGTTTGAAGGATACTTTTTGGTGGCTCAAAGAATGGTGATTTATGCTTTAGGACTTGAAGAAATGCATAAACCTATGCCAAAAATAACATTCAACTAGCAGGTAAGAAAGACACATAAGTAGGGTAGGATTATAAAATTTGATGGTGAAGTGGGGGTTCACACAAGTCACTCATCACTCCATACATGATTATAGTACTTCAACCCTTTGATTTTCATGTTTATTCCGTCACCATACCAGATACCCTCACCATTTGGGAGTTGTCCACGCATTGTATAAAATAGTAGTTTCTACCATCTAAAACATGTTGATGACCTGCTCTCAGAGTCCAACTTCTATACACATACTCCAATGCTCAAATCTAAATGGACTTCATAAGGTGCGATTATAATGTTACACAAGTTCATAAGAAAATTTACCCCCCAATTTAGACTGATGCATGACATTTGAGGACAAATGTCACTGTTTACATACTAACACCTCCCCTTTACTATTTCATGCATGGACCACAATGCATAAGAAATAGAAGAATTGTAAACTGAACAGGTATTTATAATATAATACTAATTTGAATCTTGTGATGTGGGACCCGTGAGCCAAAGTGAAATATAGGCATCCATGAACGAGATGTATTTGGTGTCTCAGGTCTTAGTACCACTTACTAAATGAATCAAACTGATTGATGTTTAGGTAGAATATCATTCAGGGATCCATACATATCAATTCATAGAACTCTTTTCCTAAAGAGGAGTGCCTACTGTCCGTCTTTAGTGTCTCTACACGAACAGCCATAAGATGCAGACATTGATTTTGTGAGAACTGTTTCATTGAATCTATCGTAAATCATCCTGCAAAATGGCTATTTCATTTTCTCTTTGATTTTACAATGCTCTCATTTTTTCCATCTAAATTATTCAATACTTTATCAAATGGTATCATTCTAGATAATAAGGATTTGTATAGATATTATATACAATCAAAGGTTAAAAAAAGCCTCCAGAGAATGGTCTTTAGAACAAGGTTGATGTCATTAAAAATCTTGAGTCATAGTATTCTCCCCCTTGTAGCTTCTACATTACTATATCAAATGGCACAATTCTGAAACCTATGTATCTTTATGAATGTTAATGATAACCTTTCACTTCAATAAAAATTCAGAAAAACTTTGCACAAATCTCCAAATGATAATCTTCAGACCAAGGTTGTTGACATTATCGATTCTATGGTGAAAATGCAATAATAAATCAGTACTGAAGAGAGAAATTTTTTAATTTTAAGAGAATGAGATTAATTCCGAAGTGCTTATTCAAGCAAATAGAATTCCCTCAGATGTCAGATTTGCGTTATTAAAACCTGCATAAAAATGCAATTTCAACTCCAGTGGATATCATATTATATTATCAAAAAACTTAATTTTGAATGATCACTCAGAAGCACCCTGTGTATTTCTATGAAGCTTACTGTTTGTATATATATATATTCTGTGCATTTATAAAGAAGGCCATAATCTGAAGCTTACTATTTGTAGTGATATATATTGAGAGAGAGAGAGAGAGAGAGAGAGAGAGAGAGAGAGAGAGAGAGAGAGAGAGAGAGAGAGAGAGAGAGAGAGAGAGAGAGAGAGAGAGAGAGAGAGAGAGAGAGAGAGAGAGAGAGAGAGAGAGAGAGAGAGAGAGAGAGAGAGAGAGAGAGAGAGAGAGAGAGAGAGAGAGAGAGAGAGAGAGAGAGAGAGAGAGAGAGAGAGAGAGAGAGAGAGAGAGAGAGAGAGAGAGAGAGAGAGAGAGAGAGAGAGAGAGAGAGAGAGAGAGAGAGAGAGAGAGAGAGAGAGAGAGAGAGAGAGAGAGAGAGAGAGAGAGAGAGAGAGAGAGAGAGAGAGAGAGAGAGAGAGAGAGAGAGAGAGAGAGAGAGAGAGAGAGAGAGAGAGAGAGAGAGAGAGAGAGAGAGAGAGAGAGAGAGAGAGAGAGAGAGAGAGAGAGAGAGAGAGAGAGAGAGAGAGAGAGAGAGAGAGAGAGAGAGAGAGAGAGAGAGAGAGAGAGAGAGAGAGAGAGAGAGAGAGAGAGAGAGAGAGAGAGAGAGAGAGAGAGAGAGAGAGAGAGAGAGAGAGAGAGAGAGAGAGAGAGAGAGAGAGAGAGAGAGAGAGAGAGAGAGAGAGAGAGAGAGAGAGAGAGAGAGAGAGAGAGAGAGAGAGAGAGAGAGAGAGAGAGAGAGAGAGAGAGGAGAGAGAGAGAGAGAGAGAGAGAGAGAGAGAGAGAGAGAGAGAGAGAGAGAGAGAGAGAGAGAGAGAGAGAGAGAGAGAGAGAGAGAGAGAGAGAGAGAGAGAGAGAGAGAGAGAGAGAGAGAGAGAGAGAGAGAGAGAGAGAGAGAGAGAGAGAGAGAGAGAGAGAGAGAGAGAGAGAGAGAGAGAGAGAGAGAGAGAGAGAGAGAGAGAGAGAGAGAGAGAGAGAGAGAGAGAGAGAGAGAGAGAGAGAGAGAGAGAGAGAGAGAGAGAGAGAGAGAGAGAGAGAGAGAGAGAGAGAGAGAGAGAGAGAGAGAGAGAGAGAGAGAGAGAGAGAGAGAGAGAGAGAGAGAGAGAGAGAGAGAGAGAGAGAGAGAGAGAGAGAGAGGAGAGAGAGAGAGAGAGAGAGAGAGAGAGAGAGAGAGAGAGAGAGAGAGAGAGAGAGAGAGAGAGAGAGAGAGAGAGAGAGAGAGAGAGAGAGAGAGAGAGAGAGAGAGAGAGAGAGAGAGAGAGAGAGAGAGAGAGAGAGAGAGAGAGAGAGAGAGAGAGAGAGAGAGAGAGAGAGAGAGAGAGAGAGAGAGAGAGAGAGAGAGAGAGAGAGAGAGAGAGAGAGAGAGAGAGAGAGAGAGAGAGAGAGAGAGAGAGAGAGAGAGAGAGAGAGAGAGAGAGAGAGAGAGAGAGAGAGAGAGAGAGAGAGAAAGGGAGGGAGGGAGAGAGGGGGAGGGAGATAGAGATAGAGAGGGAGGGAAGGAGAGAGAGATACATAGGGAGAGAGGGAGGGAGGGAGAGATAGCGGGAGAGAAGGTTATTTAAAATTTCTGCTAGATCAGCCTATTTGGGCTTCAAAAGAGAAAATTTTAATTTTTTCTATTTCAGAAAGTCAACTGTCAAATGCATTTAATGTGAGAGAGAAAAATAAAAAGCATAGTTTCCTCAATTTAGAATTAGCACACTTACAACTTTATTATTCACTTCATAAACCATAAAAGGTAAAACTAATAATTGCATTTTCTATGTTTTTAAACATATTGATAAAATGAAAAATGCATGTATATTTTCATAGATTTTAGATGTTTCTGGTATTATTAATTTAGAATTTATCATTTTATCACTCTAATTAACTAAATATTTATGCACTAGCTATAAATTCTAATTTTTGCACATTATGGTTATTTTTGACTAAACTCCTTGACTTCTTTGAAGTCAAGCAATTGTAGTACTGATGAGTATTCTATAGTTTCACTTGTGCAGAAATTTACATGAATGAGAAGATGGTAATTCTTAAAGAGCTGGAGAATTTGTGTGAGCTTAGTGATTCTACAAAGATGCTTGAAGGGATCAAGTGGAGTTGTGGACCTTCAAAAGAGAAATCTGAGGAATATGAGCCACTACTTGACCTGTACATTGGGATATCAAAGGCCTTATCAAGAAAGAAGCCAAAGATTACAAGGTGAAGCTCCCAATTAGTGGAGAAAAAGAGGAAAAATGGCAAGTAAAGATAATAGAAAATGCCCAAAAGGGTATTTTAATAATTCATCCAATTTATAAATTGACTTTTTCTCCTTCATTTTCCCTCATTCTGGACGTGCTCTAGCAAGTGGCTGGCCAGAAGGACAAGGCATTTTTCAGAATCCAGGTTGTTCAACCTACTTAATGTAAGTTTATTGAAGTTTTCTCTTAATCTTATCTCTTGTTTGCATTGAAAAATGCATGATCCTGGCAATATATAAGGATCCATACTTGCGAGGAAGCATTGAGGGCTCAGTAAACTTGCATTGAGGCTTTAGGATCTTAGATTTCTACTTTCTCCATCATTTCCCATCCATTTACCCTTAAAATCTATCACTTGCCCACTCTAAACACTCATTTTCTCTACTTTCTCTCTCTAGAATAGGTTTTCTCCCTCTCTACTTCACTTGCACTTTCAAATTCTACCTCAAACTCCTACACTCTCTCTTCATTTTCTCTCTCTATCTCCTCATTCTGGCCTTTTATCTCTCTAGAATTGGTTATTTCTCTCTCTAGATCTTCATCCATATACATATTTCATCCCCCAAAGTTTCCATAAAAAATTCTTTATTACACCTTCAAATTCCCTCTCAAACTCTCTCTACACCATCTCTTCATTTTCTCTCTCTATCTCTTCATTTTTCTCTCTCTATCCTCTCATTTCAACCTTTCTCTATTTAAACACATTTATATATCCCTCTAAAATATCTCCCTATCTCTCTTTAGATCCTCAAGCATTCCCCACTTCGAATCCCAAAAAAAGTTGCATTTAAATATCACTTTTTGTTATCTCAAAAATCAAAATTTCCCTCTTCTAGCTGCCACAATGCGCTGCCGTGTGGTGCTTGTGCGGCAGCGACAGCTCTCTGACCCGCCCGTCTGCGCACGGGCAGCCCACACAACCGCAGGGCACATGGTAGCCCTGTGCAGGACTTAGCCAAATCGGCTAAGTCCTGACCATTGGGTTAAGCCCAATAGGGTTTAAGCCCATTTGGCTAAGTCCCCACTTAGCCAAACTGGGTTGAGCCTTAGTGGGGTGACCCACTAAGGCTAGCCCTGTACGGCCACACCAGGCCCGCCGGCCCAACTGGTCCGCCGCCGCCGCAGCCACCGCCACTCCGCCGCAGATCCGCCGTCGCTCCGCCGCCGCTCCGCCGCCGCTCCGCCGCGCTTCCGCTGCCGCCCGCCGCCGCTCGCCGCTCCGCTACGCCGCCGCTCCGCCGCCGCTCCGCTACGCCGCCGCTTCCGCCACTCGCTTCCGCCACCGCTCGCTGCCGCCGCCCGCCGCTTCGCCACCGCTTCCGCTACGCCGCTTCCGCTTGCCGCCGCCGCCAAAGCCGGCGTTTTGTCGCGCTGCCGCTACTAGCGCCGCTGCCGCCGCCGCTGCCGCTGCTGCCGCCCGCCGCTGCCGCCACTGCCGCCGCCCGCTGCCGCCGCCGCCGCTGTTCTTGTTGCTCGCGCGGCTGCTCTGCCGCTGCCGTCCCCGCTCTGCCGCTGCCAGCCGCCGTCATCGGCAATCACCAGACCAGGTAAGTTTTATATTTTTAGTATTTAAATATTATTAAAAAAATCAGTAAAAATCATAAAAATAGAAAAAAACTATTTTCTGCATTTAAAAATTCTGAACAAATTAGGAAAAATCCTGAAAATTCATATAATCAAGTTACATTGATTTTAACATCTAAAAAAGTTCTAAAGAATCTTTAACTCTCGTTTTTAGTATTTCTAGCCATTTATGATGTAAATTAAATTCCAAAAAATTCTAAAAATATTTATTTTTGATTTCTTTTGTTAAGAAAAATTAGTGTTTTGTGTTTTTCTCTGTATTTCAGATTTAATTTAAATCATAGGAAATTATATAAAATACCTAAAAATCTAGAAAAATACCAGAAATTGTGTTTTTTACTTTTAAAATCATTTTCAGCACCCCAAGCTTGAGAAAAAATTCTGAAATTAAATTTCTGACTCTCTGTGGATGGACCCCTTACTTTCCCTGTATTGATTATAGAGTATTTTAAGTGGAAATTTTTCATAAATGTAGTTGGCTAAGTCTGAATCAAAACAACGACATAAAACCCCTAAATTTGGACTTATCACATGTCAATGCCAAGTCACATGTTTAAACACATATTATGTGGCGGTTAAGACAATCATACCCCATGTTTAATTTAAGTTCATTCAAAAAAATATTTATCCAATATTATTCTAGTTTGATGTTTATAATGAAGTGCATGAGCGTGCAATGACCTATTGAATTTTGATGAGATCATAATATAGTGATAATTTATCTTTAAACATGCATTTTAAAGATTCCTATTCGATGGATAATCAAGATAGACATCAAATTATCTTGATAATTACCACCACCTGATTCAACAAATTTGATTATTATGGCAGATCTTGTGGTTGTTAGTGTGGAGAAAATAAGGACATATAATGCGTGTTTTTGGAGTAAGAGTTTACTGAATTGATCTGTATGAATCCTTGAATGATATTATACCAAAAATTTTAATCAAGTTGATTCATGTCATGGTTGTATAAGTGATCTATTGACCTGATGCACCAAGGACATCTCATGGATGGATGACTATTATTTAACTATAGCGTACCAGTCTCTAACCATGGGATTCAAATAAATCTTAGCTCAAACATAATAATAAGTATACAGAGGCGATTGAGTAGTCAAGATAAAATTGTCCACCCTCTGAATAAGATGAGAATGACTCAAGGAAGATGATGCAACTAAATTCTTTGGTAGGGTAGTGGGGATGTTGGAGAAGACATTCTCCAATGATGCCCTCAACATTCAAGTACTAACCGAATGATGGATTAGGGTTTGATGGTTAAACATACTCTAAGTTGTTGGAGGGTGTCACACGGATGAGGATTATATGTGTAGGGTAACTGGTTACAATAAAGGTTCTCTGCGCGAGTTCAACACTACTCTATATCTTCTGGAACACAAGGTCAAACTTGCCACCCACATGCTAAAAGATTAACTTATCTATTGGGTTAAATTGATCCTCATTTAGTTAATTTGTATGGTAATATAATTAATTAATTAGGTTGAATAAAAAATGTTATTGGGTCATAAAATTTATTAACTAGAATGATACATGGGCCTAGAGGGTCACACACAAAATATTATCAAGGCCAAAAATTTTTGTGAGAAAAATGAAGTATAAATAAGGGAGGGGCATCTATTTTAAGCACCCAGGCCAGGAAGATCTAGGTACCCCAAATTTCTTCATTCTCATTTTCTCCATTCATCTAAGAAGATGTCTTCATGGTGAGAAGACCTACAAGAGCTTTGAGAAGAGTTGGAGTAGAAAAGCCGATATCCAAGAGCACCTTGATTGCATGAATACTTCTAGAGGGCAAACAAGTGAAACTCTTCAGAAAAATCTCCAAGGGAGAAACAATGATTATAAAATTACAAAATGATATCTCCTCTGCATATGTACTAAACCCAAAAACTAGAAAAGGGAAAATTATGTCAAGTATGAGTAGATTTCCCTAGTGTCTCAGTCTTATGGGATCCTTTACAAGGATTAGGAACGTCATGCGTCATGCCTTATCCTCAATGGATCTAAGAAAAAGCATAAGAATAAAGCCATGAATGGGCATTCATAACAGTTCTCTATCATGGGTCATCCCTAGCTCTCTCCGTAGAATATTAAACTATCCTCGCTTCAAGGTTTACTGAAGTGTCTATAATCTGCTTGCCAGTTGAAAAGAAGTGAAGATCAATAACCCCTTCTATGTTATGATCTTTAACGAAGTGATGTTTCGATTCAATGTCCTTAATGCATAAGTATATCTACAATTTTTGACCAAACTAATGACACTCATAAAATAGGTATTTGATCCAATGGGACCCCATAGTAAGTGTTATTTTTCCCAATGATTTCGAGCAGAACACAATTCAATTGTTATGTAGTCAGCCTCTATCGTGGAAAAACTACATAATTTTGCTTCTTAGATGTCCAAGAGATGATGCATCCCCTAGAAATGCACAATGCCATTTGTGGGTTTTCTATCAATTGTGGATCCCGAAAATTTTGAATCGCAGTAGTTGGCCAATGTCAAATCTTGATTCTTAGGGAACAAAATTCCAAGATCAGTGGTCCCTTTAATCTATCAGAGTATTCTCTTTACTGCCTGCACATGTGAATTTTTGGGATCACATTAGAAATGAGCACAAAGATGTACACTTAAGAATATATCTGTTCCACTTCACAATAGTAATCTAATCATCCTTGTTAGTTTAGGTGGCTAATGAATAACCTAATAGAGGGGAGTGAATTTGGTTATATATTTATATTATATTTTTATTTTTAATTAGCCTTGGATATTTCTTCCTAAGAAATGAGGTAGGGTAAATGGGAGAGACAGTTATTTTTTTTAGACAACTTAGGCTAATCCTTAATGCTGTTTGGGGGTATCCATCCCGAGGCGAGTGGGAGGATGAACTGTATCTCCACAGGCGCGATGGTGTGCAGGCTCGCGCTATGGGCATCGGGTGCCTGCAGGCCAAGGGGCAGAGTCCACAGGGGGGCTCCGCAGCAGGCAGGGCGGCCACGAGCAGCGCTCGCATAGCGCGAGTACGGGCAGCTATAGACAGCATGCATGACGGTGCCAGTGCAGGCAAGGCGGAACATCAGCGGCAAGGCCTCGCGCGTGAGAGATGCGGGCGGAGTGCTAGCAAAGTCTGGTGCGTGCAGAGTGGACACAACAGGTGGCGATTGGAGGGGCTGAATCCGCGATGGGCAGCCGGCGGGAGTGAGTTGCACCGGTGTCGGAGGATGATCGCCGGAACTCGCGTGCCGGGGCGTCGAACGGACTGAGGAAGGCCGGGAGCGACATCGCACACCCCGCATGTCCGCTGGCTGGGAAGAGATGCACCGACGGCAGAGACCTCGTTCGCGGTTGCATTGGCGGGGTCCAATCATCGGCGGCGGCAGCTCAGGCGGCGATCAGGTTCGCGGTAGACATCTGGTCTCCACTTAAGTGACACCGCCGGTCTCCCCCTTCTTTCTTCCTTCTCCCCTTCTCCCTCCTCCTCTCTTCTCCCTTCCTCCCCTTTCTCCTCCCATTTTTCCCTACTTCTTCTCCTCCTTGATCGTGAGCGGTTGCCCTCTTGTTTCAGAAAAAACTCTCTTTGAGAGAAAACGAGGGTAAGTTTTAGGGCGCCCATCCTGTCCCTTTTATGGGGGGGTTGGATGGGCCTTACCACAACAAGCCCAATACCAAAAAAAAAGGAAAAAAGAAGAAAAAGGAAAAGATAAGGGAAAGAAAAAAAGAAAGGAAGAGAAAGAAAAGGGGGAGAAGAGGGAATTGTCTACCCCTTTAGTGGTGGTGGAGGGGAAATCCTTATAGGTTGGATTCCCCTCACTACAACGAGTACGGAGAGATGAAGAGGTGGGGAACAAGAGATAAAAACGATGGAAAGGAAAGAAACACGGATGAAGTCTGAACAAAACAACAAAGGAAAGGAAAAGATAACGAGCCCGTTACCCGGGATATTTGAAACCGGGCATGCGCATCGTCGCTTTAGCTTTCCGTGCGAGCTGGACGCAAACTGGCGGTGATGTCGATGACAAGGTTGACATCTCCGAAGACGATCTTGAGGGCTCAGGCTGCGTCGGGCCATCAGAGAGGCTCTCAAATCTGGCTTGCACGGGTGCTTGAAATGAGAGCCCTTTCCCTCTTTATATTTCACTTAAAGTTTTTTTTTAAAAAAACCCTAAAAGTAAAATATATCCACCAATGCCCTTATGACCTTATGCGTGTGACCCTCGAGGCCCATGTATCATTCTAGTTAATAACTTTAGTGACCCAATAACAGTTATTGACCAACCTTATTAATTAACTATATCAACATATAGATTAATTAAATAAGGATTGATTCAACCCAATTGATAGGTTAAGTTTCCAGCCTGTGGGGTGCCAAGATACAGATCATGCTCTAGAAGATACCGAGTAGTGATGAACTCTCTCATGGAACCTTTACCGAGTAGTGATGAAATCGTATGTATAATCCATCATCCGCGCGAGACTCTCGAATGACTTAGGTATGGTTTATCGTCAAACCCTTATCCCTCATTTGATTCATATTGATGCGTAAAGGAGATCATTGGAGAAGGCCTTCTTCAATATCCTCACTACGCTGGCCAGAGATTTTTCTGCATCGTCTTCCTTGAGTTGATCTCCTCTTATATTGAGGGGCGATGATTCCATGAGCTTCTTACTACATCGAAGCTATGACTTATTTGAATCCCATGAATAGAGGCTCGCAATTCGTAGTCAAAATGTAGTCGTCCATTCACAAGATGTCCTTGATGTCTCAGGTCAGTGGATCACTTATACAACCATGACATGAATCAACTTGATTGACGTTTAGGTATAATACCATTCAGGGATTCGTACGGATCAATTCACTGAACTCATTCTCAAAAGAGCACCCACTATCTGTCCTTAGTGTCGCCACACTAATAGCCGCAGGATCAGCTATACTTATCAAATAAGTAGGATCAGCTAGTGCTATTCTATCCGGATAATTCGATGTCCGTCTCGACTATCCATCAAATAGGAATATTTATAATAGATATTTAGAGACTAGTGATCACTGTGTTATGATCTCATCATAATTCACTATGTCATTGCACATATTCATGGAATTCATTATAAACATCACACGTAATAATAATGAACACAAATATTTTATTCAATGAACTTAAGATGGTGGTGTGATTGGCTTTACGGCCACATAATATCCATCATACCTACCATCTTGCCTTTCAAAGATGCCCACCTGTATGTAACTATTAACCATTCTCCAGACAAGACACAATCTTAGGGTGTGCTTGTGGCTTAGATGCAGAGATAATCCCTTCATAAACCTATAAGTTTTGAAAAATGAAAATGACCAATCTCTTTACACCAATATAAAGAAATAAAATCCTTGTTCAAGGAATCCTCGATTTCTTTGGCTGAAGTCTCTTTGGCACACTTTCGTGATTGCCCCTATATCCTGGACTTGTGATGCACAGACATGAGATTAGGAAATCGACCATCTTGCGGCATTCTGAATTGTGACAACATGTACATGTACAATTGAAAAAAATAAATTTAATAAAAAAATTAAATTTCATAATTTTTTTCTAAATATCTGAGAATATGATATACATTATCAAGTAACTCAAATTCATGTTAGACTTTCATTAGTATATTGTCCATTATTTCCATAGAATGTAGGCGCATTCTTGCGTAGAGGCCTGTGTGTTAATTGTAGAGGACATGTTTGTATACTTGGACTCATTTTTGGAGATTGATTTTGTAGCGTGGACATTGCACGCATCATGAGTGGTGATGCCCGACCCTTATATTTAAAGCCAATGCCCTCTAAGTGCTTATGCTCACCGACGCGCAAACACGATAGGTCTGAGCAGGCTGCGCATAGGCCACGGGCGCTGCACGTGCTGGCCGCCGAGGACGTATGGGCACAGGCCGCCAAAAGCTTGAGTGCATGGGCCTGATGGGTTACAACATTCACAGGTGAGGGCCACGCGCCAAAGGCCCAGGGCAGGAGACATTCTACCAAAAGACTAAGGTATGCCATAGAGAGCACAAAGATGGCTGCGGGGCATCACTATGGGTAGTGCTATAACGCTTAGGTGCCAAAGCTTGGGGCAGTGAGCACAGTGGCTTGAGGGACACCAAAGCACAGGTGCTGGTGGTGCGTCAAGCGTTAATGTTAGGATCAAGCATAGGGTTGTGGCATATGGACTTCGGGGCGTGTGGTACAACTGACCCGTGAATGCACCGAGGCCCATGACCCATGGGCACGTGGTCTCAGGCGAATCTCCCCTATCTTTGTCTCTCATATTGGATTTCTTCTCCCAAATTGTGGTTGGAGGCCTAGTGCATTAGAGTGTAGGAGAGAGAGTTCAAGGGTGATCAAGATTCTTGGAGAAAGAGAACAACTTGGCCCTTGGGGAAAGTGACAACAAGGTTTGTGTGATATCCTGAATGTTTAATTTAATTTTTCTCACCTTCAAGCTTAGACTTCAAGCTTTACAAAGCATCAAACAACACTAAAAAAATTCATCGTATAGAAAACGTTACAACATTTTCAGTCTACTACACGTCCGACGAAGCATCGCCGAATTGTCATAAAATTTAACTAGGGGTAAAGTAATGTTGTTTTGAACTAAAGTTTAATGAATCTATTTATTACCTTATTCATAAAATTTAATTATTCAGTGATTATCAAAGGTCATGTAAAATAATATTATTTTAGGGAAAGAACTATCTCTATTGGGTGAGTTCACAAAGGTGAGAAGGTTTACGTATAGTGTATGAGTAAGTGAATGGGTTAAGGTAATAATAAAGATATAAGTAATGGTGATTTGAGAAGACGGAACAAGTATTAAATTAGAAGTAAGTCGTGATCAATCAAGCTGGAGAGAGAGAGAGGGTATGATACACTCTAGTTCAAGAAGGCCTAATATGTCGCGATGAGGTTGGGTGGTCAAGCAACTATTTTCAGGACAACCTTGAGTTTTTTAATCTATAACCAATGAGATGATCATACATATACTTGGCTATGAATGAGGGATAAGCTTCATGAGAAGTATGTGCTCGTCACATAATCGAGTAATCTTTTAGCAGGGCAAACACCCAATGGCCAAATATATTACATAGTTTGAGTATTTTTACATGAGATTTAAAGTAGAATTGAACCCTCACATTGTCAGTTACCGTCTCTAGACTGACCATAATATCTAACTTGAGATTGGGTTGCTCTAACAAAAGTCTTCTATACTTGATCAGTCCTACCAGATTATAAAAGATCCCAAAGTTTTCCAAACTCATGATAACACCTCTTTTATTAGTGGCTGTCCAGCTCCTTATGAAAACACAATCCCTCCTACGCTATCCAGTTTTATACACACTCTTTAACTACACATCCACATGCATCTGTAGCTACGCGTACCTATTCCTCTAGGGGTATATATGATTCTGCTCTTTCTCCAATATTTCCTACCCTTTACCTACTAGTAGTGGCACCTCATCCCTAGATTTTAAAGCTGGAGTACCTATCCATCCGTTCCCACCTGAGTTCACCAGGTTTATCTGACATGTTCAAATGCCAAGTATGTGACCATACAGTCTCCTAGCGCATATCTATAGCATTACTCATTAAAAAAGGATTATTCACAAATTGAATATCATATTCATGATCAGATTGTTGATGAGGAAGATACAATTGTGATATTTATGCTGTTTATGAACACATCAATGATGATTTAGTACGTTTTATTGGTACCATTGATTACCCGTGGTCACTACCTTGACGTGTGACAACATGCATTTTTAGTACCTTAATCTGATCATATTTACATGCTTATTTGCATTATGTTACTTATATTTGCATGTTATCAAGCTTAAAATGATTAAATCTATTTCAGAATGATGTTCTGAATTTTCTGCATTTTTATATATTTTTGGGGATTTTTAAGACAATAGATTCTGAAAGAATATAATTTTCTGAGTCAGAATATGATTTTTCTGGATTTTCTCGACATTAAACTTGGAAAATATGATTTTCTATATATATATATTTGATGTATTTTTTGGCATTTTATTCTATTAAATATGAATTGTTGAATTTATGTTGAACATTTTTGTTTCACGTCGCCACTTGTCACCATTCGATTCGTTGAATGTTGATGAATCAGAATTAACGATAATGATTGGCGGTAGCCAATCATTTGGATACACCATTATGGTATCACGAAAAGTGACGCCATAACGGCATTCAACTAACAAATTATATTTTTACTTTTTTCTGACGCAAGGGCAATGTGGACCAGTTATTAAAAAGGACGGCCTTTTTTACTATGAATGTTGCATGCCGAGGAGCAAAAAGACAAAATTCTACTTTTCTTCTCTCCCTCCAGAAGTCAACAATGTCGGCCAGCGACATGGCTTCACGATAAGGCGCCATGTGTACATGTGATGCCCACATGTGCACCTGGTGTGCACATGTCAGATTTTAATTAATCTAAAAAGGGAAGTCATTGATGTGGCATGCGCTGACATGACACCATGTTAGCTGCAAAGAATATTAAAGTAGAATCTATTTGAATAATGTAGTTAATTATTCTCTTTTGTCTTTCTCCAACCACTGATACACATGACGACTCCAAAAGACGTAAGCACAAAAGATGATGCAGCATGGAAATTTCAACAACATGATGGTTCAACAAAAACGGAAAAAGATGAAGCAGCAGCGACGCTGATGAGGAGAGAGAAAGAAATCAAGGACTAGGATTGCTCCAACTTCAAACGGCAATATCTGATGATCTACAACTCCGATTGAGATGAAATTTCGGCACTGCTTTGTCTCCCCATCCTCGTTCCATCCATACACTCTGATCTATAAATTGATGCCTGGATCACTGTAAAATTTGTCTTAAAATTTCTTCCTACTTGTGTGGGCTGATTGAACTATAGTGAGTTCAATCAAGTATGTTCTTGGTGTCTTGGGTGTGTGGGAATAAGCATTAAAGAAGAAGGGGAGCTCACCGGCACTCGCAAATCACCATGATCCTGGCAGAAGATAAGGATCTAAGGTAAGTTTATTCGTTTTACATTGCTCTTTTCCCGACATCGTTGGTATCATAATTAAAATTCAGTATCATTTTTTCACTATAATCCGACTTCATTACATACCCATTATCTCGTCTCATGCTCTACCATCACATTGTTCACTCACTCCATCACTCTCGTATCCATCACATCCTCTACCTTATTCCCGTAACACGTTTCATAATTCTATGTTCATGTCCTCTTTTCTTTGCTGATTTTAAGTATGAATTATAACTATTACAGCATTTTACCCAATATCACTATCTTGCTTATTATATTTCGTCTTTCTCTTTTGTCGTATCATTTGTCAAGATATTAAGAAAATTAAATCATCTTTTCATGTGGAGACTAGCCATTCTCATCACTTTCTAAGTATTCCTAAGTACGGGTAAATATATTTTTATTGAATAACCTCAATTGCCAACAACGAATTAAAACCTAAATTTGAGATTATCAACATTATCTATCTGCTTCATCAAGGACAACCAACCCTCTAAAAATGATTCTGCATTGAGAACATCCATAGCTTATACTCACGTTAATATTAGTTATAACAGGTGCATGGCGATTATCAAGAGTCATAGTTACATCAATGGTGTTTCAGATATGATGATTTTACATTTGGGATTATATTTGATTGACCATTCATGTCCATATTATGTTTCATAGGTTGATTCTACCTCTAGTCCGTTGAAGAATCTTTGTCTTATTCTTAAGAAACCATCCTCCGTTATGTGAAGAAAATGTTTTATGTAATGTGTTTCCTATGAAGGTTGGTATTATTATCTTGGGTCTCCCTTGGTTTTATGACAATGGTGTAAATTTTTTTGATACAAGTGATACTGCTCTTTCATTTGTAAGATAATGAAGATGACTTGGAATCCATGCACCTTGACCCTTATGAAACCAATAATGAATTATACTTCGTTAGGTATATAGCTTCTTGATGGACTTTAATTCTGGAGGGAATTGGATAGTGAGTCATTTATTTTTATTACCATGATACCTTACCATTCTAATGAAATTTCCACTCTACTACTACCAGATATTTCTGATTTTTGACTGAGTTTGAGTGTGCTCAACCACCTATGCAAGATATCCAGCTCACCATTGATTTCAGTACTGGATCATCCTCAAAAAATCCACTCATTATCATGTGGATCCCACTTATTAGAAGGAACTTCATCTTCAGGTACATGAAACTAGACGAAGGTTTTATTTAGGAGAGCCAGTCCATGCGTAGTTCTCGGATTTTTATACCTCATGATGGATGGGAGTTGGCACATGTACATTGATAATAAAGCCATAAAAAAGATCACCTTCAAGTACATCTCTCTTATCCCAAAGATTGATAATGCGTTTTAAATGTTGGCCAGTTAAGTAATTTTCTTTGAGCTTGATTGCACTTGTGGATATTATCAAGTTAGATTTCATCCTGCAGATGAATGGGAAATGGCTTTTCAAAATAAGGATGACTCACATAAGTGAAGGGTTATGCCTTCTTAATTATTGACTAGTCTCAGTACTTCTGAACAGTTGATAAAATATGGCCTTAGACCTTCAATTAGAAAATTTTTTTATGGTTTATTTTTACAATATACTGATTCATAGAAAAACTAGGAGTCATCCTATGTGAAGTTTTTATAGGCTTAATAGTTATATGACCATCTTAACAAGTATTAATGCCAAGTCCATCATGTTTCATTCCCTAGGTTCATTATATCAGCATAGGGTGTTTCTATGGATCCTGCTACAATAGATGCCATTACCAAATGGCCAGCTCATAGAAACATCCACAATAGTTTTAGTCTATATTGTTCAACTATGTTATATTGCATCTTCATTCAATTGGTACCATTAGGGTCCCTATGATGGAATGTTTGAAGGTTAACCATTTTGAGCAGACTACGTTGGCCGGAAAATCATTTGATGATAACAAGCCGAAAATATTACTCAGGCTCCTAACCTCCATTTACCATATTTTAGTAAAGTCTTTGAGGTTGCATGTAAGGCATCCAGATTGGGTGCTGTTGGCATTTTGAGTTTGTAAAATCATCTCACTTCCCTTCTTATTGAGAAATGGAACGATGAAAATTTCAAACTATTTTCTAATTATGATAAAGACTTTACACTATTTTGAACCTGTACGTCACTGGTGCCATTTTATGCTTACCAAGGACTTTGTTCTTTATTCCAACCATTAGGTATTAATGTTAAATCCAAGATATGGTGACTAGGTTGAGTGTATCCAGTCGTATAGCTTTGTTTTACAGTGATGGAGGCAAACAAGAATGTTATTATTATTGAAGAGCTGAATTTTAATTTGCCTAAATCTCAATTATATAAATTCACTCAAATATGTATAGTAGTAGTGAGGTTTCCTCCATAGGAACTGACCTTTTAAAGATAGTTCCAGTGTTAATGTTAGAGTAAGAAATAATAAGATGATAAGGTGAGTAATAAGAGGAATTAAGAATATAATTAGTCAGGTTATGTAGATGTAAGGTAGGGGTGATATACATAGTAAGTAAATAAAGATTAAGGTCTACAGAGTTAGTGAATAAAGGTATTTTAATTTAGTTGACTATAAGAGAAAGGATGAAGAGGAAAATAGATAAGATTTACATTAATAGTAAGGACACCATTATTCAATTCAACATATTATTGAATAAAAGGATTCTTATATGTATGTTAGGAATTAATGTCTGGAGAGAGAGGGATACAATAGATTTTAATTTCCAATGGAGAATTTGAGATTTTAGGTTTAGAGTCAGGTCTAAGATAGTGGAGATGAATAAAAGGGCAACGGGGGTATACGAGATGTTAGTACACACAGTTAGTATGCACTTATCTACGTCATAGGCAAGTTTTAATATTTTTTATATGTAAAATAGGTATAAAATCTAAGTAATTAGGAGAAAACTCGAATGAGCACAAGGTGCTCGACAAAATGTCTCAATGATGCCGGTGAATGAAATATGATTGAAAATTTTATTTCACACTGATTTGAGTAAATATATATGAATCAAAGTAGGTTAAGAAACTAGAAACCAGATTTAGTTTAGGAATCACCAAAAATCACATAGAGCCAATCAAGCTAAAGATGTTGGCATCAATTGCTGCCCCATCTTGTGGGAGGAGGATGATGAAAAAGTGTTGAAAATATCATATTTTCCCTTAGGCGTCTAATCTCCTTTATAGAGGCTCCAACAGCTGCGATTAAGTCACGGTCAATGAACCCCTTTCTTCCCATGCACCCCTCTTTCTATTTTAGCTATCCCGACGACAGTTCAACTTCCTGATTCATCCATCAAGGGGCCCATTGTTCTCATTCACTCCCGCCAACAAATCACACCCTACACAAATAAATAAGGGTAGGTAATTTAGATGTTGGAAATTTAACTCTGCAACCTCACTTAATAATATCAGATTTGTGAGATTATGTCCGCGTACTTAAAATAAGCTTGTATGACACTGGCTTTGCATTGAGTCGGTTGTTTTGTATTTCATTTCTTAATTTGGCAGTCTTTCGGACTGTGATCCATCTCCTTGTGTAATCAGCCTGGCCTGCCACATCTTAGAAAGAGGAAGATATTAGTCCCTTATCAAATAAACTAACAAAATGGGTTTATTAATTCCACTTATTAATCCCTATTGGATAAAATAAACCCATTTCCCCATGCGCATGCATAGGCTGCATTCTGTTTTTACTCAGCTTCTTATGCATACCCTAAATCTGGACCACTACAGAATTCCATGTTGGCATCCCTGACACTACTACTGCTCCATTGCGCTGCTGATGATTGCACACTGATGCTCATTGGTTGCAGGCTTGCTTGAGTGTTATACGCTCGCCCGCCTACGAGTGGCGTGAACATTGCAATGCCTCATTAGCTTGGTCCCTCAGTGCTCTAACCGTTATCCAATTATTATTTTTTATTCTTTTTCTTTAGAACTAAAGTAACCCTGTGATATTAAAAATAATATGCTTGAGAAAAGAATTAAACCCCATTAAAACTAACAATTTTAGGACATATTTGAAAGAGAAAAGTACTTGGCTGTAAATGATTTAAAAAAGTAAAACTTTTAAATTTAAAATAATACCAGTAAATGCTTGAAATTTACATTCATAATAAAAAAGGATAACATCAACATAGTGGTACCAAAAATAATTTAAAAATTTGTATGATTTCATCCATAAATATGGATTCTTCAAACATCCCCCAACTTAAACATTGCTACTCCTCTAGAAATGATGCATACCCAAACAAATAAAAATCATAATGATGTAAGATGGCATTTATTTCCATTTTCTCAAAATCAGGATAGTTTTCTTGAAATGGAGGGATATGAAAGAGGGTTTTTTTACCATGCATCAATCTCTCTCGTCAACCAACCTGCTAAAGAGTTGAGTTGTCTACATGCTTCCATGCGGACAGAAAAATTCTAGTTCAACACTTCTATTTTAATACACTCCAACATTCATTAATTTCACCATCTAGTTGATCATGCATACTATATAGTTCATTATATTCAACAAGAGTTGGATGAATAAACATAATGCCTTCAACTATTTTTTTACTTTATTTTTTTTATTATTTTTTTTGTGGGGTTGAAAACATCAGGATTGGAATCACACTGTTTTTTTTCCCGTGCTCCGTACCCCACTCTTTAACAGAAAACTCAAATAGCTAGTTATAGTATGCACAAAACACAGAAAAAAATATTCTTTGCTATATATACTCATAAAACATTTACCTAAGCTTCTGTTTTTTCTGCATGATACAATAAAAAAAATACCAAAAATTGAATTAATTCAATTTTAAAATTCAATTAATTCTTGATTCATCAGTCATTATAAACAATAACAAAAAAGATAGAATGACATAGAGATAAAAAAGATTGAATTTTGTGAATCAAAATTAATTTAATATAAACCTATAATTATGATTCGACGAACTTGTACTTTAATGATTGAACCCCATTCATTTATTTACTATTTTAACTTAATAGATTTAGCAGGAAGAAATTGACCATACCATAATAAATCAAGAGTATCCAATAAGAAAATAAAATTAAGGTATCCGATCTTAGTATTTAGAAAATAATATAAATTTTAACTTTATTTTTGGTGGTACAACTCAATTCGAGCGTTAGGAGTTTCCACTGCATTATCTTTTGAGATTGTTAAGTCTTTTTTGACATATCCTCTTAGGTAGTTGGATCTTGAGAGTCTAATTCTATTCTGGTTTGGTCGAAAATGAACCTTTCCTTTAGCTGAACCAAAGGTTGCACTAGAAATGTAGATTTCTAGAACTATTTTTTTATTTGCTCTCTTAATTGGTGTCTATATCTTATTCCTTTATAGTCTATTATATGACACATCCAATTTTTGAAATTAAATAAAGTAATCCAAAATTTTTTAAAATTAAATAAATTAAATAGAGTAGAGTAAAAAAAATTTCTAAAAATGGATTTGGCATTTAATGTATTGTATCAATATCAAAAAACTTAATATGGAATTAAGAGTTTTATAAGAAACAGAAACCTTTTATGACAACTCTACTAAAATGAGGAATTTATATTATTAAACCAGAAATAATTTTTTTTATTCGTTAAACTATAAAATAAACACTTGAAGTTTAATTATATTGTGTTGAATAACATACACTTGGACAAGCAACAATAAAAGATATGCCAAAATTCAATAGGATTTCATTCTAATACTGTTCTAAAATGTGTTGCTGTGTCAGAGGAAGGATAGCTATACTGATTCATAGACTCTAAATACACCTTTGGTACAATATTGATGTTCTTACAAAGATGTTATATCAGTAGTTTTCTATTTAGTGATCCCATCTTTTACAGAATTGATTCCTCTTTTTGACTGTACAAGAATATGTGGAGGTCAGCATGTCTGGAAGCAGGGGAGAACATTCTTTTGCTGATATTACTACCTGTATTTGATACTGGGTAATTCATAGTGTTACTATACGTTCCATATTTATTGTGGGTTAGTGATTCGTTAGTATGTGTTTAGCTTATGATGTGTTTGGAAGCCCTCGGCCATAGAAAGTTTTTACAGAGAACTGAAAAGGTGTTCCATTAATTACTGGACGTTTTGATTCCTTGGAACAACTTGATGAATTTAGTAGATCCTTTTAGAATGTCCCCAATGACTATAGATCAAACCTATCCAATTTTTACAGTGTGATGGTTGGCTGTTCATGGACTAGCTGTACCCACCTTCTATTTTTTGGGATCAATATCATTAATCCAGTTCATTCAATGATAAACCTAATCAAAATTATGGAGCTATGACACAATCAAATCCACATGAAAAAAATGTTGAATTGAATTGTACCTGTTTATACTGGAGGTTATGACTCATTTTGTGTTGGCTGATTTATTTTCTAATTATTTATTTGATTAAGGTAAAGGGAAAAAAACGAAATAGTAAGGATTCTCTTATCCCATTCGAAATGAGACTCTCTTCATAATTATCCATGACTGTTTTTGTCTCTGGCGTGATCACTTGATGAAATGTGGAGGAAGGTGGGATAAATGGCCGATACTACTGAAAGGATTCCTCTTTGGCAGATAGGCACTGTAGCTGGTATTCTTGTGATTGGTTTAGGTGGTCTTTTCTTTTACAGTTCATATTCCAGATTAGGCTCATCTCTCTTGTAATAAGATGAGCAGAATTTTACACACCAAAAACTAATAACTCTGCAGGACCATACACTCGAATCAAATAAAACAAAGGGTATGATCCTTCAGAGTTACTATATGACTTTTTTTTAGAGTATAGCAAAGGTTCGAGTCATTCCATAAGCTAAAAGAAAGCAGGGAACGTATTTATTCAACACAATCACTAATATTTTTATTTGTAAATAAAATATACAAAAAATTGGTTGTTCTGATATTTTAGTTTAATACTTTTAAAATGGGATTCCTTTGATTTGGATTATCTCTATTTTTGGATAATTGAATTCATTCTTGAGAATTGAGAGTTACTCCCTTCTTTATTCTTACTCTATTATCTCCTTATCATTGATGTTCCATTTTTTTAACTTTTAAAATTAATGGATCCATTGTATGGATGATACCAATCAAATCCAATTCTATTTCTATTTATACTTAAGAGCAAAATTTCACTGTGTTAATATCATACTATGAAAATACAAAAGGTGTGTATAAATTATTCAGTTTTCAATATAATATGGCATAGCGCAACGAAAAAGAAGAAAACAAAAGATAAATAACTTGAGAATTTTTTTATTTAACTCAAATTATTTATAAAATAAATTTAAGGGACGTGACTATATGATTGAAGGAATTCAATTTTATCGTACAGTTTTTAAAAATCATTCTCCCATTGTTGTTTGTTCATTCATTCTTTTTATTTTAGAAGTTCTAATAGATTTGAAAAAGGACAAAAAAGTCATGTATCTTTTACGCACAGGAGAAAACAAGGATTATATTCTTATTTGACTGGACACAATAAAAAAATGAATATCCCTTTATTGTGTGTGATCAAAGAATAGAAAGACTGAAAAACCCCTTAGAAGATTTTGTCTTTTCTTTGTTAGTTATACTTGAGCAGGTAGTTGGTTTGTGTGCATTGTCTTTGGATACCTAACATCCATTAGTAGTACTATGTACTAGAATGAAAGGTAATAAAATATCAATATCTCTAAAAAAAGTGTATAAATAAAACAGGCAAAAAAGACTGTACAAATCTTTATGATTATTAAAAATAATGCTCTCAATAAAAAAATTTCATCCTTTCCTTTTTTTATCAATTTCGTCCTCTCAATAAAAAAATTCTTTTTTATCAAGACATACCTATATCATAAAATTTATTTCGAACAACTGAACCTTTTCAAACTGTTTCTTTTTAAGAATTAAAAAAGTTTGTGCTAGAACAACTTATGCTAAGAAGAAAAGAAGACCTTGAATGCATGCGGTATCTTGAAGGACTATCTCAGCATCTGCCTGAACAAATCCCCGCACATTTGGATTACTTATTAATAGTTGATCAAGTTTAATAGACTCACCTTCTGAAACAAGAAGTTCCAGTCCTGGAGGTATATTATCAAACACTTCATGCCCATCCGATGGATCAGTTATGGTTATTTTATATCCATTTTTCTCTTTACATACTATTTTGCTTACTACACCTGCGGATGTAGCATTATAGACAGTATTGTTAGTCTTTCTGCCATTGGGATAAATCTGACCCCGACCCTTGTTTTCCCCTATGTTTATAGGATATTTTAAGAAATAAGCATCCTTATTAGTTGCGGGGTCTGGAGAAAGAATAAGGAAGAGTATTTCCTTATTTTTTCGACCATGCGCTAGACCCATGACAATGATATTTTTTTGGTTGGACTATAAATCTGAAAAAAATATTGCCAATTTTTTCTTTCAGCTCAGGAGAAATACGATAGTCAGGGGCTAATTAAAATCCCTCGGGTAAAATAAGAACAGCCCTCGCATTCAAACCACATTTTTTTTCAATTGGCACAAACAAGTCGTCCCATTACTTCTCGTGGATTTTCAAAACCCTGCTCAAAAATGGGATATGCGCTTGCAATAGACATCTGAGATACATATACCCCAATTGATACAGAAATGAATCGAGCCATCTGCTGCTTTACCCAAAAAACTATTTCTATTTTGCATGGTCCAATTATTGTTATTGATCCACAAATTTTTACAATAAATTAGGTAGGTAGCTAGTCTAGTTCCCTATCCATGAGTCTGTCGTTGTACTGGAATACAAATACTTTAACTAAACAGGTAGAAGTATAAAGAGCGAGTAATTCAAATTAAAATTTCCTTATGTACAAAGCAAGATTCAGATTGGATTAATATAAGGATATCCAACATTTTTTTTAGTCTCGTTCATTCATCGAATGCTAAATAACTACTAGGGACAAAGATACATGATTTAGAAAATAAAAATCCAATATTTTACAATTGTATCTAGAATAACTGGAAAAGTGGAAAGAAGACCGGATATAATTTCATCATTATGTGCCAATCCAAAATCATTTTATTTCAAACCAATCATTAATTCCCACCATGTGGAGAATGGAATTTGATCCATAAATCTGCGACTAAAAAAACCTAAAAGGCATTTATTGTGTCACTTAAGTTACATAAGAATTTCTGAATCCAAGAATTAAGAATGACAAGTTTTTTATTACTCAGAATAAAACAACCACTTCGAATAGCAAAAAAGATTATAGTTTTTGAGAAATGTAAAATACTATTTAAATTATATTCATTATGCATTTTGACCATTTTGAATCCCCCCACGAACCTTTTGTAAATTTATCTCGGTCTACTCCTTTATCTTTTATCCAACAGAAAAAGTTCTTCAAATTCTGTGAATTTTTCTACAACGTTCTTCTCTTGAATATCATTCAAGAAAGGTTATGATTGCCTGTTATTTAACTAATCAGTAATCCAAGGTTCCAGACATTTAGTAAATGGGAGAGAGACCCACCAGGGTAAAAATACTATAGCTGTCCTATATGGAAGGAAAATAAAAGCTTTATTTTTTTTTCACTTTGTTCTTTTTCATTTTTTTGAATTGTTACTAAACCTGTTTCATTTGTTGATTTCTCTTATAAGATATTTTTCTTCAAGCATGAGTTTTATAACAAGCAAGGTATGGAACCTATGGATCTATTTCCATTTTTTATATAAATATTTAGTTCATTTAATTAGTCTTTATATCTAAAATATACATCTAGAAAAATAGGTTTTTGTTTCGTATAACAAATAAGCGAACAGAGTTCTGAGCTACATGAATTGAAGAAGAAAAAAATGTCTTGCATCGTTGTTTTGTTCTCTTTTCAGTTACTGCTCAAACAAAACTCAAAGAAATACTTGTGTTTGTTTCAGTTTTATTTCGAGACAAAAAAAATCCATTTGTTGTTTAAGTCATTTTTAAAATTTTTTTATACATTGAGGAAAGAAGATATTTCAGATTTATGAAAACAAGTGATGATGAAATCAGAAACAGGTGGTAAAACTAAAGTAAAGATTAATTTTATGATGATCAGAGAAGAATTTATTTTGTCAAAACCAAGAGGATAAAAGATCAGTTGACGAATAAATAAATAAATAGAACAAAATATTCTTTTTATGTACTTAATCTATCAATTATAAAATGGTATATTTTTCTCAACTAAAAACATAAATTCTCTATTTTAAAATCTCAAGTTGGGGTATATGTGATCAATCTAGTCTTGTGAGACTTGTTAATAGTCTGAAAATTGGAGTTGAATTACATACACATAAAAAAGGGCAAACGAAAAAGGAATTCTTATTATATTTTAGTTGTTTTATTGCAGATGTGCCCTCTCCCTCTTCCATAGGTCACCACATCAACCCAACAAATGTATATAATGTAACATGTTCTACTCGAACAAGCGTTGCGAAGATAAGATTGAGTTGTATTAAAAAATAACAAAGAGTATTCGTAAATTCATTCCCTTATACACAGCTTCAAAAGTAGTCATTGCACCCCATTTTAGTTCAAAAAGCTTCAATTGGTACAGGCAAGAAATAGGCTAATTCTGAAGTTTTTTGATCAATTTCTCGTGGAGTAAAATTTTCATCAGTCCAAGTTAAGGGGATAGTTCCTTGGCCCCTGACATCCATATAAAGCACACGTCTAGTATAAAGGCCTTCTTTAACCTCCACTCTGATTGATAGATCATCACGCATAAGGAATCAAAGGAATATACAATATTCCTTCTTTTCTATCGAGTCGATCATAACCACTACCTACATTCCACAATATAGCGGACCACAAATAGCTAGAAAGACATTACAATCCCTTGTAGAAGAAAAGATATTTCCTGAGATGGAAATAAATATATCAGATTTGTACCAAGATAACTAGAGGTTCCAACAACTAAGAATCCTAGTGAACCTAAAAAAAGGATAAAGGTCCAGAAAAATTACTTGTTTTTCGAGATCCTGTTATAATTTCTATCCATATATGGTCTGATTGCCAGTTTGTACTATACTAGATCAAAGTGCATCAGATTGGAATTCCGAGAATAAACCAAATATATTTGACTTTAATTTTCCTGCTCATGAGGTAACTCTCATCAACTAGCACTTCGTGTGAAACTTTAAGAGTAATTGGTTAGATACATTGATTTCCACTTGATATGGAATTAAAAATATCGGATGATGTTTTCTTAACTAGCTAGACCCGCATATACATGCATTTATACAGATATAACGTATAGACGTGGAAAAGGGTTTTTTATGAATTTGTCATTACAAGCAATCCTATATCATATCCGCATTCTATTAAAAAATGATTCATTGTTGATTAAAATAACTGTGTGAGATTTGGTCCCATAGACGAGTTATACAATCTTATTTTTTTGAAGATAAAAAAATAAAGAAGCCATTGCAAACGCCGGAAATACTAGGCCTAGTAAAGGCACAAAAATAGTGGGTAAGTTGAAATCATTCATAGAATGGGTGCCGCGATTTAATATTTTAACCTCTGATAAAAATATCTTATGATAAATATATATCTAGTATAAGTAATATTTAGTAATTAATAAATGCAAACTAATATAAAAAGTCATATAAAGTAGTCAATAACTGCAACAAATGTAAAACTATGTTAAGTGGACCCTTTTTTTGAAACGAGTATGTATAATAATTTTGATTAATAAACTTATTCGTTTTTTTCTTATCTTATTTCCAAAATAAAACTAAAATACTAATAAATTTTTATAAGTTTGCGACTCTATCTAATTCCACAGAATTGATAGTAAAAAATGTTTCGGACGTTAGAGATGTTACATCCATTATTACCTACTTTTTCTTTTTTATCAAATAGGTTTATCATAGTTATAATTAATCTTTTTTATTTCATATTTATTTTCTTATATGATATAGAAAATAAAAATAATTGTTCTTTAATTATGATATTTAATTATATTCATGAACCAAGCTAATCCTTGACTCAAATGATGGCTTTATGCCTGGAGCCTATCTGGAACAAATTAAAGTGATGGAGGACCATCCAGTTGAGTACGTCCAGATTCGTCATCAACCACGTCATAGAGTCCAAGCCGACGTGAAGAACACAATCTTTTGCTATCCGGGTCGATGACTTCTGAGTTTTAGCATTATTTTAGCATCGTTTGGGTCATGTTGGTTTTATGGAGGACCGCCCGAGTTTTTGCATCGCTTTGAGTTTTACCTCTCTCGCCCCTTGTTCATTATGAAGGCCCCTTTGCTTGTCTCGGACCTTCTGTGACGTTGTGTATGCTTTATTTTATTTTGACTTGTTTTGATCCTTAGGGGTGAGGCCTTGTTGGACCCCTCCCCTAAGGTGGCCCATAATGGCACCTATATCCTCCCCTCTTATATAAGGAGAAGGGGGGTGAACGATAGAGTTAGTCAAACTTGTTTTTGAAAAGAACCGAAGACTATCTCATTGGTTTTAGATGGTTCCCGAAAGATTATCACCCTTTCCAAAGAGGGTTTCACCATTCTGTAGGATCATATAGGGTTTCCTGATACGAGAAGAACTCAGTGCAACCACGAGCCCAAGAGACTCCTTGCCACTGCTTACTTGCACTGGTTGCCATCAGCTATCTAGCCCAACATCAGGATTCCTCCGGTTGTTGAAGTCGCGAGAATATTTGGCACCATCGCAGGTGCCGCTCCCTACTGCTGCCCTCCAGAACAGATCCTCCAGCAGGTTTCACCTTCGTGCCCCGACGGTTTGACCAGACTTGTACTCAGTTGACGTCACTGCAACGAATGGTCATGTCTTCAGCGTAGTCAACCACGACCCGACCCCCCCCCCCCCCCCCCCCCCCAAGTACGGCGACAATGTTGACTTCAGAATGCTGGAGGGGTGTATATACCAGGACCATACTTCCCCATTGGCAATCATCCTAGTCCAATCATCGATCACAGTCGCACGTTGCCCTATTGCACAACGCCAATGCCAGGTTATCGTGAACGGTGCCCTCTGTGAGTGAAACTTTTTCTGTGTCTTTCATGCTGTGACGAGTGGTCCAGGCAACCGTTGTCTCTTGGCGTGACTTTGTGACTCCTGAATTCCCAGTCTGCTCTCATCCGGTCTCCCATCCACCTGCTCGCGCCTATGTAGGGCACTCGTGCGGTGTGTCGTTGTTGTTGGCACTAAGCCAAGTGAAATCACTCACAAAAAGTCCCTCACTCACTTGGGGAAGAATAGAAGATGATAGAAGAAGAGACAAATAACTCAAGAAGAAGTTCTTCACCATAAAAAATGAAAGGTTACATATTTATAAGAAAAAAATGCCATAAAACTCGGTCGACCGAAGCTTGGTCAACCTCCCAAATTGGTCGGAGAGAGAATTGGGCAGAGAGAGAGAGCCACGTGGAGAGAAAAAAATGGGCGGCCCTTCTTTTTTTCTCTCTCTCTCTCTCTCTCTCTCTCTCTCTCTTCCTTCTTATTTGGCGAGGTTACTCGCAACATTCGCCCCCGTAACCTTGCCAATGTCGCCCGCGTCTTTGAGTCCAATCTTCTCTCGCATTTGCAAATAATGAACTCTGGCCAAAGACTTCGTAAATATGTCAGCCAATTGAAGATCCGAATTCACATGCTCCACCTGTAACATCTTGTTTGCAATACATTGACGGATGTAGTGGAACCACTTCTCGATGTGCTTTGAAAGACTGTGGAAAACAGGATTCTTGCTCAACGCTATGGCAGATTTGTTATCCACGAGGATCTTAAATGGCTTCGGGCCTTCTCCTTTCAATTCGCCAATCATATGTGATAGCCATACACCTTGCGTAGCAGCACTGTTAGCAGCAACATACTCAGATTCACATGATGAAAGAGTAACAACTGGTTGTTTTTGTGAACTCCAAGAAACTTCCATAGACCCGAAGAAAAAGATAATACCAGCGGTGCTCCTCCGGTCATCTCCATCCGTGGCATGATCGCTATCACTATATCCGATCAAATTCGCCTGCACTTGGTCCTTCTCGTAATATAACCCGAGGTCAACGGTACCTCGAATATATCTCAAAATTCTCTTCACACCAATCATGTGACTCATAGATGGTTTCTCCATGTACCTGCTCATAATCCCAATAGCATACTGCAAATCAGGACGAGTGTGGGTCAAGTACCTCACCTTCCCAATCAAACTCCGATAATCCGTGGAGTTGATCATCTTCGTCGGATCTTCCTCGTCTTTCTTCGAGGTTTGGCAAAATACAGCTCTAGCTACCATCGGGGTATGAGTAGCATTTGCCTCCAACATGCCACTCTCTTCAAGAATCTTCAATGCATAGGCCCTTTGACTCAAAACAATTGCATCCTTCCTTTGAGACACCTCAATTCCACTCTCTTCAAGAATCTTCAATGCATAGGCCCTTTGACTCAAAACAATTGCGTCCTTCCTTTGAGACACCTCAATCCCCAAATCTGTCATCTCAAATAACTCCTTCATTTGATTCTTGAAATGCAAAATATGAGACTTCCTCGCTCCGGTCAGGATTAGGTCGTCCACATAAACCCCCACTAGCAGATTTGTACCTTCTGCTTCTTGCACATATACAACATATTCACCCGAGTTCCTGCGAAAATCGAGTGATGAAAGACATGAATCTAACTTCACATACCAAGCACGAGGAGCTTGCTTGAGCCCATAAAGTGCATTCTTCAATTTCAGCACATGCCCTTCTTTGCCTTTCTAAACAAACCCATTTGGCTGCTTCACGTAGATAGTTTCTTCGATGAGTCCATTCAAAAAGGCCAACTTCACGTCCATATGGTGTATCTCCCAACCTCGTTGCGCTGCCAATGCAATAAAGGTCCGAATAGTCTCCATTCGAGCAACGGGTGCAAACATTTCTTCATAGTCGATTCCTGCTTATTGCGAGTACCCTTTAGCTACAAGCCTCGCCTTATGCCGTATAATCTTTCTCATGATATTCCTCTTCACTTTGAATACCGACTTGAGACCAATGGGTTTAATTCCTGGTGGCCTTGGAACCAATTCCCATGTCTCATTCTTCTCGATCGCATCAAGCTCTTCTAACATCGCCTTTTGCCATACTTCGTCCTCATTGGCCTCATCAAATGAAGCCGGTTCTTCTCCAAATGCAAGGTGCAGTTCGGGCTCAGCATCGTCCAATTCTTCATAAACGGACTGAATACTTCTGTGTCGTAGAGGAGTGACATCCTCCCTTTCACCCAAGCTAGGGTCAACTGCATCCTCATTTGAAGGTTCATTCTCAGCAAGAGAGCGAGATGTACTATCTCCCTGCTGATCATTTGGAGGAGGTGTTAGATCATAAGGCGGATCGATAGAGAATGTACCTCCGGCCGATTTCAACTCTTCACTCGACCACTTCCATGTACAATCTTCTTCAAAAATAACATCACGGCTAACTTCCACTTTGCCCGAGTCTGGATCATAGAACTTATAGGCCTTAGACCCAATCTCATAGCCAATGAAAACCATAGGCTTGCTCCTCGGATCAAGTTTCTTCAAATGTCCACCGAGGATCTTCACATGGGCTAAGAACCCAAAAATCCTTAGATGATCAATGCTAGGCTTCGACCCTGTCCAAGCTTCATAAGGCATTGAACCTTGCAAACTCTTCGTGGGAGAACGATTCAGAATATATACAGCTGTGCTACCTGCTTCTCCCCACAACTCGTTGGGCAAATTCTTCTCAAATAATAGAGCGCGCATCATGGAGACAATCGTACAATTTCTCCTCTCGGCAACTTCATTCTGTTGAGGAGAATATGGAGCTGTGAGATGTCTACGGATCCCATTATCCTCACAAAACTTGGCAAATTCAATGGAATTGAACTCGCTGCCTCTATCTGTCATGAGACATTTTGATGGCGAGGACGCCAATGCATCAGCCCGGGACACGTCACCGCAGGCAGTCGGGGTCAACACAGACGTTACGGATCTAAAGATGAAGTCAACAGAAGTCAACCCACCTCGGTCAACAGGAGTCAACGAAGAAGTCAACACGCCACAACCGTCGTCCGCCACGTCACCACCCGCGCACGTCTCCACGCGCGTCATGACACGACGCCAAAGGCAGATCCACAACTGCCCTTTAGCGTGACGTGATGCACGCTTTCCCTTGCGTGTCTTATTTTCTAGTTATTTTCTCTTTCCTCCAAGGCCTATATAAGGTCATTTGTTTCAAGAACTCATTAGGCAATCATAATTCAAGAATTGAGTTTTCTAACTCTTCTTGGAGGATTGCCCTACCTCATCTTGCCCTAACCTTCCCGCCGCCGCAGTCATCGCCGCTATCACCGCTGCCGCCGCCACCACCGCCGCTGCCGTCATCACTGGCTGCGCAGCCGCGTCACATCGCCGCGACCGCACGCCACCGCGTGCCATCCCCGCTACCGCTGCCGTGCGCTCAAGACGCTGCGGCGCTGCGCGCTGCGGCGGTGCTCAAGGCAAGGCTCGCGCTGGCGGGTGCGCTCGCCGCACTCCAGACTCAAGACGCGCGCAGGCGCTCCGCGCTCCGCACTCGGCGCTGCGCGCCTCCGCTCCGCGCTCAGCGCCAGGCTCGCACTCCGGCGCTGCGCGCTCAAGGCGCTCGCGCGCTCCCGCGCGCTGCTGTTGCTCCGCGCGCTCGCGCACTTTCGCGCGCCGCGCGGAGTTCGCCGCCCACCCGGCGCCCCCGCTTCATAACGCCAACCAGGGCCGACAACGCCCGAGCGCCGTTTCCAGTATCACGCCGCCGCCGCCACGAGCAGAATTACCTGCAGCCTCTACACGCACTACGGTGCTGAGGTATACCTGAACCCTGTGGTGTCGACGTGTTCTCCGCTCAGTATTTTCTCGGGAAGTTTCCACCGCCGTCAGAATTAGACTTGGATTTCCTCTTCTTCTCTCCTTTTCTCGAGTGTTTCTTCGCGACGTGAATTCAAGGTATTGATTTCGGTGCTTAGGCATCGTCGCGGTGGGGGAAGACAGTACTCCCGCCCTCGATAAGGGTCGGAGCTGCACCACCAGATTTCATCGGTTTTAAGTCCGAGAATCGACCGTGATTTCTGTGGATTGTTTTATCCCTTAACCCATTCCTACCCATAGCCTCGTCATCCGCCCTAAATCGTCCATCCCATAGTCGTCCTACGTCACATTTTAACTTCACATTTTTCTCTGCCTCGGCCAGATTCTTGAACTTCTTGAAGGCCTCAAAAGCTTCAGCCTTCGTCTTCAATAGCGCCACCCACATTAACCGCGTATAATTGTCAACAAGGACCATAAAATAATGGCTACCTCCCAAAGTCTTTGGAGTGAAAGGACCACAAAGATCCGCATGAACGAGCTCCAAAGGGACTTTGGCTCTATGACTAGAGCTGCTGGAAAATGGTTACCGATGTTGTTTTCCCGCCACACAAGCCCGGCACACCGAAGAAGATCCCTCGATCTTGGGAATTCCACATACCATCTGCTTATCTGCCAAATCTTTCAAGGAACGGAGATTCAAGTGACCATACCTCTTATGCCACTTAACCGTCTCCGAACAAGTCTCTGCTGCCATAAGATACTGAGATACAACATTCAGCTTGTGCAGATAAAGCCCTGACTCGTTCTTCTTCACATGCAGCAATAAAGCCCCTTGTTCATCATATACTCTGAGTTGGCGAGAACCCAGTCTAATATCATATCCTTCATCGTCGAGTTTCCCCAAGGCTGAGAATATTCACAGCAAGCTTAGGAACATATAGGACATTCTTCAACTTCATAGTCTTCTCATTCTTCCGGTGTAGGACGACCGATCCAAATCCTTCAATCTCAACCGTGGACTTATCTCCGAAGCGAATTATTGAAAGTACGACTTGTCACCAGTCATGTGACTTGTCGCCCCCGTGTCCAGGTACCACATCTCTTTTGGCTCTGGAATCCCACTATTTCCTTGCAATAGGAAAGCCGACGATAATTCCGTCACAGCCACTAGGAGAGTTGACTCCACCTCCGTCTCGGTCAAGTTTGCCTTTTCTTCTTTCTTCTTATTCCTGCATCGCGAAGCATAATGACCATATTTGTTGCAGTTGTAGCACTTGATTCTTGACCACTCACGTGGCTTCTCATTGTCGTCCTTGTCACGTCCATCTTCACCGCTTCCACGACCTCGACCTCGCCCACGTCCGTGGCCATGACCTCCATGGGAACCACGTGAGCTTTCTCCTTCTTCTTTGGTCTTGGTTTGTGACTGTGTCAATAAAGCTCTCTCGCCACGAGCAGTACGCCGCTCCTTAAGCTTATCTTCATGAGCCATTAACGACCCAATGGCTTCCTCAAGCGACATGTCGTCAATGCTGCCAAACTGCTCCATGGAGGAAGTAAGGTGGTCAAACCTTTCCGGTGTCGCATGAAGCAACTTGGAAACAACTTCCTTCTCCGGAACCTTCTCTCCAAGGGCTCTCAGTTTAGTAAAAATGCTAGAAAATCTTCCAGCAAAGTCACCAACTGACTCTTCATCTCCCATGAGGATGTGATCAAACTCCTTCAGGCTCTGTATTCTCGACTTCTTGACTCGATCAACGCCCACGAACTTCTTTTGAAGAATCTCCCACGTCTCTTTAGCGGTGATCTCATCGTCAAGTTGTTCGAGAATCTCCTCCGGTAACAGCGCATAAATCACCATGAGCGCCTGCCTGTCCTTCTTGATGGCTACATCTTCCTTCACGATCGCATCCCACAAACTATAAGCCTCTAAGGTAACTTTCAACTTCTTTGCCCAGACGGAATAGTTCGTCTTGGACAATATGAGGAAACTTCCCGAAGGAAAAGAATCCCCCCCGTTCCTTGGTGCTTTGGGAACCACGACGTCATTCCCCTCCGACATTCTCACAAACAAAAAAACTCGGATCGTGCTTTTAAGCTCAGGCTCTGATACCACTTGTTGGCACTAAGCCAAGTGAAATCACTCACAAAAAGTCCCTCACTCACTTGGGGAAGAATAGAAGATGATAGAAGAAGAGAAAAATAACTCAAGAAGAAGTTCTTCACCATAAAAAATGAAAGGTTACATATTTATAAGAAAAAAAATGCCATAAAACTCGGTCGACCGAAGCTTGGTCAACCTCCCGAATTGGTTGGAGAGAGAATGGGGCGGAGAGAGAGAGCCACGTGAAGAGAAAAAAATAGGCGGCCCTTTTTTTTTTTCTCTCTCTCTCTTTTCCTTCTTATTTGGCGAGGTTACTCGCAACAGTTGTCACCTATGACCTTCAACCGATAGTTGTAGACTTCCTCTCCTCTGGATCACACCGCCGACGCACGAGACTTGCCTTCCCCACCACCTTCGTGGGCCTGGGCCATGATGGTCAACCTCTTGACTGTACCCGCCTTGATTCCCGTCCACCCACGGAGATGATTTCCCCTCACTCCGAGTTGTCTCACTTTGAAAACCACGATCGCCCATTATATTCACGGCTCGCTATGAACACCTAGTCAACAGGTTGCAGGTTATAGTTCTCTCCCCTCTATACAGACTTATTGCGTCCTTTAGTGCCAGTCTTCCACTGCTCCTCTGCCACAAGAGAACTTAAAAATATTATAGGATTAGCCATCGCTCCGTGTTAGCATTTTCTTGTCGGTCTCAGATCAGTGTCGACTACGATGACGGATGTGGATGCTCTTGCACGGTGATCGTTCCCCTTGATAACACACAAATTTATGACATAAAATGACCCAGTTTACACATATATTTAGCTCAAAATGGATACATTTGCAGTTTTTATTGAACTAAATTGAGTAACTTCGCCTTCATTGTGTTTTTATGATGCCGTGACATTTCCTGATTTTTATGTAATTTATTTCGTATTTTTGTGTAATTTAAAAAAATTATCATAAGGAGATGAACTTGTAAAGGCGAAATATTATAACTTTCTGTTTTTTTTAAAATGATCTAAATGATTACTCATGGCTTTACTTCTGTTGGAGGGCTTATTTATAATTTGTCTAAAATTGTAAGGTCGCAGGGGCATAAGTGCAATTTATGCCATTTGAGTTGAGAAAACCCCTAACCCTTCAGATAGTCCTTTTTTCTTCTTCACCAGGGGTCTTTTGGCATTCCTTTGACTACAGGTCACCAGCAGGAACGGGGGAAGAGCTTAGGCCCAAGCTTTGGCATTGGAAGATGCTCAAGCTTGCTCTGGAGAGGAAGACCAAGTCGAGCTCAACATCGTAGCGGATCGAGCACCACCCGGCCTAGGACTGGCGTCAAAAAACGGGGTTGGTGTGATGATTCTGATGAGAGAATATCTTGTAATCCCCTCCAAGGAGAGTGCATTAGGACTATTTCCTTATTCTTAGGTTTGTTTGATTCCCATTCCAAAGTTTTCTGAAAAACAAAGACATCATCTCTATCATTCATAGTTACACATCCATTCCAGTTCTCTCATTCCCCCTCATCACTCTTTCCTCATCATTCAGCCACCCATTCACCACCATTTCAACCCCACAGGAATCTACCCTCAGTTCTACGTCCATTTCCATCATTTCTTCTCTATTTTATCATCAGATTCGTCCATCCTTCTTCTCGCCCATAAGGTGTTTGATGAAATTCCTCATTGGGAACTTTTCTTTAAAGGCCACTAAAGGCTGTAAAAAACCTATTCAACTCATATCAGTATTACTAAAAATTAATCTATCTAGTTTTAACCTCTTTAAATCTCTAAAATACCTCTCCATTTCCTTACCTACAAGTATCTCTTCTTCTCTCCCTTCCTCTCTCCTTAGTCATCTGCCTCATTACCTAAGCTCCCTGAGGATTCGACCCTTACTTATCTCTATACTAGTGAGGAAAATATAAATTTATTGCATGAATTCAATATACAACAACGACAAGAATTTTGAGTTCATCAATTGGAGCCGTTGCCAGGGAGCAAGGTGTCCTTGAGGTTAGTGATTTCTTTTCCCTTATTCGCATCTTATTTTCTCAATTATTGCATAGTAGAAATACCTTTGTGAGGAAATAAGAGAGTTGGAATATATTTTCTGGGGTAAAAAGTTGCTTTTGGTTTATGCAAGGAACTAGATCGAGGAAACCTACATTGATAGATCTCAACTCTCTAGGAAGATCATCAAACTCTGAGGAAAGTTGTAGCCGAGTAGAGGAAATGGATCAAGATCAAAATCAAAGGAATCAAAATGATGATCAAAGGGAGGAGAGGAAGAAATATAAGGAACATTACACTCCTATAGGAAGCGGTGGCTTCACCAAGATCACTACCAATTTGGGAGACAATGTTAACTTCAAGATAGATGTTTCTTTCTTAAATGCTTTACCTACCTATCATGGTTTACCGAATGAAAGTCCTTACACCTTTTTGGAGGAATTGATAGGTAAAGGCTCCTTATACCATATTCCGGGGGTTTCACAAGATGTACTCAAGATGTGGATATTTCCAAAAACCTTGAGAGATAGAGCCAGAGAGTGGTTTAGGAATCTTTGTCGAAAATTTGAGAGTTGGAATGAAATTGAAGAGTGTTTCATGAAGAAATTCTATACTCCCGGTAGAACCAACCAAGTTAGACAAGAAATACAAGGATTTAAACAAGGAGATTATGAGTCATTTTGTGATGCATGGGAGCGGTTTAGATCCTCAGCTAGGAAATGCCCTCATCATGGGTTTAGCACATGGCATTTGATGAATATTTTCTATAATGGTTTAAATGAGAATTCTAGAAATAGAGTGGATTATTCATGTGGAGGTTCAATCATGGAAAAATATGATGATGAGATAGAGGAAATTATGGAGAAACTAGCTGAAACCGATAGCCATCGTTTGAGTCTAAACAATAACGGAAGGAATGTAGAATCAAAGAAAGGTGGGGTCATTGATGTTCATGGTAAGGAAGTTGAGATTATGGTAGAAAGGAATGAGCACCGGATAGGGAAAATTGAGACGAATATTGAAAAACTGACTAATTTAATGGAAAAGATGGTGACTCATGCTAACGTGTCCAAGGTGCAAGAAGTTCCTTGTTCCTTATGTTTGAGCAGGGAGCAAAAAAATGGAGAATGCACGGGGAGGGAGGAGATCAATGTAATGAATCACGCGTACCCGTACAAGCCATGGAATGCACGAGGGAACGAGAACTACACTAAAGAGCATCGACCTCCTTACCAACATAAACAATATCCTGACTCTTATAACCAGCCACCTAAACAAACAAATGACTCCAATATTTCTGATTTTCAGGTCATGAAGGCAATGATGGAGCAGTTAACAAAGAATGTTCAAGGGATGAGCGAACAACTTAACCTTGTGCAAAATCGAATGGATTGAATGGAGGAACATGTTCAACAACCTATGGCATCCACGGGAAATACTAGAGGTAAAGATAAAGAAATGGGCTCCAATAAAGGTCAATTCCCAACTCAATCCTCTGTTAATCCTAGGAATGTGTCGACTATTGAGTCACAAGAGCTTCCTCTTTCCCAAGAAAAACTAGGAAAATCGTCGCAAATTCCTCTTGATAGTGCGCATGCCATTACTAGATTGAGGAGTGGGAGGCAATTAGAGAATCCTCATGAACCTGATCTTGAAGATGAGAATGAGGAAATCGAGGAAAGGAATGAAGGAAGAGAACCTTTAGAGAATGTGGCTATAAGGGAGGAGTCGAGCCTAGGTACTTATCAGCCCCCTATACCTTTTCCCGATGCCTTAAGACCCTCAAAGCCTGCCATTCAAAATAATAAGCTCATAGAATCCGTTAAGGAAGCGACCATAACCATTCCTTTAGAGGAAGCAATTAGGTATATACCATTATTTTCTAAGTATGTGAAAGAATTATGTACACCCCAGAGGAAAACCAACCGGATTAGGCTTTCCGAGAGTGTTAGTTCGATAATCCTAAATGAATTACCTGAGAAAAAGAAAGATCCAGGGCCTCCACTAATTACGTGTGATATCGGGGGGATGAAGTTTTCACGATCCTTATTAGATTCAGGAGCGAGTATCAATCTCATGCCCAAAGCCCTATACGATAGATATAAATTTGTGGAGATGCAACCCATTCATGTGGAGCTGCAATTGGCTGATGGATCTATCCGAAAACCATGTGGGGAGCTAGTAAACACGATGGTCAGAGTAGAACAATGTGTCTTCCCTGCTGATTTCATTGTAGCCAAGATAGAGGTACCCGATGATGTCACAAGAGCACCCATCATTTTAGGGAGACCTTTCTTAGCTAAGGCTAGGGCCATCAACGATTGGGAAAGGGGAAAACAATTCTAAGAGTATGAGAGGAGAGGGTAGAATTAAACATTTCTAGATTGATGAAATATCCTAGTAGTCGTCACGAAGAAGTGGGAACTTTAGATTTATTAGAGGATGATCATGACTTGGGGGATGAAAATTTGGAAGTTTGTGGAATAAATTTAGTGAACGAAACTTTAGATGATAATGATCCCTTTGATTTAGAACTTAAACCACTACCATCTTCCCTGAAATATGTCTTTCTAGGCCCTAGACATACATTACCTGTCATCATCTCTTTGTCCTTAACGCGAGATCAAGAGGAGAATCTAATGGTGATACTAAAAGAGTATAAAGCAGCAATAGGATGGTCATTTGACGACATAAAAGGGGTACCTTCTAGCATATGTGAACACCGAATCTTTGTCGAAGAAGGATCTAAACCTACTAGAGAACCTCAGAGACGGTTGAACCCCAATATGGTAGAAGTATTGAAAGGGGAGATTCTTAAATGGCTTAAAGGAAATGTTATATATGCTATATCCGATAGTTCATGGGTGAGTCCAGTGCATATGGTTCCAAAGAAATCGGGAATCACAGTATCAAGGAACGAAAAGGGGGAAGAGATTCAAACTAGGTTAGTTACTAGTTGGCGTGTATGTATAGATTATCGAAAGCTAAACCTAGTAACTAAAAAAGACTATTACCCTCTACCTTTCATGGATCAAATTTTGGAGAAGTTAGCTGGACAAAATTATTTCTGCTTTCTTGACGGTTATTCGGGTTATAATCAGATCAATATTCATAAAGATGATCAAGAGAAAACCACATTCACTTGTCCATTGGGTACATATGCCTTCAAAAGGATGCCCTTTGGACTTTGTAATGCGCCCGCTACTTTTCAATGATGCATGAACGCTTTGTTTGCAGACTTGACGGGAGATGGACTAGAGATCTTTATGGATGATTTCTCTGTTTTTGGAACTACTTTTGAATCTTGTCTTGAGAAATTGATAAAAATTTTAAAAATTTGCATTCAAAATAATCTCATCCTAAGTTGGGAAAAATCTCATTTTATGGTGCAGGAAGGGATAGTTTTGGGACATCAAGTGAGCAAGCATGGGCTGGAGGTGGACAAGTCCAAGGTCGAAGTGATCAAGCGTCTTCCTCCACCCAACGACCTAAAGCAACTTAGAGGGTTCCTTGGCCACGCGGGCTTCTACAGGAGATTCATAAAAGACTTTGCTAAAATTGCTAAACCATTGACTAATCTTCTGTCAAAAGATGCAAATTTTTCTATTAATGATGAAGCTATTAATGCCTTTGATGTGATTAAGGATGCTCTCACTAAAGCTCCTGTTTTACAGGCACCTAATTGGGATCTCCCCTTTGAGCTGATGTGTGACGCGTCTGACTTTGCCGTAGGAGCTATTTTGGGGCAGCGCATTGATAAGAAGCCGGTGGCCATCTATTATACTAGTAAGACCTTGGTGGATGCTCAGGTAAATTATTCAACAACTGAAAAGGAACTGCTAGCTATAGTATTTGCACTTGAAAATTTTAGGTCTTACTTGTTGGGTAGTAAAGTCATTATATATACCGATCATGCAGCTTTGAAATTTCTTTTTTAAAAAAAGGAAGCTAAGCCTAAGTTAGTGAGGTGGATCTTGCTACTCCAAGAGTTTGATATCGAAATTAGGGTCAAAAGGGGGAACGAAAATGTAGTCGCTGATCAATTGTCTAGGCTAATCATAGATGACCCTTCCCTGTCTCCGATCAAAGAAACGTTTCCTGATGAACACATATTAGCTGTCCAAGTCAGATCAATGCCATGGTATGCACATATAGTGAATTACCTTGCAACGGGGCGAATACCCACTGATTGGGATTATAATGAAAGAAAGAGATTTTTCAAATTATTACCTCATTATTATTGTGAAGAACCTGAACTATTCATTCTAGGCTCCGATCAAATCTTTCGGAGATGTGTTCCTGAGGAAGAGCAATTAGAGATTCGTAAGGCATGCCATTCATCATCTTATGGAGGACATTATTCATCTAAAATTACTGCATCTAAGGTTTTGCAATGTGGATTTTATTGGCCAAATTTATTCAAAGATGCTCACAATTTCTATTTAAAATGCTTAGATTTCCAGGCATCCATCAATATCGACAGAAGAGATCACATGCCCCTTAAACCAATTGTGGAGATTGAAATATTTGACCTTTGGGGAATCGATTTTATGGGGCCCTTTCCGAATTCTGATGGATATGCATATATTTTGATGGCTGTAGGCTATGTCTCTCGATGGGTAGAGGCAATCCCCACTAGAACTAGTGAGAGTAAGGTAGTTATTAGATTCCTTGAGCAAAATATTTTGTGTAGGTATGGATGCCCTCGGGCCATAATCAGCGATGGGGGAGCTCATTTCAACAATTATCAATTCAGAAACCTAATTAAGAGATATGGAGTGCAACATAGAATGACCACCCCTTATCATCCACAAACCAATGGACAAGTAGAGAATTGTAATCGAGAGATCAAGAAGATTTTAGGGAAGGTATGCAAGTTTGATGGAAAGGATTGGTCAAAGAAATTATATGATGCATTATGGGCTTATAGAACAGCATATAAAACCCCTTTAGGAATGTCCCCATTTAGATTGATCTTTTGGAAAGCATGCCACCTCCCCGTAGAATTAGAGCATAAGGCATATTGGGCCACTCGACAAGTAAATTTGTCCCTGGGTGATGCCGGAAAGAAGCGAATTCTTGATTTGCATGAGCTCAACGAGATTAGGAATGAAGCGTACGAAAATTCAAAAATATATAAATTGAAAATGAAAGCCTTCCATGACAAACATTTAAGGAGAAGAGAGTTCTACGTTAACCAAAAAGTATGGCTTTAAAATTCTAAACTCAGGCTTTTCCCAGGGAAACTCAAATCGCGGTGGGATGGTTCTTATATTGTCGTTGAAGTTTTTGACTGTGGTGCTGTCTTACTTTATGATCCAAAAACAGGTCGACAATTCAAAGTGAACGGACAAAGACTAAAACCATATGTGGAAAATGAAGCCTTACAAGCACCAGTGGAGATTGATCTCACGACACCGGGAAGGAGCAGAGATGATGCGCTTAAGCCCACCATTCTGTCCACATAGTTTTCTTCTGCTTCTTTCTTTTATGCATTTATTTTATTTTCATGGTAGGACGTTTCATCTCTTTTGTTGTGAGTTATAAAGCCTTTCCATTTTGTTCCTGTAGGTCAAGGAATTCCAGAACTACACCTATGGGAAGACATATAGTGTGCCCCCAACCGGAATTTGTCATTTTCTGAATAGCTCATGTGCAACACTCTCGTCGTCGGTTTGCCACAACTTCTTCCCATGATATTTCTGCTTTCTTTCATGCATTGAGGATCATGGATAAGAAAGGGGGAGTATTTTCTTCTAGATATTTTCTTTTTTTACCCTTGTTTAATTTATGCATGATACGTAAATGGGGGGGTTCTTCATCACAAAATTATTCATATGCTAATTTACCCACCTTATGTAGTCCTTCCACTTGGAAATCTTGGAATGCGAGTGTATAAGTAGACCTTTGAAGAGTATTGAAAGCACTGAGAAGAGATCCAAGGCATTGGGGGTAGGGTGACCTCTTCTAAGGCAGGTCTCTAACGGATGCGAAGGATGGATCGAGTTACTATGGTGTGATTTGATCAGTGTTGAGCGGAGTAGTGTAGGATTTCCTTGCCTTACCTACCATTAGCCAATCCTGCTTGGTGCAGGGGTCAAACTTCTCTGCTTCTCCCAGGTTGAGTGAGACATTGATGGCGTAGAACCATCACTATTCCTTGGCCCACATTCATTTTGTTCCGTGAATCATCTATCCACCCACCATCCTAGTCCACAATCTCGCACCTACGTTGAACAGTCTTCATGCGATTTCCCACCTCCAATCCACATACATCCATCATCATTGATCCCTATGAAGCTACTTGTATCTATGCTCACTCTCCTTCCTCTTCTATCACATTCACTGCACATAATCTAGTTCGATATATTTATTTGGGCATCTTATGAATCCTCATCTCCAAAAAAAAAAAAGAAGAAGAAAAAAAAAAGGAAAGGAAATATGCGGGGACACACTTTGCATGTTATCTTATTCTCTTCTCTTTCTCACTACCATTCCTCTCTTTTACGTCACCAGCTTATTCTCTTCTATTCACCATGTTCATCTCCTTCTCTCGTCGCTTAAAGCCTAAAAAATGTCTGATGATTCTCTTCTTCTTCTTCTTCTTCTTCTTCTTCTTCTTCGCAAAAAAAAAGATAAAAAAGAGAAGGAAATAAAAGGGAAATTTGTTGTCTTTAGAAGGGTGAAGACATGATTGTTCACTGGTGCTTCTTATTTTGTCCAGCATCTCTCTCTTTCTCTCAATCTTTATTTCTCTGCAATCATCAATTGTAATGTTCACTTAGCAGTGTTCTCCACATGTTTCCTTAAAAAAAAAAAAAAAAAAGGGAGAAAGAGGAAATGTTTATAATTTGAGCATTTTCATGAGTTTGTTCTTCTCTGTTTGTTCTTCTCCTTCTCTACCTTTTATCACTACTATCCAATCAAACATCCCCACACTATTTGTCGCACCATTGCCAATTCCACATCATTCCCCATGCCATCTTCCCTTTTCCCTCCATCAATCACTTGTCTGAGGGAATTTCCATCACGATGAAAGCCTTTCCTTGTTCCATACATTAATTATTCACCATCCCACATCCATCTTTGTGCACTTATTTCTACGCCAAATTTTATTCACGTCACTCATCCAGGGGAGAGTAGTAAAGGGCGATTCAAACGCCAAGTAGGAAAAAGAGAGGAAGTGAGAATGAGATATGCTTTACTGAGAGGGTAAGGAAATTCCTCCAGTCATTGTGTGGTGAGGATCATTCATGCCATAGTATTAGACCCTGTTCCTCCCCGTGCTGAGCTATCCCATAACCTTGGGGACGATGACCTGCTCCCGATGACCATACCATAAACGGTGATCAGTACTCTTGTCACTTTTCATTCTCACCAAAGGTCGAAAAGTGGAGGGACTACCTAAGAATCACTGAATTGGTCGATGGTAAGGGACTAGCATTGAGTAAAGTGGGAGGCTTTTGATAACACGCAAATTTATGACATAAAATGACCCAGTTTACACATATATTTAGCTCAAAATGGATACATTTGCAGTTTTTATTGAACTAAATTGAGTAACTTCGCCTTCATTGTGTTTTTATGATGCCGTGACATTTCCTGATTTTTATGTAATTTATTTCGTATTTTTGTGTAATTTAAAAAAATTATCATAAGGAGATGAACTTGTAAAGGCGAAATATTATAACTTTCTGTTTTTTTTAAAATGATCTAAATGATTACTCATGGCTTTACTTCTGTTGGAGGGCTTATTTATAATTTGTCTAAATTTGTAAGGTCGCAGGGGCATAAGTGCAATTTATGCCATTTGAGTTGAGAAAACCCCTAACCCTTCAAATAGTCCTTTTTTCTTCTTCACCAGGGGTCTTTTGGCATTCCTTTGACTACAGGTCACCAGCAGGAATGGGGGAAGAGCTTAGGCCCAAGCTTTGGCATTGGAAGATGCTCAAGCTTGCTCTGGAGAGGAAGACCAAGTCGAGCTCAACATCGTAGCGGATCGAGCACCACCCGGCCTAGGACTGGCGTCAAAAAACGGGGTTGGTGTGATGATTCTGATGAGAGAATATCTTGTAATCCCCTCCAAGGAGAGTGCATTAGGACTATTTCCTTATTCTTAGGTTTGTTTGATTCCCATTCCAAAGTTTTCTGAAAAACAAAGACATCATCTCTATCATTCATAGTTACACATCCATTCCAGTTCTCTCATTCCCCCTCATCACTCTTTCCTCATCATTCAGCCACCCATTCACCACCATTTCAACCCCACAGGAATCTACCCTCAGTTCTACGTCCATTTCCATCATTTCTTCTCTATTTTATCATCAGATTCGTCCATCCTTCTTCTCGCCCATAAGGTGTTTGATGAAATTCCTCATTGGGAACTTTTCTTTAAAGGCCACTAAAGGCTGTAAAAAACCTATTCAACTCATATCAGTATTACTAAAAATTAATCTATCTAGTTTTAACCTCTTTAAATCTCTAAAATACCTCTCCATTTCCTTACCTACAAGTATCTCTTCTTCTCTCCCTTCCTCTCTCCTTAGTCATCTGCCTCATTACCTAAGCTCCCTGAGGATTCGACCCTTACTTATCTCTATACTAGTGAGGAAAATATAAATTTATTGCATGAATTCAATATACAACAACGACAAGAATTTTGAGTTCATCACCCCTCTCCGTCAGCTTTTGAACTGATGACTTGGGTCATTGGGAGCTCGTCCGTGACATGACCCCTCATGTCGGCTACCTGCCTTATCCTTTCGTATCAATCGGTTTTTCCTCATACTCTTCATTGGATTTAAACTGCGCATCATATGTTCACGTTTGCATCATGCAATTTTGCCGCTCCCCTGTGCTGTCACACGGGTTGCTGGATCCCAGCAGTCGTGTTACATTATAAAACTTTGGATCCAGTGCCCATCTGGATCAAACAAGAAACAAAAACAATGCTAAGCAATAAAGGCCACATCAATAGATAAGAAACAGAATAAAATGAAATAGGGAATCAACCATTCAAAGAAAACTTAGTGAAGAACCAATAGATTGCAAACACATACCCCACTAGAGGAAATGTTAAAAAAAGAAATGAAACCGTCATAAGAAGGAAAGAACATTGTGACGGCTAGAACAGTTGTGGGTCATTACGTCTAAATGCGAAACTCTTGCCCATTGTGCATTAACAACATAGATATCTACATAACTGTGCTTATAAATTTCAATCATTTGTACATTTTTGATAACTTTTCAATATACCAATTCTTCTCTTTATTTCTGTATCCTCTTTCTGTGTCTCCTCTTCCAGTTCTATACGTCTTTGTCCTGTTCTTGTTATTTTTACATGGTGTCAGAGACATCTGCTTAAGAGCATGATTCTGATATTAAAATGGCATTGTTGATGGCCAATGTCGGAGGAGCCCTAGAAGCTCCATAGAATGTTCTCACAGAGCGTACGATTACCTTTAATATGCTCCCTTCAGGTATGAAAATTCCTTTAAAGCTGACATGTGAAAATTTCTTGTTGTGGAAAGCACAATTTATCCCACTTATAAGGATTTGTTGGCTTACAAAAATCATTGAGCAAGATCCTATTAATTCTCACAACTAGTGTTGTATTTCATAACCAATGCTCATAGTTATCTTGTCTCTTGACCCTCTTTAATGTTCACAACTATCTTTATATATCATGCTTTAAATTTGGCCAAAATGGAATTGTGCACCTGATATTGGTCCTTGGCTTCTCCTCTCTTTAAAGCACCTTCTTCTGCTTTGATGTTTGGTATTATCTCTTTCTTCTTCCGCATTCAGAATTATTTTTAGTATCATTAATCCATGCGCAAAAAATAAAAAGACATCCAATGGGCACACCAGGAAGAAGTTGGATGCTTAAATTATTCCTCCTAAATATCTTGTGGGTAAGAATATTGGAGAGACCTTTGAGTGTTTGTGAGAGTCTTATTTCTCTTTCAGGTGGCTGAACCTGGGCTCAGAGTTATTGCTTGAGTATAGATGCATTAGGACATTCCTAAGACTTCCAATCAGTAAACCTTTAAGAGAAGAGATATTGTGTGGGAAAGATTGATACAATAACTATTTGGTTAATTGTGTGATTTTAATAAATTACTTATAAATCTCTCTGTGATAAGTGCATTTTTATTCTTTTCATCGGATTAGCGGCTCATTAGTTTCATCATTAACCATTTCATTATATGAGTTACCTTATGATGGGGGACCATCGCACTGACCAAGCCATGGAATGCCATCAGACCTCGTTGCGCAGCTCGAGCCAACTTTCACGACCCTCGCTCAAGTACTCGACGCCATCAATGACTGTGGGCTATGCATTTATTTTTTGTATTTCTATTTTTTCTGAACAATTCGGATTGGGTCGCCGTGTTTTGGTTTTTTCCGTTGTAATTTTATTTCACGTTGTTTGATGTACATTTTAGGGAAACCACGTCATGAGACGGTTTTCCCTTATCTCGGCCCCACTTGGGTATCCTCCTTCCCCTATATAAAGGGATGGTATGCCCAAAGGAAGCCTTGGAATTTAGTTGAAAAAAAGTGAAAGTTCATTTCGATTGGGCTCCCGTCTCCTCCCTTTGGGAGATTATCTTTACAGTTTCTAGCCTAGCATAGATCGTGGGATCGCCTACCACGACGCCCTGCCCACGTTGAGAATCCTATGGAGGAGCCATCACCGCCGTGTCCTGTAGCTGTTCTTGAAGATCTGCATCAAGACGATCGGTTTCTTGATTTGGATCTGATTCAAGAAGTGCCAAGAAACCTCTTCTTGGCCTGTTCTTGAGATCACCATTGTCGCCGCCGTCGTTGCCGCCACCGCCGCCGCTGCCATCACCACCGTCACCGCTGCCGCCGTTACCGCAGCCGTTTCCGCCTCGTTTCACCAAGAAACCTTTTCTTGCGTGGATGACTTTCCAATAATGCCGTTCTTAGACCTTTCTTAAAGCTTCTTGGAGTTTTCTTGGAGTTTCTTGGAGCAGATTCAAGAAAGGCCTTCTCTTGAAGTTTTCTTGGAGCTTCTTGGGGTTTTCTTGGAGCTTCTTAGAGCATTTTCAAGAAAAGGCCCTCTCTTGGAGTTCTCTTGAAGATTCGTGGAGCAGATTCAAGAAAAGGCCATCCCTTAAAGCTTTCTTGAAGCTTCTTGGAATTATATTTGAGCTTCTTGGAGCATATTCAACAAAAGACATTTTCTTGAATCTTTCTTGGAGCTTGTTTAAGCAGATTCAAGAAAACACCCTTTATTTGAGTTTCTTGGAGTTTATTGGAGGTTTCTTGGGACCTCAAGGAGGAGATTCAACAAAACGCCCTCTCCAACAACGAACGGCCTGCAAGAAGCACGCTGGACACCTGCTCGCCATCGTCCTGCCTACATTTTGGGCAATCACCTCTTTGACTCACCGCCAAGAACATGTTGGATAAGTGATCCCACCAGGTTCTACCATTTCCCCCCTTTATAAATTGCGGTATTATTACTTCTTTCAGTGCCGTCTTCCGCTACTTGCTCCGCTGCCTAGATTTTACCAACGATTTATTAGGATTAGCCACCTTGTGTCGAGAGGTAGGGTTCTATTGTGATAACTGTTAGGTCGCCTATCAATAGAGGTTGTGGACGCCTTTGGGAACGTCGTGCCCCTCACTATGTAGGCGTCTAGTTGATCCTAACTGGTCATTGGGAGTCTGGCTGAACCGTCCACTCTTGGTCCTTTAGTTGATCCACCACCTAATCAGCTGATCTTCATAACATTTCTCATTGATTTTACTCAAAAGAATGCATCATTTGTAAGCATTTCCTTCCTTGATCGTTAATCTGTGTTGTAACATGAGCCGTCCGATCCCGGCACTCATCGTGTTACATCACCTTAGGGAAAAAGTGTCAAAAGAGGTAATACTTAGATAGCTTATTCCCAATAACAGACAAATGAGTAGAATACACTGAAAGGGCATAGAGAATAATAATGATGATGATAGTGAAGGATAATCTTCATCAGTGTGGACTACGTAAGTGCTTGTCCCCTAAGCATGATTTGATGAATGTAGTGATTAATAAATTCCTCTGAATAATGAGCATATAGCTTCCGGAACACGAAATCCCATTTTCCTTTTCTCTCTTTTTTTATTCTTCTTTTTTTGTTTTTTCTTCTTTCTTTCGTATTTTTTCATTTTTTTCCTTTCTTTCTTTCCCTTTTCCCTTTCTCTTTTTATTTTAAAGGGGTGAAAATTTTGGAAGCTTTATAAACAAAAAGGAAATTGATCAAGTAATCTCAAAGTAAACTACTCTCATGCTACTAATGAAAATGATGAGATGAGATGATGTTGATGAAGGCAAAGGAAATAATAACAGTAACAGAATGATACCGCAAAGGGGAGAGGAGAAATATATGGGAGTAATGCATATCATAATTAATATGAAGTGATGATATAGATGAGTTCCTATAGGGATAAACAATAATGTGTGAGCTGGATCAAAGTGGGCTAGGCAAACGGGTGAAGTTGATATGTACTTCAAATACGGCTTAAGGTGGCTCAAGAAAAAGTGATTTTGTTCTCTAAGACTTGAAAATGTGACCACCCCTAACCCAAGAAAGATTCCATCTAACAAAGACTCCTTTTGTTTAGAGACTCAGCAAGTGGAGAGTGGTATCATGTGTGGTTCACTCAACACCCATCATTTAAAATAGTACTTCAATCCTTTGATGTTCATGTATGTTCCTCACCCTATCATATATCCTAGCCACTTAGGAAAAGATCATGGGTCTAAAATCATAGATCCTACCATTAAGAGGTATACTCGATCTGCTACAAGAGCCTAACTTCTATAACCCTCTTTCTAGGATTCAAAGTGGAGCACTTCCCAAGGCAGAGTTTGTTTAAATGAAGGGAGATATTTTGAAACAAATCGTACATTTGCAGAAACTCTATTTATCCCCCAACTTGATTTGATTCATGAATTTATAAACTAACAATATTCCCCCCCCCCCCCCCCCCCAAACTGAATCTGCATTGTATTTAATGCAAGAAATAAGATTGTAGGAGGACAAATTATCAAATCGTAATTCTTGTGCCACTGATATTGATATATTTCCATGGATCCTCATGTTCAGAATATTTTCATAATCCATATGAATCTCCTGAGAAACAACAAAATATCTAAAAAGAGAGTTAATGAGGTCATATTAGCTATGTGATAGCCAATTATTTAAAGCAAGATGAAATAAAGTACTATTTAAAGAAAAGTACTAAAAGATGTTATTAGATTGAAAATAAAGAAGGTAGAAGCCCCACCAAAACAAAATCCATCATGACCATGATACTATTAATTATGCCAATGAGATTTTCAATACCCATGTGAACACATTTGTATTTCGAGGTTGGATTTTTTGCTAATTCGGATGATAAATTGGTACATAGCAAATAATTTGAGTACAACTCTAACATTATAAATATATTTTTTCAAATCCATGAAACGGTAATCCCAATATGTGACAAATATTTTTCTTAAGCTCCATAGTGCAATGACTTCCTTTGAATATAATAAGTATTTGAAGAAACTATCTTGGAAATGAATAAAATTATTTTCTTTGAATAAAAGGAAGAAACTTCCTTTGAATATTTTCTTCTAAATTATTCTATTCACTCCTGCTTGAGAACCTTTCTCTAAAATTATTTCTCTTTGTACAGTCAAAGTTTGAACATCATGATCCTGAACTCCATCAAGCAATTGATTAGAAACTTTGTTATTTTCTTTTGGGGGACCATCTCGACTCGTAGACCTAGCTTCTTTGTGTTTGTTCACACCTGTTTGGACCCCGACATGGTCCTTTATTTTTTGTTGTGTGAGAGCCTATGCATGGGCATGTATGTCAAGGTATCTCTTATCAGGGGTCTCTGGGACATTTACTTGGGCCTTCTTCACTTTATTTCTATGAGGGAAGGCCCATATTTGCCCTTATAAAAGGGGGGTGCCCATCGTAATAAGAGAAGAAAAGAAAGATTTGAGAAATTTAATCCCTTATGGTTTTCTTGGTTTTTTAGTTTTTTTTTATAGGGTGTGGTTTAATTATGAAAATGCCCCTTCTTAGAGAGAAGGCAAATTACGTTTTCATCTCAGCCTTCGCCAGGGCGCTGCCGTCACCATCATCAAAGCCGTTGTCGCCGCCTCGCTGGTCTTCAGGCCACCAGAAACTCCAGGTGTCCCCACACGCGACAACAGCCTGGCCTAGTAACAGCTAGCAGGTCTTCCACGCCATGGCCAGCCTCGGCTGAGCAGCCAATTGCGACAGTAGTCGCCGCCACGGCCGCACCCACCATCAGCGGCTAGGGTCACACCCGCAAGTCATGGCCAGAGCCAGCCGCAGACATAGCCGCAAGTCGCGGCCGCGACAGCTGGACCCATGGCCACAGTCAGCTACGGTTGCATCCGCAAGCCACGACTGGAGCAGATCATAGCCGCACCAGCAAGCCACAACCACACCCGCAAGTCGTGGGCGCAATAGTTGCAACCGCAAGCCGCGATCACGATACCTGTAGCAAAAGCCAAAGAGGGTCACAACCACAGCCATAAGCTGCGGCCACCACAATTGTAGGCACAAGAGTTGCCGATCACGAGCGACAGCTGCCAGCCATGGCCATAGCCACCAGGCCATCGGCTGCAGCTGAAAGCCGTGGTCGCAGTAGTAGTCATTAATTTTCAGATAATATTTTATACTATTTTTTCTAGTTTTAAATAACACCCGAAACTGAAATTAAATATTTTTTTGATTTTTTGGAATTTAAGTTACTCTAAAAACTACAAGAAATATTAAAAACAAGAGTTAGAGATTTTTTAGAATTTTTTTAGATGTTAAAATAACTGAAATTGTTTATATGATTTTTGAAAAATTTTCCTGATTGTTTGGAACTTTTACTTACTGAAAATATTTTTTCCTAGTTTTTGTTTGATTTTCCTAATTTTTTTATGACTTTTAAATGCATAATATGACCAAAATACCTATTCTGGCAATCGTAAATTGCATTTATATATATATATATATATATATATATATTGTTTTGATTTATCTCTTTTCGCCTAAACTATTTCATTTACCTCATTTATCGCCTGTACTGTTTCATTTATCTCTTTTCGTACCCAAATTCTCGCATATACTATTTCATTTATTTAGAATATTTTTTTACTAGTTTTCATTTATAAAAAATATAAAATCACTTACAAGAAATGTTAAATTAGCTTTCTCATACCTGCTCTTTGTGGACTCGACCCTTACCCTATTCTAAAGTAAGGAAAATTGTATAGATATTTTTGCATAACAGATAATTAAAATGACTAATTTAAACCACATTCTGGTTTATCAATTGGTACCATTGTTGGGGGGGCAGTGCCGTTGACGTAGTAAATTTATTATTATTATTCATTCATATGTTTATTTTGTTAAAAATGTATCAAAGCATGATTTCATAGGTATATATATTTATTGGATCCATTGATTATTTCATCATGAATTCAAAATTTTATTCTAGAATTTAGTTATGTATATCATGATCCAGGTTTTACTTCTAATGATCCGAAATATGATGGTTCTAGGAAAAAATGGAATATTTTTCTAGGAAAAATCATCAAGACCAAACCTATTGGAATCATCATATGCAAGATGTTGTTTGTAAAATTTGTTTTAGACATGACAACGGGAGCATGCCAGAATATAGAGCCAAAATGTAATTCATGTTGACCGATACCATCACTAATGGACCACAATGGGAAATCAAGGAAGCAGAAACTACAATCCTGAATCTAGGGATCCATTTCAGCAGAGTTCATTTCATTTCCTCAAACCTCAATCTCGCTTAAAATTACAGAATGTGCCTTTAACATATTGCAGATGCTGAAAATGATGATGAAGATAAATAAAAGGATCCTAGAGAGGATGAAAAATACTGGAAGCAAGCAAGAGGAACTTGGGAATTCTCTTATCAACCTCACGTAATATGAAAAAATCAACATCCGTGCCAAAATCAACTCAGAATTTTTTCATTACCATCAACCTTTTCATGTCGAATTAGATGCATCATCTTCCTTCCTGTAAATTGATGGGGAAAATAGGGAATCCATTCATGGTATCCTAAAGTGATACTATCCAAATAATTATCTCCCTTTTTCATTAAAATTCCTAATGATGAAGTTGAGGGTGAAGAGAATGAGCAGACTGATGTTCTGATGAAAGAAAGAAGTAAAAGAGACCCACATACAAAGCATCATGAAACTCATGTTCCTCTTCGAAGACATCTTCATTCTGGAATATCAAAAGATAATTCAATTGAATGTGTTACTGATGAGGATTCTTTAAAACAGGGTACTTGTATAGATAGTGAAAAAGAAAGTCCTGAAAATTTTGAACCTTGTGTAATTATGCTTGAACATCAAATGTCTTTATATGAGCAATGATGATCTTTCTAAGATGAAAAAATATTCTGAAAAATAAGTTGACAAGGAAAATATGGAATACAAACTTGTAAATGAATAATTGAATGAGGAGCAATTTGAAGAAATCATTTTGTATACTCATATGTTATTTATGGATAAAGAAACTGCTATAGTAAGTACTCTCTACTTGAGCATCTCTAAAGAACATGAAATTATGTCTGATATATTGATATACCATTTCGTGATGTTGAAATGATATTTTTATGAAGGTACTGATAAGTCAAAATTTAAGGGTTTAGTATCATTGTTTTAATTCAGACTTAACAAACAATATTTATGAAACTTTTCCACTTAAATATTCTATAATGAATGTAGGGCAAGTAAGAGGTCGATCTACAAAGATGCAAAAATTTAATTTACAATTTTTTATGAAACCTGAAATTTCATAACAAGGATTAAAATTATTTTAAAGACGAGACATAAATTTAGGGGATTTTTCTGTATTTTTGGTTAATTTTTATAAGTTCCTATGGTTTAAGTTGAAGCAGAAATATAAAGAAAAATACAAAAAGGTTTATATTAATTTTCCTAATTTTAAATAACACCATAAATTAAAATTAATACTTTATAATTTTATGGAATTTATTTTAATCTAAAAACTACTAGAATTAATAAAAATGAGAGTTAGAGATTTTTAGAATTTGTTTAAATGTTAAAATCACTAAAAATTTATTATATGAATTTTGAAGATTTTTCTTGATTTGTTTGGAAGTTTTAATTACAGAAAATAATTTTTTCCTAATTTTTTCAGATTTTCCTTATTTTATAACTTTTAAATGCATAAGATGAAAAAAATACCTGTTCCAGCAATCGTCGGCTGCAGTGGTAGATCTGGAGTTTTTACGATATTTAAAACACTGATTTTGTCTTATAAGCGAGTCAGACCTTGTTCAACTTGGTTCGACCTCTTCAAGACTTAATCCAAAATTGTGAAGTCCACAAGAGGGGCGTCGCTGTGCCCGTCAGGTGCAGCCACTGCGTGCACTTGTGACTGGCAGGCAAATACGTTCGATGGTTCACGCTCGCCGCCATGCTGCGGACGCCACAATAGAGGGGCGACGTAAATGGAAGAAAGTTGAAATTCTAAAGGTTATAAATGAATTTTCAATGCAAAATTTTCCAGACGAGGTGGAGAGATGATGGAGAATTTAGAAAGAGATAGAATAGACTTCAGAGAGAGACCAGAAATGGGATTGGAGAGAGAAAATCACTGAAATGAACACATAGAGAGAGAAATGAAGAGAGGGTGTAGAAGAAGTTTGAGATGAAATTTGTAGGTGAAAATGAAAAATATTTGTTATGAAAGTTTTAGGGAATAAACCAGGGATATGGATGAAGGTCTAGAGAGATAAAGAGTTGATAGTATAGAGAGAAAATCAGAAAAACAAGTGCTTAGAGTGGGAAAGTGATGATTTTAAAGGGAAAATGGGGAGATAATGATGGGAAAGTGTAAATCTAGGTTTCTAAAACCTCAAAGCAAGTCTGGTGAGCCCTCAATGCTTCCTCTCAAGTCTGGATCCTTATATTTTGCCAGGATTAAGCATTTTTTACTGCAAACAAGAGAGAGATTGAATGAAAACTTTAACAAACTTACATTAAGTATGTCAAACAACCTGGATTATGAAGATACATTGTCTTCTTTGCCAGACACTTGTTAGAGCACATAAACAATGAGCAAAATGAGGAAGAAAGAGTATTTATGCATAGTAAGAATTACTAAAATACCCCTTTCATCATTTTGTACTCTCTTTTCTTGCCATTTTGCCTCTTTTTCTCCATTGGTTGAGAGCTTCGCCTTGTAATCTTTAGCTTCTTTCTTTTTAAGACTTTTGAGTGCCCAATGGACATGCCAGGGCATGGCCCATATCCCTCACAACTCTCTTTTGAAGGCTGACAACAACCTTTGCTCCTTTCAAGCCCCTTTTGAGTATTTTATAGTTTTAAATGAGCAGCAATTTACAGGAATGAGAAGATATAATTCTTCAGAAGTCATGAGGGAAGCTCACTTCTCTCTAGGTATGGTAATATCACTATGAAAAGATCTCACCCTCTCAAGAAAAGTGGCCCTTATCTCACCCTCACAATACCTCTCTTCCACATGAAATTTGAAGTCATCCATTCTTCTTATCCTAGTTCTAGCACATAATATCAAGAGTGTACCAAAGAAATCAATGTGTGGTGAGGTTAAATTCAAATTTGGGTACCTATAGATAGGGAAGAAAAGAGAAAGGTGGGCAGAATCAAAATAATGAGTTTTAGGTTAAGGGAAAATGATGTATGACAGATGGGTATATGTTACTTAAAATAGCTCACTCTCAATGATAGACAAATGAACAGAATACACAAGAAGAATGTGAACAAAAATGAGGATGCGGAGTCTCACCAAGAGTGTGGATGAGATAGGAATTTATCCACATAAGGATGATACCAATAACCAACAAATCATGGGAAAAGAGAAATGGGAATCAAAACCACTAAATGTTATGGAACAAATACACTTACTATTCATAAAATGCAGAATGAAATAAAGATGGATAAACATCAATTAAAATACAACTAGTAATGGGCAGATCCAGATGCTAATAATAAATTTCAGAATCAAAGGAGCAGATGCATAAATGAATGAAACAAAAAGTAATGGTACAGGTGTCCCTGATAATAATAAAATTTAGAATTAAATAAATAATTAAAAATAAAAATTAAAAATCAATAAAAAATGGGACGGATATGCATGCTAAAAATATGATGAATTATCAGACAAGAGAACATAAAATTATATTAAAGGCACATTATATATTTTTTTTCTTTGATTTGTAAATGGTTTTCTGATAAAATGGAACTGAATTTTTTTGAGTTATTCATTATTCGTAATGTAAAGAATGTTTTCTTACTGGCATAGCATACAAGTGCATGTTTCTAATTTAACTCTATCATGCTTTTAGAAATACAAGGAAATTGATGTGGACGAACATTCCAAGAGAAATCCTCATATTTTATACATTTGGTATCTATTTAATGAGGTGGATATTCATTGGAAAATTCAAAAAATTTACAATCCTGGACATATATTTAAATTGGGAAAAAGTATGTTGCTTGTCAATGGTGCTCTTCTTTCAGCTTCACCTTATTTACCCAGATTTCTGAAGAAAAGCAAATCCTCTCTCATTGAATCTACCATTGTAGATTTTAGTGAAACTATTTCAGGAATTTGTTTTCTGATGGAGGTTACTCGATAATACCACACACAGATTGCCAAGAACTAATATGGGGTTGTAACTGTATTTTATTATGCTTAAAAATATTAAAAGATTTATTCATACCGTTAAAAAAACATATGAGATTTCAAGTTACTGAACAGCCTTTTGTGAAGATTCATATGTTATCTGATAATGTCTAAAATATTTTCATTTCAAAACTTAAACACTTTGGAATTTATGTCACACATATGTTTCAACTCACGAGTTCGATAATATATTTTGGGCTTCCTTAGAAGAGAGAATGCCTTTTACATTTCAGAGGCTAGATACTAAATGAAAAGCCATGATAGAATGATAACATGATGGAGCAAGGGAGAACAGAAAGGAGGATACTAAATCAGTGCAAGAACCCCAAAAGTTACAAGTTGTGATTTTCAATGGACTAAGTTATACTTTTACTCTTCTTGCTATGGTGTTTAGTGTGGGTTGTGCACCCTCATTAAGTGCATGATAACTATACGTGCAGGACCAAACATCCTACACTGTGCATGTCACACCAGCACAACATCATGCACATGTTGTGTATATTGGGCCACTAAAGTTATTAACTAGAACGATATATGGGCTTAGAGGGTCACACGCATAAGGTCATAAGGGCATTGGTGGATATATTTTACTTTTAGGGTTTTTGAAAAAAACATTAAGTAAACTATAAAGAGGGAAGGGCTCTCATTTCAAGCACCTAGGCCAGGCAGATTTGAGAACCCCTCCCTTTCTTCATTCTCTACTTCACTCATCCAAGGAGAGTGTCTTCATGGTGAGAAGATTTTCTAGATTTTCAAGAAAAGTTAAAGAAGAAGACGTGAAGATCCAAGCACCGAGTGATCGTGTGGATACTTCAAGAGGCCAGACACGTGAACGGCTTCAGAACGATCTCAGAGCGGCAAAGTCAAGGGTGGAAAAAGTTCCCCAAAATGTACAATCAATTTTTGATTTTAAAGATCGATTATGAATCAATAAACACGCTTCCGCGTCCATGGAATCATGTTTTCCATGGACGAACCAAAGCACAGAACCCTACTAAAGAGGCCAAAGAGGTACAAGTAAGCCCCAAATATAAATGCTCAAGGTAAGTCATCTGTTTCTTTTGATTCAAATGGTATTCATTTCAACATTTATATACAGCTTACGATTTCTAAATAAATCAATATGGGACTACTAAGAACAGATATTTCATAAAACTATGGGCCAGGCCGGGCAGTGAAAAAGGCGCAAATGAACGCGCAGGCCACCGTATACACATAATTATGAATAAAAAAACTCATGGGCTTCGTACGCCCGAGCCCAAGTGATAAGGTCAAATGAGGGTAGTCATTTGCATGCATTAATCATCTTAAAACTCCTGAATTTTAGTTGATGGGGGCCGTCCTGCCTCAAGGATATATTTTTCTATTTTTGTTTTCTGTTTGTTTGTTTCGTTTCCCTTAACTAACTTGGGCCCCCTTCTTCCCTATAAGGAGGTTGCCCCTTGTAAGAGAAGAGAGCCAAAGTTAAAATGATTTAAAAAATGTAGCCCCTTTGTGTTTTTAGGTATTTTAAAAGTATTTTGAGAGTTTTTTTTAGTGTTTTTCAGAAGTTGGAGAGATTTACGAAAATGCTATCAAGATAGGCAGTTAGGGTTTCTTCCCCTTTCTCATCGCCGGAGCGCTGCCGCCATCCTCTACAGCAGCAACCGCCCAAAGCCTCTTGATGTCTTGGGCTGCTCAATCGGGGTGGCCCGATCGCCCCTCGGCTTCCTTGGCCATTTACAGCCCTCAAGGCCGCCTCGGGCGACTAAGCCGCCGTGGCCTCCACGGTGGCCTCGGATGCTTTGGCCGATCACAGCTGCCATGGCGGCCACGAGCTCCACGGACGCAATGGCTGTCTCCTCGACCTCCACGTCTTCCTCTGGCCACATACGGCTGTCTCCGGCTGCCTACAACCGCCTCCGACTGTCTACGGTGGCCTCCGTCCACCTAGGCTGCCCTATCAAAGCGACCCGGTTGCCCCTCGGCCGCCCAGTCGCCCGATCGCCCATAGCTGCCTTGCCGCCCATTCGCCCTTGGGCGCCCGACTGCCCTCGACCACTCGACCCCCCCTCGGTCTCCCCTTGGCCTCCCCGGCCATCTGTAGCCGCCAAGGCCACCACGGCTGCCTAAGCCATCTACGGCCTCCACGACGGCCTTGATCACTTTGGCTGGTCACGGCCGCTGCAGCGACCACGACCTCCATGGCCGCAATGGCTGCCACGGGGGCCACAGCCGCCACTGCCGCCACCGCCGCCAGGCAGCCAAAGATGCCCTACCGCCTGATCGCCCTCAGGCGTCTAACCACCGTCGGCCAACCAACTGTCGTCGGCCCCCCGGCCACCCTCGACCGCTCAGCCACCCTCGGTCACCTGGCCTCCCTCGACTGCCTGGCCACTCCGATAGCCTCTGGTTGCCTCAGTCTCGATAGCCGTCGCCCGCTGATCTCAGCGGTTGCCTACGACCGTCCAGGCCGCCTTATCAACCTCGGCCCGATCTGGCCCAACCTCTGGCCGCCTTTCGATGGTCACGGACTGCCCCAACCGTGACAACCACCTACGGCTGCGTCATCCACCGCCAGCCGTCTACGGACGCCTCTGGCCTTCTCCGGCCACATACGGCCGCATCAGCCTCCTCCGCCACCCCAGCCATCCTCGGTCGTCCCGGGCATTCCCAACTGACCCGCCCATCTTCAGCTCGACGACCTCAGCTGCCCTCGGCCCCACCTCGGCTGCCCTATGCCTCCTCGCTCGATGGCCCTGCCGCCGTCCTCACTATCACGCTCACTCCCGAGCATGTATCTGGGCGTGTCAGCGCCACCGTGTCCACACACGCCATATGCGCGCCTAGTGTCTATTAGAGTAGTTACGAGAAGAACAGTCTCCAGACGACCCGTCGCCGCCACTTCACTACCGCGAAGTACATGCCGCCCCAGGATGAATCGTCGCGCCGTTGCCGCTGATTCTCACGTCCGTCTGCTACTAGTTAGTCACAATCTTCTTCGTCATGGAAGCGACGTCCGATATCTCCATCGCTGAAGTTCGATAGAATCTAGATGCAGCCGCTTATGCCGCTGCGCCATTCTGCCGTCACATACCCGCCGCTATGGTCTCCTAGCGAAGCTTCAGGGGAGATGATCGTTGGATGACACGCCACTGCTAGTTTACCGCTGCGAAGTGCATCCCGTAGTAGGATATACAGCCGCCGCTCCGCACCGCCGACGCCTATCTTTGTCGCCAGATAGCAGAATGAAGCTGGGCCCACCCAGTCACCGCTGTCGAAGCGTCCGCCCCGTGCTGCCACTCCACTGCCCTGCCCTCCACTCCTTGTCGTGTAAACACGAGCCGCTCGATCCTGGCACGTCGTGTTACATCATTAGTTCAACACGACCAAAAACTCTCATTTTACATAATAATAAGTTCAGGCCTTAAACTTTTTCCAATGATTAAAAAGCTAAAATTTTCCAATCAATTGAGGTTTCCATCAATGCTCTGACATATATTTTACCCGTTACATAGTTTGTATTTGTGTTTAGAGGATTTGAGGGATATTTCTAAACAATGGGATATGAATCTAACAATTTCCCTAGTATGTTGACTTTTCAGGTCAAAGGTTGACTTTTGGTGGTTATAAAATTACAAACCTTCATGAGGAGGTCAAGACATGATTCTTGAGGCTTGGGACAAAGTTTCAGATCAAAAGGAGCTATGAATAAAAAGATGCAGGCTAATCAGTGGAGCTGACTCAACCAATAGGCCTGTGTGAAGGAGCTTGAAGAAAACCTTCTAGAAGGTGCTTGGAGGTTTTGAGGATGGTCAAGACACCTGAGGAGGACTCCAGCTGTCAGTTGTTGTTTGGAGGAGAGCCCAGGGTCAGGATCCAATCTAGGATTCATGAGGTGGAACCCATCCATCCATCCATTCCAGCTCAAATCCAAGGGCTAGGGATGATTTTTAACTAACTCTAACCAACTTGGTCTTTTCCCTCCAAATTTGACCGGAAGGGAAAGATTCTGATTGGTTGGAACCTGATCACATGGATTAAGGCCTCAAGAACTCACTCCTGGATGTTCATCCATGATCCAACAACCAGGAATGACTGAAAAAAACACATGTAACCTTATAAAAGGGCCCCCTCACCCTCCTTGAGGGTATCCAAGAATTGAGTATTGTTTTGTTCCACTTTCTCCATCTGTTGAGCTTATTCCTAGGTCCACCTTCCTCTTGAAGGTACAAGGAGTTTTCTGAGAGCGTCCTGGATCTTGAAGCCAGTTGGTAGGGAGCTGAAGAGATCACCTTGGGCCCCTTAGGTGTGACAAAAAAGGTTCCTCTCTACTTCCCATTATACCTCCTCCCAGTTTTTCCCTAAGCTTCTTTGCTATAAACTTAGGAAGATAGCCAACGTCCTAAGCTTTCCAATGCCTACTCACACATGTCAAAATGACTTCGGGAACTCCAGATATTGTCATTTTGGTCTGCTAGACGTGAGAGCATCTCCGTCGGCGCAACTAGCGGCAGAGCGACGAAGCCCAGCACACAGATGGGCACTTCTGCCCGCGCAATCAGCAGCGGAGCACCCAAAGACTGCGCGCACCTCTCTCTCATCACTCAACTTGTCGGGAATCATTCACGAACTGAGTTAACTCAGTTCAGTAACGATTCGGACAACTCTCCCTAATCTGGTTCAACAACTTTGAACCGGATAAGTGAATTACAATCTTATTAACTTCAGAATTTTTTATCTCTATCTAGAGACAATAAAAAATTTAAAATAAAATCTCAAAAATTATTCTCTTTCTAGACTCTTTATGTAAATTTTTCCATACCTAGTAAAAATAGTATGCATGTTTTTTCTCTGAAAATAAAATCTCTTAACAAATAAAACCTCATCAAAGAGACTTGTAAAATCCTGAAACTTAAAATTCAGATTGAAATTCATCCTAATTAGCTACCTAGCTCCCTGTGGGATCGACCCTTACTAATTACTAGTAGTAAGATAACAAATTTGTTGATTAAGTCCATACTGACCTTACAAACAAACTAGTTAGTGATCTTTTCATTATCAATTTTGAACCCCTAGTTTGGACAAATCACCAAGGCCCAGTCTGGATGGACTTTTCTTAAAATCTAGGTTTTAATATTGATCGTTGATCTTCATTAAGAAGATCGAATGGTCAAGATCACTGTCGATTTAATTTATTGTTTTTGTTTTATTTTCAGGCGCCAACTCAGCGAGGGGTGCCAACTTAGATGAATCAAACGTGAACACATGGACAATTAACGCTGATATGTCACTGCTGACTTGACACGGTCCACCGGAACTGAAGAGGGTCCACGGTTATGATAAATTTTAGCCGTTGAACCCTCAAGGTGTGGAGCTAACAATCTAGGGGCATTCTTGACTTCTTCTTCCTCTCGCCGCCATCTTCGTCACCAGAGATGTCATACCGATGATGAGAAGATGGATTTCTGCCGATTTATCTTCAGCCATAGTGGGGGAAGGTCCCATACCGGTCAGGAAGGTCTTTAGACCATTCCTGACCTATAAAAGGAGCTGTAGAACACCAAGAAAAAGTCTTTCGCCGCTGCATTTGAATCTATTTTATGAAACAAAAATACAACAGAGGAGAAGATCCTCCTTCTTCTCATTTCTCTTGGGTCTCTCAGTCAACAGCAGTGACAGAGCCTTCACCTGATGGGAGATTAGTAAGGGCAAAGAGTGGAAGAGCGAGAAGAATTCGTGAGCGAAACCTGGAAGACCACGTCGCCGAGCGTGGAGATTTGAAGCCCACGGCAATCATCCACTCGACAGCATAGTCTAGTAAGTCATGAATTTCGTTCACCTAAACCTTATCTTGATTGCAAGAAATTTAAATATAATCAACCTAAAATCTTATAGAATGCATTTTTGTTCATTTGAGCATTTCTTCAAACATGCGATGTGCTTGTCTTCAGCATGAATTTTTAACAGTCTTTAGTTTTAAATCAATTAGAATTATATAAAAATAAACAATAAAATTTAGGAAGTTATACTTCCTATTTTACAGACCTCCTAGATAAAAAATACATTAAAATTTATTTTAATCTTTATGAAAACACATTGAAATCTATTTTCTTCTTCTATGCATTTTATCAAACACCTTGTTTTCAAGGCTTGACACACACATTTCTCCTACTAATTGAATTCTAAAAATTCCCCAAAAAATTCTAAAGTTTCCAATCAACCTCTACTATCTCTATATAAAATTTGAAGTCTAGATAAAATATATCGGGGTAATTCTCTTTAAAAAAAATAGATAAACTTAATAATCTTCATCATTCATATAGTTACCTATTAGTATTATCCTGTTAGATTCTTTTTCTCCATTCTCCCAACTCATTAATTAATTCAACCTCTAAGAGCCAGTCCCTGTGGATACGACCTTACTCAACACAATAAAATTCTGAGTTTAGAAATTAAAGATTTTATTTGATTGACTCCAAAATAATAACAACGACAATTTAACAACCCCTTTTTGCTCTATCATTTTACCAAATTTATTTTATTGATACTATCTTCATTTGATCATACTTCCTCCAATTGACCTACCATTTTCTAGCCTCATCTTGTTATATGGCTTCTACAAAACGAATTCTCAACTATCTTCTTAATCTTCTAGTTGTATACACACACACATCCCTTCATTCTTCATGTTTGAATTTATCTGTATGTTAATACTCATCTTGCATTATCTTTCCTCTATTTAGTAGCATATTTTTATAAGTTCATTCTAGTCCCTCCTATTCATATATGTAATGGTACTTGATTATTATTTTCCTAACTTTCGTAATACATGTCCTCTGCCTAAGATATTCATACTTAATATTTTATTATTTTTTATCCATGTAGCTCTCAATTATTAGCATCAGCTCGTTAATCCCTAATGTTTCTATCTCACTATAATCCACTTCATATCTTATCAATATCTTCTTGATAAATTCATTACATTCCTAATCACTTACTCATTATCTAATAGTCATTTCGTTATTTTCATCACCCTACTTTAGTACTATACGTGGTATTGTTAGCAACCCCTTCTACTACATCATAATTATGTTAGTAATCTCGTAATATCTAAATTATCATATGTTTTTTATTCTGTTATTGTATATTCCTTATATCTTTAGTGTCTCCTAAAACATATTATAACTAGTTTCTAAAATTATTTTAATTATTTTTTAACCTTCTTACTATTTCTCTTTAATCTACTCCGATTTAATGCTTGTCACCTTATTATGAATTTATTATTATTCTTTACATGCATTATTATACTGCTATTTAATTCCACTTTTCCCTACTATTATAATATCATTTTCAAATATTAGATAAGGTATATAAAATATGAGATAAGGTGTATTAAACAAATAATATAGATTGTCTGATAATTAATTTTAATACAAATTAAAATAAAACAGCTTATTTCAATTCTGGTGGAAAATTGAAATAGTTCAAAGGGAAAGTCCATGGAGTAAGGTTTCACTTTAGCTGCCATGATAAAGTCCACCAGAATCATTCTTGCCATAGAACCACATTATGATGGAATCTGGAAAATGGATGAAGTGTATAATATAACATAAAATTACACATCTGAACAAGCTACCTGCAATAATCCAATTACAGATTGAATAAGACATTCCTAAGTTAGAATATGAGTTTTGATAGAGTAATCAAATCTTATGTCTTCATTGAGAATAAAGAACCTAAAATTAAATCACATTATTGAGAATAAAGATCCATAATAAAAAATGGATGAAGTGTATATGATATAGCCTAAAATTACACATCTAAATTGGAATGTGAGTTTTGATAGAGTAATCAAATCTTATGTCTTTACTGAGAACAAATAATCTAAAATTAAATCACATTATTGAGAATAAGGATCCATAATCAAATCATATTATGATTATGGAATCTGGAAAATGGATGAACTGAATATGATATAACCTAAAATTACACATCTAAGCATCCTAGCTGCGAGAATCCAATTACAGATTGAAGCAGACAGTCCTGAGTTAGAATATGAGCTTTAATAGAGTAATCAAATCTCATGTCTTCATTGAGAATAAAGAACAAACCATGTGAGTATACATGAAGACTAGTGGGAGAACAAATACAATCAAAATTATCAGATTCTTTATCTACAGGATTTTCTACTCATTGAGAATGATGTCATTGAAAAAGGTATGGCTATCGAATATATCTTCTCCATGAAGGGATTTAGGAGAAGCAACCGACATATTGAGAATACGGATCTATAGAGATATGTCAAAAAGGTTATTATTATTATCCACATAAATGAATATAGAAATCATCACTAAAATGGGGTTTCTAATGGATAACTCTATGATAGGTCCATGACACTATGATAGTAAGACTGTTCATTTACACCATTCTATGTGTAAGCCCTAAAATGACCTAAGCTCTGTTATGCACACTAAAATAATATAAGATATTTACTTGGTGTCTGGAGAAGGAAAAATAAATATTTTAAATCATAGAGAGGATGGATTGAAACTCAAAGGTACATAAATTGAGTTTCCAATGATATCCAACTGGTCGAATTAGAGTTATGCTTATAAATCATAAATATTTCCCAAGTATCTGAACTTCCAACTTGATGAGGAGAGCAGAGTACATCACTGTAGCTGAAGCCTCCATAGAATAAACAATAATATAAATTTACATTACTAACCTTGGAGTCGTGTCTTTGTTTCATTAGAGGTTTCATTAGAGGTTAGTGAACTTGCTAAGCCACTTCTTTGGATCATAAACCCTATTTCATTGTTGTGTGAAACTTATGGTAAGATACTTCTCTTCATTATAAAGTGAAATAGCATAGGTTTCATTAGAGGTTAACGAACTTGCTAAGCCACTTCTGTGGATCATGAAGATCATCTTTAAAAGGCAATTACACATCGAAAGTGTTCCATTGACCAACAATATAGCAGATCCATAGATGAAGCCATTAGCTAAATGTCCTTTGAGCATCACATGAAAACAAAGGGTTTGCTCGCTAAGAGTAATTGGCTTTTGTCCTAGTGGAAGATTAATGGAAATATGTAGCCGTCAAGCCGATCATACATTCCATATCTCGTTCCATATTAGTTAATAGAATTTATTCATTATAGTGCATGTGTGACGCTTATAATGAAATCCATGAATACATTATCAGACATAATGAATTATGATTAGACTGTACTGCAGATATCACTAATATTTAAACTTGTGTTCTAAATATACCAATTTTAAGATATTCAAGAAGGACATTCAAATGTCTGGATAGAATAACACCATCTAGCGCACTCATATGATGAGTATGACTAGTCTCGTATCCATGACAATGGAGACACTAATGATAGATAGTGGCTGCTCTTTAATCGAAATAGTTGGCTGAATAGATCCCTATGAATCCTTGAATGATATTATACCAACCTATGATTCAGGTTGATTCACGTCACCGTTGTGTAAGTGGTCCTTTGACCTCAAACACTAAATACGTCTTGTGGATGGATAGTTGCATTTTGACTATAACTTAAAAGTTCCTAATCATGGAACTCTAAATAGTCTTATTTAGGGTGCATCAAGAAGTTCACGAAGATGATTGAGTTGTCAAGACGTCATCCTCCACCCTTGATATAAAATGAGACAGATCAAGGAAGATGATGTGATGAAGTCCTTGGACACTGTAGTGAAATATCGTACAAGAGTTATCTAATGATAGTTGAATGCATCAATACCAACTCAGATGACTGATTAGGTTTTAACAGCTGACCATAACGTAAGTCATCCTAGGGGCATCAAGTGGCTGAACGACTATACATTCACAATACTCAATTACAAAAAGGTTCAGTGAGTGAGTCGATATACACTCCTTTGTATCTTCTTGGGCACATGTTGTAGCTTGACAACCTACAGGTTAGAGACTCTATGTATCGATTGGATTAAATTGATCCAAGAATAAAAAATCTATATGATGATATAGTTAAGTAATTTTTAAGGTAAATAAAGGTTATTGGGACATTAAAATCATTAACTAGACTAATACATGTGTCTAGAGGATCACACACATTTGGTCTTTTGCACGTCAAAATACCTGCTTAAAGTTTGTTGGTTTTTTATTAAAAATCCCCACTTAGTGTAAAGAATCGGAGGCCTTGAACTAAATTTACCTAGGCCAGAATTATGCAGTTCTCTTCCCTTTCTTCCCCCTTTTCCCCACAGCTCCTAGAGGGTAAGCTGATCTTGTCAAAACAAAGGAGGACATTTTATGTGCCAAGGATTGTGTGGATATGCCTAAAGGCTGCACACATGAGTAGCTCAACACATCTCACTTTGGGATCAAAGAAATCATGAATGTGATCCGTATCGAAGTGGTTAATTTCATATTTTTGTCAATGTCATTATGATTATGTTCAAAGTCTTCTGCTGCGAATCATTCTCAGATTTATCCATATCTAAGAAAATTGTTTCGTTCATGTCATGGTTAAGTGATCCTTTGACCTGAGACACTAAAGACACCTTTTCATGGATGGTTGTTTTTTGACTACGATATTTGAATAATTATTTATGATATTCCAAACCTTCATAGCTTAGATACAACAGCAAGTATATGGAACTAATTGTGCGGTGAATAAAGGATTGTCCAACCTCGGTATTGGAAAAGATAGACTCGACAAAGAAGATGCGTTAAATTTCTCACCATATAGGATAATGTCTTCTCCAATTATCTATGTCTTGCATCAATCATAACTAGAATGTCATGTTATGGTTTGGTGGTTACCAAAACCAAATTCATTCAATGGTCACATTCAGATGAAAGATTATATGTACACGATAGCATATGGTGCTAAAGGTTACATCAAAGGGTTGGCATATTTCTTATCATCTTTCACAGCATTAGGTGTAATTGGTACTTCATGGGCTGATGACTTGAGAAATTCATGGGGTCAAGTTGATCCTTGCTTAAATGTTGAAATATATAATTAACAGTTTTGGCCAATAAGGTTAATAAGACATTGAATATATTCAATAGATTGATACATTGGCCTAGAGAGTCACATACATATGATTTTTATACATTGGTAGATATAACATAAGGTTGGGTATTTTATGAAATGTTCTCAAGGACAAAGACAAGGATATTTTATCAAAAATTCTTAGAGATTTTAAACTGATGGGCACCCTCATTTCATAACCATGTGAGTCATTTGAATGACATCCCCTTTCTTTACTTCCTCCTTCCCAAATGTTTCTTCCAACGAGACTAAATGGATATGAGATCTGATTTGAAGCATCAAAGGTTCAAGAAAGACGACGAGTTTAAACACTCTAAATATCATTTGGATACGTCAATCAGGAGTACAACTAAACCACATGAATAGGCTCATTATGTTCTTGATTCAATCCGTATAAAGATGATGTTTTGGTTCTATATATGATCCTTGGTTTTCTATTATGTATTTGATTAATTTTTTGGCTGTGCAATCGAGTTCAAATGATGTTGATTGACGCCAGAAAATCCCAAAAAGAATTCTGAGAAAGTAATGAGCAAGTCCTGTTAAAAAATATCTCGTTTATGCTACAACTGGCTTAATATTTTTTCAATTTTGTAGAGATTAGGACATAAAATTAAACTATTATCAACATTAATTAAAAATGGGGTTAGTGTTATGAGCTTTTAAAAATAAAGAGGTACCTATTTTAGATCCAGTAACATAATGGATTTGTTGGGTTCTAGAGGCCGTGACGTTGATGAAGAAATCAAAACGACATGCATCGGAAGACTTTTGCGAACTCGTACGACATCAATAAAATCATGCAATGAAGTACCTTTGCAGAAACTGCATCCGTGATTTCTTGGATCCCGGAGTGAGACAAGTCAAGCTGCTCAAGTGGGCAGCCTCTAGACATATCCACGTGATCCTTGACAATCTCCGTCATTGTCATTACGTCATCCTGATCGCATCGGGGATGGAGAGGGGGTATGGGGACAAGGGAGAAGAATGGGAAAGGCCCCTGAACAATTTTGGCATGTGTGAATTTCATTTAGGGCCTTCCCCTGTTTATACTAAGTCAGTATTTTTCATAAAACCCCCAAAACTTGAGTATATCTTCTAACGCCCAAAAGACCATTTGCGTGTGAACCTCTAGGCCCATGTATCAGTCTAGCTAACAACTCTAGTGGCCCAATAACCTTTATTGAGCTTCCAAATTAATTAATGTTGGATCGATTTAACCCAATCGATAGGTCGAGTCGCCAACACGTGGGGTGCCAAGCTATACCTCATACTCTAGAAGATACAAAGCATTGTGTATCGACTCACTCATGGAACCTGTTCTTCATCGATTATCGTGTACGTATAATCCCTCATCCACTTGACACTCCTTGGACGACTTAGGGTATGGTCAACTGTCAAAACACTAATAGGTTATCCGAGTTAGTACTAATGCATTTGGAAATCATCGAAGAACTATTCTCCGATATTTTACCGCCCTCGCCAAGGACTTCATCACATCGTCTTCCTTGAGCTGTCACCTCTTATACCGAGGGTGGATGATCTCATCTTGACCACTCAATCATCTTTATGTACTTCTTAATGCACCCAAACTAAAACAATTTAGGATCCCATGATAAGAGACTCGTTGGCCATAGTCAAAAGTACAACCGTCCATCTACAAGACATATTTGGTGTCTCAAGTCTAAGGACCATTTACACAACTATGACGTGAATCAACATGATTGACAGTTTGTTATTGATAATATGCAAATAAGAGCTAATAAACGCTAATTTCGTCATATTTGTGGGATTTTAACCATTAAAAACATCAAATTCTAGTGCATGTTTTCATGATTTTCTGTTAAAACAACACGTTTCTTAATTTTCAAGAGAAATAATACTTTTGATAAATAATTAGGTTAATTTAACACATTTTCAACATTTTAAAATTGAAATTTGTAAGAAATTAAATGATTTTAATTGATCTATTTCTATAAACAAAAAGCATTAACAATAGAAATTGTGTTAGAAATTTATAAAGCATTTTTATGCATTAATAAATGTTTTTTACAATTATTTCAGTTTCTTTTAAATAAGAATCATTTTTTTATGAAACTGGCCTTTATTGGGCCAGTTTAAGCGCTAACCAAGTGTTAAGTTGTGCACGGTGTACGCGGAAGCGCACTTGGCCAATCAGGTTGGCGATTAGCATCTTCGGTGCACGACACACACATACACAGCATCGTGCGTGTCCCACACCACGCATAGCAGTCATGGACCAATAAGGTGTGACTTAACTCGCTGTATGCGATGCAGCGAGTTAAGTCATGCGAAGCTTGTGTGGACCAATGGGAGTGCAGATCCTCACAGTCCACGCAAGCCTTGTCCGTGCAAATCGCACGTACGCAGTGCCATGCGTACAAAGGCTGAAGCATACACAGTACCACGTGGCCCAGTTTAAGTGCCTCATTCAGCCTGAGGAGAGATCGCCTAATAAGGGCCAGCGATAAATTGGGGGAAAAGAGGAAATTGAAAGGGGTTCTTGATTTTTAAGCTTGAGGAGAGGTCGCCTAGCTTCCTTGATGACTCAAGAACAACCTGGAGTGCATTTGGAGCTCGAATTGGACAGCAATTCTGACGATCTGACGCCGTATTCTTCCCCAAAATTCAAGCATCAATTCGTGGAAAATATGGTTGTTTGTGCGCGGAATCCTTTCAAATTGATTCACATATCATTCCTGGTATTTCTAGACTCAATCGGAATTTATTTTACACTTGATTTCATGTTCAATTTTAGCAACTTCATAATTTCGTTTACGTTCAAAGTTTCGTCTTAAATTCCGATTTCAATTCTTTTAGATTCTCAAATTTCCTTTGTTTTTGAATCATTTAATATTCATTTGTTCACACTAAATCATGCAGAATCAAATTGAAACTTTAATCAACTCACCTTGGTTCCCAATTTCCTTAATTAGCTTATCTTAATCATGATTTGCTAGTTTAAGGTGTTTCCACAATTTTGGAATTAAATTTGGATAAAAATTCAATAACAACATATGAAAATAGTTTCTGATCCGTGAAAAACCAGTGAACATGTTTTGATAAAAAATAATAATAAATCAACTAGAATTTAATAAATTTTCTAAATATATTTCCAATTCATTAAATAACCTAAAAACATAATTCAATCGAATTAAGCTTCTAGGTCAAATAAACCATGAATGTCCACTGTCAACTTCTAATCTAAACTTTATTTTTAAAACAAGTTAGTGAAGAGCAGTACTAAAATTACAGAAATCTAATATCAAATTGGCAGATAGTCAATCTAAGTTAGGGGATTATTTAGCAACTCTCATCAAGAATTGCTAAGTACATTATTTTTATTCTCATTGATTGGCAAAAAGATAGAAAGTAAGTTTCTGTTACTTGTGATAACTTGAATTCAATAAGTTGGAAGGTTAGATACAAGTTACAAGAATTTTCTATTACTTGAGTAAAAAAATCATATCAGTTAAATTTAGAGTTCTAAACCGTAATTCAATAAAAACTGAATTTTACCATCACCTCCCTAGGGCTCGACCCCTTACTTGAGCACTAAGGGATAAATAAATTTTATTGATTAAGTTCAGAAATCCTTAAATAATAACATTAAATACATTTTTTTTGAGCTTATCAGGTATAATACCATTCAGTAGGCTTTGCCCGTCCCGATACCGATATCGGATGCCGGTATCGGATGCTGGTATCGGGATGGATGCTGCACCGAATACCGGAAACGGATTTTCCAGTATCCTTTTTTTTTTGATATCCGGATACCTGATATCGGTATCGGATATCTGTTGCTACAGTGCCGTTATCTGATACTGGTATCCGTCCCGATATCGGCATCCGTCTCCGTCTAAGGGGGACAGATGACGGTACCAGATAACGGATGTGGATATCGAAAACCAATATTCACATCTGATTTTGACCTATCTTTTAACAGGTCAGCCGTGTAATTTTTGATTCTATATTTTGAATCAAAATTACACGGTCAGGGACGGTCGAGGAGTAGATTCAATACATTTTCGATTCAATACTGGCGCCAAGGCTGAGTTAGACGGAGGAGGCGAAGGGCGGCAGCGGACAGTGGACTGCAGAGGCGAAGGCCGGCAGCGGACGGCGGCGGCTGAGGGTGCATGGTGGTCGGCAGCGGAGGTTGCACGGTAAGCCTTAACCTCTCCTCTATCATTCCCCCATCAAGCTTGGTCATGTTCTAAATCGGAAAAATGAATTCGACGGGAAGTTTATCCTTATGATGTAGAGTTTTATGTGCCCTCGTTAATTTCGTTTGAAGAAAGAAATCTAAACCCTGTCCATTTCAAAATATCTAAATCCTGTCATTTGAGTCGGGACGAGAAGAAAATCGATCAATTCTCCTCATTTCAACCTCTCTTCCATTCTCTTCATTTCTCTCTCGCATATATCTCTATCAGTCTCTCTATCTTCTTTTCCAAAAAAATTTATCATGCTCTCTTTTCTATCACTCTATCTGCGGATTAAAAATTTTTCAGTCTACTTCTCCACCTCTCCCTCTCTATTCTTCTCTCCTCTCTCGTACCTTCTGATTCTAAAATTCTCTATTCTCTCCCTCAAATTCTACATTCTGAATTTCTGATTCTATCTCCCTCTCTGATTCTCTCATTCTATCTCCCCCCGCTTTCTCTGCCACGCTCTAAAACCCTCTACCTCTCCCTCTCCCCTCTCTTCACTCCCTCTCGTACATTCTGATGCTATAATTCTCTCTTCTCTCCCTCTCATTGTACATTCTGAATGTCTGATTCTATCTCCGTCTCTGATTCTATCTCACCCTCTGCTGGTTTTTTTCTACTCTCCTTCTATCTCCCCCCTTCTTTCTCTGCCACGCTCTAAAATCCTCTACCTCTACCTCTCCCCTCTCTTCTCTCCCTCTCATACCTTCAGATTCCATAATTCTCTCTTCTCTCCCTCAAATTCTACATTCTGAATTTTTGTTTCTATCTCCCTCTCTGATTCTCTCTCACCCTCTGCTTTTTTTTTTCTACTATCCTTCTATCTCCCCCCCTCTTTCTTTCCCTAACTCTAAACCCCTCTACCTCTCCCTCTCCCCTCTCTTCTCTCCCTCTCATACATTCTGATTATATAATTCTCCTCTCTTCTCCTCCCTTTTTCCACTTCTCTTCTCCTTCTTCATTTTCTTCTTCTCCTATCCTCCTTTTTCTTATTCTCTTCTCCTTCTTCATTTTCTTCTTCTCTTATCCTCCTTTTTCTTCATCTCTTCTCCTCCTCCATTTTCCTCTTGTCTTCTCTCCTTTTTCTTCATCTCTTCTCCTCCCTTTTTCCTCTTCTCTTCTCCATCTTCATTTTCTTCTCCTCTTCTCCTCCTTTATTTTCCTCTTCTCTTCTCCTCCTTTCTTCTTCTTCTCTTCTCCTCCATTTTCCTTTTCTCTTCTTCTCGTTTTTCTTCTTCTATTCTCCCCTTCCTTTTTCTTCTTCTCTTCTCCTTCTCCTTTTGTTCTTGTCTAATTGTCTTATCCTCCATTTTTCCTATTCTCTTCTCCTCCCTTTTTCCTCTTATGTTCTCCTCCATTTTCCGATTCTCTTCTCCTCCTCCTTTTTCTTCTCCTATTCTCCTCAATTTTTACTCTTATCTTGTCTTTTTTCCTTGATTTTCTCCTTCTGTTCTCCTTTTCCTCGTCCTCTTCTCCTCCTTTTTCCCTCTTCTGTTCTGCCTTCATTTTCCTATTCTATTCTCCTTCTTTTTATTCTTCTCCTATCCTTCTTTTTCTTCTTGTCTTCTCCTGTTTTTTCTTCTGCGCTTCTCCTCTTTCATTTTCCTATTCTCTTATCTTTTATCTTCTTCTCTTTGCCTCCTCCTTTTTCCTCGTCTCTTCTTCTCTTTTTTCTTAATCTCTTCTCCAATTTTCTCTTCATGTCTTCTCCTCCTTTTTCTACTTCTCTTCTCCTATATTTTTCCTCATCTCTTCTCCTCTTTTATTTTCTTGTCTTCTCCTATCTTTTTCCTCATCTCTTCTCCTCTTTTATTTTCTTCTCTTCTCCTCCTTTCTCCTCTTCTGTTCTCCTCTTTTATTTTGTTCTCTTCTCCTCCTTTTTCCTCTTCTGTTGTCCTCTTTTATTTTGTTCTCTTCTCCTCTTTTATCTTCTTCTCTCCTCCTCTTTTATTTGTTCTCTTGTCCTCCCTTTTTCCTCTTCTGTTCTTCTCCTGCATTTTCTTCTTCTCTTCTCCTCCTTTTTCTTCTTCTTTTCTCCTCCTCCTTTTTCACTTCTCCTCTACTCCTTTTTTTCCTTTTTCTCATCCCCTCTTTTTTCATCTTCTCTCCTCCTCCTACTGTTTCGTCATCTATTATCTTCTTTATGTTTTGTCTTCATCTACTCCCTCTCATGATTCCCTCATATCTTTATAATATTATTGATTAGTGGTTTCTTATTTGTCTTGTCTTTCTGCTTAGTTTTTTTATTCTCTCTCCCTTTTTAGTCTCTCCCACTCTCTTATAATTCACTGTATATTTATATGTCTTATTCATTGCATCCGTTACTTAAACCAGAGTTTAAACCATAGTTTGGCATCATGTGATGCCGTTGTATTTAATTTTAGCTTACCAAATTACGACTTCAGAAACATGAACCCACCCGGAGGCAATGACCCAACCCAAGACAGATCCGGGTCAGGAGCTGTAGGCCTTCAACGTATGGACAGGGGAACTTCTGGCATCGTTCAGAGTCACCCTCGTTCGAATCATTCAGTCATCATCGACTACTTCGAACGCATGGAGGATGGATACTACGCATGCTTACTGTGCCGGGAGATAAACCCGCACAGTAAGAGGAAAGCGATAAAGCGCTAGGCCAACAAGAGCATGAATGTATTTTTGCGCCATTTCAAAGCCTGCCATCCAGCGCGTCACACGAAGCTTAAAGGGGAGGTGTCGGAGGACCCCGCTTAGGCACAAATATCAGACAGGTTTCAGAGCAGACAGCAGGGCGAGCCAGGATGACGCGGGCCGATTAGGCCGCATACGTCGGAGGAAACAAAGAATTTCATTGCACACTTCGTTTGCATGACCGACCCACCATGGAACAACGTCAATAATGTTGCTTTCAAGGAGATGTGGCGATATGCGAGACTCCTTGACTTGGATCCGCCGAGCACGAAGGTCATCAAGCGCTGGACCATCCAAATGCACGGTCGCATGAAAGATGACGTGAGGAAGCTTTGGGAGAGCGTGGACCGCATCTCTCTCACCGTGGATGCATGGCCTGCGGAGAACGGTACCGGCCTCTTGGGCATCACTGTCCACTAGGTGGACGACAAATGGGCGTACCGGGAATGGGTACTTGCCATTCGAGAGATCGTCGGGAAGCACGATGGGGGAAACATGGCAGCCATTGTTATCCAAGCGCTAGATGAATTTGGCGTGCCGTCGAAGGTTAGCGTTCAATGGGGACTTTTTTCTTTAACTAACCCCTTCAATTCACAAGCGATCGTTATTTACACAGGTCTACGCCGTTACTACTGACAATGTCGCGGCGAACAAGAGGATGATGGCGCTGATGGCGAGGAAGATAAAGATCGGTAACCCAAATTTCACCGCTAGAAGGCACGTCCCCTGTGTCGCGCACATACTGAACATCGTTGTTCAAGCGGCGATAAAAAACTTCGGCGTTCCTTTTCCTCAAGCCGTGGAGCCCGACCAAGGTGACCTGACGAGGATAGCAGAACACTATGACAGTGACCAAAACAATGACCTTGGAAACATCTGCTCAGCGTCAGACGACTGTGACAGAGGACACCGGCCGTTGTGCTTGGCTAACGTAGTTGCGAAGGTGCGCACATTGGTGTGCAATATTCGGAGCTCTACACAAAGAAGAGAAATTTACATGTGAAGACGACCCCGAAGTAGAGGACTGCAACATGGTCGTCTTGGACTACCCGACCCTGTGGAATAGCACCTACGTCATGCTAGCGGCCGCCATGAAGAAGTGGGATGTAATTGACGAAGTGTCGCAGTCTTTTCGACAGAAGGGGTTGGCGTCAAAGATGTCCAAGGACGAGTGGGAGTTGGTGAAGGAGTTCTGTCGTATCCTTGGCCGCTTTGCCATATCCACAGACCATGTGTGCAAGACAGTGACGCCAGCGATATGTGACGTGTTGTTCCTCATCGACGGCCTCAATGCGCACATGGAGGAAGTGATCCAGCAAATTGAAGATGGCCAGTTCTTCGTAGGCGTATGACAATTGCAAGAGACGGATCATGCCACCATGGCAGAAGTCTGTAAAGCGCTGCATCGGAAGCTTGCGCAGTACGCCGAGATCTTGTGAGCAAATGAAGCAATCACTACTGCGGCATTGATGGATCCATTCCACAAAGGGTCAATGCTCCAGCCAGGCGTTCGAGAGGCAACCATTGCCTACGTGTGGTCCTTGTTACCGTGCGACACGTCGCCAAGTGGGCCCGCAGAGGCCGATGCAGAGGGACCCGGCAGAGGCAAAGAGTTGGACACGTGGCTCAAATGGATCAATTCAGTGAACTCTTTCCAATTAAGAGCACCCACTATCTATCTGTAGTGTCTCCACACTAATGGCTACAGGACCGGTCGTACTCATCATATGAGTGAGGCGAGATAATGCTATTCTATCCGGATACAAGTCATTGGAAAAAACTGTATAATATGAAAATCTTGAGTGGTAAAGAAAGGATATGGCTCCCATAAATGAGAATGAATTATGCCCAGTGGTTGTTGGGGATTATTATTAGTACCTGAAATAGACAAGTCATGGGATTCAAAAATACTACAAGAATTATAAACCAAGCATTCATTAAAAAGTGTGTTAGTAATATTTTCAACTTAATCATTAAAAAAACCATGTATAGATTGATAAAGGGTCAAACCACGGAGATGAAGTTCTTAATATCTAAATGATTTTAATGAAAATTGTGAAAAATATGGATAAAATGGATTAGATTTTTTGTGTCAGATGAACAAGAGTAACATGATGAAGTAAAGGGAATGACGAGTGTGAATATCAAAATATCCTTTCAAAGATCAAAATATTCAAGAGTAATATGGAACTGATTTTTAAAAGATTTGAGATGATACAATTAAGATTCTAAATGAGATTAAATGGCTTTGAAACATTACTAAACTAAATGCAATCAAAACCTTACTCTAGGGATGCTCATGTTATAATCAAGCATTCGTGAGCTCGTGCATTTTCCCCGGCTTGGTGTGTTGCATCAAAATTGAAGATTGAAAGCAAAATGAAGAAAAATAACTGAGAATGAAGTTTTAATACAAAACAAAAATCCCCCACTGTTCCTTTCCTTCAGATTGGCAGTGCTAAGAGTACACAATGAAGCATGAGTACCCTGCTTCTGCCTATAGACTTTCAGGTCAAAACTACTTCCGGATTGGATGGTAATGCGCCTTGAAATTTGGAGCTCTTCTGGCTGTCTTTTTGCTTAAAAATGAATCAATATCGATTTCTGGCGATATCGTGTGTGTGAACCCATCAGATTGTGCCACATGTCCTACATGGCCACATCGGCACATGGTGTGTCGCGTCGCCAGCCCTTATGCACCACATGTCCATGTGGGCCATATATGCATATTACTCATGCCACATTACATGGGTCCATTTTAATGCTTTAGGCCGGAAATAGTTCTAAAAAGTTCTGATAAAATCCCTTAAATTCAAACTTTCTTAACCTTTAATCTAAACTCCATGTGGCACAAAATGAGACAAGATTGATATCTGGCCATCTGTTGGCTTCAAACTGAGTCAAGAGTGATTTCTACCCATATGGTGGTGTGTGATTGTGATTGAGTATTCATTCTTCTCAAGTCATAATTTACCTTGATTGCATCAATTTATCTTGGATAGAGTTGAAAATGGATATATGAGTGAAATGACAAGGTCAATGAAACAAATTCACAAAAATACGATAACGTGCGTTAAAATGATCTACATTATTCCTTCAAACTCTAAATCATGAATTAACATGTAAAAAATTTACTTTAGTGGTATGTTCAAATTTAGGGTTTTACACCGTTGTTTTAATTTCAATTTAATATTCTATTGATAATATGGAGTAACTAGGGGGTTGATTCTCAGGGAAGCATTAATCAAATTTCAGATTTTTTAGGCTCGGAAATGAAAGAAATAATCTCACAATTCAAAAGGATATGTTTAGAATTTTTTTGATTGTATAGAATAAAATTTCTAGCAGAAAGTTACCAAAATAATTAAAAATACATAAATGTGATTTATCATCAATTTATTTGATTTTAGAAAAGACAAATATATATTTTTTGGAATTTATAGTTTTATAGACTTGAATTTAATATTCTATTGTTTGATTTAATATTCCATTTAATACTCTATTGATAATATGGGATAACTAAGGGGTTGATTCTCTGGGAAGCATTAATCAAATTTCAGATTTTTTAGGCTTGGAAATGAAAGAAATAAGCTCACAATTCAAAAGGATATGCTTAGAATTTTTTTGATTGTATAGAATAAAATGTCTAGCATAAAGTTACCAAAATAATTAAAAATACTTAAATGTGATTTATCATCAATTTATTTGATTTTAGAAAAGACAAATATATATTTTTTGGAATTTATAGTTTATAGACTTGAATTTAAAGACTAAATTGAATAAAAACCATAAATAATGATTTTGAATATTTTTAAAGAATTCATTTCAAGGTAAATAACCTACAAAAAATAAATATGATATATATATAATTTCAGGCAGACCTGTAAAGGTGGTCTCAGTGTCGAAGGGTTGACCTAGAGAGAAGCAGATGAGCCAAATTTGGGCTAAATACGAAAATGGAACAGGATGTGAACCCCCTAAAATAGACTAAAAATAGAACAAGATTTTAACATGTACAAAAGTAGTAAAATGTTATTTTGGAAAGGTAAATGGACAAAGATTCTAATGAAATTTTGAATGAATAATTTCTTTCCTTATCATTCTTCCCTCTTTTCCCTTGGGCTGAGTTTGAATTCTGGAATTCCTTTATTTGAAATTCATATTCTCATTAAAAGGTAAGTTATAGTCAATTGTTGAGGGATTCAGGGTGTGGCCAAGACCTCCCTAACTGCTCTTTTGACTCCTAAAAATGAACTTGCTCAACTTTGGCCAAATAGCCCAAATAAATTCCTTTAAAAATCACATGGGATGCTCTAGCCCATTGATCCTCATCCAATTTCCTTTCTATAAATTTCAGCACACATGGAACATGAAAATTTTCGTCATTAATAAAAATATTCTTGACAAAAAAGTCAAGCAAGAGCAATTAAAATCCCAAAAATGTGCACAATGTTGTAGTTATAGTGAAATTCACAAATATTAAGATAGTCTAGTCAATAACATAATAAATTTAATATTGAAATTACTAAATTCATATAAATGCATCTAAATATAGAAATATTGATCTTGTTATTAGTTATCAATGGCTTACATTCTGAAACCAGTGATGTACGAGATAGACTGCTCAATCTCAGAAATGCTTTTATGTGAAGCACACAGTTGGTTTCCATGATCAAGGATCCAGCTAGTGAATACCATCTTTAATTGATCACTGGAGTGGGATTTTGTTGGCCCTCATGTGGTGGAGTGATGTGAAACGACGACGGCCGAGATCGATTGGCGCGTTTCACGTCACAGGATTATGATGTGAATGTATGGGATGTAAGCCGAATGATGAGAAAATACAAATGAGCAGATAAGGACTTGACGGATAGCGACGTCAGCCGTACCAATCAACGAGAGAGGAGTGATCCTAAGATCAAACTCCCAATGACCCGTTGGGCCTACTAGACGTCTACTAAGTGAGGGGCGTCTAACAGCCCTGGAGCGTTCGGCGTCCAAGTCGGATGACAGTCCATCTACCACAAGAATCCCTACGCTCGACAAGGTGGCTAGTCCTATCTGATGATGTTCGAGAATATCGCGGTAGCGGACGCGATAGGGGAAGACCAGACTACCAGCAGAGAGCTGAGTCCACGGGTGGCGTGTAGCAAGAGTCGGAGCAGAGGGCACACAAGGCGCGCGTTTGGCTGGCGCACGGCGCAGCCGTGTGGGCGGGCAAGACAGCAAACTAAGTATCGTGGGAATGGTCGTGTGGGTGAGGCAGAAAACCAAGTAATCGGTTATGGCGTAGAGGGGGGGAGTCAAGAAATCAAGAAAGATGAGGGCGATGGGAGGGCGAAGGGGAGGACAAAGGGGAATCAAGGTGATATGGTGAGATCAAGAAATCAAGAAATCAAGAAATCATGAAATCAAGAATTCAAGAATTCAAGAGGAAAGAAAGGTGGGCGATCAAGAAAGGCAAGAGGAGGTGGTTGGGAATGAAGAAACGATGGGGAAAGGGGGGTGGGCGATCAAGAAAGGCAAGAGGAGGTAGTTGGGAATCAAGAAACGATGGGGAAAGGAGGGTGGGCGATCAAGAAAGGCAGGGGTAGGGGAAAGGGCGTTCAAGAAAGGGTAGGGGAAGCAGTTGGGCGATCAAGAATTTCAAGAAAATGGAGGATGAGAAAGAGTGGCGTTCAAGAATCGGCGAGAAAGATCAAGAAATGGGGTTAGATGATCAAGAAGCGAGGGTGAGAAGGGGTGGCGTCCAAGGAAATGTGGGCGAGATGGGCTGGATGAAGGAGAAGGGGGCGGGGGTGGATGTGGTGGAAGGTGGACAGGGGGGGGTGGGGGATCAAGAACCTGGCTGGCGTCGGGTTCTTGATGGTCGGGGCAATGCTCCCTCGACGGAGTGGATTCCCAGCTTGGTCGCGGCGTCGATGATGTTCAGGAACCTCCAAGAATTCCCGGAGTGATATCGACGGAGACTCTTCTCAGCCCTGAAGGACAGCGACTTCTTGAAAATCTTTAACCCGTGCCGGAGTGATCTCGATGGCTCGCTTTAGCACGATCCTCCCGGAGTGGTCTCGACGGAAGAAACGTGGGCTCTACCCACGGAGTGATCTCAACGTGGGGTGGGGCTAGCCAAACCCCCTACACTAGAACTACGATAGGGGGAAGATCAATTGCAACTCAATTTTCAACAATGACTTCCAGGGTGTTCCTTGGGCATGCCATCCCCTTATATAGTGAGGATGGGTGCCAAGTGAACGTGGGAGAGGATGAACCATCGCGAGACGTGGTTTGGCCTCTCCTTACAAATTCAAAATACAAACATAAAAAGTAAAAATGACGAGGACGGGGCCCAACAACATTGGCCCAGTCCACGAATCCGAAAATACAAACACACATGAAAATGAGCATGAGTAAAAAGATAAAAGTTCTTACGCGGGGTTCTTAAACCCCGGGTGGCAAGCATCGGCGCGAGCTGCTCGGCGTGGCTGACGATGTCCCATCGCGTCATCCTCGAGATGGTTCTTCGTCATCGTGGCGTCATCCTTGAGATGGTCCTCAATCATAGAGCACACAACCATTCATCACCATCAAGTATGATGCCACAACTGTAAGAGGAGACAAGCCATGTCATGACTCACCATTATCGTCAACCTCGGATCTGGGATCTGAGTGTCATTTATTATTAGCATTTTATTTCTGTTTGTTGAATTTATAATTAATTTCTGTATCATCCAAGTCCTATAAATAGGCAACTTCTGTAATGTATCATTTGGTGATTTTTGGAATTAAGGTTTCTTCTCAAGAATTTCGCTCGCTTCTTGTGTGCCATGCCACTGCCATTTAGATGAGGTTGTCCTTCTTGTGTGTCTTGTCATCTTGTCCCTTTGCACCACCATAACCCTGTCCACTTTTTTAACATGCCACACTCTGCCAGCGCAAGACAGCTTTTCGGTTCCTTGTGCACCATGCTGTTGCTTGTCGTTCGAAATCGTTGCGCCACTACTCATCATCCCTACCTTGCACATCACTGTCCATTGTCCTTACGCAACACGTTGAACTGCCATCCACTATCTTAGTGTGCTATATCCCACCGCCATTTGACATCCCAGAGTGCCATGTCATACTGCATCACCCCCACACACAACACATTTCTGCCCATTGCGTGCCACCACCTGTCCTGAACCCCATAACGGGTGGCTTCCCTCCTTGATCCCCCATCAATGGACTGTGCAGTTGGATTACCACCCAGCCACGTCGAAGCACACATAATTTGCTCCTGCCATCCAGTGATTCTTTAATTCTCCACATCGTCCTATCACACTTCGCCAAAGGTAATGGTTCACTCTTTCCTCTTCAGTAATCAGAATTATTTCATCATATGTTTACCTGTGTATTTTCCCACTACCATTTGACATAGTAGAATATGTTAGCAAAATAGCTTTGCATATTCTGGTGGTCAACCTTTCAAGATTTTGGATTTGGAGTTATGCATTCACCACGATAGTTTTAAAACAGTACTCTCACCCTAGACCGAGGAAAGATGTTGTGTCATCATCTTCATCAGATTTAAATGTTTGAACTGAGTGTGGATTTGTGGTTTGTTTTAGCCATGTTTCGGTGACCTTTAGTCATCTTCACCAATGTTAGTGCTATTCATCCTACATCATCTTTTCCTTCGAAGATGGGAAGAATGAAATTCAGCTAATACATTATTGTAGGCAATTAACTTGTGAACATACATCAGATATTTAATGATACTAGAGACATAAATCTGATCCCTTATTCATTATATATAGCTGGTTGATGGTTACTCATACCTTTGTTTGAGGTGAAATGATAAGTCACCCCACTACCAAGATACCAAGAAAGATCAGTCAAATTAACAGTAAATACCTGAGGTTAAGATTGATCTCTACTTTGATATGGACTTGACCCTGGTTTTTGCCAGTCCAAGCTCGTGATCAAACTGAGAGCATATTTGACACCTTAGTTGATATATGTTGTATCCTATGCCTCTTTGTCCATAATTTTGGAACTTGGAAGAAATTTTTTAATGATCACTAATGTGGTATCCATCTCAATCTTGGCTTTTTGTCTGATATCCTTGAGCTTGAACATAATGTTATAGGAATAAAAAAATGGTCCCAATTACTCTTTGTTGGTAGGTCAAATGTGGATCGTAACCCTAGATATTAGACTGAATATCTTCAAATTTCAGATGACTGATAACTCCAAATTTACGATTTAAATGTCATTGTTTTAATTCACACTTAACCAACAATATTTATGAAAATTTCCACTTAAATACTCTATAACTAATATAGGGCCAATACGGGATCAATCCAAAGAGAGACATTTAGTTTCAAAATTTTTCTCAAGCTTGAAATGAACGAAATGAGCTTAAAAGTGAGAAATATAATTTGGGATTTTTTGTAGATTTTTAGTTAATTTATATAATTTCTTATTATTTAAATTGAAGAAGAAATACAAAGAAAAAACATGAAAATATTTAACACTAATTTTCCTAATTTTAATTGACACCACAAATTAAAGATAAATAGTTTAGAATTTTCTGGAATTTAATTTATACCAGAACCACTAGAAATATTAAAAACAAGGTTTATAGATTTTTTAGATGCTAAAATAACTAGAAATTGAATATATTAATTTTAGGGATTTTTCCTTATTTGTTGGAATTTTTAAATGCAGAAAGTAATTTTATTAATTTTTTATGATTTTTCAAATTTATTTATAATTTTTAAATGCTAAAAAATAGAGAAATTACCTGCTCTAGCAATCGCTGGCAGCGATCACTGCCGGTGGCAGACTAGATGGGCTGACTGACCTGGTGTGGCCCGTATAGGTCTGGCCATAGTGGGTCAGCCCAATAAGTATCAACCCAAATTGACTAAATCAAGACTTAGCCGGTGGGACTTTGAGATTGGGCTTAACCCAATTGGGTCAGGATTCATCAATTTGGTGAAGTCCTGCGCAGGGCACTCTTGTGCCCTTCGGTCGCGCACACACGCAAGAAAGTGAACAAAGAGTGTAAAAGGACTTTGAGATGGAATTTGAAGGTGTAAATGAACGAGATTTTTTATGAAATTTTGAGGGGATAAAATAAGGATATGGATGAAGGATATGGATAAGGATAAGGATAGTGAGTGAAAGTGTCAATTCTAAGGAGAGAAAGTAGGGAAAATGAGTATTTAGAGTGATAAATTGATGGATTTAAGGGTAAATGGAGGGATAATGATAGGAAAATGGAAATTTAAGTTCCTATAACCTCAATGCAAAATTAATGGACCCTAAATGCTGCCTACCAAGTTTGTATCCTTGTATTTTTCCAGGATCAGGTGTTTTTCAATGCAAATAGGAGTTGAGATTGAGTGAAAACTTCAATAAACTTACACCAAGCAGGTTGAGCAACCTGGATTCTGAAATATGCCTTGTCCTGCTGGCCAGCCACTTGTTGGAGAATGTCCAGAATGAGGGGGAATGATAGAGAAAAAGGTTTTATACATTTAAAGAATTACTAAAATGACCCTTTGGGCATTCTCTATTCTCTTTTCTTGCCATTTTGCCTCTTTTTCTCCATTGGTTGAGAGCTTCCCCTTGCAATCTTTAGTTTTTTTCTTTGTAAGGATTTTGAGAGCCCAATGGACATGCCAGGTCATGGCCCATCTCCCTCAGAACTCTCTTTTGAAGGCCGACAACACCCTTTGCTCTTTTCAAGACCCTTTTGAGAATCACTTAACTCTAAAAAATTCTCCAACTCTTTAAGAATTGCCATCTTCTCATTCCTATAAATTTTTGAACATTTGAAACTATAGAATACTCATCAGTAATAAAACTGCTTGACATCAAATAAGTCGATGAGTTTAGTAAAAAATAATCATAATGTGCAAAAATTAGAATGTATAGCTTATGCATAAATATTTTCTAACTTAAAAAATAACATGATAAATTATGAATTAATAATAGCATAATCATCTAAAATGTATCTAAATATTCATGCATTTATCATGTTATCAATGACTAATGTTAGCATTGATGTTTACTAAAAAAATTATATTCTATTCCAAGACCCTACATAAATATAAAAATCATGTATGCTTCTCGCCTTTTTGTCCTGCCAACCCAATGGATTATAGTTATGAAATGCAATATGTCTTCATCCATAGAGAAAATCCTCTTTGTTTATGTTATGAAATTTTTTTATTGACTCCGACTATGAAATGTATTTAACCCCAGCCATCCGATCTTGCTAATGAAGCTGCCCATGGCTGGGAAGCCGTGGGCCCTTGTAATTTTATTCCCCCCCCCCCCCCCCCACCTCATTACCAATTATCCTTGTTAGCAGATGGATTTCTAATTTTTTTGTTCCAAATGAATGGTGTTCAATGAATTTGGAGTCTGTAAAGTAATAAAAGGAGATAAAAGGGAAAAGGCTAGTTAACTAATTACTCCCTTTGAACTTCCTTATGAAGATCAAGTGGTTGTGATTATATCATTTCTCTTTAAAGATGGCATATCAAGATGAGGGCTTTGGGCCAGGTCAGCTTGAAGCCCGGTCACTTTGTAATCTCATGTTTCTTTAAGATCATGGCCCAATAGGCAGTAATCCTTACTCTTGATCTCAATCAGCCGGGCCTGTGATGAAGTGAGAAAAATGTCAATCCCGTATCAGAAGTTTTAAAAGTTAAAAGGCCTAAATCATGTTTGCATCGAGGTATATTCTAACTTTGAAACACCTTATTCCCCCTCGGTGGGGGTCAAGCTTTGCTACTAGGCTTTATCAGGGGCATACAAGATCCACTTTGATCCACTACCATGCCCCATTGGGTCCTTTTGCTACTGGTGTTGCCACACCATACTCGTTTGTGTGTGGTGACACTCATTGATTGGCTCTGGCTTGAGCATTAATGTGCTCTCTACTTGACGAGTAGCTTTGACACCTACTGCACTAGCTGGCTGGCTGCTGGAAGCTGCCCAAATTTATTGTCTTCCTATTTTTTATGATTTTAATTCACACCTATAATATAAAGCATACAATACATAGAACACTAAACTGAAAACCCTATTCTACCTTTTAAATCACAATGTTAAAACGTTGGGTCTGTATATCATGTAAAATTCATAACTAAAGTGTGCAATTAGCACAATACACAAAATAATCTGTCAAACATAATTTTGCATTAAAACGAAAAATAATATGGACATGATGATCCCAAAATAACCTTAAAAGTTGTCTAATTGCATTCATAAAATTGGATGGATAACTATTCTCTCTCTTCTCTTTCTTCTCCCATTCATGCTCTCTTTGCCTCTTTGTCTCCCTCTCACTATGGCTCTTTTAATTAGTCTCTCTCTTCCTCAATATCCAGCTCTTTCTCTCCCATCCTCTCTCTCTTTCGCTCATTTGATGTATTCTTCCTCCTTTCTCTCTCATTTACTATCTTCCGCCTTATCTCTCTTTCACTCATTCACTATCTTCCTTCCGCTCGATCTTGCTTGTTCTCTCCCTCTCTATCTTTGTCTTATTTTATCCCTCCCTTACTCTTTCTCTCTCTCATTTGCCATCCCCCTTCAGCCCCCTTTTTTTCTCTCAATTGCTGTCCTCCTCCCTCCCTCCCTCTTACTTGTTCTCACTTTCCCTCCCTCTTTCTCTCCCTTATTCAATATCTCGTTCCCTCTATGTCGCTCACTCACTCTCTCCCTTCCCCTCTCTCTTCCTCTTGCACTCTCTGACCCTCCTTGCCTTTGTATTTGTCTATCTCTGCATTTTCGTCTCTTTTTCCCGCCTCAATCTCTCTCATTTTTTCTAGCTCTCTCCCATTTTCTAACTCTCTATCTCCTTCTCACTTCTCTCTCTTCTTACCTCTCTCTCTTTCCCTCTCACTCTCTCACTCTACCCACCAATCTCTCTTTCATTGTCCCGATTTCAACCTCTCTGTCTTCCCCCTCACTCTCTCCCACATATCTCTCTTTCACTCCATCTCTTCATCTCTCAATTTATTTCACTCTCTTACGCACACTTTACACCCCGCCCTCATTTTTTCTCGTCCCTTCTCTACCATTATATCTTTTCCCTTCTTTTCTCCATATATCCACCTCTTTCTTGTTGGGTTCCATGACCTTGATCTGGATGAAACAAAAGTGATTCCTATTGAGAATAACTTGGAACATAATAAAAATCACATCAATAAAACAATGAATCAAATAACCAAAGTGGTGTTGGGTTATCATATATGCATAATCCTTCATTTGCGCGAGACTCTTGAATGACTTAGGGTATGGTTGATGATCGTCAGGCCCTAACCATCATTTTATTGGTACTGATGCATTACGGGCATCATTACAGAATGCCTTCTTCAATATCATCATTACCGTTTCCTCGGATTTAGCTGCATCATCTTTGATGAGTTAATCTCCTTCTATATCGAAGGCGGATGATCTTGTCTTAATCACTCAAGCACCTCTTTGGGCTTCTTCCTACATGTGAGCTATGACTTGTTTGTTGACCAGATTCAACAAGCCGTAAGTCGTAGTCAAAATGTAGTTATCCATTCACGATCATTGTATTATGATCTCAATACAATTCACAACATCATTGCACGCATTGATGGACTTGAATTATAAACATCACACTAGAATAATAATAAAAAACTAAAATTATTAAATAAAACATTGTGGTATGATTTGGCTTGATGGAAACATAATATCCATCACTAGGCACGGATCACATCTGCGATTTCTTGAATCCTTGAGTAAGACGTGTCATGCTGCTCAAGTGTGCAACCTCTAGTTGTATCCATATGGTCCATATCACATCAAATATCATCATTTACCTTGATGAGCTCTATTGACGCTGTGTCGTCATTGTTATGATGTCCCAATTAGATCAAGAATGGAAAAGAACTAAGGGGAGAATGGGGAAGAAGGGGTAAAGACCAGAACAATTCTGGCCATACTGAATTTCATGCAAGGCCTTCCCTTCTTTCTACTGAATGGGTTTCATTAAAAACCAATAAACTTTAAGTATATCTTGATACTCCAAAATACCATTTGTGTGAGATCCTCTAGGCCTAGGAATTAGTATAATAAATTACTCAAATAGCCCAATAACCTTTGTTGACCTTCCAAATTACTTAACTTTATCAGCATGTAGATTAATTAATGTTAGATAAATTTAACGCAATCGATAGGTTGAGCCTCTAGCCGGTGGGGTGTCAAGTTTCACCTTATTCTTATGAAGATATACAGGTGTGTGTATCAACTCACTCATTGAACCTATCTAGAATCGATTACTATGTACATGTAGTCCCTCACCCACTTGCCACCCATAGGATGACTTGGGGTATTGTCAACTCTAAAACCCCAAATGGTCATCCGAGCAAATATTGATGCATTTGGAAATCATCAGAGTACTCTTTATGATATTTCAGTACCTTGGCTAAGGACATAATGACATCATGTTCCTTGCATTGTCTCCTCTTATACAAAGGGCAAATGATCCTATCGTGATCACTTAATAGTCTTCATAAACTCTTTAATGCACTCAAACTAAGAGTATTTAGAATTCTATGATTAGGAACTCATGTATCATAATCAAAGTACAATTCCTCCCTAACAAGACATATTTTGTGTCTCAGGTCAAAGAACCTCTTAGACTAGTGTGACATGAATTGACCGTATTGATAGTTTAGTATAATACTATTCAGGGATTCGAAGGAATCAATTCACTGAACTCTTGTAGTGAAAAGTACCTAGGATCTATCCTTAGTTTCTCCACACTAATGGATAAGGAACTACCCATACTCATCATATGAGTGAGACTAGATAATGTTATTCTATATGGATACTTTTATGTCCTTATCGAGTATCCTTCAAATAGGAATCTTTTGAAAACATGTTAAATGACAAGTGGCCTTCGTATTACGATCTCATCATGGTTCACTAAGTCTGAATATGTATTCATGGACTTCATTATAAGTGTTACATGTGTACTGTCATGAGTATATAGTATTAATGAAGTGGGAACAAGATATGGAATGTGTGATTTTGATCATTTTTTTCACACACCCATTTATCACGCTCTCTTTCACTCAAACTATATGAACTGGGAACAAGATATAGTATTAATGAACAGGGTGGGCCGGGGTGATGATATCGAACGTCGACAGTGTCGTCGTCCGACGGTGCTAAACCCTAATGGGTTGATGTAGCTACGATGCGTTGAATGCCCTACGTGTCGTACGTGTAGGCTCCCACTCGAGGGAGGCACTGAGCTCCAAGATTGGATGGGTTGTGGGGGTGGAGCGACGAAGGCATCTACGGCCGAACGGAATCTATCCGTAGGGCTCGCACGTAATGGACGTACTCGTCCGTACCGGTAAGACACTCAGTTGACCATAGTTCTCTCAATTCGCCCTCTCTCACCTACATAGACCGAGCGCGGTGGAGTCAAGATGAGATATACTGCAAACGGTAAATAAACGAGCGACATGAGAGGATGGTGTACCTCGTTGGCGGTGGCTCATAGTGCAGTGTCGTCGACGGTCAGTGGCGATTCGGAGCGGGTGGGGTGGAGTGTCGCCAGAGAGATCACGGCGGCTCGACATGCGAAGTAGCGCTGGAGCTATTCGTAAAGATCGGTGAAAGATTTGTTGAGGACGTCCTGCGCTCGGGGCGACGACCTCTTCGGGTCGGAGAGGAATGGCGCTCCAAGGCGTCGTCCGTCGAGGCGTCGTGGGTCGGCGACGATCGGCAAGGGTGCAGGGCACAGTGGAGGTGTCCAGTGGCGGCGCCCAGTGAGGTGGCGGCGTAGGGGGCAATGGTGATGCCCTGGCGGCGGCTCGAGGCCGCAGACAAAGGGGTCGGCGACTTGGGGTCCGGCGCCTGCTGGTCGCGTCGGTGCCCACTGGTCACGATGGCACCTGCTGGTCGCGACGGCGCTTGCTAGTCAAGGTGGTGCTCGTTGGTCGTGGCAGCGCCCGCTGCTGGCAGTGGTGCCCACTGCTGGCGGAGGCACCCGCTGCCTGCTTCTGGCAGCGCCCGCTTCTGGCGGCGTAGGCGCCTGCTTCTGGCGGCATAGGCGCCCACTTTTGGCGGCGCCCGCTTCAGGCGGCGGCATTGCCTGCTTCTGGCGGCGCCCGCTCCTAGCGGCGTAGGCACCTGCTTTTGGCGGTGCCCGCTGGTCTTGGCAGCCCGGTGGCCGCCGCCTAGGGTTTCGACGGCAACTCTGCCGAACGGAGCCCTAGAACTGGCACACGGGCGGGTCAAAACGGGCGCAAACCCAATCCCGTTCCGTTCGGCCCATTCTCTCTCCTCCCTTCTATTTTTTTTTTTCTTCCTTTCTTTCTTTTTTTATTTTCTAAATGGTGAGACCAAGAGACTAACAAACAATTTTTTTCTTCTTCGTGGTCTGAATTTTCTAGGGCGCGCTCTCTTCCCTTATAAAGGGGGAAGAGATGGGCCCTTACATGGGCCAGTAAGAGGGGAGTCCATTAGGGGAGCCCTTATAAATGGGCTCCCCCCATTATAAAGAAAGAAAGAACATAAGGCAATAAAGGGGAAAATGAAGGAAATGGGGAAAATAGAAGGGAGAGAGGGACAAGGGGAAAGGGTCAAAGGAAGGCCCCTCCCCTTGACGGTAAAATGGTGGACGCACGAAACTCATAACGAATGCGACAAAACACGATAATGGAAGAGAGGGAAATGCAAAAACACGTGAGAGAGAGAAAAAAAAAACAGAAATGATAACTCGAGCTGCTTCACCCAATCTTCAACGTCGAGGGCGCGCGGCGCAGATGATGTCATTGACGAATTTTGATGGTGTGCGCCATCAACTATCTACCTCGCCTTGTCTTGTTAGAACCCATGTTTCTGATGCTCTTACATTCCATGATTGTATATATGTTTATATACAGCTTGAGAAATATAATTAAATTGAAAGGGAGAGCAAGTTTTGTGGAATCTGTTGAAAGGAGATGTTTGGGTTTAATGTTAAGATTTAGTTTAGTCATTGTATTGGTTCCATGAGAAAATTGCATGTTTATTTTTTATTCTGATATTTTAAATTTTGTTCAAAACCGTGGCATTGATTTTTTAACTTTGACTTTGACGATGACTAGTTTACATAACTGGACCAAGACTGGACCTGACCGGTCATTGGCCGGACCTAGATTGGACCAAACTGCAGGTCTAGGTTTAGGTTTTTGCTAAAACCGGACCGAGACCAGACTCCAACCTTCCCTATTAATAATGCCATATTGTAAAAGCTACCTTCTATGTTCCAATCATAGCAGTTAAAATTATATTTCTATATTTAATAATGTACCGTATCTATCTTTTATCCTGGCCCTCTATTTTATAAGGAAAATACTAGGAGGAAGCACGAACTTCCCGTTTTGTAAAGAAAGTAGTACAACCTTTTGCTTTTGTAAAAAAAATAGCATAAGCGAATTAGAGGGTGCCGCGTGGCACATTTTTTGTTTTTTCCACCGCCGGTCAAACGGTGACGTGGATGCCACCGTGGCGCCCAGGTGGACTCCACGGTGGAATCCACGTCATCGGGTGGGCGCCGACGACGCGGGCTGGCCCGCCCACGCCGCGCCGCCTCCGCCTCCCCGCCCGACTCCCGCCGCCGCCCTCCGGCCGCCGACGCCGCGTTGCCGCCGCGCCGATATCGCCGCTGCGCGCCGACGCCGCTGTTGTTGCCGCGACGCCGCCGCTCTGGCGCCGCCGCCGCCGCTCGTTGCTGCCGACGCCGCTTCTTCCGCCACGGTCGACACCGGACGGAGAGGGGCGGCGTCGACAGCGCACGGAGCGGGGGGCGTCGGCTGCGCCGGAAGAGGGGCGGCGTCGGGGGCGAAGGCAGAGGGGCGACGTCGGCGGCGGCCGGAAACGCGCGGCGTTGGCGGCTGGAGGGGGGCGGCGGCGGGGGACGGAGTCGGGCGGCGGAGGACGGAGACGGGCGGCGGCATGGGCGGACGGAGCCCGCCGTCGTCGGCGCCCACCCGATGACGTGGATTCCACCGTGGAGTCCACCTGGGCGCCACGGTGGCATCCACGTCACCGTTTGACCGGCGGTGGAAAAAACAAAAAATGTGCCACGTGGCGCCCTTTGATTCGCTTATGCTATTTTTTTTACAAAAGCAAAAGGTTGTGCTACTATCTTTACAAAACGGGAAGTTCGTGCTTCCTCGTAGTATTTTCCCTATTTTATATCCTATCTAGCTGTAATCCAATATTGAATCCTATCCACTAATCTCATAGCGGATTATAGGGTATGTGTCCTCCTCTTACTAGCCCACTGTTATTTTACATCATATTAGCTGGAGAGGGTCATGGAGAGATGAACACATTTACAAATAGAAAATGAATACACAGAAGCGAACATTTCGTTCCAAAAGCCAACAAAAGAAGAAGACTACCCTACGCCGACATTTACACTTCTGTCACATTCAGCAACATTACCACGCGCCTGGACGTCCTCTGTTCTGCTGTTTGTCCTCGGCTATTACCCGGGAAACCTCAGCATTTGTCCGTCTCCTAGCGGCGGCGGCATTCATACTGTACAGGTTATGTGTTCGCCAGAGATCAGAAGCCATTGAAGAAGACTTGACTGTTGTTGTCAGGTTGGAGGAGCCTGGTCCAGGTTGTATCGACCTCTAGCTCAACCTTGCCGTTGAACGTATCGTTGGCGAATTCGGCATCTTGGTTGAGGACAGTCAATAGAGTTTCCTGGGCAGCTGGGAAGAAGGAGATGGAAGGCAAGGCCGACTCGCCGAATCCGATGGGCTGCCCAAATGTACCTGTAAAGACGACGTCATTGCTAATCGTCGCAATAGAATTCCTTCATTTGTTTATAACGCGAGTCAAATTGGATTTTGGCGTAGCTAGATTTGAAACAACACTATTTGTCTCTTCTATGCTGCTTATTGTCAGCTTCTCTCGAGTTTTAGTGAGGGAAGGGGCTCTATAAACTCCTTTTTTCATTCGTCAAACGGCCCTATCATATCACAATCCAAGAATAGTTGTGACCATCTCTCTCTCTCTCTCTCTCTCTCTCTCTCTCTCTCTCTCTCTCTCTCTCCGTCTTTCTCTCTCTTTATATTTTATACGCACTTGATTAGGTTGTTTGGAACTTGGGTTTACCTTGGTGAGGACGAGTCTCCTGTCCACGGATCTCGAGGCTGTCCCTCTCAATCAGGTGCGTCTCTAAAGGCTGCATTATAGAGGAAAACTTATCAAATTTTGAACACAAACAATCAATCCCAACATCGTCGACTCCCTGATCGATTATATCTCAATCACATATTCCGTGATCAATCAGAATGAAGAGATCTTGGTCTTATAAAAGCAGCTAATGTTGAGATCTTACCGTGGTGGGGCTGCAAAGAGTGTAAAAGGACGGCTGGGTTTGGGCGTTGACGAGAAGTTCTTGGACGCCATTAAGCTTGAGCGGCGGTGGAAAGCGGCGGTCAACTGGCAGAGGTTGAGCTTGAAGATCGCAGGTCCTCGCGTGGGCCACTGCCACTTCCCAAGTCCTATCAGACATGTTTGGGCCCAGAATCTGACAATTGGAATGTTGAATTATCTTCTGGAACAGGCGGCGATCTTGTTCTAAGATCAGAGAACGAAGGAGAAGAGAGGGTCTTACAGATCGAAGCCTGTTCGGGGCGTGAAGGGCGTATTCCAGGAAGTCGTAGACGGTGTTTATGCGCTCTGCGTGCAGCCGCTTGTGGTAGGCCCCGTCCTTGCCGATCTTCTCCAGCCGCCAGACTTCGTCCGTTGGGGCAGGCGGGTGGTGCTTCTTGTAGGCTATCGTCGGATACAAAAACGGTGATTTTCGGTCAGCTCTACAACCAGAGAAGAAGCTCATGAAAGGGGGAAAGATTGATGAACAAAGAATATAGAAAGTTGGGTATTCAGATATGTATGTTGATAGATAGTTAGATGCATAAATTCATAGATAGGTAGATGGAAATATTGATTGATATATCAATAGATAGTTGGATAGTAATATATATATATATATATAGAGAGAGAGAGAGAGAGAGAGAGAGAGAGAGAGATAGGTAGATACATAGATAATTAGATTAACAGAAAGATAGAAATAAAGAAAGAAAGAAAGAGAAAGAGAGAGAGAAAAATAGATAGATAGATAGATAGATCTATAGAAGATATATAGGTAGAAAGATAAACATCACATGTCCTTTGAGGTGGGCCTTTACACAATTGGACCTGCCTCAAAGAAAAAAAATAGAGATCGATAGATACTAAGAAGATCGATAGATAGATATTGAGAGGCAGGTAGGCATATATATCTGCATAACGATGATACACATATATATTTGGGTATAGAGATAAGGGGAGAACTTACATTCTCCTCTGTGATCTTTCACCATAAAGGGCTCAGAGATGGCTTCCTGGATCCTAATGCCCCCATGGATTCCTCCAGGAACCTTGACACCAATCCGAAAGTGGCGGCTTCGGATCCAGCTCGAATTATCAGTGATACTGATATCTCCAACAACAGAGCTTCCTCCTCTGAGCGTGTGATGAAGGGCTCCAGTAATTAACGGCCTCTTCCCCGGTCTCTCTTTGACTATGTTCTTGTCGAATTCCTCGCTTGTCCATTCCTCCTTCGTCCCGGGGAAATCTCCGTCCACTACAACTATTTCTAACCTTATCGGGGACGGAAAATCGACTGGAAAGTTTTCTCCTGTGCTGGGGTTTACGAGAACAACGCGAAGAGGGTTTCCGTCCCCGTCTTCTATCTTGGATGCGGTGAAGATGGGGAGGGAGAGCGGCTTCTCGAAGGCGAGAATCATGGCACGAGAAGAGCTGCAAGGTTTTGCGTCCAGCACTGGAGCTTGCGCCTGTGCCGCAATTCTGAAGATTCGGAAAGTGGATTGTGAGCCCGAGTGGTCTCTTCTCACCCGTGATAGAGAAGCTGGAGAGAGAGAGAACGAGAGAGAGAGAGAGAGAGAGAGAGAGAGAGAGAGAGGGAGAGAGAGAGTACGAGAGAGAGAGAGAAGAGACAAACAGACAGTGAAAGAGAGACAAAGATAGTAAAAGAGGAGGAGAGTTAGAGTAAAAGAGAGAGAGAGAGAGTGAGTGAAAGAGAGAAAGAGTAATACAGAGGGATAGGGAGAGAGTGAGTAACAAAGAGACAGTAAAAGAGAGGGAGAGTGAAAGGAACAGTGAGAGTAAGAGAGAAGAGGAGAAAGAGTGAGAGAGAAAATGAGAGAGAGAGAGAGAGAGAGCAAGAGAGGCATGGGTTTCCTCTTTCAGTCACCTTTGGGAGGGCTTCGGTCTATGAAATAACCCACGGTTCACTTCTTCATGAACCTATCGTGTACAAGAATGGGGAGGCATCCCCGGTTCATTCATCTAGCAAAGTTTAAGAACTAATCTGAGGCTTTCTGCAGTCAAGTTTTACCACTTTGCGCAGAATTGGCTCCAGGACAGAGGCGAACTGCTTGATGTCGATTCGCTCCAAAATCCCGTTTTCGGCACTGCCAAATTGGCCAGAACCTATTAGATTCGCAAATCGATAGGAGGTTCTCCACCTTCCCCACAAGAAAGTGAAATTTTTACGTAGGAAAGGATAACTAAAAATACTCGAGTCACCGACTTGGAGTAGAATTGAAGGCCTCTAAGATAGTCCCCCTCTTCTGTATCGCTCCGCAGCCTCTTCGCCGGCATTTCTGCTTATCCGAGTTCACTACAAGGGACAGATAGAGAGAGAAAGAGATAGGGAAGTGCTGTGTTGGATGTAGGAAGACAGCTGGCGATGGGTAATATAGGAGAGATGAAGCTTCAAGGAAGGTGTACGGAAGCATCTCGGAAGTTTTCCATTGTAATGATAATATCAACACGGGATGCCTTGAGTAGATAACGTCTCAAGTATCTACTTGCGCCTAAAACTGCCCCTCTTTTCTCTCTCTACCCTTGTTAATATCATATTATCAATTATTTTGTCAAAACAGATTGTTTCTCTCTTCCCATGCGACTTGAAGCTTGCGCTTTGTCCTGAGTTCTACGGACCGCTAGTTTCCTAATCATGTTGTGAAAGTCATACGGCTCGTACATAGTCCTGCCGCGTACGATCACTCTCTTTCTCTCTCTGCGTCCAAATCTTGCAAACGCGGGGATGTCATGATAATACGCGTCGAACAGTCGTTTCGCTCTCATTCAAACGCGAGGCGGGTCCAGATAACGACTATAGTGCAATATTCTGCAGCGGTTGGACAAGCAACTACACGAGAGAGCTGTTTCTAAATTTCTAGTGGACAAATCGGTGGTCCTGATTAATGTATGGCCGAGAGTTTCTTCATAACAACGCGTAAGGGAGGAATCGGAGGCCCATTCGACGCGGTATTTATGACGTGTCTCTCTCTCTTTCTTTGTCTCTTCATCGTTTTCTATAGTCCTCTGCGTCAGATATGGAAGTTGATTTAATTCTTCTCGTTGCATTTCCTGAAAAATCAATCAGATTACGATCAATTACCCTTTCTGTATCCTTCGGACTTTGTATGTCCTTGTTATCTCTTTCTCTCCTCTTTTCTGGCTCTGTCCACATCTTTCTATCCTACGCTCCCTTTCACTCAAGCCTCTATCATAGATGATGTAACTACGCGTTTGGTTAAGTTCCACGCTCGCATTCTTCTCCCTTTATAAAATCACAGGTTGGGAGAAAATGATTTGACAGGTCTGATATAGGTTTAATACCCTAGTCGACTGAGACACTCGCCGCGTTTTTTGGGACCTACCTTCACAAGCGCATCGCATTTATTAATGTTCAGGGGTTCATATACTTAAACTTTATCCAGAAATTATGTTGTCATCTACTAATCTGAAATTCGGATCACAATTTTGAGCATTTGCATTATTTCTTGTAACAAGACATTCTCTCTTGTACCAGGTCACTAAAACTACGTTTACATTTTGCATGATTTTTCCAATGTTCCTCGACGCCTATTGTGTCTCATGGGACAATAGTTGCGACAGCATCACCAGGAATATCTGTTTTGGCCTCCAAAACTATGTTTTTACTCTTTTCTTGTTTCAGAATTTAATCGTTTGGGGTTTGTTTTCATCTGTTTTTATTTCTCAGTTCACCTCTTTACTGTACTGCGCAGGACTAATAGTTGGACTACATTCCCTCTTTATGGAGATGATCCAAATACTCTAGTATTCTTGTTTTGTGTTTATATTTCAGTATGTTCAACTTATTGCAATCTATGGATCCGTAGACAGTAACCTAGTGATGGTAAATTAAGATTGAACACCAGTGGATTTGGTGCAAAAGACTTTAGTTAGTGTTTTGATGAACTTAAAACTGAGAAATTTCACATTTTAAATTGAAAGTTCACTTAACTTGTCAACTGAATACGTTGACTTGGAGGAAACTCAAAATTGAAACCTTATCAAGAAGTGAGAATCGATATTAGGAGATGAAATTATCTTTATAAGATTAAGATGAATGATATATTATAAATTTTTAACTGGAAATAATGCCTTGTTTTAACAAGAAAACTCATAAGTGTTCTTTAAAATATTATTTAGCAGGTACCACATTTTGGTTAATTTGTTAGTGTATTTATCTTATTCATAGATGGATTTTATGGACCATATATTTCATAGGTAGATAGAGAGATATTAAGGCTATATACAGATGAGGATTTTCATGAACGGATTACATAAGTATGACATTCATTATCTGATGTGAAATATATACATTTTATGAATCAAATATCAGCTTCATTTTAGATTTGTATTTAAATCCATGCACTGAAATTTGTGAACTCTATTTGACATAGAAAAATATGGATACTTTAAAATGGTGAAACTATGTCGTCCAAAGAGATATTTGACTGATTGACCCATTTTATAGGCGTTTTCAGAAGGACAAGCAGAAAAAAGGAAATGGATATGAACTCATTAATCACATAATCCTCGGGGATTAATAGTCTAATCATTAGAATGATACAAATATGGATATAAAATATTAATCTAATATCAATGTGTTTCTAGTCTAGATAATGATACAAAATTAATGGCATGTGACTTAGAAATTATATGCACACATTGATTCCTGTGAATAACCAATGCATCAAAAGTAGATCTAAACCTCCCATGATTCATCCTAGAAATAGAGTAATTGATTTAAGGTCAAACTTCTCTCTGCTTAAAGCATCAATTAATGTAAAACTACATTTATAATAAAGAAATAGTTCATAGCTTTCCAAAGAACTTAGAACCGTTCTCCAAATCCACACATAGATAGGTCTAAAAAGGAGTGTGTAATATACTAGAAATTAGGGTTCTTTTACGTGATCTACGCCTTTGGAATTATGCAACAATCTTTATAATTTCCTTATGGGCACAAAGAAATTACTGTTCAAATCCAAAAGGTGAAAGTATTGAAAAAGTGAGTTTCAAATTAATTTTTATTTTAAGGCTATATAGTTAGGTTTCAAATACAACTAAATAAAATCAAACTAGTCAAAGTTAATTAAAAATAATTCTAAGAGGATGTAAAAATAATTGCCCTCTTTAATCTAATGTATCCAAAATTTATAGAATAATGGTGGGAAATTTAATGTAATTAAATATTACTAAATAATAATTTATTCTAATTAAAATTCCTTCATAGGAGCTTTGGTAATGCTGGGTGTTAGGAAATGTGACAAATGGGGTGAGTGGAATGAAATAATGTTACTGTTAGAATGCAGCGTAGATGGTTCATGAAATATGTATTTCTTTCATTTTTCTGAAATTTCAAAATTAGACTTTAGTCAAATGATCTGATAATAATATATGTTTTGAAAGCTGTATTAATGAATGGTGTCTTTCTTTAATTGATTAAATGAATCACTACAAGATCTCAAAGGGTATTCTAGATTGGAGTTTTGATTTATATAAAAGGATAAATAAAATGAGAGTGAAATTACTTTTTATACTTTTTCAATATCATATATTAAAATCAAGGAACTTTGAAATCCAGATGTTCTAAAATTATTCTGTATATTGTAGCAAGACCAAAATGTTTCCTCCAGGAAGAACACGCTTTTAATGTCAAGAAAATATTAACAAGAAGTCACCTAAAATAATATTTATGAATTTGGACACTGGAAAATTTCTTTCTTCGTCCAATTTGGGCATTGTAAAAGGTTAATGTGTCTGCCAAATGAAGGGTCATATTGGGCCATGTTTAAGGTTTATAAATCCACAGGGGTAGATGGCACACAACAGCCATAAAAATATGATTTCAGTTGTTCAAAAACTGAGATAACCGTGATTGTCCAATCATCAGTAACTAAAGCTATGTCTAGTTATTTTTTATTTGCCAGTGATACACTCTCTAACCTGGCTCTTTTGAAAAAATTACATCACGTTGAAGTGTGATATTTGGTTTTTGGGAAAGCTAATATATAAATTTTCTAATTGACAAAAATATTACGTTCACTAGAGGCATATCGAAGGAGAAATATTATCTTGACTTTAGGAGTCTAAAACATCTGGTGGCCAACTTGTATCCAGATACGATATTTGTGGTAATTTACCAAAGACAGTAATGTTAGTTGTACATTATCCATAGATAAAACGATCTATGTTTTAGGTATTATGTACTTTTTCCACGTTCATATGATTTAAAGTCGGGACACTTGAAGATTTTTATAATATACTGAAACACACTCTCTATGTCTCTCAACTATTTCTCACATATATTACTACATCTATTGGAATCCCTTGTTAGATCTACATTTACCACTCACGGCAATATCATACAAAACTAACGGTACTATCATCTCCTTAATGCCTCTCTACCATATTTATTCGATTTTATTCTCTTCATTATAATGGTTATCCTCTTCATCTATCCATGGATTAGATAAATCATTTTTATCTACCTTATTTAGTTTCGTTTATGAACTTATTGATGAATTTTAAGACTAAACCCCACTTGATTGCTTAGAGTGAAGACAATAAGTTCTTATACTTTCCTGAATTTAATTTACATACAAGAATTAGACAAATTCATTTTGAGTTTTTGTTTGAAAATTGGATAAGAGGGAGAGTCCAAGCCATGGCCTGGATCAGTTTAGATGGAAAAATATTAAATATGGAAGAAAAATAGCGCAAATTTGTATCTACAGAGGCCATCTAAAGATGCATGATTTTTGGAACTAGCTCCAAAATTAGAAGTTGGGAGCTGCTTTCTTAAAACAGGATGAATGAAAAATGTGGATCAAGGCTGAATGCAAATTCCTCTTTTATCTCATCTTGATTGGCCAAGTGCCCCAGCTGTGGTTTCCCAAGTGAACAAGAATTATTGTGTAAGATATATTATTGTAAGGTACAATCCAAAAGTTGGAGAAGGCAGACCAAATAAGCCTTTATTGCGAGTAACAACAACATTAGCCCAATTTTCATGCTCAAAGATGGCCAAAGTTTTGGATTGTCCAATGCTTCAGATCATGCTAAAATTTCCCCCCTTTATGACCCAAACTTTATAAAATAAAAAAATTACTCCAAATCAAATCAAATTGAAATTAGCTATATCAAATACATTTTTATCGAGTTTTTAGTATTTTTACTCTAGAAAAAATATCAATTTTTTCCAATTCATATAAATTCTCTAAAATTAAAATAACGGATTTTCCCTAATATATATTATTTTTAATATATTTATTTAATTTGATTCACTTTAGTTCTTAAAGTTTCTAGAACTTCTAAAAAGGGAAAATTCACTTTTAAAAAATAGTAAATTTACTTTTTTAATATATGCTCTCTGTGGATTCAACTCTTAATATGGGCTGAATTAGAAAACTATCAGAAACTTTGTTTCATAAAATATAAATTTTAAAAGGACAAAAATTAATTTGTTAATTCTATGTATAAAATGTAGGGCTTTATATTTTAGAAATGTTTACAATTTTAACCTAGAGACCAGCCAAGTCAATAAAAAGTTGACCACTGCAATAAATTCAGGGTTGATTCATACGTTCTAAATATGTTTGTAAGAGATGCATACGCATCTTGAAATTTATTGCAGTGGCCAACAAAAAGTTGACCACTGCAATAAATTCAGGGTCGATTCATACTTTCTGGAAAACCTAGAAAGGCCCACAAGCTTCTAGAAGGATCCATTCGCTTTTGGAATAGTCCAGAGGACTCGATAAGATTCCAAAAGAATCTAGAAGGCTCTAGAAGAATCTTGAAGGTTCTAGAAGCATAACAAGTCATTACAAAAGCTTCAAGAACATAACAGTTGAACAAGTCCACCCTCACATGGATATCAGCATTTGTCCTCGTCACAAAGGTTGGATGACTATATCAGACATCGACTTCAGATATTTTATTTATAAATTTGATTTATAAATTTGAAATATATTTTAATTTTTATAGGTAACTAAGCTATTTTTATAGGTAATTTTTATAGAAGAAATATATTTGATTAATTGTTTATAGGTAACTAAGCTATTGTAATTTATACATACTATTTCTTTGAGTATTTTATGATTTTCTTGCTTGTTTGAATTTGTATTTCACTTTTAAGTTTGCACTTAGTATGGAACAGTACAAAATGGGCCAGACTGATGTCACCGTGGAGTACATTATTAGCCCATCTAAATAATAGGTTTGGTATTTGGTATAGCACATGAATCATTTTAACAATTTATTGACCACAGGTTTTTATAATACAGTAAACTTTATATTTTTTCATATGGGACACTATTCCTCTATTTTTAAATGTTATCTTGATATTAGATATTGTCATATGGTTACCATTTTTTGTACGGATTTTAATATTTGGTATCTGGTACTGGCATCCAGTGCATTTGGAGCCTCGCAATATTTGTACCGATATAGGATGTTGGATGGATATTCAATATCGGTCTGATATCAGATATCTAATATCAGAAACTACCCAGATTTGTACCGGATATCTGATATCAGTTGTCTGATATCAGATGGGCAATTGTTAGTTGGAAGGAGGCAACGCTAATGGTAAAATGAGAGAAAAGATGAATGGTTAGGATTTATCCAGCTTCATAGTTTAATATCAGATGCCCTATTTCCATCCATCCGCTCTGTTCTAAATTTTTAAAAAGATATCCTTAAACTCTCTTGCTACTAGGGAACAAAAAATTACATATGTCACATCATTCGCCACGGTGACAGATGATGCCAATGTGACATATGATAATTTTTCGCCATTGATGATGACGGACAATAAGACAAAAAACCCATGGCGAGTGATGTGGCGGTGAAGGAGGGTCTCCGACATGTGATGTGATGGGACAACCATCACGGATGCCAATGGTGACATATATTTTAAAGCATGAAAAAAGGGAAAAGGGGCGATAATGTTTTTATGTTTATAATAAAATTAAAATATTAAAATTTTAATTTTAATTTTAAAAAATGTTTTAAAATACATAATATTATGAATAGAGGAAAAAATAAAATTAATGCACAACTATTTTATTCCATATTTAAAAATAATACTATTTGTCATATTAGGTATAAGATGATGATAAATATATATACAAACTATTTTCATACAAGAGCCTACGAGAAATTAAAATTTGAAATTATGGAAAAACAAAATTAAAGAAAAAATAATTTATATCTACATTTACAACGAATGGAGTGATATAATAGTAGAAAATAAAACTTTCAACATTATTAAAAATATTAGTGAATACATTATAATGTATATGAATACCAAGGAAAAGATAGTGCAAGAATGAGAGAGAGATAAGATCATAGAAAGACTGAGATAGGGAGTCTTGAGAGAGATAGGAAGATTGAGAGAGGGAGGAAGAGTGAGTGAATTAAAGAGGCAGAGGAAGATCGAGAGAGGAAGGAAGAGTGGCTGAACTAGAGAGGGAGAGGAAGATAGAGAGGAAGAGTGGAAGAACGAGAGAAGAGAGAGGAAGATCCAGTGAGGTAGGTAGAATGGGAGAACGATAGAAGTGAGAGGAAGATCGAGACAGGATGGGAGAACGAGAGAAGAGAGAGGAAGATCAAGAGATGGAGGGAGAGTGGGAGAACTAGAGAAGAGAGAGGAAGAACGAGAGAGGGAGGGAGAGTGAGAGAACGATAGAAGAGAGAGGAAGATCGAGACAGGATGGGAGAGTGGGTGAACAAGAGAATAGAGAGGAAGATCAAGGGATGGAGGGAGGGAGGGATAGTGGAAGAACGAGAGAAGAGAGGGGAAGATCAAGAGAGGGAGGGAGAGTAGGAGAACTAGAGAAGAGAGAGGTGTAAATCTTCCTTGAACTCTCAAGAGGCGTCTCAAGAACTAGAGCAAGAACAAGAATAGAGATAGAAGAGAGGGATGAGAGAGAGAAACAAAAGAGAGATGAAGTTATGATTAGATCATTGAAAATCCGCGAAGTATTTGGTTATAAGTATTACCATATAGTAGTTATAAGTATTTGTTTGTTACGAACATTTAAATCATGGTCGTTCTAATTGTTATAATGGCTTGAATGATTTATATTGTAGCCGTCAGTTAGTTCTCTTATCTGGATGAAATCCTAGCCGTCTACGTGTAATCATATTCTAGATTGAATCCTACACATCTATATTTGAACTTACATTTAATCCTATCCATCTATTTCTCATAATGAGTATAGGGTATGTGTTTGAATTTTACTAGTCTACTCTTATTAAAAGTCTTATTTGAGGATCTGCTCTTGACATGGAGCCCTTTGCTAATGTGGCTTGCCTAGTTGTTCACTCTCGTCTTCATCTTCCTCTTATTTATCCTTAACAAGAGGAAGATTGAGAGAGGGAGGGAGAGTGGGAAAATAAGAGAAGAGAGAGAAAGATCAGAGAGGGAGGGAGAGTAAGAGAACTAAAGAAGAGATAGAAAGATCGAGAGAGGGAGGGAGAACGAGAGGAGAGAGAGAGAGAGAGTGATGCCGGACGTTGTCTGGTCGGTACCAAGGACGATGGCTCGGTACCTAGACAATGATGTCGGACGTCAACGGTGTCGTCGTCCGACAGATAGATAAACCCTAACGGGTATATGTAACTATGATGCAAATGAATGCGTCCTACGTGGCGTACTTGCAGGCCCTGACTTGAGGGAGATGCCGAACTCCGAGCTCCGAAGGGGTCGCCAGGTGACGACGACACTGGCCTCTTGAGCCTCGTCGGAGGGAACGAAGGCGACTACACTGCCGAACGGAATCAATTCGTTGGGGCCTACACGTAACAGATGGGCTCGTCTGTACTGGTAAAGACGCTCACTTATCATAGTTACGCTCAACTTTTCCTCTCTCACCTATCTAGCCCGAACGCGGAGGAGCCAATATAAAATAATATTGCAAAGGATAATTTAATGAGGGGGGCAGAGGACGGCATACCTCATTGGCATGCGGCTGATGTGCAGATTCATCATTACTGGTGACAGCCGGTGCGGGTTGCGGTGGAGAGGGGCCGGAGAAGCTCGGCATGCTCGACTGGCAACTAGACGCAGGAGTGGTAGAGGGAGCGGAGTCGAGGAGACAAGAGCGGAAGCGATCGCGGCGCAAGCCAACAGCCGGTCTTAGTAGGCGCGGCTCTGGTGGTAGCGCAACGCAGACAATGACTGGCAGCGATGGCGAGCAGGGCGGCAACGGGATAATTCACCCTCGTGGTAGAATACGAGGCCAATAGCATGATGGTTGTCTAGGGGGACGGCCGATCGATCTCACATAGCGCTTAGGGACAACAGCCACGTTAGTAGTGGCTAAACGGGCGTAGTGCGAGTAGGCTGGGGTGTGTCTCAACTTAGCGCGAGTAGGTTGGCGGCCGATCACCATCAGAGAAGTGCACTCACGCCATGCCAGGAGGATGGCAGCAGCTGCCGTAACCATGTGTCTGAATTCCTTTGAGCGATTCTCCACCACCGGCGGTCATGGTCAACTTGTATGGCCGCCTAGTGTAGAGCAAACATTCGAATCACGGCGATTCGTTGACCGACGGATTGGGGTGATCACGCCATGACATGGGACAAAGATTGAAACGATCATGAAATGATGCACCACTCGAACGACCAGCGGATTCAGGATCGGGCGGGCTGATAAGCCTAAAAATGCATGTAAATATGTCGTTGATTTGACGTTTAGACTTATACAATAAAATTTATAACTACCCTTAATCGCTAAATATAGAATATAGAGCAAGCAAGGGGTCGAACCACAGGGAGGCAACAAGCAAGAATTTTATCCAAATTTTAATGAATTAATTCAAGGATGAATTAATTTTGTAATTAATAAACCTTAATTATACTTAATAATATTTTTAATTAATCAAAAACAAGTAAAAATTTAATTTTGATTTTAAATATTTTGGTCAAAAAGCTCAAGCTATAATTATTTCAATTATAAGATCAGATTAATTTGGATTATTAATTTCCCAATTATTATAAAATTTGAAGACAATTTTTATGAATTAAAATTGGGAATTTACTAATCAAGAAAAGAATTTTGAAATTGGATTTCAACATGGACAATTTATCGCTGAAATTTTATTTTTAGGGTTTTTCTATATTGAATTAAATTTCTAAACAATAAATTTTGAAATCTAGAGACACAAACTAGACGAATCAACCTAGAGAGAGAAAGTGAAGAATTTGGGGAAAATGTGAAATTCGACCCTAAATTAAAATTCTAAAAATCCAGAATTGTTCCAAATCTATTTAAAACTAAAGGTTAAGAATCAGATCTTGAATCAGACTCAAAATGCAATGCTAATTTCATTAAAAACAACTTCTAGGGCATGTACATTTTGTCCATGCCAAGGCGTTTTAAAATATCTCAAGAAGAGGTCTAAAATACAAATCAGAAACTTACGAATTTGAGTGCAGAATCAAGAACTGTTGACTTCCAAAGCAACTCCTGTGTCCTTCGTGGCCAAATCCTTGGGGAGAGCTTCAAAAAGTGAATTTCTCTCTTTTCCAGACCTCTACTTAAAGATCCAACCATAGGGAATATAGAGGGGGAAAAGACAAACATGCCCTCAAAATTTCAGCTCAATCGGACGTCTAGATCTCAAGATATCGTCATTTTACTGGCGCTTAATCTCCACCGTTGGATCTCTTTTATCTTTATTTAAAAATAGGATTTTTCTATTGGCTGGCATTTTCTTTTTCTCGTTTTCCCCGTCCTCGGATCGTGCGCTGTCACATTTTTTGCGCTTGAACGAGTTGCAATCATCGTGAAATGATACTCTCGTTTGAATGGGCAAGAAAATGCCATGTCATTCTGTTTAAATAAAAAAAACACAAAAAGACAAAAGAAAACTTTTTATTTTTTGTTATAACTAATAATACGCTGTCGATTTCTGCTTGCATTGAATGCATGCGGAAATCGATTGCGGGCGAATATTTAATACCGCACTTTATTAAATCCCCTGCGTCGGTAGTCGCGTGCAATCATTGCACGCAGATACTTGACTGTACGAGGATTCTTTTTTTTTAACTAAACATGCAAATCAATCATTACTATGTGTACATGAGTCGCTCATATGGCATTCGCGATGCGCGATGCCATAATGAGTCTATCATTAACTAATCACGGTGCTTCCACTCATTTGCCCAAATTTTCGGGCAAATGATGTGGACGCCACCTGTTTAATATAAAAATCGTATTTAAATATTAAATAAATTAATAAATATCAATTCTTTTAATTCTAAATTCATTTCTTGACTAAATATGGTCATAAAATTATAAAAATAATATAGAAAATTCCAGAAAAATTAAGAAAGCCCTTACCCACCTTTAGCCAAGTATTTAAAGCCCTGAAAAAATATTTCTCAATGAAATGAGGTTAAATACCATGTAAAAAATGATAAAAATTAGAAATAATAGTAAAATCAAAGTGTAAGTCATCTATCTTCATTTTTATATGATAGCATGCAAATATGGTCATTAAAGCACATAAACATAATGTAAAATTCATCAATTAATCCTGTTAATTTGCAAGTTATCATGGGCGTCCGCCGCGATGATGGTCGAGGAGCTGGTTCAACCAGATCCGATCGGTGTCATATCGTACGGGTGCAACGGGGAATCGAGCGGCACATCGGATGAACTCCTCTTGCACTCGTTGACAGGCCCGTCATTTACTCAGAGCTCGTGCTCAGCCAGAGAGAGATCAACACACACACCCTGAAACTAGGAGGCAGGATGACCTATGAGCAGGTAGGATCCTTCCCCCTATCCCTCTCGTTCTTCCTCTTCTCCTTCTCCACTTTCTTCATTCTCTCAAGGGGTGAGACCAAGAACATGATTAAACAACAACTTCGATGAAATCCTGGTCTAAGTCCCTCCTAGGGCACCCCCTCTTCCTTTATAAGGGGAGGTTAATGGGCCATAGGAGGACCCACAAAGGGGGGGATTTGGTCCATTGAGGGAGCCCTTATATAATGGGCCCCCATTACAAAAATAAAGGGAAAAATAAAACATAAAACAAGGGGGGAAAAGGGAGGGGAATCCAAAATGACTAAGGACCCCTCCCACATGATGAGGAAGACGCAAAACACGGACAACGACGGACACAAATTTGATGACGGCGACTAGACGAAGGGGTGAAAGAAATCAAAACACGATAAATGAGCATAATTCACCTGGGCTGTCGGCACCGGGTGTTTTCGTTGGTGCCTTGGTGTGCCGGTCGGCTCGACGCGATGGCAGGCCATCGACGACGGTGATGGCGGCTCGGATGATGGCTTTGATGGGTACGGATGGCGTGTGTCATCAGGGAGAGGGAGAGTGGGAGAATGGATGAACCAGAGAAGAGAGAGAAAGATCGAGAGAGGGAAGGAGAGCAGGAGAACGAGAGGAAGAGAGAGCAAAAACGAGAGAGGGAGGGAGAGTGGGAGAATGAGATAATATAGAGGAAGATCAAGCGAGGGAGGGAAAATGGGAGAATGAGAGAAGAGAGAGGAAGATCAAGAGAGGGAGGGAGACTAGGAGAATGAGGAAAGAGAGAACAAATTGGGAGAGGGAGGTAAAGTTGGAGAAAGAGAGAGAGGGAGAGAGAGAGAGAGAGAAAGAGAGGAAAATCAAGAGAGGGAGGGAGAATGGGAGAACAAGAGAGAGAGAGAGAGAGAGAGAGAGAAATAGAAAGAGAGAGGAAGATCAAGAGAGGGAGGGAGAATGGGAGAGCAAGAGAGAGAGAGAGAGAGAAATAGAAAGAGAGAGGAAGATCAAGAGAGGGAGGGAGAATGGGAGAACAAGAGAGAGAGAGAGAGAGAGAGAGAAAGAGAGAGGAAGATCAAGAGAGGGAGGGAGAATGGGAGAACAAGAGAGAGAGAGAGAGAGAGAGAGAGAGAGGGAGATCAGGAGAGGGAGGGAGAATGGGAGAACAAGAGAGAGAGAGAGAGAGAGAGAGAGGAAGATCAAGAGAGGGAGGGAGAATGGGAGAACAAGAGAGATAGAGAGAGAAAAAGAGAAAAAGAGGGGAAGATCAAGAGAGGGAGGGAGAATGGGCGAACAAGAGAGAGAGAGAGAAGAAGATCAAGTGAGGGAGGGAGAATTGGAGAATGAGTGTGTGAGAGAGAGAGGAAGATTGAGAGAGGAGATGACCTTTCTTTCCAGTTACAGAGATGCCATCTAGTGATGGTCTGGTGATGAGACAATGGATCTGGAGACCAGTGATGAAGATGTGGCATATTTTTGTAAAATTCAGGATGCGTGATGGAATGGGATATATCACAAACTTCCCATTATGCTTACGCCTGTCACTAGTAGTCATCTGTCCTGTTATGTCTAACTGTCACGTCTCGGGCATGTCGTTCCATACCTGAAACATTTGTGGGCTGACTGAAGAGTGAGTTTCTAAAATCCATTATGTTGGTTCATGGTGCCCTAGGTGTTTAAGAAAAGGCTTGATCTTAAACACCATGATCTTGGCTAAACGTAAGGATCTATGGTAAGCATCCTTGCCTTACATTTTTTCATTAGGTATCAACGTTAGCTAAGATCCATTTCATCATCCCTATTTACTATCACATTAGGTCTTTATACATTTGGAGTATGTCTTAACCCTTTCACATCACAGTATCTTCATCATTTAACCATCATTCCACTTATGTAATTTATTTTTCATCAAATTTTTAACTATCTATTTAGTCTCTTATCTCATTTTTTGTCCCTCCATTCTCACTCTCACTCTTTCTTCCAATATCATCATTAACACTATACACTATAATCATCTTAATTTTACCAACAATGTCACCCTCTCACCTCATATTGTTCTCATCTCTCGACCTCATATATTATGTCTATCTCATCCCATCTAATTAATCAGTATTTATAGAATATTAAGACCTTAATCACCCTTCATTGTGGGCATGCTCCATAACCATCACTAGCTAGCTTTACTTAAGTGATTTCAGGTTTATATTTCTACTGATCAAACTCAAAATAACAAAGACAAATTAAAATCTGAATTTTAACAAATTGTCAAGCATTCTCTTTGATGCAGGATGACTAGGGGAGACGAATGCAGGATGACTAGGGTATAAGGACGATCTAATGTTGGGATAGGATGAGACAGACCACGAATCACACGATCGAATTCGATGATTTAAATCTGGTGAAAATAATAATGGTGCAGCCCCTTTTCTCGTCAAGGGCGGGAGTACTGTCTTACAACCACTGCAGTGAAACAAAGCACTATTGTCAATAAATCCGAACGGACGATTGCTAGAAGATTCAAAGGCCTATTCAGTCTAATCACTTGAAGATTCAAAATCCAAAATTAATCCAACAGCTGGATAAACACTCGAAGAATACTGGATGAAGAACACTGGACACAAAGAGTAGAGAAGTACCTCAGCACTAGATTAGTGTGTGACGGTGTTGCGGCGAATTCTTGATGTGTCGAGAACGGGCTGGATCATGCTCTTCGACTGGAGTGCACAGTGGCAAATGGCGGCGAGTGACTGCATAGACGGTTGGATGGACAGACGGTCGTGCACGCGGTGGTGTGGGCAGGCGACCGTGTGCACGACCACACGGGAAGGCTTTCGTGCGCGTGCGTGGCAGCGTAGTGGGCAACTGTGCATGCGGCCGCAGGGGAGGGCGACCATGCACGTTGCCGCACGGGATAGTGTCTGTGCACACGGTGGCATAGTGTACGGTCATGCGCACGCGCGGCATCCGCGTGCGCGGCCGCACGGGAGGGATCCCGTGCGCGCGACCGCACATGATGGTGTCTGTGCGCGCGGTGGCGCATCGTGAGGTCGTGCGCGTGCGTGGCATTCGTGTGCCCGGCCGCACGAGAAGGCTTCTGTGCGCACGCGGCGGTGCTGGCGAGTGACCGTGTGCGCGGCCGCACGACAGGAGGGCGCTCGAGCGTGCGGTGGCGCGGCGGGTGACCGTGTGCGCGCGTGGTGTGGGCAGACGGTAATGTGCGCAACGACGCAAGGGAGGGCGACCTTGCGGTGCAGGTGGGGGGGCGACCTTGTGCGGCGGCCATGCGAGGGCACTGGCCACTGAAGGGCAAATGGAGGGTCCCATGTGCAGCAAGCAGGTGGACATGAAGGAGATCTTCCCTTGATGGTGGCGGCAACAGCAAGCAGCAGCGGCGGCGACTCAGAAGGGAATGAAGTTAGGAAAAATCTCTCAAGAAGACGAAATTTCAATTCTTAAGATAAAATTCACCAAGTGTTCTAGCAACCTTGGAGGAAAGAGAAAGTAAGAGACAATAGACCAAAATAGACAACATGTCGACGTGTCAACATGTAGAGAAGTACTCTTTCTTCCTCCATCAATGAGGATATTTCCTTGGATACTGGTGGATTGGCATCCATGAGATAGGATAATGATTCTGAATCCCTGTCTGAGGATTAAAACACTAGCATAGCTCCTCCTGTAAGGTACCACTAAGACACCCCACCGATCTGTCATATCTGCAACACTAACCACAGCTGTGTTCATCAAGCTGGTGATTTCCATGATTACAAGTGTTGTTTAGAACTATGGAGAGATTGGAAAATGTCGTACTTAGTCACACTTCAAATCCCTCATCAATAAGCACAAACTAGGAATAAATGGACTTTTTGAAATTATGATCCTCTAAGATAATAACTATTCATTAATGAACCCGATACATCATATTCTATGTGCTAGATTCTAGACATTATTACCTGATCCTAGTCATTTATGTCGCATATCAACACCTAGTGTGTGAACTCTCACACCATATGTAGGATTTCCCTCAACTTCTCAATCTCCCTTGGTTTCTCACCAGGGATTTTAACTACATTCATGTATTTAGAGAATGCAAAGCTGACTGACCCCTTCATGTGCGATCCATGTATAGTTCCGTATCATCCCGGACGTGGATGAAGGACAAGACGAATTTCTTCCCATCCTACATCCGACATTAGCTCAGGGACGAAGGCAAAACGGTTTTTCATCCACCTACAAAAAAACTGTCCCGTCCAATAATCTCGGGACAGTTTTTCATCCCGTCCAGGCTTTCCCTATCCCATCCTTCGTCCAAGACAACAAAATCTAATTTATTAATAATTATATTTCAATAGTTCCTTCTTTGAAACATATAGTCTCCCACGCCTGAAATAATTAGGTCTAGTTCTGGAACTCTGAAGGAAGAAGAAGACCACCCCCTTCGGCGCAGGGAAATCATCCACCGCCTCCTCGGAGCAATGAGCTCAATGGCGGGTGGCATTCTTTTTCCTGATGCCCTCTGCGTCTGTTCACATCGTTGGAGTTCATTTCCCTGACGTCGAGGTATGTTTGCAGCTTTAGTCGATCTCTGAATATTTTCCTTCGTCTCTATCTCTTTCAACGGCTCAATTATTCTGTCTATGGATTGGATCCCGATGTTCCATAATGCGATTGATTCTGTCCCTCTGCGCGATCAGGCAATTTGTGAGTTTGTTGTTCAAGAAATGGATTGACGATGAAGTTGTCGCATCAAAATTGAACCCACTCCCAATGATCACGAGTCGTAGTTTTAATCCCTTCGATTTATCTAGCCAGAATTCGAAATTTGGTAGCCCTCTATGTCATCTGATGCTTTTTACCCGATTTCCTGAGTTTGTCTAGATTCGAGGGGCCAATGTATGATCGGCTAGTCTTCCATGGCAGATAATTTGTGGCGCGTAAACATGAGAAGAGATGAAGAAATTGAACACGAGTAATACCCTCAGCCCCCTGATTATTACTCTGCGACCTAGGCCTCTGTGACCAAAACCTCATTTATCTCTATATCTCTCCCATATACCTCTCTATCCTAATTCGCTCCCATTCTGCTTCTGCATTTGGTTTGGGAATTATGCTTGTTGGTCCGATCATTTCAACTCCGGGGACTCCAATCTTTTTTTCTTTCTCTTAGTTTAATTTTCGTTGTGGATGAACTGATCTTAAGGACTCCAATCTTTCATTTTTAAAATCAACGATTTAAAAATGAACTTCTTCCATGTAATTTAATGTAATGATGTTGTGCTAATTCAACTTATTAATTCATTCTGACTTATGAAGTCTTCCCCTTCTGCGGGTACCACCGGGTCATGGTCACGCTCTTCACCTAGCTAACTGGCCTTCGCTCTCCATTCTTGTGGCCTCTTTGGGATGGAAATTGTTTTGTAATCAGGTATGTGCATTCTTCTTCGCATTCTCATTCGGCTGCTGTTATAATGGGTTCATTTTTTGGGTGGTTGCTGGTGATGGGAGTAGTTTTCTTTAATTAAAATCTCGGACTAATTTTCTATATTTTTCTACTGATGGATTGTTTTTTTCCTTCGGATTTGTATTTTTTTACTAATTAGTTCTTTGGTGCAAGAAGAATACTTGTTAGGTAGCGGGTTGTTTCCACATTAATGTAATTTTTCAACTAATTTTAATGCATAAGCTGTTTGATGGTTTGTATGTTCTTCACATTTGTGTTTTTTTTTTAAATAAGTTCTTTATTGAGAGACGAATACTTGTTAGGGAGCCGGTTCTTACGACATAAAAATGAAAGTTTTCAAATAATTTTAATGCAAAAATGTTGGATGATTATTTACTTTTCGTATTAAAATCAGTGGCCAGTTCTGTTTTACTACTGATGGGTTATTATTCAAGTATTAAAATCTGATGATTTCGGTACTTGAATAATGTACGTATATGTTTTTAATGAAGTTAAGTTTTGGATTTACTTATGTTTTCCCTTTGGTGCAAGAAGAATATGTGTAAGGTAGCGGGTTGTTTGCACATAAATGTAATTGTTCAACTAATTTTAATTTTGATACTATTAGTTTTGTTAATGATTGGGGTATTTTGAAATTTTGAGTTTCATGTATTATTCTACTTTAGGAATAGTAATGGTTATGAGTTTATTTATCATAAAAGGGAATCTAGCTCGTGTGTTGTCTCTGATAACGTGGAAACCGGGACTCCTCCGACTACGATGATGACTCTGACGATGATGACAGCTCGGGTGCTGGTGCATTATGCTCTATCGCTTTCCAACCTGTGCATAAGCATGTTTCTTTTTGCTGACTCTCTCTATTCCATGTAATAGATTAAGGGGGAACAACATGATCGCAGTGGACGGTTTTCATTTCCTGATACACTCTAACATTTAATGTAAGTTGTGCTTCTTCGTTACTCTCTCTCTATTTCATTTTATGATTCATTCTATGTAACAGAGTACCATTTTATCTTTTGTGTTTTAGATGACTGCAGACAAATGTGCACTCATTTACCATAAATTTATCAGTTTATAATCCTACACATGAAACTGACCTTTTCGCACTCCATACTCATTTAACGCATAAAAGTAATTTGTAAGCTAATGAAATGATATGATAATTTGCACTTCATATCATTTCTCTATGAAATGATATCTTTATTTCATATCTTTCATGCTTGACACATCTCGATCAAGGAGCCTAATTAAAAGAGTCTTGATCCATGCAAGAAGATCTCGTCATACAATTTTGTTCCCTTTTTAAGTTTTCCATTTTGATTCATTTTTCTTGTTGTGGTGGGTTCTAGAGGCCTTGGCATGGATGAATAAATAAAAATGATTCGCAGCGGAAGACTTGAATGAATCGAACGGCATCAACGACAACATTAAACGAAGTACCTTTCCACGGATCGCATCCGTGATTTCTTGGATCCCAGAGTGAGATGAGTCGAGCTGCTCACATGTGCAGCCTCTAGATCTATCCAAGTGATCCTCAGCACATTGAATCTCCTCCTTCTCCTTGACGAGCCCCATTCTACCTCCACCGTCGTCGTTACGCCGTTCCGATCGCATCGGGTATGGCGAGGGGGTGTGGGGAGAGTGGAGAAGAAGGGGAACGGCCCTGAACAATTCTGGCCTGGGTGAATTTCTTTCAGGGCCTTCCCCTATTTACACTAAGTGGGTATTTTTCATAAAAACCCTCGAAACTTAAGTATATCTTCCGACGTCCAAAAGACCATTTGCGTGTGACCTTAGGCTCATGTATCAGCCTAGTTAATGACTCCAGCGTCCCAAAAACCATTATTGGCCATGCAAATTAATTAACTATATCATCGTATAGATTAATTAACGTCGGATCGATTTAATCCAATTGATAGGTCGAGACTCCAACACGTGGGGTGCCAAGCTACACCTCGTGTTCTAGAAGATACAAAGGAGTGTGTATCGACTCACTCATGGAACTTGTTCGCCATCGGTTACTTTATATGTATAATCCCTCATCCACTTGACTCTACTTGGATGACTTAGGGTATGGTCAACTGTCAAACCCTAATCGGTCATCCGAGTTAGTACTAATACATTTGGAAATCATCGGAGAACTCTTCTCCAATATTTCACTGCCTTGGCCAAGGACTTCATCACATCATCTTCCTTGAGCTGTCACCTCTTATACCAATGGTGGACAATCCCATCTTGACCACTCAATTGTCTTCGTGAACTTGTTGATGTACCCGAACTAAGACTGTTTAGAATCCCATGATTAGAGACTCATTGGCCATAGCCAAAGTACAACCGTCCGTCCACAAGACGTCTTTGGTGTCTCAGGTCTAAGAACCACTTACACAATCGTGACGTGAATCAACTTGATTGACAGTTTGGTATAATACCATTCAGGGACTCGTACGGATCAATTCATTGAACTCTTTCCACTAAAGAGCACCCACTATCTATCCTTAGTGTCTCCACACTAATGGCTACGGGAACGGCCATACTCATCATATGAGTGAGGCTAGATAGTGTTATTCAATCCGAATACCTTGATGTCCTTCTCACGTATCCTTCGAATAGGAACGTTTAGAACACATGCTTAAAGACTAGTGATCTCCGTATTACGATCTCATCATAATTCACTAAGTCCGATCATGTATTCATGGACTTCATTATAAGCATCACACGTGCACTATAATGAATGTGTTCTATTAATGAACATGGAACGAAATGTAGAATGTGTGATTGGCTTGCCGGCCACATATATTTCCATCATGTTGTTCATGGCAGTTTTCGAGGAGTCCTCGCTGCATGTGATGGCCTCTCCGAACCTCACCTAGCCTTGTCCCTAGCACTCAGTCAAACCTCTTCCCATATGGTGATGCTCTTTTGCTGCAACTTTTACACAAGCAAACAAAAGTATTATTGCCTACTCCTTTTTCACCCATGCAGTTATTCCCTTGTGAAAGATATAGTTTTGATTCATACCCATTATTATTTAGGGACTTGGATTGGGTTTTCTTGCCGTCCTCTCTCAAGAAAACTCTGAAATTTTGTGGGAAAAGGCGATTTTCTCAATGTTGTCTCTCAAGAAAACTCAGAAACTTTGTGAGAAATAACCCTTTACTTTTTGATTTTTCACATCACCATTTTCTATGAAAAGTGCTTTCCCAATCTGACAGACTATTCAAAATAATTATTATTCAATGGAAGACAAAAACATCTCCATAATTGAATCAACTTTCCCTTCAAAAACATCTAGACCCATTATGATTTTAAGGCCTTGGGTTGGGTTTTCTTGCTGTTCTCTCTCAAGAATAGTAAAAAAAATTGGGTTGGGATTACTTTATGATTTACCACATCAATATTTTCTTGGATAAGTTTGTTTCTCTGATTTCCTTGGCGCTCATCAACCAGATCTTCAAGAACTGGCCTGGAAAATAAAAAAATTTCAACGGGGGTTGGAGCTGACTTTCCAAATATAGCATCTTTTTTACAAACTCTATAAAACAGTCATCTTCGTACAGGGATGATTGCCAATTAGAAGTTCATGACCAGATTAACTCTGATTAAATATCAATCAAATTACCGCTAAGGATCCAGGAAGTTGTACAAATTTGTCATTTATTACATTTCCTCCCAATGAACTCTACAGAGAGAACCCATGAAAATTATCTCAATATCTATAGTTAAATTTGATTAATTAAACTCTATAATTAAATTCGATTAATTAAATAGCAAAAGGACTCAATTTTAATAAAAATATATTACACTGCAGGGGTAAGGTAACGAATTTTTCTCACTTCGCTATAATTTTATTACATTTTTTGAGAATTTAATCCGAATAAAAATGCCATTCTGAAAATTTTAATTTACCCTAATTATACGTTAAACTATTTTTTTCACGCAATGAATTTAAAAAATAAACATAATTTAATAAGATGATAATGGCATGTATTAAAATTAATTATATTCTTTATTAATTAGGGATTAAATATTGCCCTTTCTAAGTTTTATTGTAAATCCATACATTATTTTGGCAATTTAATACGATGATTTAAGATGAGAATGGCATGTATAAAAATTTAGTTATATTATTTATTAATTAGGGATTATATATTGATTTTTCCATGTTTTATTGTAAATCCATACATAATTTTGGGAATTTAATCCAATTATCCAATTTTTCGACGTCCAGCATTCGTCTGTCCATCGTTCGCGTCTTTCAGACGGACGATTCTTTTCGTCTGACGGGACAAAAATTGTCCCGTCCTATCGTCCCCTGGATGAATTTTCATCCAGAAATTCATCCATACCCCCTGGACGGGATGAATCTTTCGTCCCCAGACAAAAAATCTGTCATGTCTGCATCCCTGCACCATATATCCATGCAAGGATTCAATGACTTCTTATACCAGAGATCATTAGTTGAGCAACCTACTATTCATGAGATTCATACATAGTGTATTGAGGGCCTGATAGTTTTATGCACAATGGTGTAGATCAGGATGAAGTGCTATATTATAGTTATGTTTCAGCCTTATTATTTATTATGATCACTCAACAATCCTCCCCATTCCAAACATAAGCTCTATGAGTCACTTGACCTCCTTTCTAGTTCAAACCATGTGACGTGCCGTCACCATGCAAATTTTCACTTTTTGTGTAACACTAGCTTGAAGAGATTTTTACTTTGCTGGAGGAGAACTTCATTGATCAATTGAGAAATCACAAACTCCGCCTGAAATGGTGTTGTACACATGGAGGTAGAGATCTTGAAAATGGAGCTTGATGCATTGAGTGTAGATATCTGGAAGGATTAAAACTTTTTCTTCTATTCATTGGTCTGCATCCAACTGAAATGTTACATCATCATGACCATAGCACTACATAATTTAGGTGTGCAGTCGATACTCTGCACAGTTACCCAACATGTGGAGCATCCTTGTGAGAGCTTTATGTTGCCTGGCCTGCTAGAGAGTGCACATAGTGACCTCTGAGTCTTCTGGCATAAAGCATGTTAATAGACAAAATAAGAAGGTCTAGGGATTAGTCCTTACCATGATATCTTAAACATGCTTCAAAGAGGCTAGTCTGTCATTTGTGTACCATTAGCATCTCACTGGGACTCTTTGTTTTATTCAAGTTCAATGAGTGGGATCATCGTGAGATTGATGTTAAAGGTCTTACATGGTGGTGTACTTCACAATGCCACAGGGCAGAGATGTCCATGGTGATGTACTTGTAAGTCATCCATGGCATGACTATTGTGTGTTATGATTCTTAGTGGTGGATACCCCCTTAGCTAGGAGCCCTAAATTTCTATACCATATCCTCCAAATGATGGTGGTTTCGTTGGTAATGGGTAACCTGGGATCCCTTTAGGAGGAACATGGATTCTTGTTCAAAGTAATTCTTATTGTAATCCTTATAGTTGATAATTGATTATTATTTTGACTACTCTTTTTATGCCTATAGGGATCAGTTTTGAGAGAATATCCCTAGGAAAGCCTGGGTCAGTGCATATGGTGCCCAACAGTTATATATTGTCTCTTTCTTTCGTTGGAGATTCATGCATCATGGAATCCTAGAGGATGATTGAGTTATGTGTATCGGTCACTACATCAGTTCATGATGATATAAATATTCTCAAAACTAAAAATATATATATCAAAATATTTATATATATATATATTTGGCTTTCTATATAATTTTCAATAATTAATTTCAAAGAAAAAACAACTAGAAATGATAAATAATATTTTTACAGATTTTATATAATTTATTGATATGCTAATTAAATTAAGCCTAATAAATCTGATTTGTACTTATATTTATTTTCCATTTAATTTTTTGAGCTGAAAATGAAATTAGAAAATATATTACTAAGGGATGGGCCCCTTTTGAGGCAGCTCCCCAGGTCAAAGGAATCCCCGTGATGAACTGGGACTTGGCAAAAATTTGATCATCTAGAAAATGTAACAGAACAGGTTATCCCATAAAATAATGAACAAGATTTGAATAATATTTTCATAGAGATGAAACAGGATGCAAATTTGGAAGGGTAAATGGATGAATTTTCAAAAAAAAATTAGATGAATAAACTAGAGATAGAATTTAAGGTTTAGAATGAGAAAGTTTTGGATTATAGAGAGAGAAAATGGTAGACTATGGGCAGATAGAGAGAGAAAGTGATGTAAAGTGAAGGAAAAGTATTTTCTAATTGTCTTGAATAGAAATCATGTCACATCAAGAACAAGTAGACTTATAAATGAGGTAACTTTGGTTTTGTAATTCAAAAAAAAATTAGATGAATGAACTAGAGATAGAATTTAAGGTTTAGAATGAGAAAGTTTTGGATTATAGAGAGAGAAAATGGTAGACTATGGGCAGATATAGAGAGAAAGTGATGTAAAGTGAAGGAAAAGTATTTTCTAATTGTCTTGAATAGAAATCATGTCACATCAAGAACAAGTAGACTTATAAATGAGGTAACTTTGGTTTTGTAATTCATGAAATCAACTACCAGGGTATCGAAATGGAATGAGTTGAGATTACATCATGAGGTACAGTAAGCTGTCTCGGTCCGGTCTCGGTCCGGATTTACCAAAAACCTAAACCTAGACCTGAAGTTCGGTCCGGTCTTCGGTCGGTCATGTTGACTAGTCAATGTTAAGTTGACTTGGTCTTCTCGCTACATCCAAAGTCACCTGTAGTGCTGAAGCAGTATTGAATAATGAGAGAGTGAGAGGTGGATGGCGAAAGAGTTTGAGAGTGAGAGAGGGAGAGAGTGACACTGAGATAGTGTAACGGCAGAGAGAATACCATAGGAAGAATGAGAGAGAGAGAGAGAGGGAGGGAGAGAGGGAGCAGGTAAGAAGGAAAGTACAAGAGAGAAAGAGGAAGAGAGTGAGAGATGGAGAGAGGGGGAACGAGAGGGGGAGAGCCTGAGAGGGAGAGGGAGCAGGCGAGAGGGAGGGAGTTCAATAGAGAGAGATTGCAAGAGGGAGAGAGTGTGTGAGAGAGAATGAGAGGGAGAGAGCAGGAGAGAGGATGACAGAGAGAGGGAGAGAGGGGGTGACAGTGAGCGGGAGAAAGAATGAGAGGGCTTGAGAGAGAGGGAGAGCAGGAGAGAGTTTGAGAGAGAAGGGGAGAGAGGGAGAGAGGGCGAGAGAGAGATTGCCTTGAGAGAGAGGAGGAGAGGGTGAGCAGGAGAGAGGTGAGGCAGAGAGGGAGAGAGGAAGAGAGGGAGAGAGATGGCCTTGAGAGAGAGGGAGGGCGGGGTGAGAGAGTGAGAGAGAGAGGAGGGGGTAGCGGGAGAGAGGGTGAGAGAGAGAGAGAGGGAGAGCGCGAGATAGAGAGAGGTGGAGAGGGAGATCGGGAGCGAGGGTGAGAGAGAGGGAGAGCGGGAGAGAGGGTAAGACAGAGAGGGGGAGAATGAGATAGAGAGAGGAGGAGAGGGAGATCGGGAGAGAAGGTGAGAGAGAGGGGAGAGAACGAGATAGAGAGAGGGATAGAGGGAAACAAAATGAGTGGAAGAGAATGAGAACGGGAGCAATGGAAAGAGGGATAAAGGGATGGAGAGCGAACGAGAGAGAGTAAGACCGGAAGAGAGAGGGAGAGAGAGAGAGGGAGAGGGAGAGAGAGAGAGAGAGAGAGAGGAAGAGCGGGTGAAAGAGTGAGGAAGAGAGGAAGGAGAGCGGGAAAGAGGGCGAGAGAAAGAGAGGGAGAGAATGAGATAGGGAGACGGATAAAGGGAAAGAAAACGAGTGGGAGAGAGTGAGAACGGGACAGAGGGCGAAAGGGAGGGAAGTGAAAGAGCGTGAATCCCTTCACTTAGCGTGCTCAAGAATTGGAAGGAAGTAGAACAGAAAGAAGAAGAAGGACAAAGAGAAAGAGAGAGGGACACGAGAGGTGGAAGTTAGATTGTATTATCCCCTTGTAAATCAATACAGTCTGTAATTATATTTATATGATAATAGTAGCTAATTATAGTGAGTTTCCTTAACTAACCTAGCCGTTATAACTTAATATAACGGCTATGTTTAATTTGATCCTAGCCGCTAGATGTGTCTATCTAGATTTGATCCTAGCCGCTAGATTGACCTGTCTATGTTTAATCCTAACGCTAGATTTTTCCTATATTGAATCCTAGCTAAAATCCCTGTCTATGTTTCCTGTCTATGTTTAATCCTAGCTAACGCTGGAATTTATATAGTTCCAGTTTCTTACTATCTAATCTTATTTAAACCTATATCGCTGGCATGTCGATGACTGTCGACGGGCCGTGGACGGCAATCTCAGTGCTGACTGCTGCCGAGTTTTTCAACTCTGCTATCAGGAAGGAGGGAGAGCGAACGAGAGTGAGAGTGAGACCGGAACACAGAGAGAGAGAGAAAGAGAGGGAGAGAGAACGAACGGGAGAGAGTGAGAGAGAACAAGCGGGAGAGACAACGAGAGAACGAGAGAGAGAGAGAGATAGAGGGAGAGAGAACGCTCAGGCAAAGAGAGAACGAGCGGGAGAGAGAGAGAGAACGAGCAGGAGAGAGGGAGAGAGGACGAAAGAGCGAGAGGGAGAGAGAACGGGAGAGAGAACAGAGGGAGAGGGAGCAGGTGAGAGAGAGAGTAAAGGTCTTCGATGTGCGAACCGGACCGGAAGGTTCAGTCAGCCCTAAAAAGGCTGACCGACGGTCCGGTTCGGTCAGACCGTGTCCTTCCCTAGCTGTGATAAACGAAAAACCTGTGAAGCCGATTTTATTTGATAACCCTAAGATGATTTTAAATTCCCAAAGACGTAAATCCCCAATTTGGAAATCATATTTCCCAGTCATAATACCCACCCAGATCATAAACTGAAGAAGGCCTGAAGATTAATAGGATCTTCAAGTTCATCCCTTCTCTGTTTTTGGCTCACGAGGTATATCCCCATTTCTGAACCTCACAAGCTCTTCTCAAAACCCTTCACACCGCCTCCATGAACCAACCACCATCGCCCTTCTGCTCTGCGGTTAAATCCTCTGAAAGCCAAAACACTCAAAAAGAAGCTCACTGGTGGCGCAAAATACTGAAAGAGAAGCTCTCTGATTGCCCAGATAGCTCTAAAAGAAGCACTCTGGTTGCAGAAAGATTGAAAAATGAAGAACAGATCAGTGAAGAAGGAAATACACGTCGGCGCGCCCACCAAGCTTACCGTGAGCAGCCTCGCTGAATTGACCCGTTACGTGAAAGCCACCGGCGAGGTCGTTCCGGTGTTCATCTCTGCGGAAGCCAAGCTCTCTGAGTACAAGAAGATGGTGGAGTACGCGGACTCCATGGGCTATCAGCTAATGGACGATGTGCCCGACGCTGGGCATCCATGGCGGTCGCGTGTGGAGAACAAGCTACTCGACATCGAGCAGAAACGGAACGATCTCGCGAAGAAGACGGACCGGCTGAGACAAATCCTGGAACAGATCGAAAAAACAAGGTGATTCTGCTCGGGAGTTTTTATTACTTGTTATTTTATCGACGATCTTGCGCAGGTTGTGTCGAGATAACTTTGTTTTTTGTTTTTGTTTTCGAGAGGGAGATTTCGGCTTAACTATCGTTTTTTTCCGTCTTTGTAGGAATGAAGAAAGAAATCAGCGTAAAGGTTGAACTGTTCTATTTTGTCGTTTGGGCTCCACGTTTTAGACGTTTTGTGGCTTTCTATCCGCGTTTGCGACTGTTTCTGCGCTTGATGCGGTGTCTCCCGATGTATTAAAGTAAGAGAATTCGAGAGAGAAAATTAGATATAACGGGCAAATTAGAGAGAGACAGCGACAAGGAGAGGGTGTAAGATGTTGAGAACGGCAATAATGAGGGTGTAAGATGAATGCGGAGGAAACGAAGGACATTGCGAAGGGAATAGAACCTCAGCGATGGCCCAAATGAGAGAGAGATTGACATAGAGAGAAGGAGAGGAAGAGACAGCGAGAAGAAACAAATTCACATCTTCATAGAGAGAAGAGAGAGAGAGAGAGAGAGAGAGAGAGAGAATGGAGAGAATGGGACAAACTGAATGATAGAGAGAGAGAGAGATAACGAAACAGATGGACATTCTGAAAGAGAGAGAGAGACAGACAGACAGATAAAGAAGTTAAGAGAGCGTGTCTTATTATCATCAAATTAAGAATTTTATTATGTGTCCTGCGTGAATCTACAGAACAATGCAAACAATCTCCACCCTTAGGTGAAATAAACTTTCCCCACAACCAAAAATTGCAGCAATTCCCCTTCTCCCCTTCCCTCTCTATCTCCCTCTACCCAAAACCAAGCGTCTTGGGAGCAAAGCGAAGCAGGCGAGGCAAAGCCCCGGGCAGAAACTTCCTTGCAAACAGAAAACACATCTTACTACTCCTGCCGTTGTACTCGCACGTCGAACCGGTGCGCATCCTCCTGAGCAGCGCCTCGGTCACGGCCGGCCGCCAGAACCGAGCCGGATGGGGACCTCCGGCGGACCAATCGACCCACGTAAGGCTTCTATTCGCATTGCGAGCCGGCCACCGCGACGTGACCATGGTCGGGAGATAGTGCTCGTCAGCGTAGCATGCGGCACGGCAGAATTTAGAGAAGACGGGGAAGAAGACAACGTCGGAGACCACGCGTAGAGCGAGAAACCGGTCGAGCTCGAACCACTGCGAGCCCTTGCGCCACTGGCTGGCCCGCACCGTGGGCGCCATTCGGCGGCTGTAGCGACCGCGCCCGGCCGGGCCTGGCTCGTCTATGGACTGGACGAATGACGAGGAGGAGTTGATAAGGTAGGAGTAGATTTCTGGGAAGCTGTATAGGGGGATGCAGGCTTCTGAGAGCAGCACGAACCGCTCGTTGTTCATGTCTAGCAAAGCGTTGCCTAATAGCCTCCGCTCCGCCTCTACCATGCTCAGTTTTCCCCATTTCACGACCTTCATGCATAAAGATCATTGTCAGCTAGCAATCTTCATTCTCTTTCTCTATATTTGTGTGTGTGCGTGTATGTGAGTGTACATATTTTTATCTATCACTCTCTCTATGTATCTCTCTCTGTGTCTTCCATTTTCTCTCTACCGTATGTATATAGATATTTCTATCTCTCTCATTGTCTTCCACTCTCTCTATCTCTCTCTCCCACATGTATATAGATATTTCTATCTCTCTCGGCGTCTTCCACTCTCTCTCTGTCTCTCTCTCGCATAAGTATATAGATATTTATCTCTCTCACTCTGTCTTCCTCTCTCTCTACCTCTCTCTACCTCTCGCTCTAACTCTCTCTGCATCTCTCTCTATCTCTCTGTCTTCCGCTCTCTCTATCTCTGTCTACCTCTCGCTCTATCTCTCTCTGCGTCTCTCTCTATCTCTCTGTCTTCCGCTCTCTCTATCTCTGTCTACCTCTCGCTCTATCTAACTCTCTCTGCGTCTCTCTCTATCTCTCTGTCTTCAGCTCTCTCTATCTCTGTCTACCTCTCGCTCTAACTCTCTCTGCATCTCTCTCTATCTCTCGTCTTCCTCTCTCTCTATCTCTCTATCTCTCTATCTCTCTATGTCTCTATCTATCTATCTGCCTATCTACGAACCTATCTATCTGTCTCCTTTCAGAGAGCAGGTATTATAGGCTTACAGCTTCAACTTGACCCACAACTATCTATCATCCCTTCTCTCCATCTATCTATCTCTTTTCAGAGTGCAGGTATTATAGGCTTACAGTTTCAACTTGACCCACAACTACCTATCATCCCTTCTCTCCATCTATCTATATCTTTCAAGATATATATATCTTCATCCATCTATCAAGATGTATCTTTGTCGCAGTCTGGCTGTCAAGAACTATTTCCATCGGTGCGAGAATCAGCTATCAATCTCTCTCTCTTCTCCATGGGCTACAAATAAGACGAAGTGCAGGTATTACAACTTCAACTTAACGTCGCAATGCGGATAGCCCCTGAACTATCGCACAAAGAATATCGTTTTAACCGAAGTATCTCTCTCTCTTCCGGCGGAGATGCATGGATGAAGAGGAACGAGGAGAGAGAGATGAACTGACCTTGCTGGGGACGCGACGGCCGAAGAATGCAGACGAAGGCGGCGTCGTGTCGTTGTAAAAGGGATCGCCGTGAACGTAAATAGAGAAAAACCCTTCATGGCCGGCGAAGAACTTATCCCATAGAGGCGCCAAAGGCACAGCCCCTCTGACAAGGAACAAAAACGCCACTTTGGGCACACGCCGGAAGGGCTCGCCAGTGGCGAGCGGCGCCATTGACGCCCTCCAAAGAAGCTCCGCGTCCGTCATGTTGTGCAAAACCCACTTCGGCTGAATAAGATCATTAAGACCCAATATTGCCATAGATGAGTTCGAGCTCGGCGTTGTCTGTAGGGAAGGAGTGGAAAAGACGGAGAGGTGGACGGGGGAAGAGAGGGAGGTGAGAGAAGTGCCGGCGAGGAAGCCTGCGAAGAGGGCGAGGAAGAGGAGGGGGAAGCGAGAGAGAAAGGGGAAGAAAGAGATGGAGAGAGGGAGTGACTCCTTCAGATGGGTCTTCATCGGGAGGATCCAAGAGTCTGAAGGGAGAGGGAGAGAGATGAATCAGACGAATTATCTGCTCCTAAGCTTGTATACGTCTCTCTCTCTGTATTTCCGCTGCAGTAATGTGCTCCGCCGACCGTTTTCCTTCGCTCACAGAGGATGACGATGGGTCGTATACAGAGAGCGCGAGAGAGAGAGATAAATATATATAGAGAGAGAGAGATAGAGCGAGAGATAGAGAGAGAGAAACGCGCGTCCATAGTTTTGGAAGGGTCAAGGAGTTGTAACGCCATGAAGGGGTTAAGAAGAGGAAGAGAAAGAAACTGAAGCGCGTTTTTAGATTCGTAAAAGCGCCCGAGAATTAAGGACGAACAGTGAAACAGAGCACAAACAAAAGTCGACAATAGCTTAATCGGTTGAATAGGGTCAAGTTAAAGCATAAATGTAAGAGAGAAGATTCTATTTAGTCTTCTTTTCGTTTGCCTTGTAGACTCGTAACGCCCACAGGAAGAATTCAAAAAAGAGAGAGAAAATGTGACCCATAAGCCGTAAGCGAACCATCAAATTCGATAGGGGGAATACTACCAAACTTTCAGTCTTGTTCAAAAAATAGCACGGGCCAATAAGAAGACGCCAAGTGGCGTCTTCTTATTTTCTCTCTCAGCGATGGTCAACTGCTGACGTGGTAGCCACCGTGGCAGCCAGGTGGACTCCACGGTGGCATCCACGTCAGCAGCCGCCGCCGACGCCACCCGTCTCCGTTCACCGACGCCGCCCGTCTCCGGCCGGAGATGCAGCCCGTCTCCGGCCGCCGCCCGTCTCCAGCCGTTGACACGGCCCGTCTCCGGCCGCCGCCCGTCTCCGTCCGCCGACGACGCCCGTCTTCTTCTTCTTCTTCTTCTTCTTCTTCTTCTTCTTCTTCTGCTTCTCCTTCTCCTTCTTCTCCAGCCGGAGACGGGCGGTGTCGGCGGCGGCGGGAGACGGGCGAGCCGGCGGCGGCCGGAGACGGGCGGCGCCGGCGGACGGAGACGGGCGGCGCCAGCGGCGCCGGAGACGGGCCGCGTCGACGGCCGGAGACGGGCGGCGTCGGCGGCTGGAGACGGGGGGCGTCGGCGAACTGAGACGGGCGGCGTCGGCGGCGGCTGCTGACGTGGATGCCACCGTGGAGTCCACCTGGCTGCCACGGTGGCTACCACGTCAGCAGTTGACCATCACTGACAAAAAAAATAAGAAGACGCCACTTGGCGTCTTCTTATTGTCCCGTGCTATTTTTTGAACAAGACTGAAAGTTCGTGCTGCTGGGCTGACAAAAACGTGAGTTCATGATGTTTGGTAGTATTCCCCCAATTCAATAAAGAATTTGTTTTCGTTTTCCTTTTCTTTGCCTCATTGACTGGTAACAACCACAGGAAATATCGAGGAAGATTGAGTCACCAGCTCTTCGTGCTGACACGCATCAGTTGTGCTGACCAATACTCGTTAAGTGAATTTGCGGCAAGGAATAAATTTAAGTTTAATCATAGATAGGATAAAAGATATAGGGACAGGATTGAACCGTAGGTTGGAAACATTTAGGCAGCTATGATTCATCTTGATCTAGCCATTATAATCAGTTATAACGCTAAGATTAAAACATAGTAATTTCTATTATTTACTACTATGTTATATTTTAAATCCGAACCAATATAAACATCTGATTTCTGGATAAATGAATGTTGACCCACTATCTTGCTGGCATCGTCTCTCTCTTGTTCTTGTTCTTGTTCTTGTTCTTGTTCTTGTTCTTGTTCTTGTTCTTGTTCTTGTTCTTGTTCTTGTTCTTGTTCTTGTTCTTGTTCTTGTTCTTGTTCTTGTTCTTGTTCTTGTTCTTGTTCTTGTTCTTGTTCTTGTTCTTGTTCTTGTTCTTGTTCTTGTTCTTGTTCTTGTTCTTGTTCTTGTTCTTGTTCTTGTTCTTGTTCTTGTTCTTGTTCTTGTTCTTGTTCTTGTTCTCATCTCTCTGGATCTTTTCATGGTATCTGAGCCATCCTATGTGCCATCCTATGTGTGAAGAGCACACAACTACTATGGGGAAGTTCCAGTGGTAATTCCACCAAGAACAATGGTTTCAATGAATATAAATTCAAAGAATTATCAATCGTGGAAAAGAATCATCCTACTGCTCCTTAATGGGTTTGATCTATCAAAGTTTATAGTAGGAAAACCACTCCAATTTCTATTGTAGATCCACAGGGAAATATGGTAGAAAATTCTGTGTTAAGAAAGTTATTTGTTTCCTCCATAAACGTCACCAAGTCAAACATTGCTTGCGCCACAAAAGTGAAATCTTCAAGAGAAGCAGGTAAAAGCTGGAAAGCACCCTTGCTAGCAGAAATTAGTCACGAATTATGACTTTACAGAGGCCATTCCATGACATGAGCAGAGGAACAAGTTACAAGTCCCCTCAAGCAGATAAATATGATGTCAACATATTCTCAACTTGTAACTTGCATGAATGCCAACACTGGCCATACGAGGTTTGAGCAAACAGTTAAAAATTTTAAAAGCCCATGATGCATATTTGATGCATCATCAAAGGGAAAATAGAAACGGATTCCCTCTCATGGCCTACTATCTGTGGTAAGAGTTTTCTTAAAAACTCAGAATTTTAATCCAAGAAGGGACTACTACCTGAGGTATTACTCTCAAACCCATGGTCAAAAGAATGACATGATCTGCCCAGATTCTCTAGAAGTACTCACAGTCCACAATCCAAGTTACAAAGCAGATCCATCAACACACCTTAGGCCTACTCTGTAGAACATCAACGATGGAGCAGGTTTGAATGTTTTGGATATCATGTCAACCAAAATTATTCCGTGATACAACTCTTTCTTTTAAAACCATTTTACATGTCCCTCAAATCACTAAGAATAATTTATCTATTCATAAACTAATATTTGGCAGTGATTTATATTTTGAACATCATATTTCGTATCGTCTCCTGAAGGACCAAGAAACATACATAATAAAATTCTCCTTCAAGGACAAATAGAGATGGCCTCTACTAACTAGATCCACATCCACCAAAATCAGCATAAATTGTGGGAATGTGGATTCTGAAGAATGTCACCCTCAACTTCAAACTCTGCGAAACAGTATCCAGAAGTTTGGTCTTCCCACTACATATATTCAAAACATTTTATCAGTGATTCATGAAATATTTTTAAAATCTTATAAACTACCATTCTCTGCTATCCAACACATTTCTCATCACTGCTTAGATTTGTGGCTGTCCTCGCCAATTTTTTCACATTCATGTTATTCCTATTATGTTATTTTTGTATATGCCGTTGTAAAATAGTTATGTCTTTATACTGTTAAGAGAAAGAGTGATATCTTGCACATGTTTATAGTTTTTTAGAAACAAGTTGAAATCAGTTCTCCTCCAAAATCAATTATCTACAGTATAACTGGGGTGGAGAGTATCAATCCTGCCACACCTATCTAAAACTCATGGCATTTTTTCATTATCTTGTCCACACACTCCTGAATAAATGGGACTGCCGAAAGAAAACACAGGCATCTAGTTGAAACTACACATGTGCTACTTCATCAATCCAAAATGACAATAAGATTTTGGATGAAGAAATTGTAACTGCAGTTCATCTCATAAACAGATTAACAACCCCAATATTGAACAATAAAACATCTTATGAAGTCCTTTTTAAGAATAACCCAGGTTATTATATGTCCCAAAACTTTCGTTTTTCTGTGCTACCTATATAAAGGGTAATATGCAAAGCATAAACTTGAGGCAAGATAAGAAAACTGTGTATTCTTGGGATACAATTCCAGGTAATTTTTTTATTTCATTTCATGTAATTTTCTTTCGAAACTCTTTTTCCTTTTTTATCTATTACTGAAACATGTGAAGACAAGGGACTATTGGGATCATTCCATAATGATACAATGAGTTGGACTACTAATTAAATGTTTAATTCAGCACCAGTAGCCATTGTTAAATTAATATCTCAGTCAACAGAAGCTGAAGAGAATGTGAACATAGCCCTAACTGCATCAGACGTTTCCTCAGTATTTCCTAATTGAGGTTCATCATAAGAGCAAGTCCCTATATCAAACATATCACAAAATACTTTTGAGTTTGATTCCAACCATCCAGATGAGTTCATAACACTAGATCATTCTCCAGAACCCCGAGATGCATTAAAAACTGTAATTCTCAAGACATTAACCTATGTGAATGTGTGAATCTAACAATCTCCCATGATCCTACTACCTGAAGGTGGCCAAAACCAAAACAACTGGCATACACCGTTATCAAGAACTGCCTTCCACCCTGCTTAACAGCCTATGTAGATAATACAGACAAACCTACTACAGTCAATACTGCATCAAAAAATTAATGACTATATGCATGTTATGACATCATAAATCCATGTCTTAATGCATAAAAATGTGGGATCTGATTCCTAGAAATTCAAAACTTCTTACTATTGGGTGCACGTAGGTTTAGAGATTAAAATATAAAACGAGGGAGAGATTGATAAGTATAAAGTCGGACTGGTTTCAAAAGGCTTTAAGCACACCACAATCAGATTATTGTTGTCAATTTCTGTCAGAAATAACTAGAAAAATCATCAATTGGATGATTCAAATGCATTGTTACATGATGAACTTCATGAAACTATATGTATGGAACAACCAGCTACGTTCAAAAACCCAAAATATCCTAATCACTAAAGAAATCCATTTATGGCCTCAAGCTATCACCAAGAGCATGGTTTACAAAATTAACCACATGTCTTCATACTACTTGTTTTATAGGATCAAAAACTTACACCTCTCTATTTATTGAATCCTCATTTATCTGTTACATCTTTATTTTGATATGTGTGAATGATATACTAATCAGTTCCTGCACACATCAGAAATTAACACTCCCGTGGCACTTAGCTATTACATTATGCATGTGCAAATAAAAACCTCGGATACACCCATAATTTTTGAGGAATTTAATTTATCAAGAGTTAGTAATGGTATATTTATATCAATGCCAATACATCTCTAGAATATTAAATTGGTAAAATATGGAATATAGTAATCCATCATCCACTCCATGTGCCTTATCCCTCTTATCATCCTCTACAAAGGATTCAATTCATCATACTTTATCTAGAAAATTTATATTATCTCTCAGTTCCTTACATAACGAGGCCACACATAGCTTTTGCAGTAAATAGAGCCTTTAAAAAGGAAAATTCACATAACTACGATCATTACTAAGCTTTTAAAAAATCCATTTGCATCCATACATACATGCATCCATACATGCATTCATGTATGCATCTATGCATGCATTCATGCATGCATCTATGCATCTATGCATGCATTCATGCATGTATGGATGCATGCATGCATGTATGGATGCATGCATGCATGCATAGAAAATAATAATAGTTGTGTAATTCAGATAGGTCCTGTAGGATAAACATTGTCCTAACTTAGTACACCTGTCCACGTACGCCTCTAATGAATGGTTCGTCAAAGAGGCAGAATTTCACCCTGTTGGACATAGTGTGATTCATGATGAGCTATTTAAGTTTACTTGTGTGCTTTGGAAATATGCAGTCATTGTACTTGTATACCTACTAAACTTTTTCCTAGAAAATCTGTGACTTCGAATCCATAAGATTTGTGGAAGAAGGAAGAAAACTCGACTTTGGGTATGTTAAAATGTGGGGATTCGATTTCATAACAGGAGGCATGATTCAGATAAGCTAGAGTTGAGGACTATGAGGTATTTTATGGATATCCAAAATGAGAAATTATGTATACTACTTATACCATCTCAAAGAACAAAAGGTGTTTGTGGCCACAAGGATTGTCTTCTTGGAAGACATGTATCTTCTATGAGCAAATTAGTCCTGAAGAAATTCTAGAACCATAAGCGCCATGGCCTCATTAGATGAGGACTCATCCGTAAACTTGTTCAGGTACACACAATAGAACTTTGTACGTTTAGTAGAGTTACTAGACAACTTGATCAAAATGTTGGGCATAATGAAGATGCATCGAGTTGATCAATGTTACCAAATTTGCCTATGTTTTGCAAGGATTTCATGTCTCTGCCCTAGTAGTGCACCTTCCAACCGATCCTTTTGTGATGCAAATGGGACCAAACCTACAGAAGTTCAATGCTAAACTCAAAAGGCGTCGAAGTGTTGAAGTGCAAAAACAAAAGCCATGGTGAAAGGCAACAAAATCATGGGAAAAAGAAAGAATGGAGTTTGATGAGGAACAGTACAATCTTTATTGGTAAGAGACTTATTACTATTTGAAAACCTAGCCACATTTACCAATTTATCACAGGTTACTAGTTTCTGTTACTTACTCAGAGATATTACAGAAGAAATCATTTAAATGAAATCCGACCACCCTTTGCATCTTTCGATGATTTTCTTTAATTACTTTTCGAGAATTATATGAGAATTTTATTCAGAAATAATGGATGGGCGCTTACTACTGGAAGATGGTGATCATCAAAAAATTCACCAATTTATAAAGGATGTTTGATTAAACATTTCACCCATCATCTTTCAAAAAAAGATATTTGATTCCATGAATAAACAGGACTTTTTTGCTGGAGAGTTTCATTAATAGGAAATATTTCAATGATCAAATAATTTTGATAACCCAGGCCAATCTAGGCCACAACAACTATCTCTTTCACTCTCAAGTGGACACAGATCAGTTCTTGGAACTGAGTTTATCTGAAGAAACTGCTGATGAATTGTGTCCAATCTTGGCCCTAATGCTAGCTTTTAGGACCCAAGAGTGGATTTCTCAGAGCAAATAGGATAAGAGGAACTCTCAGATTCAACTCATGTGACAACCTTTTTACAGACAAAATTATTCTGCCAGCTTAAAAAAAAAACTTAAATTAAAGAATGAAGAGGAGGACCAAGGGAGTGCCTCATACCAGAAGATTAGGAAGTGATTAAGCCCTGAGGAGGTTCTGGATGGGATTCCAGATGAGAAGCCAAGGCCGCCTCGCCTCGGGGAGGGCCAAGTTGAGCTCAAACATTTCCTTTGGCACGGGCTCGCCTCCCTCGCCAAGACCCACCAGACGGGCTACGAGGTGGGCACTCTCCTCGACGTTCTCTGCGTCGGCAGGGTCTGTCCACAGTTTGTTGGCCACCTGCATTCTCCTCTGCTTGCTGTCCATTGCCACCGCCCATCTCTGGTACATCCCCGCCCTCTCCTCCGCCGTCATCCTTGTGATCATCCTCTTTGCCAAGAGCTCCCTCTCCTGCCGCAGCGCCCTCGCACTGCAACCATCATCATTATCATCATCATTATCATCATCATAATCAATCATCAACAACAAATTTACTTGAGAGATGGCATCTTGAGTCTCATGCAGAACTGTAATTCAGTTCTTTATTTTTTTGAGACAAACAATTTGGCTCCACCCAAATTCAAGAAAAAATATAACAAAATTTACTTGAGAGATGACATCTTGAGTCCCATGCAGAGCTGTAATTCAGTTCTTTATTTTTTTTGAGACAAACAATTTGGCTCCACCCAAATTCAAGAAAAAGCATAAAAAAATTTAGTTGAGAGATGACATCTTGAGTCCCATGCAGAACTGTAATTCAGTTCTTTATTTTTTTTGAGACGAACAATTTGGCTCCACCAAAATTCAAGAAAAAATATAAAAAAGTTTCTGTACAAGATATGAAACTAATCCTTATGATCATCTACTATTTGAGGATTAATGCAGGACGCTGATTCAGTTCTCTATTTTGAAATAGTAACAACCATAAAAACTGTGGGCGTTGGTTCTTCAATTCAGCTGAAGAAAACTCAAGAAAAAAATGCAGAATGCATGAAAAAAAATGAACTGAATGCAAATGATGGAGCTTCAGCTTTCAGAAAGTCGCAATATTAAATGCTATTTGTGAATTAATTTCATTAATATAAAAAGTCACGTGCTTCCAGAAATCACTTGAGAGCCCTAAATAACATCTAACTTCATTTTAAAATTAAGCATGGAATGGAAATCAAAACTCAAAATTCAAAAGATTCGTAATGATACGATAAAGTGATTTCTTAACTGGGTATGCCATTAAAAACGAAAAGAAAATCCACTTCCTTATACCAACAGGCACTCGTACTTCATTTTAAAAACACCGCAAATCAAGCAGCATCATCAATGATTATCCAACATCATCGAAAGAAGAAGCACTCAAGAATCACCGCTCAAAAAATCTAAATATATTGTAATCAAGGCATAAAAAGGATAAGAAAACATTTATAAGATGTGATAATAAAACAACAAAAGTTATTTCACCAGTAACTTAAACTGCTGACACGAAAAAACAAATCACTAACTAATATGGACGAGTACTTGAACATCATTTAAAAGGAAAAAAAGCCAAATTAAACAGCATTATCAACACCAGAAAAAATCAAGCTTACTGGGAGATTTACCTGGAAGCCAGAGATGCAAGATTTTGGGGCTCGTCTCCGGTGGGGGCAGGGCTTCTGTTGCAGGCCTCTAGGAAATGATGCCGGAGCCATGTCAGCCGCCGGAGCTCCACTTCCATGTAGATTTGATCATCCGGGTCGCCCCTGAAGAGTTGATAGAACTGGGTTCGATGGACGATCGACACGTGGCAAACGTCCCACAGCCGAAGGATCTGGCGCCTCTGTTCCTTGAAGACGGAGCTCCACGCCTCTGGCGAGCAGACCATTTCCACCCCACTCTGCTCATATTCCCCTTCGTTCGCTTCCAGCTCCAGCACCTAACAAGATTTTAAGTTTTTACATTTCCAAGGACTTGATGATTTTATTGTTTGTTATGGTTAAGAGGGCTTATGTTTTACTGTCCTCTGTCATTTGTGATGAGTGAAAGTTTCATCGTCATCGTTAAGCTGACCCATTTATTGTTTCAGACAAATTCATCAATATCATCTTCAACTAGACGGTGACGATGACGTGGTTGACCATTTTAGCCAGAGGTTAATGTGCGTAAAGTTGGTGTTGACCCGTCAACGTCATCCTCATTAACCTTGCCTGTCTTTAATGAAGGTTAATGACGTTGACGGGCCTCTAAATCTAAACCATGCGTGTGTTGACCCATCAGATATCTAATATAGGATGAAATCAAGTTGGCTTCACACGGCTGATATGGATATGGAATCCAACCCTGAGATGATTATACTGTAGCAACCAATATCATCCAGTAAAGACAGATATCAGATTACCCATTTCCATATCCAGTATAGCATATTGGGCTCGGATATAGAACGGCTATCAGTTATCCACACGATCCTGGGAAATAAGATATCAGATAGGGATATGAGATACAGGTACTGTGGCAACCAATGCCGGATATCGGTGAAGATGGATATCAGATTCATCACATCGGGCAAGGTCAACACTACCGTGGGTGCAGAGTTCGTGGGGTTTATGGGTTTTTTGTGTTTTTCTTCCAATGGTTTTTTGTGCTAGAGAGTATATAAAGTTGTTTAAAAAAAACGAAAAAAAGGCAAGTATTTAAAGTAGAAGTTTTGATTGACAAACCTGGTACTGTGGTAACCAATGTTGGATATTGGTGAAGATGGATATCAGATTTATCATTTCTGATATCCAGTACAGCATCCGTCAACAACTACCATGGGTACAGAGTTCGTGGGGTTTATGGGTTTTTTGTGTTTTTCTTCCAAGGGTTTTTTGTGCTAGAGAGTATGTAAAGTTGTTACAAAAAAAAAGAAAAAAAAAGGCAAGTAGAAGTTTTGACTGACAAACCTGCTACTGTGGTAACCAATGTTGGATATTGGTGATACAGCATCCGTCAACACTACCATGGGTACAGAGTTCGAGGGGTTTATGGGTTTTTTGTGTTTTTCTTCGAGGGTTTTTGTTCCAGAGAGTAAATAAATTTGCTTCAAAAAAAAAAAAAAGGCAAGCAGAAGTTTTGAGTGACAAACCTGACAGACGAGGAGCTGCTTCTGGTACTGAAGCTTGGCGACGCGCTCCTTGAGCTCGGTGACGTAGGCCTTGATGCTGCGTATGTTCTCCTCGGCAGCGTTCTGGAACAGTCTCTGCATCTTCCTCATGTTTACAGAGCTAGTACGCCGTTGACGCCCGGGCGGCGTCCCGTCATCCGGCGTCCTGTTCTCCGTCTCGTCCTCCGCCATAGGCGAGCAAGGAGACAGCAGCAAGCTCTGCACATTCGCCGAGCTGCTTCCCGACAAGGGCAGGGGCAAGATGGTCTTTTTCCCCTTCTTCTTCGTCCTCTTCCTCGACTCCATCTCTGGGATGGACTCCAGCATCTTGTCCAGAGACCTCTGCACGTTCTCCAGCTTCTCCTCCAGAGTGGCTATGGCGCTCTCCTGGGAGTGAAGCCGGGTGATCTCCTCCTTGAGATTGGCCTTCGATCCGACGGCCGAGATCTTCTGGGCATCATCATCCGACGGCCGGCCTGCGGCCCTCATCGTCTTGATCTCGGATTCGAGCTTGGCGATGGCCAAGGCGGCTTCTTCACTGCCCGCTTTCTTCTGCAAAACTTCCAAAGCCCTCGTCGCCTCTTCTCCGAGCTGCAACTGGAGATGCTCCAGCTTTCGGATCTCGCTGACCAGGGTTATCGGGTCTGTGGCTGACTGTCTTGTTGGGTTTCGGGTCGGGATGGAGAAGGAGAGGCATCTGGCGGTGGGCGTTTTGGGATTGTTGTTTAAGTCCAGAGTGCGGTGAAGGGCTTGGAGCTGGGATTGAGCGAGGTCTCTTTGTCGCTTTAGTTCCTCCATCTCTGTCTCCATCTTCTTGATCTGGAGCTCCTTCTCTCTGAGCATGGCGTCTGTTGTTTTAGTGGGCTCGGGAGTTCTCAGCTCCGCTTCCAGCCTTGCCACCTCCTTCTGCAGGTGCTTCACCAGTTGCTTGTCCGACACCAGCTGGAACGAAGAAGATTTGTCAATTCTCCATTCTCCATTCTCATCTTCGCTTTTGTCAGTTAGAAAGCTTAAAAGCATATAAAATATTGATTATGGTAGCATTTTTTTATCATTCTCTAGTGGTAAGTTTGACGATGATGTTGACGGAGAATTAGTTGTCAGTCTCTACTGTCATCTATCTACGTTTAGAGTGGATGGATAACTGATGACGGATTGGGATGAAATGGATAGTATCTGTCCTTTGATCGGATGGTTGGCGACGACGTTGATGGTTGATGTGGATCATCGACGTCTTTGGCAAAAATGAACATTTTTTAAAACGAATAAAAAATTCGCACAAAAGAACCACACAGGGCCTTGTTCTTTGTTCTGTTTGTTTTTATTTTCAAAAACAAACAAAATTTGCACAAATCGAACAAAAGAACCGCACACGGGTCTGTGAGATGTTCTGTTCAAATCGTTTTAGTTCTGTTTGGAAAACCGAACAGGACGAACAATTACAGTGATCATCAACCTCACGTCAATGTCAACATCAACTGCTCTAGTTTTCAATTTATGTTGACATTGACGCCCTTGGACTTCTTTGATTTCATCATAATCACATCGACAACGTCTCAATATAGAACATCAACGTCAACGTCATCCACATCACTAACTTCTAGGACTCTGTTCACGTCAACGGTGACGCTGTCATGGACCAAAAAACGTCAACCACACGTCAACCCATCAAGGGGGATGATGATGATGTTGATGAATGATGGCAAACCTATTACACCCATCATCAATGTCAATTGCCAGTCACCATTGGTTAAATTCTAGTTGACAATGACGTTGACGAAAATTTCTATCATGGGCACGTCGTTGTTGGTTTGGTTTATCGATTCGTCAACGTCAACGGATGAAGTTGCTGGATGACGTACCATATTGACTTGTGCGTTGTTGGTGACTTCTTTGGCGCGGGCGGCGAAGTAGAGGGTGTTGCGGGACTGCTCGACATGGGTAAAAGCCGGGCTCATTGTACAGATAATGGCAGTACGAGCGTTGCCTCCAAGAGAAGTTTGCAAGATCCGGGTCAGCTTCGAATCCCTGTAAGGAATATGGCCGCCTCTCTTCCCAGCACTGAGGAACAAAGATCAAAAGATCAAGTTTTTTTCATTTTTTGTTGGATTCAAGCGCTTGCCAACTTTGTTAAAAGTTATAGCTGATAGCAAGGGCACTGCTTTTCATCTTTAAGTAGGATGTCTTTCTTCAAAAGTTTTAGATTATCTAGTTTTTTAGGTTTAATAGTTTGGCTAACCTGAGTTTTCTGATGACGGTGGTGAGAGTCAAGAGACTGCGAAGCTGTTGTTGGATTTAAGCGCTTACCAACTATGCTAAAAGCTATTGTTGATAGCAAAGGTATTACTTTTCATCTTTAAGCATGATGTTGTTTTTCAAAAGTTTTAGATTATCTAGTTTTTTAGGTTTAATAGTTTGGCTAACCTGAGTTTTCTGATGACGGTGGTGAGAGTCAAGAGACTGCGATTGATGTGGCACCCTTCTTTGAGCCTGGCGCCGTCGGCGTTGGTTTGAGATGCCCTCTCGCTTCCGGCAAGATCAACGAAGTTCTGTGGGGAATGAATAGATGAAATTCGGATTAATTTTCATGCAGTTCTTGGAGTTATATTCTTAGATAAATGGGAAATGTCTTTTACCAGTGTGGCTATGTAGGATTTGAGACAGCCGTAGTTTTCTCGTAGCGTGCTTTCTATACTCTGAAATGGGGTATGGATGGTTACTTGAGAAAGAATTTCAGCAATAGATAGAGAAATAATTCAATCCCGTCCTACGAAGCTCACCAGCCTTATGATTTGATGGGACCGAGAGCTGGTATCGTTTAGGGCCGTTTCTCCTACTTGCCTCTGGGCTGTAGGAAAAAATAAAAGAAAATGAATAAATTAAGTTTAAGTAATATTAATAAATAAGTAGAGAGACGATTTTGAAAGAGTAAGCGCTCTTAAATTAATTAAGATTTACCTTCGCACACAGCAATCAGCTGTCGAAGATGCTGGCTGTCCCTTGCCGTCTCTTCTTCTAATTTTTCTACCACAGTCCCTTGCTGAGAATAATTCATGGGTTTAGTGTGAGAACAAATAATTTGAAGCGAGAGTAGAGAGAAAGAGAGATAGAATACCTCCGGATCATCCAGCAACCGAAGAGGCCCGGATTCAGGATTCAACAAGTCTTTGACCACCTCGTTATAGATTTCAAGTGCGGATAATTTGATTACAAATTCTCTCTCTGGAGTCTGCACACCGGAAATCGAACGATATCAAGCCGAATCTAAACGCTTAAATTCAAAAGGTACAGCTTAAAACCAAGATTTTTCGTACATTTTGTATATGGCTGTAGATATCATTCACCGCATTCTCAGTGATTCCTCTCATAGTATACGTCTTCCCACTGCTGGTTTGCCCATACGCAAATATCGTAGCTACAGTTGAGAACAAGAGACATCCGTCAAGGAAATTCAACACAGCAAAAAGAAAATTTTCAAACCGCCCAATTTTCAAAAAATTGAAAAGTAGAGACGTCCATCAAAGAAATTCAACACAGCAAATAGAAAATTTTCTAACCGCCCAATTTTCAAAGAATTGAGAAGCAGAGACATCGATCAAAGAAATTCAACACAGCAAAAAGAAAATTTTCAAACCGCCCCAATTTTCAAAGAATTGAGAAGTAGAGACATCCGACTAAGAAATTCAACACAGCAAAAAAAAATTTTCAAACCGCCAAATTTAACAAAGAATTGAAAAGTAGAGACGTCCATCAAAGAAATTCAACACAGCAAAAAGAAAATTTTGAAACCATCAAATTTTCAAACAATTGAGAAGAAGAGACATCCGTCAAAGAAATTCAACACAGCAAAAAGAAAATTTTCAAACCATGTAACTACCATTAATTCCGGTTAACGCTGATAGAGCAACATCCTTGGCGCCTTCTTCATAAACAATTTCGGTCGGACAGGCCGGGCCGAAGACTCTGTCTAAAAGAGCACAACATTTGATCAGTCCAAGGAGGTCAGAAAAGAGTTCAAAGATGAACAATTACCGAATGTGTGAGAAGATGTGGAGTTGGAGCGATCTTGGTTCGAGGATTTGAACACGACGGTGTTATCATACACGCATTCCCACGCGACGTGATCCTTGAGAGCTTGTTCTTTGTTGCTCAGAGGCCTCACCCTCACAGTCACGAAGATCTTCTCTTCCTTCGTCCTCGTCCCCCGCGGAGTGGACGATGGCGGCTTCTTATCGCTTTTAGAACAGGACATCGGAGTAGTCGGCGTGGCCGCTGAGATCATCATTCCGGAGCAAATCGCGCTGCAACGGTGAAATTTCTTCAAAGAAAGGAAAGCAGAAACACAAAACAACCTAATTTCAGACATTTTGCAGACATTCTGCAGACATTCTGCAGACATTGTGCGCATCGATTGTCTTACTTGCTAAATCTTTGCCCCTAATTTCAGCAACGAAATCTCTAGCGCAAAATAAGGAAAGCCTAGTCCAAATCCGAGAAATCTCGAATGTAATCCATGGAAAGAGAACGATGAAGATAGCCGAAGAGATTTACCGCAGACGAAGTTTCTTCCTCAAATCGTGCTCTGCTTCTCTCGATCGATTCTCGGCGATTTGGGCGAGATCTGTAGAACAAGGACGAAGACCGTAACAGACTAGAGCGAGCAACGGATCTTTTGAATTTGCCCCTCTAACGGCTATCTCTCTCTCTCTCTTCCGCACGCTATTTAAATGCGATCCCGAACGCACGCCTCTTCTTTCCTCACATGGCGAATCGTATGCTGCCACGTGCACAGTTCCGCCGGTAGCGTACGTTTGTATGCGTTTCGTAACGCACCTACAAATTAATATCCGCAATTTACAGAATATACCCCAGAATTTGCTTTTGAAGCTCATTTAAAACCATTAAACCCAATTTAAAAGAAAATATTCGTCCATTGGCATCTCACTCCCATATGTACTTACCCATTTTCTATGGTTGCTCCTGAATTAAACAATCTTTACAATAAAGTTATATAGCCTCATTTTCCCATGAGCCTCTTGTAGATCACAGCTTGTATTCCCATGAGCAATAAAAAACTGGGGCCAATTGGAGAACTTTGATTTTCACTCCACTTATATCTTTCCATCTGAGTTAAACCATAAAAAGAAAATTCTCTAAAAAATAAATTTCTGAACCCTAATTTTCTCTATTAAAGTGAGAGAAGTGCATGTCACTAGGCTGCAGTGATCATGATCATCACAGCCATCACTTTGATCAGATCAATCAGTCGATCAGATCGACGCGATGAACAAAGAGGGTCAGTTAAAGCCCTTTTGGCAATCAGAGATCGATCTAGATTCCTTAGATCAATCTGCCCCCAATCAACGACCGAGATCACAAAGAAATTCCAATTCCCAAGAGAAAATTGGGAGAACTGGATAGTTCCAATATCCACTCTTCATCTAATTTTCATACTTTTGATTGGCAAAAACACGGTGCCAGGTACAACCATATATATTTTCGTGTTAGAAGATATCAAAAGTAAAGTTCTACAGCCTCATTTTCTACATCAAAGAGAGGGAAACACAACCCGCTGCATCAACAGCCCAGATCACAGTTAGTTAACAGCCAACCGCAAATAAATTCCCATTCCCACGAAAAAAAGGGACTAATTTGGAGAGTTTTGATGCGCGTCATCTGAAGAAGGGTCCATGGGAAGAGAAGAACTGGAAATCTGGATGCGCCACGTGGAGATGCTGCAGCCAGCTGTGCGCCACCTGGAACATGGTCCCTGCCAGCTGGCAGCCAGATCCTGAAGTCCAGACCGAGCCCATCATCTTGTACGAGGCCATGCCAAAGCTGGGAAGGGAGATCTTCGCCACCTCATCATCCACATGGCTGAAGAAAACGGGTGATGTGGCAGCCTGTGGCAGATCTGCGAGTTTCAAAACAAAAACAAAAAAATAAATAAATACAACTTGTACTATATGAAAATCATTTGTAAATGATACTTCGGGATCATCCTTATTGCAGGCAGAATATGAATTCACAAAAAAAAAGAAAACTTGCACTGTATCACAACCAATGCTTGATGTTAATTGGGAGTCATGTGTATTGTTTATAACATGCAGGGTAGAAAATAAACCCAAAAATAGAAAACTTTGAATGGAGTGAAAAAAATACTAGAAAATGATAAGGGGGTAGCATTTTTTTGGACGAAAAATAGGGAAGATCACCCAAAATCAGTGACCCTACAGATGTGATCAATAGATATGATCCTTAAGTACACATAAGGCCTAAAAGATGATGATACATGGGGATCATGTGTATTGGTGTTATGCTATGTGAATCGAATATAATACCCACCAAAAACTTTTGCAGGGATCTCAAAATTCTTATAAAAGATACGTGGCAATCATGCATTATTCTCTATGATAGATGTGTGGCATTTTAAACCAGATAAAAACCAAAATAATCCCTGAAATTTGTTAATAATGCCACAAAAGGAAACTTGCAGTTACATCGCAAATATCGTTACTGATTCGTGGGTACCGTATTGAACATGAAGAGTAAGTCAAAAGATCCGCAAGAAAAAAACTTCTAGGAATATATGATAATACTGTTAATGACACGTGGAAATCAAGCTTTATTCTCCTGTCACCGGAGGGTATCATATTACGCCAGATAAATATACAGAAAGGGAAACTTTCGGGGATAAGATAAAATTATTTCAAATGTGTGGCTGTAAAAACAATAAGGGTGAAAGACCCTAAAGAAGAGCATTTTTAGGGATACAACACAAAAGATTACTGATAGGTGGTAAGCATTCCTACTGTCAACGACAGGAGATTATGATAAGGCCGTAATATATATGGTGTGTTGCTGATGGTAGATCCAGAGGATAAGCATACCAACGGAGGGAGTAGAGAGAGAATGGAAGGTGAGGAAGCAAGCGTCTAAGTCCCTCAAGGTTGGCCCAGTTGGTATTCTGTAAATAGGGTACCTGCCATAGTTTTCCACCTATGATGAGAAATTTTGACAAAAATAAACAGAAATAAACTTTTCACACACATACCATGCCACAGAAATCCAGCTAGAAGGTAGCAAGTCACAGCTCCTGAGCGTCTTCAGTTCCGGAAACTGCCGGGCAAGGTCAAATATCTGCAACATCATTACATAATAAGTAACTCCAAGGTCATAAAGAAATAGATATTGTTAACCATCCCAGGAGGATCTCATCATCGCATTCAAAAATCCGCATCGTCACAAGTGTGTGAGGCATTAACAATGACGATTTCAGCATCGTCATCGACGAGAACATCAATGACTTTGTCGTTGTCCTCTCATCATCGTCATTGAGCATGGAACACCAAAGAAATGGAGACCAATAGATTAAGGCCGAGAATCTGACAACCTTACCTTATCAGTCAGGGGCTCGCGACAGTATGGGAGGTCCTTCTCTAGAAACTCAAAGAGAAGGTGACCATGAGAAATTTCGCTCCCTTGGTCATCACTAGAGGAGCCTTCTTGAGAGTTTTTGTGCTTCTCTCTAATCGGCAATCGGTTCTGACCTCGTTCAAGCTCGCAATCACTACTTCCATCAGAGCTTGAATCCCTGGAATAATCGCTGTCGCTCTCTGTGCCCAGTCCTCTGCGTTGAAAGAATTGAGATCAAGTTAAGGCCAAGAAATGAAAATAGTAGCAAAAATATGTGTGATCAGCAAAAATAAAGCGTAACTGGAAAATTCAGAGCATGAATTGTGTTAAAAATAACATTGAGGTTTATAATGGCATAAATCTTATCCTTGTGAATGATTGAAAGGTAAACTCAATGATGGGAAGCTTTCAATTGAGATAGATATCCTCGAGAAATAACCCAGTCAAATGGTAATAACGAGAAATAATAGAAACCCGATGAATTATGCAGATCGGAAGAGAAAAAACATCCCAAGAAAAATATACATTGACAATTCAAATCATCTCAGGAGCATTTCGAGCAAATTTATCTACGCTTGTATGACAGAAGAGGCTACTTTTACCATTCAAATAAATAAACATACAGGTGAAACGGAGGGAAAGATAAATTATACCTCAGATTGGTCGATTCCCTCCTGGAATCTACGTATAATTGAATTGCCGACAAGTAGGGCACGTAATACTGCATAACACGGTCTTTTTTGTTCAAAATCAGCGGGACTCCGGCCCCATAAGCGCTCCACTCCTTGAAAGACTCCCACAAATCTGCAAGCACGAAGTATGGCTTCTGCTGTAAATCACAGTTCATCCATCCGCTCATCATCGTCTGCAACAGATAAAATCAATAAGAAGAAGACCAGATCATCACCTATATCCCTTCCAAAGGAAAGAGAAAAAAAGAACGAACCTTTGGAAGGCGATGCGTTGTAAGAGACGGCGTGGTGGATTCAAGAAAACGATCCAGGTTTCCCGACGGAGAAATCTCCTCCGTAGAAGCTGCCGGGACAGTACTCTTGTTGATAAAAGGCTCCCAGCGGCCTAGAACAGCAGATTTCCCGGGGGGAATTGAGGAAACAAAGCCCCCATTAACTACATTCTCAGACCCACAACTCCGCGATCTCTGCAAGTTCCGACTGCGATGCCGTTCCTGATGAAACGGCACGCGGGTGCCCAACATCTCCGAAATTCCACGATTCAGAAAATACAAACAGAGAGAAAATCCGCGCTTCCTAGATCATCGATCGCAGCTAAAAACGATCGGATGAGCGGAAAAACGAACGATTTCCGATGATCGGGAGGTCTAAATACCTCCAATCCAGATAACTTCAACGCCTCCGCGGATCAAAGCAGACGGATCGCAGCGGCGATCGAGAACGCGACAGGAAGGAAGATCGATCGCCCCTTCTATAACAATTTTTCCCAACTGAATCCCGTTCTATATAATCCGTTAATCTTCTCTTAAATGATAGTTTAATTAAAGTTTAGAAAGTAGATCGGTAAAGTTGATCTCAGCCGTCCAATCCCGTGGTCCTCGCCGGCGGGTATTGACTGACTGCCGACACGTGTCACTTGTACGGCGCCCGCTTGCGTGGAAATTGACTGCGAGCTTGGAGATCGCCACGTGGCAGCGCGTCGCGTGTTTGGGATCGATTTGCCGGAATCGGATTCCAAAGGTTTATCCTTATCGTTGACCAGAGTTCTTTTGAGACCGATAACATGAAATTTTGTTCAGAAACTTATCGAAATAAATTATTGTGGTGGTAAGGAAAGTATCTTATTCAGGATAATGGTCGTTGACTTTAATATTCTTGGGTTGACTCTTATGTAATTTTTGGTTGGGGATTTGGGAACCAGATATACAAGGGTGATATTATTGATAGAACGATTGTTGTATTTTTTCTACTAGCTAAGTGTTGCAACTTTCAAGAAATTTAATAATAGTAGATACTGTGATATTTATTTAACAAAAAACTCAGCGACAGCAATGATTAATTAACTATGACATTTGATGATGAACTCCAATTAGTCACTGTTACAATTGAGTTAATGGAAATAATTTAGAAGGTTTATCTAAAGTATTTTTTGTATGATATAGGTCAAATCCACGATTAATTGGTTATTCTATTCTTGGTCTGCTTTTGAGCAGTAAGTGGTTACAGAAATTGAATGGAAAGTGATAGGAGATGAATGAGAGAAATCTTTGGTTGAAGGATCAACCTAATAGAAGACCTGATGGGATTATTAAAATTAAGTTTGGGTGGTGAGAATTATCGTTAAGATGCAAGAGTTATATTTCTAGCTTAATCTATTATTCGAGAAGTATGAACATTCAAAGATAGAGAAAATCAACCTTTGGTATCTGTGTTCCTCCTAGACCATGTATTTTACTGAAACATGGATCCTTTGAGAAATCAGGAAAGGATCTTTGTAAAGTCAACTCTCAAACCATGTGAATCAGCCTTTACCTTGGGAAAGTCATTTCTCATGGCCAACGGCATGTATAAAATACAGAGGTCACTTAGTTATAAAGTCACTTAGTTATAGAGGTCAGTTTATACATTAATCTGTATAAATGTATAGGTACAGATATATCAATTCATCCTTCAAATTGTGGGCTTGAAATTATTCTTAGATTGTTAGACATCAACCATAGAAGTTAGATAAATATGGGTAATATGTTGTTTCTCGCTTTTTGTGAATGTTATATGATCTCATTGTGTGACCATTGGTGATACTCAATGAAATTTGGCAGGCTCACATTCTAGTCTAAGAATTACATTTCTGGTTATGTATTATATTGCTATCACATTTTATCATGTTAAGTTATAAGATCTGAAAATTATGCACCAAGGTTATTTTCATCTCAATTACTCTTTATGGTGTATGTTACAATGGTTACTTTTTATTTAGATTTGTATTGAGTTGTGAACAAAAAAACATAGCTCAAATAAATTCTGAGGGATCATATCTTGCTGCGATAAAATTTGACATGTTTATTGAGATGATTGGGCTATTATGGCAATTTGTGATGCAAAAAATAACACCTTTTACAATGATTGACTGAAATAATCATTGGTAAAAATGCTTATTTGGTCACCAGTCAAGTAAATAAAATGGATACATGTAGAGGGGTGATTATAAAACGAAAAAAATCTTAGAACCCCTCAAATTATTCTAAATAAAGATATTTTAATCCATAAAATTACATATATATATATATTCCAACTCAAAATTTAATATGTCAATGACGATAAAGTAAAAAATGTTTTAAAGTACATATTAGGACTTAAAAAATATTCTATGTTAGAATATGATGTCGAAAAGCTCCAAAAAAATATTAAAATCAGACTACTGTCCCGAAAATTAATTTGATCAGTTCAATGTAAACAACAGGCATGTACAATCATTTTATTGCGAATAAATAATCTCTAATAATTAGCATATTTTATAAGACTCAAATTAATTATAATTAATTGGAATTAGTATTGTCATTTGATTCTAAGCTTATATCATAATATTTAGATTTATAAAATCAATTTTTTCAATGGATAGAAAGTGTAGGATGATCAAGGGATTGATCCTCAGGGAGTAAAATTTCCATAAACTGATGAGTTTATCTTTGATTCAAGATTTAAAAGAAACATGGAAATAAAGGAATGCCAACTTGAAGTTCTTTCTCAAAGGATTCTTAGAAGTTTATGGTATTTTTATATATTTCCAATATTATTCATAAAATTCAGAAATTTATTTTATGCCCAAGCTTTGGAGAAAACTGATTTTAAATCCCAGAACAGAACACAATCAGATTGAATATTGAATGGAATTTGTTTAGAATTATGAAGAACAAAATTTTAAATTTAAGGTAAAGATGAAATAACACTTTTATATAATTCAGGGAATATATATGATGGATATGTAATTGTATTTTATAAAATTCAAGTTACAAATATTAGAGAGAGATATTAGGTAAAAATATCTAGAGAGAAAAAGTGGAGAAAATTGGGGGAAATTAGTTTTTACGATGAATGAAACATATCTGGGAATCTCAGAAAATACTTGAGATAAGAAACAAGATAGAATATTTTTTTGTATTCCCTCTTCATCTTTAATAAAATGGAGTGCTCTTTAGCAGTAAAAATCATCCAAGAAGTTTTGAAAACCTTCAAGAATGAAATAAAAAAAACAAGATGAAACACAGTGTGAATCCAAGGTGATTGAATTTTTTTGACTTCAAAGGTTGCTTTGTCCTTCCATGCTTAACTAGGGTTGGGTATAACTCATCGAATTAAAGGTTCAACTCGTACCAGCTCCTTCTTCCTATGGATATATATACATGCCTGTATTTTGAGGTTCAACTCCAAATCTTTTTTTGACCACCACAACCTCAAACGAGCTTTGATATGACGGCATTGATTTTTGAGAGCAGTATCTTGATATTTGAGCCTTTAATTTTTCATGATTCTACTTCTTTGAAATAATCTCTTTCTAAAATTTTCATCCATACATCTTTCTTCCTATTCTTACATCAAGTGCTTGGTCAATTACTATAATTTGATAAGATGTCATAAATCAGACCATTTTTTAAGAACTGGCTCTAAAAGTTGATAGTAATTCGTACCTTCTCTAAATCTCATCTTTAGATGATAACGGTCCTTTTCATTTCTACTTTCTGCAAATTTTAATAATTTCAATTTTTTATTATCATTTCATCCTCCAATTTACTTCGCGTCAAGTAATAAGTTGAAGTCGATGCATTGAATCATATGTTGATTTTATTATTATTTTAAAAATTAGAAAATTGAAAATATATAACCAACTATAATACTTATATGATCCTCTTGATGAAAATATAAAAATGCTAAAAATTCTCCCTAAAAATTAAGAAGTTAGCTTGATGAATGGATTTTCACGAGTTGACTTGCTCATTGATTTTTCTTATTATTTTCAATTAAATTTTGGTAATTTTCATTCATTGGAATAAAATATTTATTTATTCAAATATGCAATATTTTAATTCTTACCTCTCTCTTCATTCACTTTGATCTGAATTTGACTGAGTCAACCAATTAAAATTCAAAATTTGTTCTTTGTGGATTAGACACTCAAATTTATATATTTTGGGAAGATCAGAACATCATTTATTGATGAATCATTTGTTTAAAATTAACACAAGGTTTTCTTCCATTATGCCTCATTTGTCACCTCCTGCTATGGGTTTTCATCCATATTATCCTTTACCATTGGTGGCAGTGTACTCTTCATCATTGACCTAAAAAATAATATTATAATAATTCTAAAATATAAATACTTAGAATATTTTAAATAAAAACTATAAATGTCTACTTTTTTAAATATTTAAACCCCAATGTAGATAAAATCACTATAAATAGTTCCAATTGGCATAAAACAATTTAAAGAGTGATATTTTCCTATAGCTATGCAAAAAGATTTAAAGTTGAAAATAATCTTCGAGACCAAAACAGTACCTGAATTTATTGATTCTCGATGGTTTGCAAACATTAAATCATTTGAGTTACGCATATAATTTTCATATGTCATCAAAACCTGTTGAAAGGGAGGATCAGATTCTCATCAAAATCTGATGTCCGATTTTGATTACAATCTGATCAACTTCTTTTGATCGCATACCCAATCAAATAAAAAATTTGGATTCTATTCAAATCACAATCAAATGTCTGACTCTAATCAGAATCTGATCACATTCTGAAAAGAGCCCACAATTGGTTAGTATATTACTTAATACAACCCAACAATCTCCTATATGTGCTAATGTTGTCCCCTACTTCAGCACTTTGTTGCTTTACTGGTATAAACTCTATAGTTGCTATACACAACCACCACTCCCATCATTGTTCCCGTCACCAATACTCCGATGATAACCCTATTGTCTGATAGTATTAGTTATGTGATACCATTTCTATTATCTTTCTCAAAACTGTAGCAGCCTAGTTCCATCTCGTTCCTTCCATCCCTTTGATAACATCAAACTAAGACAATAATAATGTGCTTAAATAGTTTATTTTTGCCACTTATTTATAGGTTTCCACATGAATTATTCACCATTTAATATGAAAAATGATAAATTTTAACTTATTATCCTAATATGTACTTTTGTATTTCATTGATTTCGGAGACTAATCCCTCTTGACTTCTTATTTGAAATATAGGAATAGTTGAATTGAATGGTTAATTCTTCATACAAATAGGAGAATGAGAGAAGCCCAAGAAATATCCTAGACCATAAAAGGAAACCCAAAATATGGCATGGCCCATAAAAGAGGCGCAATACACAAGAATTTAATTCTTCAAGCCAAATTAAACCACTTTTCAGAGATGGATCACAAAAAGATGAGAACTGTAGAAGCAACCCAAAATTAGAATTTGAAGATATATTCCTAAATCTGTAATTATGAACATAGATAAACCCTAGAAAAAATTAATACAAGCATTCCGGACCCCTGGAATTAAATCCAAAGGCTGGTAGAGTTAAGGTACTTCTATTTAATGTATTTTCCCCTCTCTTTCTATCAAATCTTAGATTTATGCTCCTAACTTGTTAAAAACCTAATGCATCATTTTGATTTGATAAATTCTCATTCTAATAGAGTATGGGGGAGAGAGTTCAAGTTTGATCAAGATTCTTGGAGAAAAAACATCACTTGGGCCAAGGTAGAGTGACAATGAGGTTTGTGTAATTTCTGATTTTTATTTGGATCTTATCATTTTCTGCTCTGGAAATTCTAGAGGATTTCCTAGAAAAAAATATTTAAAGCACAACAAATCACGTAAAAAAATGTCACCCAAGTTACAACAAAACCAAGATTGCATGTCAATATCATTCTGTTGCTTATAGTTGCTTGGCCACACTACAACTCCCACAACGAATAGCAATTTGGTCGTCAACTGAATCAATCAATTCTGAACGGCAGAATGATTTATTGGATCAACTTGACTAGCCCAATGGCTGAGTTAACTTGCCCAAAAATGGTCAATCAATCATCTACCAGATAATCAGATTGATCATCATTTCCATGCATTCACCACTCACCACAACCACCTGGAACTGCATGAGTACCATCATAGGGTATATTTATTAATTATAATTGAACTTAATGATCAAAAACTTCCCCCAAATTTCTAGAATTATTGTGTATTAGTAAATCTAATTAAAATAAAATTTATAATTCATTTTATTTGTTTACATTAATTTTAATTAGTTTTATTTTAATTTTGTGAATTTAATTCATAGAAAATATCTGAATCTGAAAAAATAAAAACAATTACTGAAATTTACTTTCTCATAACATGCTCCTTGTGTATTTAAACCTTAAATATCCCATACTAAGGAAAATTTGGAAAATATTGTTACAAAAATGATGTTGGACGTCGTCGAGGACGTCGTCCAATGGGTACCGAGACAATGCTCTGATACAAAGATGAAGCCAGACATTGTCGGGGATGTCATCCGATGGGTACCGAGATGATGCTCTGATACCAATATGATGTCGGACGTCGTCGGTGACGTCGTCCGATGGGTGTTTTCCCTACGGGAAATGTAGCTATGTGATGTGGTGAACCTCGTTGGATGTACGTGCATGCCCCAGCTCGTGGGGTTTCGCCGAAGGATGAGATCCAGGCGGGCGACCGGTGATGATGATGGTGACCTTCTGACCCTCATCGGAGCAACGACAGTGACTACGACGTCAAGCGGAATAATTCCGTTGGCGCTCACACATAACAAACGGGCTCATCCCATACCTAAGAATTCACTTGTGTCATAGTTTTCAAGATATAAACTCTCACCTAATCTAACCCGAGCGCGGTGGAGTGCAGCTGAAAATATACTGAAATAGATAATATAAGTGACGAGTAGAGGAAACGACATACCTCGTCGGTGGTGTCGCGCGTCGCCAATGTATCCATCGGTACAGTGGCTGAGGTGGGGAGGTAGGGCAGAGGCGTACTTGGGATGAGCACGGTGTGGCTCGACAGGCAGCAATAGCCCAGCACTAGAGCGTGACATCGGAGGTAGGAGACGAAGAGAGCGATATGCGGCGAAGAGGTGGCACAAGCACACGGTCAATGCTCGCCAAGGACGCCCGTATCGGGGGATCAGCGTGGTCGGAGTGGCTTGGATAGCGTTCGTTGGTGCGAGTGCAATCATTGCGCAACACTCGGCCCGGGCTACAGCAACGATGGCGGAAGGACACTAGAGGCAGTACCGGTACCGGGTGCGGTGTGGCGCGATGCGAGCAGAGACAGTGGTGGTTGTGGGCGGCACAGCCAATCGTGGTGCAGTTGCGTTGGCGACAGTGTGCAAGGCGCACACTCAGTGGTAGTGGTGCGCAGGTTGCAATGTAGAAGGACACGAGCAGCGTCCCGAGCGGCTTACAGTGGAACCAGAGGCGGTGCCGGGCGGGCACAACGACAGCAGGTGGAGCGGGCGCGGCGGCGGCAACACTTGCATAGGTGGCCTAGGCATAGGGTCGGCGGATGCAACACTGGCAGGATATGTGGTAGGAGGATACCGGCGCTGGCAGCAATGACGACGTTGACGCGATAACATCGTCGTAAGGTGGTGGAGCTAGATGCAGCAGTCTCACGCGTGGCTGTGGGCGGAGTCTCAACAGGGCTTTCGGCAGCAAGCGTATGCGGTAGGAGGATAGAGGTTGTCCTATAACCGTGTGGCGATGACTCGGCTATCCACGGAGGCCTCGTGAGCAAGCGTTGACGATTCCAATGGGCTCAAAGGATTAGCACATGTGTGTGAGCGCGATTCGGCAGACACCAGCAGGTCCGCAAGCACTGGCACTGACCACTGGTCGCGTAGGTGTAGTGCGGCTGCGCGAGCTGATTCACGTAGGCAATGATGGCACTACACAACGACGCCATAGGATCGGCGTGAGCATAGCGCAGCTGAAGGGAAAGAGTACACATGGCGGCCGACGGCCAGTGGTGACTGACGGCGCGGTAGGTTGCGGGTTATGGCTCCCTCCTCCCCTTCTCACTCTCTCTTCTCTTTTTCCTCACTCCTCCCTTTGTGATACCAAGGCTTGAACAACACAATTCGATTAAAAAATTCCTGGTCTAAGGAACTAGGGCACCATCGTGCCCCCTTATATGGGCATATGGCCCTTACTAAGGGCGCATGATCCCTTGGTAAGGGCCCAAGTGCCCTAACCGGGTGGGGGTCTTATACATAGGGACCCCCTTTAACACAAAATAAAACATATGTGTGACACATATTCAATGATACAAAATGATACAACACACGATGATACGAACACGAGCACAACACTATGGACACAGACACGACAAACACGAACACATGAACATAGTAAAACAACGAACATAAGAAGCAAGTGATGACAAAAATAAAAATGGTTAGATGAGTGGACATGCTTTACCCGGGGTACCTAAGCATGGGTAATTCACCTTCGCCTTGGCGTGCCGATCAGCTTGACGTGAACCAGCGGGGCTTTCGATGACGATGATGGCGGATCTAAAGATGTCTCTAATGGAGTGGGCTGGTGCGCTCCATCAAGAAACCAAAGCCTTTCACCGACATGTTTTAACCAAAATTCTGCTTTATCACCCTTCCACCCCTTTTCACCCCTTTCCTTTAATCCCTTCCATTCTCACTCCATCCTCTTCCAACCCTTGAAAACTCATCAACTTCCAGTACTTATGCTATAAAATATATTTTTATATGACAATTAAATAGTAAAATTCAACATATGATACATTTATGTTAATAGTCTAATTTGATTATGATTGGTTGTTTTGTGCAGTGGTTAAAACCATAATTTCTCCAAAACCACCCTGTTCACTATTCATGAGGTTCGGGGCACTCAAAATTCTCCCACTAAGGATGAATTTCTACACTGGACCATATGACTACACCTTGTGATCAGAGCATAGTTTTGGGGAAAAACATCAGGTTTTACAGACGTTGATGGGATCAGCCAAATTTGCAGGACAACAGAGTAAAACCTTAATGAACAACAGTCTTCATAATGTAACTGATGGGATGAAGTAGATATCAATCACCACCCATGGCAAAGTATGTAGTTTGATTTTATTTCCTTCAAAAGGGGAATTTCTAGATGGAACAAATGACAGAACGGATATATCATGGTAATAAATATAAAAAATAATTCTTTGAGCCCTATGATGGATTGAAACAGAATGGAGGATACCAGGAATGAAGGTCAGGAAAGAGAGGAGTGGAAACTTTGCTGGTTGATAACAAATGAACATTGATCATCAATGAATGATCAATAAAAAATATTTTCATGTTTGTATTCGGTTTGGTCACAAACATTGGGCTGTTTAGTAGAAATTCAAAATGAATACGTGAATGACATGGAAAGGAGGTAATTAAACATGTACAATCTATTCTCAAATTTGAGCATAGACATATTAATTAGGTAATTTTATAATTTATCTAAACATAAAATAAAGTGGTAGCATTTTTTTCACATCCCTCGTCTTCTTTATTCTAAATTATCCTCATTTTTTCCAAATCAGGTCATAATCCAGTTTTTCAAATTAGAAAAACATGAAAGAGTACTAAAATGCCAGATTATTTTAAAACTAATTAGTTAGCAGGAAGAGTGGACCAGTTTTTTTCAATTTAAATGAGCATCATGCATGGATATGCATGTCATATTAGTTTACATACTCTTGGGATCGTGCTTGATAAACTCGGGATCAAATGATTCATGATAGAGAATTCAAAAAAATATGTTAGTCATTTGATTAACATGATTGATGGAAGTAAATACCAACTTACATAAACCAGATAGTTAAATACTTTTATTTTTTGAAGAACCAAATACTGAAGCAGTGATTTTCCATTATACCAGTCTAAAGAGGCCACCACTGCGGTAAAGAAAAGAAAGATTATGAAAACCAAAAATATTATCAAGCAAGTGGAGAACTTGTACAAAGAATCAATACCCAGATGGGTCTGTTTGCATATGAAGTAAGAGAGAGCATCCAAGAACTCTCGGCTGCAAACAGAGTTTGTTCTTCTAATTAGGTAAAGTTGGCGAGAAATCTTACATCCTTGTAAACTTGATATTGTTCCTTTAGTGGGAAACTTTGAAATCCATTTAACAAACACTATTCATATATATTACAGCTCATGTTTGATGGCTTGACACAAACTTTTTTCCCATCCCTATCAGGATGGAAGACTGATGTCAGCTTGGGAATAACATGTCGGGGACATGACGGGAAACATGACGATAGTGACGGACAAAAGTGTGACTCATATTTCTTTATGTGTCACGTTCGATCACACGTCCCTAGTTTTTGAAAGAATTTGTCACAATAGCCCCACTCATCACATCCCCTCATTTCTCGTCCTCTTCCCATCACCGCACGGTGTCTCTGTCTCAAAGGGAGTAAGATTATAAAACAATTTATTTATTTTAGGGTGTCTCTAGGTGTCTCTCTCTTCTCTCTCTCACCATCTCTCTTTCTCACCCTCTTCTCTCTCTCGTCTCTCTTCCTCTCCGCCACTTTTATTTCTTCATCTCTTTCCTGCTTCTATTTCTCAGTCTCTTTCTCCCTCTTCTCTCTCTCATTCTCTCTCCCCCCCGCTTATATTTCTCAGTTTCTCTCTCTCCTCTCGCTGTTGGTTTCTCTTTCTCTCCTCTCGCTCGATCATTCTCTCTCGCTTCTTCTCTTTCACTCGATTTCATCATTTGAAAATCTGTCACCACCGTCGTCAGTGAGGGCCCTACTGTCATGTCATCCATCTGAGACCCTTCGTCACTTCCACGTCAGTCGCCACCAATACTTTGTTACATCATCCATCACACTCACGTCACACGCCACTAATTAAGGTTCGCCATTTTTACCAAATTTCGGTAAACCGGACCGAACCGATACCGTCGGTTTGGGTTTCATGGTTTTACCGATAGTTCGGTAAAGGTTTTGGTTTGGACCGCCAACCGGACCGAAACCGAACCGAAAGAGAAAGAAATAAAAATATAGATTTTTTCAGTTTCAGCCGGAGCTTGAACCCATGTCCTACAAAAGTCCAGTGCACAAGCCCATGAGCTAACTCTGCCATTACACTTCTATGAATAGAATAAAGCAAATATATAATTGTATTGTACAATCACGTTTATTAAAATACATTTATAAAAAAACATTTATTAAAATACATTTATTAAATTATACAATCACGTTTATTAAAATACATTTATTAAAAATATACAATCATGTTTATTAAAATACATTTATGAAAACATACAATCACGTTTATTAAAATACATTTATTAAAATGTATTTATTAAAATATACAATCACATTTATTAAAATATACGATCACACTTATTAAAATACATTTATTAAAATGTATTTATTAAAATATACAATCACGTTTATTAAAATACATTTATTAAAATGTAATTATTAAAATATACAATCACGTTTATTCAGATACATTTATTAAAATGTATTTATTAAAATATACAATCACACTTATTAAAATACATTTATTTAAATATACAATCACGTTTACTAAAATACATTTATTAATATGTATTTATTAAAATATAAAATCACGTTTATTAAAATATACAATCACATTTATTAAAATACATTTATCAAAATGAATTTATTAAAATATACAATCACATTTATTAAAATCTATTTATTCAAATATACAATAACGTTTATTAAAATACATTTATTAAAATGTATTATTAAAACATATAATCACGTAAAAATAATATTAAAAATAACTTTTGCCTTGTGAAGTTTTGAAATAGAAAACACTTAAAACTCTTACATGAATCTTCTTTGATTATGTGGTAAATCAGTTTTAATTACATTCTAAAATTGATTTATTCACTTGTGAAGATTTTAATTTTTTATCTTTGATCATGATTTTCAGTTGGTATTCATAACCGAACTACAGGTTTTACCAAACCGAACCGATCTTTGACCAAACCGAGACCGTACCAAAATTTAGGTATAGGTTTAGGTTTTTGAAAAAAACCGGTACCAAAACCGACACCGTCATTCCCTACCACCAATACTTTGTCGCATCATCTGTCACACTCACATCACCCCCCACCAATATTCTGTCAAATCATCCGTCACCATCACATCACCTGCCGCCAATATTTTGTCGAATTCTCCATCATCATCACGACGCTCTAAAACATCATCCATCGTCATCAAGTCATCTTTCATGCCTCTGTCACCGTGACGGATGACGTTTGTCATTCCCTAAATTGCCTGCAAGAAGCCAAACCCGCCACCAATATTTTGTCGAATTCTCCGTCATCGCGATCACGCTCTAAAGCATCATCCATTGTTATCAAGTCATCTTTCATGCCTCCGTCACCGTGATGGATGGCGTTGGCCGTTCCCTAAATTGCCGGCAAGAAGCGGAACCCGCCACCAATATTCTGTTGAATTCTCCGTCATCATGAAGACGCTCTAAAGCATCATCCATCCTCATCAAGTCATCTTTTATGCCTCCATCACCGTGACAGATGACGTTTGCCATTCCCCAAATTGCTAGCAAGAAGCGGAACCCGCCACGAATATTCTGTCAAATTCTCTCATTCTCTGTCATTGTCACGACGCTCGAAAGCATCATCCATCATTACCAAGTCATCTTTCATGCCTCTGTCACCGTGACGGATGGCGTTTGCCGTTCCCTAAATTGAGGGCAAGAATCCAAACCCACCACCAATATTCTGTCGAATTCTCCGTAATCCTGACGACGCTCTAAAGCATCATCCATCGTCATCAAGTCATCTTTCATGCCTCCGTCACCGTGACCTATGATGTTTGTCCTTCCCTAAATTGCCGGCAAGAAGCGGAACGGGCCACTAATATTCTGTCGAATTATCCCTCATCGTGACGACGCTCGAAAGCATCATCCATCGTCATCAAGTCATCTTTCATGCCTCTGTCACCGTGACGGATGACGTTTGTCGTTCCCTAAATTGGCGGGAAGAAGCGGAACGCGCCACCAATATTTTGTCAAATTCTCCGTCATTGTCACGATGCTCTAAAGCATCATCCATCGTCATCAAGTCAGCTTTCATGCCTCCGTCACCGTGACGGATGACGTTTGCCATTCCCTAAATTGCCAGGAAAAAGCGGAACCGCCCACCAATATGTTGTCAACTTCTCCGTCATCTGCACGTCGCTCTCAAGCATCATCCATCGTTACCAAGTCATATTTCATGCCTCCGTCACCGTGACGGATGACGTTTGCCATTTCCTAAATCCCCGGCAAGAAGCGGAACCCTCCACCAATATTCTGTCAAATTCTCCGTCATCGTCACACCGCTCTAAAGCATCAGCCATCGTCATCAAGTCATCTTTCATGCCTCCATCACCGTGATGGATGATGTTTGTCGTTCCCTAAATTACCGGGAAGAAGAGAAACCCGCCAATAATATGTTGTCAAATTCTCTGTCATCGTCACGCCACTCTAAAGCATCATCCATTGTCACCAAGTCATCTTTCATGCCGCCGTCACCATGACAGATGACGTTTGCCGTTCCCTAAATTTCCGAGAAAAAGCGGAACGCACCACCAATATTTTGTCAAATTCTCTCCATCATTGTCACGATGCTCTAAAGCATCATCCATCGTCATCATGTCATCTTTCATGCCTTCGTCACCGTCACGGATGACGTTTGTCGTTCCCTAAATTGCTGGGATGAAGCGGAACCCGCTACCAATATGTTGTCAAATTCTCTGTCATCTTCTTGTCGCTCTAAAGCATCATCCATCGTCATCAAGTCATCTTGCGTGCCTCCATCACCATGACGGATGACGTTTATCATTCCCTAAATTTCCGGAAGAAGTGAAACCTGCCACCAATATGTCGTCAAATTCTCTGTCATCGTCACGACGCTCGAAAGCATCATCCATCATCACCAAGTCATCTTTCATGCCTCCGTCACCGTGACGGACGACGCTTGCCGTTCCCTAAATTGCCTGCAAGAAGCGGAACCGATGACAGATCGTCATCCGTCCCCTAACCCTAACTGGGACTGGCCCAGTGGGCCGCAGATCACAAGGGTTTTATTAATATACATGTTCTTCGTTGAAGCTGCTTATTTAGGGTTTTAGAGCTCGCTCAGGGCTCTTCTTCTTCCCGCAGAGCCATGGCGGAGCTTGCAGAGTCGCGATTCTTCGCCGCCGAGGCCGCGGCGGCGCCGCCGCCCCCATCCCGGCGCCCTCGCCATGGCACCTGCTCCCAAACCTCGCCGGAGTCCAAGTTCTGGCGGTCCTTCAGAAACTCTCAGCTCTCTTCGGGGCTAATCCACGCCGTCACAGACCTAGAATTCTCCCCAACCTCCCCTCACGACCTCGCCGCGGCCGTCTCCGCCAACATCAACCTCTACGGCGGCGCCGATCTCGCCCCCAAGCCCTTCTCCCCGATCCACCACTTCGACGACGTGGCCTTCTCCCCTTCCTTCCGCTGCGACGGCGCTCTCCTGGCCGTCGGCGGGCAATCGGGGTTGGTCCAGATCTTCGACCCCAGCAAGGGGCGGCTCCCCCTCCGCCGCCTCCGCGGCCACTCCCGCCCCGTCCGCCTCGTCCGCTACCCCCAAATCGCCGACAAGACCCACCTCTTCTCCGGCGGCGACGACGCCGTGCTCAATTACTGGGACGCGGCGGCGGAATCGAAGGTCTCGGCCTTCCCGGCGGCTCACAAGGACTACATACGAGCCGGCGCGGCCTCGCCGACGAGCCCCGAGCTGATCGCCACCGGCTCCTACGACCACACCGTCCAATTCTGGGACGTCCGGGCCGGGGAAAGCCCCGTGCTTTCGATCAACCACGGGGAGCCGGTGGAGAGCGTGCTGTTCCTCCCCTCCGGCGGGCTTGTCGCGACGGCGGGCGGCGACGTCGTCAAGCTCTGGGACGTGATCGGCGGCGGCCGGGCGGTGCACCGCCTCGACTGCCACACCAAGACGGTCACCTCCCTCTGCCTCGCCCGGCTCGGCCAGGGCGAGCCTCGGCTCGTCACGGCGGCCCTCGACGGCTTCGTCAAGGTGTTCGACTTCGCCGCCTTCAGGATCACCCACTCGACGAGGTACCCGGCGATGCTGCTCTCCGTCGCCGTCTCCCCCGCCGCCGACGCCGTCGTCGCCGGCACCTCCAACGGGGTGATCTACATTGGGAGGAGGAAGAAGGAGAGGACCCCGGAAGGCGGCGGCGAGGCGAAGACGAAGACGAGGCCGCCGCTGCGGCCCTCGAGCTTCAGGTACTTCCGGCGGGGGCAGAGCGAGAAGCCCGCCGCCTCCGACGTCGTTGTCCGGCAGCCGAGGCCGGCGAGGCTGGCGGAGCACGACAAGCTGCTGAAGCGGTTCGAGCACGGCCGGGCGCTGGCGGCGGCGCTGGGGAGGCGGCACGCCGGGGCGGCGGTGGCGGTGATGCAGGAGCTGGTGGCGAGGAAGAAGCTTGTGAGCTGCGTCAGGACTATGGACGTTGATGGGTTGGGCCTTCTTCTTGGGTTTCTTCACAGGAACGCCACCATGCCCAGGTACGCCAGGTTTCTGATGAATCTCGCTGCCAGAGTGGTGAGAATGAGGGCCGAGGATATACAGGCCTCTGCTGCTCTGAGGGGTCTTGCCAGGAATATCAAGCGCATGGTCTCTGAGGAGATGAAGGTTCAGCAGGCGTTGCAGGAGATTCAGGGGATTGTCTCTCCTTTGATCAGAATTGTTGCCAGATGATCAGAAATCGTCGTGATCTTTATGTTTATGTAGGTGGGGATCATCATCATCATCATCCTCTACAATATCTCTTCTACCCAGTTACGTAATCTAAAGTTTTGTTTGAAATTTTGAGGATTTATTCGTGCGCGAGTTTCATTTCTTTGTTTGGGGAGAGATTTCCCCTGCTCTTGAATCACAAAACCATGGGCTTTCTTGTGGAATTATTTGCCATTTATGAACTTCCCTGTTCCTAGGGCTGTTTGTTTTATTACTGGATTAGAGATCTTGCTGGATTTTTCATGCGGATGCTCCACATAACAACCCAGCAGTATGTATGTTCAATTGGAAATTAGACGATATGTACACAAGTGACAAATTAATTATTTGCTGAGTACTTCATATTGGATCTAGTGATAAATAAATATTGGAAGTTACCTCCACATTTATAGTTGCATCCGTACATATTTCTATATACATGTCTTTGTCTTCATCTAGAGTCAATTATTTGCGCTTGTCTACTTTTCTATCAAAAAAGGTTTTGCGCTTTTCTACCCCCTTCTTCTGAGGTTTATTAGAGAATGAATTATGAAGAAATTGAGGAAGGAAATATATGTAGGTGGCAAGCCAATCTCAAAATTCACGTAATGCATTTTATGACTAAGTGAATTATGGCAATATCATAATATTGAGATCAATTGTCTTTTAACGTGTTTTAAATTCCTATTCAAATGATTCTAGAGAGGGGCATCTAAATATATTAATAGAATAACACTCCAGATAGACATGGTCCAAATCGTGCGCGCGATTTGGAATGTGCGTTTGTGCGGTGCGGTGTGAATTTCAGACCTCGCACTGCACACAAAATCCGCACACCGCGCAAGGGTCTGTGCGGTGCGGTATTGTGCGCCCCCCTCCCCCCCCTTCTTCTGGCCCCCCTCTTCCGGCCCTCCGGCCCCCCCCGCCGTTCCCCCCCCCCCCCCCTTCTCTTCCGGCCCCTTCCGGCCATCCCCGCCCTTCCCCCCCCCCCCTCCGGCCCTTGGCCCTCCCCGCCGTTCCCCTACCCGCCGTCCCCCTCTCTGGCCCTCCGGCCCTCCCCGCCATCCTCCCCCCTCCCCTCTCTTCCGGGCCTCCCCCCCGTCCCTTCCCCGCTCCGCCTTCCACCCTCCTCCCCCCACCACCGCATCCCCTCGTCGCCGCCCGCCCCCCTCCCCACCGCCCTCCACCTCCCGTCCTCCTCCCCCGGCCGCCGCTCTCTCTCCGCCCTCCACCCCCTGGCTGCCGCCCCAAATCGTTCTAAATGTGCGAATTTAGTGCGATGTGCAGTGCGCTTTTCCGCACAAAAGCGCACAGCACACCGCACAAGCCATTTTGTGCGTGCGAAAATTCGCATACTCGGTGCGAATTTTCGCACCGCACCACACGACCATCTCTAACTCCAGAGCCCTTCTCGTAAGATGAGTATGCATGATGAGATAAAGTCATTACCCAAGGTAGTCAAGTATTGAGAAGAGCTATTTGATGATTTTACAATGCATCTGCATTAACTAGGACAGCCCATGAGGGTTTAAAAATTGATCATAGCCTAAGCCATTATAGGAGCATCAAGCTGATGAGCGTAATCTATGACAGAAGGGTTATATGCGAGAGCATATATGCTGTTTTGCATCTTTTAGAGAAAGAGGTGTATCATGGCGTCAAAATGGCTAACAATCTTCGATTAATCTTTCAATTAGGTTAATTCAATCCTCGATTAATTAATATACATGATGATAAAGTTAAATGATTAGGTTGGTCAATAACAGTTATTGGGCCATTAGAGCTATCAACTAGTTTGATGCATGGGCCTAAAGGGTCCTACAAAATTGTCTAGTAACTCCCAAAATATATACTTAAAATTTATGAGTTCTTGTGAAAGAATGTAGTTTAAGTATAATTAATAGAAAGCATTAAACAAATTGACATATGAAAGAGTTCTTGAAATGAATATCCTTCTGCTCCCTACTATATACCTAGGTGCTCTCCCCTCCCTTCACGATCAGAATGGCAAAATGATGAAGGTTGATCAATAATAGGTCTCATCGAAATGAAAATGAAGATATTAGATGTTGTAAATTATATGGATATCTTTAAATATTATTTGATTTAAAAATTCAATAAGTCTCCCTCAAGAAGCTAAGAAATTGCAAATCCAATACATAACACTGATAACATTCCATTTACCATCAAAATATCATTCTTTAAATTGACTTAAATAGCATTTTGTGTGACTTTATCATTTTTTTTCATATTTTTTAAATGATTTATTTTGACTGTACATTAATTAAATAATTAATTTTACAATTCATATAATAATTTTTTTAATTATTAAGCACATTTATAAATTTTTCTGGGTTTTCTGTACTCTCCATGATCTTCTAATCATTAATTCATTGAGAAAGTGTTTTCTTGAAGTGGGGAAATATACTTCTTGATTTAATAAATTAATTTTGTAGATTGTACATCACCACTTGCCATGTGGATTAAATCACTACTCCCATGTGTTTGCACCTATTTGGCCAATTTTGGCCTCTGAATGGTAGAGCCAATCATTGGAAAATGAATGATGATTTGTGATGCTATTAAGATTCAATCATTAGATAATTTTTTCATTCCATCAGGCATGTTGCATGATCATTTATTATTACTTTTTATTAAATACAACTATGGCATGTTGACATGGGATAAGTAAAAAATATATTTTTGCAATAAAGAGGGCAAAAATCATTAGAAGACATTAAAATTTGAAGTGATGGCATGCCATGATGGAAGTGGATAAATTAGGTTCCTTTATGGGATTGAATCCAACACTATAAAAGGTGCTAATTTTTAATTTCGAATGGCATTTTGCTTAATAGGGCACAATAATGTGGCACCATTTGACTAAACATCACCCTTTTAAATGGAGCCCTTTTGGCGCTAAAATCAGCTTCAAAAGTATGCTAATTTTTTAATGATTGCCCCTCATTTTGTGTCTAGAATCCATGGCATCAGGTGATTTTTCAGTGTATAAAACAAGGAAATGTCCCTCATTGAATTAGATTGTAGATTTGAAGACAACTGGTGTGATGGAGCAAGAGATCCCACTCCATCAAGGACAGCGCCGAAGCCCACGTTGTCACCGGCGACAACTGTTGGTTCGTGCCCAGCCAGATCGGGCACGCCAAAGCAGAAGCGAAGGCACACCCGTGCTCTTAAGTTCAGGCCATATCCACGTGCACAACCCCTTTTCTTTTCAAACCTCTGTTTTCATCTTCTTATTTGTTTCTTGTTTTTAAGGGGGAGCCCTCTCTAATGGATCCCCCCAAGTGGACCCTTTTCTAGGGGCCCATTATTATTCCTATATAGGAAATGGAGTGGGCGCCCTAAAGTCTTAGGTCAAAGTTGAATATTTTTTGGAAAGAACTCCCGATTGTGAGAGGGAAGAGGAAGAAGAAGGAGAAAAAATGAAAAGGAGGAGGAGGTGAAGGGAAAAAAGGAGGAGAGGAGAGAGCCGCTACCGCCATCGCCGGACACCGCCGTTGTCGCCTGCCGCCGATTTGCCGACCTGCGCCGCTGGATCGTCGCCGCCTCTGCCGGTTTTCCGCCGAGTGTCGCCCATACCACCCATGTCGTTGTGTAACACTTCGCACGCTGCTGTGCTGGCGTGTAACACCACCGCACCTCCTATGCCGTTGTGTAGCTCCTAATGGATATTATGTGGCTGTCAAGCCAATCACACTACCATATTTATTTAAGTTCATTGAATAAAATATTTGCGTTCATTATTATTCAGTGTGATGTTTATAATGAAGTCCATGAATACATGGAATGACTTAGTGAATTATGATGATATCATAATTTAGTGATCACTAGTCTTTAAACATATATTCTAAATACTCTTATTCAACGGATAGTCGAGATGAACATCGAATTATCCGGATAGAATAGCACTAACTGATCCTACTTATACGATAAGTATAGCTGATCCTGTAGCTATTAGTGTGGCGACACTAAGGACAGATAGTGGGTGCTCTTCGGAGAAAGAGTTCACTGAATTGATCCGTACGAATCCCTGAATGGTATTATACCTAAACGCCAATCAAGTTGATTCAAGTCACGGTTGTATAAGTGATCCATTGACCTGAGACACCAAGGACATCTTGTGAGTGGACGACTACGTTTTGACTATGACTTATGAGTCTCTAATCATGGGATTGAAATAAGTTATAGATCAGATGTAGTAAGAAGATTATGAAGATGAATGAGTTGTCAAGACGGGATCATCCGCCCTCGGTATAAGAGGAGATTGACCCAGGAAGATGATGCAGAAAAATCCCTGGCCAGGGTAGTGAGAATAGTGGAGAAGGCGTTCTCTAATGGTCCCTGTTATGCATCAATACTAATCGAATGACAGATTAGGGTTGGACGATAAACCATACCCTAAGTCATTCGAGAGTCTTGCGCGGAGGATAGATTATACATATACGGTAACCGATGACGGTAAAGGTTCCATGAGAGAGTTCGAGATCACTCAGTATCTTCTAGAGCACGAGGTGTAGCTTGGCACCCCACGAGCTGGAAACTTAACCTATCAATTGGGTTTAATCGATCCTTATTTAATTAATCTATATGTTGATATAACTAATTAATAAGGCTGGTCAATAGATGTTATTAGGCCATTAAAGTTATTAACTAGAGCTATACATGGGCCTAGAGGGTCACACGCACAAGATCATAAGGGCATTGGCGGATATATTTTACTTTGGAGGGTTTTTGAGAAAAACTTTAAGTGAATTATAAAGAGGGAAAGGGGTCTCATTTTAAGCACCCATGAAAGCCTTATTTGTGTAAGGGTAATTTGAGGAGGAATGATTTATCGTGCTCAGCATTGGGAACCCTGACCTGGAAACACTTTTCTCCTTTCTTTGACACATTGCACATACATGTTGCTTCTATTCTCAGACAACTCTTTGTGTCCAAAATAATTTGTATACGCCTTATTTTATTCACGTCACTCTAATTTCTTATCCAGAATAGAATAAGAAAATTCCTTATTTGAGATGTATTATTCTTAATTTTCATTCTTCTTCCCCATAGATTATTTCAAAAGATTAAAGGTTTTCTACATAAATGTAATATTTGCCTCATAGTTTTTGCATCAAATATTCTGATCACTTTGACATATTATTTCTCAGTTGAGAGTAGTGTACTTTGCATTATAAATATCTTTTACCCCACAACTGTTCCATTATTGGCCTGGAAATCAATATTGAAGTCCAACAACATATCAATACCAATATCAATAGCTTACACGATATTTTGGATAACAGATATCAGATACGGATACTGTTCGTTGCACCCTTGGTGGAACGGGTTGGACGGAGTGGACGAAGGGTGGAAATTCTTGGCAAGCTGTCACCTGTTTTCTTCTTCTTTTAAAAAATCTGCCCCAGACACTTCGCTATGTTGGGTGTGAGGCAGATGCCCCTAAGGCTGATAAGGTTAACAAGTTGATTTCTGACTCCTAGAAGTATCTAGGCCCCTTCATAAGGTATCAGGCTCGTAGCTCAAAAATGGAATCTTTCACACTCACCCCTCATCACTCACCTTCTCTCTCTCTCATAATGTCTCTCTCTCTCTCTCTTACTTCCTCCCAAAACGTATGAATAGCTGCCTACTCAATCTGAGGTAGAGACAGAAAGGTAAGGGAGAGAGGGAGGATGTTGAGAGAGAGATAAAGGTAGAAAAGTTGGAGAGAGAGTGACAGAGAGAGATACATATCGAGAGGTGTAGAGAGATAAATGTAGGAGAGATAGAGAGTAGAAAGAACACAAAGAAATGTGGAGAGAGAGTGACTGTACCAGTAAAGAGAGATATATCGAGAGGTGTGGAGAGAGAAGATAGGAGAGATAGGATATAAAGACACAGGAAAAAATAAAAGGGGGATAGAGAGTGACTGTGGCAGAGAGAAAGATATCGAGAGGTGTAGAGATAAAAAGGTAGGAGAGAGAGGATATAAAGAGAGAAACAAAAATAGAAAGGTGGAGAAAGAGTGCATGCAGTAGAAAAAAAGATATCGAGAGGTGTTTCCATATCGAGGGGTTGCACAGAGAGAGATAGATTGATAGGTAGATAGATAGATAGAGAGAGATAGGTTGATAGATAGATAGAGATAGATGGATAGGAAGATAGATAGAGAGAGAGATAGATGGATAGGTAGATAGATAGATAGAGAGAGATAGATAGGTAGATGATAGATAAGAGATAGATAGATAACAAGATAGAGAGATAGATAGATAGGTAGATAAATAGAAACAGATATTGATAGATAGGTAGAGAAAGAGACAGATAGATAGGTAGATAAATAGAAACAGATATTGATAGATAGGTAGAGAAAGAGACAGATAGATAGGTAGATAAATATAAACAGATATTGATAGATAGGTAGATAGAGAGAGATAGATAGATAGGTAGATAAATAGAAACAGATGTTGATAGATAGGTAGATAGAGAGAGATAGAGAGAGAGATAGATAGGTAGATAAATAGAAACAGATATTGATAGATAGGTAAATAGAGAGATAGATAGATAGGTAGATAAATAGAAACAGATATTGATAGATAGGTAGAGAGAGAGATAGATAGATAGGTAGATAAATAGAAACAAATATTGATAAATAGGTAGATAGAGAGAGAGATAGGTAGATAAATAGAAACAGATGTTGATAGATAGGTAGATAGAGAGAGATAGAGAGAGAGATAGATAGGTAGATAAATAGAAACAGATGTTGATAGATAGGTAGATAGAGAGAGATAGAAATCAAGAGAGGGAGAACGAGCGGTAGGTATAGATAGAGGTCGAGAGATACAGAAAGAGGGAGGCAGAGAAGATATAGAGTCGTAGCCTGAGAGGGAGAGCAGTAGATACAAGACAGTAGAGGAAGATGTTTAGAGAGAGGAAGAATTAAAAGCTTGAGAATCCATCTTGAAGTGGAGAGAGAAAGATAAGGACTACTGTAGAGAGAGAGAGAGATAAAAAGAAGAAACCAGAAAGATATCTTCCACAGAGACGGGAATTCAACTATTCAAAGCTTGGGGGAGAGAGAGAAAGGCTTGACTGAATTAAAAGCTCGAGTGAATCAAACATGGAGAGGAGAGAGAGGTAAAAACGAAGAGGGAGAGAGCCAGAGAGACGTATAGGCAGAAGGTATTAAAAGCTTCACTGAATCAAGCATGGAGTAGAGAGAGGAATCTAGAGAGAGAAAACTCGAGAGAAACCCATCGGAGTGGAGAGAGAAAGAGATGGGTTTTTAAAACAACGATGAAGGGAGACCGTCGGTGAGCAATATAGAGAGAGAGAGAGGAAGAGATCTAGAGAGAAGTAGAGAGAGAAATGGCGACCTTTCACAGATTCAAGCAGCTGGCGACTCAGTGCGCTAAGGCATCGAGCAGCCCTTCTCGGAGCCCAATCGAGAGTCCCCCTTTCAATCTCCGTCGCCGCCGAAGAACAACTCTCCGCCGTCTCCTCGCCCGATCTCCTTCTTCTTCTTCTTCTTCCTCTTCTTCTTCTTTCTTGGCGGGGACGCCGGCGGAGATCCGACGGCGGAGAACGCACCGCAGCCGCAGATCGCTGCAAGATCTCTTCGGATCGGCCTCTCCGTCGCCGCCCGATCAGGCGGCGCTCCGGCGGAATCGGCGGCGGGACTCGCCGGAATCGGTGGAATCGGCGGCGGGTTCCGCCGGGTTCCGCGGCGGCGGGTTCTTGTCCCCGGCGGCGCTCCGCCGCCGTCTCATGCCCAGGGCGTGGCGCCCCGCCCTCGTCCCCATCCCTGAGTAAATAAATATTATTTTTTCCTTTTTTACCTCTTGTAAATTTTAGTTTTCTATTACCCCAACCCATCGCCTTCTTATTTAATAAAATTTAAAATACCAACTAATCGGCTGACCCGGCCCCCAATAATGGGCCATACTGGCCCCTTATAGTACATGGACGCGGACGGGACGGTTTTTTCGTCCCCGGAGAAAACTATCGTCCCGTCCGGGAGTTCGGGCGATTGACGGGACGTAGAATCGTCTGCAGATGTAAGAACCGTACCATCCGGGGTCTTTGACGGCGGACTGGACAGTTTCTGCATCGCGGGAGTCGAGTAGGGATCGGGGATTTGATCTGATTGTTAGAATGTTTGATCGGATCAGGCATTTGAACGATCTAATCCAAACCTCGGTCAGACCCGAGTTAGATTTGATTTGTACATGATCTTCGCATCGGGTTCGGATCATATTTTTCGATCCGGCCCAATATTTGGATTGAATAGTGAGATCCAATTCAATTTGAACTCGCAATTCGGATCAGATCGGATCAAATTGTTCAAATTAATAACAAATAAACAAAATAACATATAATAAATGAAATGAGAGAGAAACGAGAGAGAGAGCTAGAGAGAACAAGCGATATGAAGAGATAGAGAGCGAGAGAGAAGAGATCACCTGAGCTAGAGAGAGACAGGAGAGGACGAGAGAGAGAGAATGTGAAAGAACACACGCAAGAGAGAGAACGATAGAGAACAAACAAGAGAGATACTTGACTCAGTCAAGTAGGAGCCTGAGAATGTCTTGGACGGGATGGGACGTGGAGAAAAATATTTGGGATGTTACTTAGTCTGGATGGGACAATTAGAACGAACCTCTAAAAATTGGGACCTAGGACGGGATGATCTTCGTCCCCGTCATTGGACGATAGTGCACAATATCCATAACCTATCATTTTTATTAATTGCGAGTATTTTGAGAAATTGGGATTTTTTCCAGATTTTGTGAATTTACCCTCACTATCTCTCAAGTAGGGAATGGCAATCATCATCCGTCACGTCACACGTCACGGTGACAGAAATGTGACGGATGACGTGACTGTGACAGTGACGGAATTAAGGGGTAGTGACGGTGACGGTGACGCGTGACGAGGTTTACGTGACGGTGACGGGTGCCCTGGACATGTGACGTGACGAAATGTCCATCACGGATGATGACCGTGACATCTATTTAATACATTTTAATAATGAATTTATTTATTGACTGAAAATTATGAGTATAATGAATTTAATAAATTAATATATTGATAGAAAAATTAAGGATTTAGTGACTTTTGTTTTAATATATTGTGATAATTTAGTGACTTTTGATCATCATTTATAAGCCAACACACAAGACTTTGAACATCAATCGTCATTTTGGGTGCGTTTTCAATCGTCATTTATTATGCAACATACAATAATCTGAACATCAAGGCGCTTCTCATTCATGTTAGAAAACTAAATCACATGTTGCAGCAAAAAATCCCAATGGGTTTCAAGATCAAGCACAGAGTCAGGCTTTAGAGAACTGGCGCACAGGATATTTCAAGGAGTCTGGATTGGAGTAATCCTAAAAAAGCGTGATGTGTCAAATGTCACAGCTACTAAACTCTCCGTGCCCATGAATCACATATCAACACCATCCATGATCTAGTTTATCTTGACTCCTCCAAGTTCATTTGGGTTTGTGCATCAAATCATATGTTTCATCCAAGGAAGAGTTGGAAAATTCGGAAAATGCCCAAGAAAGAGTTGGGAAAAGCCATCTGTTTCATCCAACTTATCAGGTCCAAAGACCAACATGCAGATATCCACGCCAAGAGATCTCATGTCTCTACTTGAAAGAAGCTTAGCAGAAAGCAGTGACGGGAATACGCGCCTGCTTAACGGTGCGATTGCAATGTGCGTATTTTTTCGTCTTTATCCATTAATTATGAGTTGAATGCTCATAATCTTGAACAAGTTTCGGATTTCTTGTCTACAGAACAATGAAAACAATACGCGATAAAAACAATCGTATGACGAACTGAGCCTCAAAACGCGCAAGAGGAAGGTGGAGATCTTCTCCTCTACGCAGAAAAAGACATGATAAAAAAATCGGTAACCTGCGCGTCTGAAATTTCACACCGGAGAAGAGCAGCAATCGATGCGGAAATCAAAATCCTTGATCAAGTCTAAAACAATGCACAACCCAGAGAAATAGGAGAGAAATAGGAGAGAGGAAGCCTTGAACAAGGGCTTTCGACTTCGACCTAACGGGGAATCCTTATTACTCAGAGAAATTAGAAGTTCCAAGTTAGAATCATAGTAAAATTGTTATACTATTTCACGGTGACGGTGATGTGACGGTGACGAAGTCACGGTGACGGTGATGTGACGGAACGACGAAAGAGGGACGCGTGACGGGTACGTGATGTCCCGGACTTGCCGTTTCCTATTCTCAAGAGGAAAGGGCATTTTTCCGTTGGTTGTCTAAAGTTAACAGAAACAGAAAAATATCTCATCCTTTTATTTAATCAGGTTTAATAAAAAAGCTACAAATTAAAAAAGCTAGAGAAAGGGCCTGAGGCATGAGGGAGGGCGGTTATGAGTGCTGACATGTTACAAAGTCAATTCAGATTCAGTAGAAAATAAATCAAATTAAATATACCCAGGGTTCAGAATCTTCTAGAAGGAATACTAACGACCCAGATTCCACAGTCGCGAAGAAAATAAAAGCTCCATTACTTCCTAACTGTTCTTAAAATCGCACCTCCAAACAAAACTTCTCATTTTTAATCCTCCTAAAGTATGGATTAATATCTATTTTAACTTCCGAGAATAATTATCACTGATACAATCTTAACTTAATATGGTTTGGGAGTGGTTGACAATTCCAGGGGCATAAATGTCATTTCAAGGTGCAAAGCAATACCGTTAAGGAAACATGGCGCCTGTTGATTGGCTGATGCTCAGAGTGGGTCCCACGATTTTCTTCGGTGTGTAAATATATGTATAGTTATATATTCAAAGTTTCGTCCCTTCCTCGTCGTTGGCTGTTGTTTTCATCGTCTTCTTCAATCGATGACGGAGCAGTGGTTCACAAAAGTTCTCATTTTTAATCATCCTAAAATATGGATTAATATCTATTTTAACTTCCGAGAATAATTCATCATTGTTGCAGTCTTTACTTATGGTTAGTGAGGGGCATAAATGTCATTTCAAGGTGCAAAGCCGTACCTTTATGAAAACGTGGCGCCTGTTGATTGGCTGCAGAGTGGTACCCACCAGTTTCTTCTGTATATATATGTATAGGTATATATTCAAAGTTTCGTTCTTTCCTCGTCGTTGGCTTCTGTTTTCATCGTCCTCTTCGATCGAGGTCGGCCATGGCGAGGGAGAAGAAGAGGGATCGAGCTTTGAGCTGGGCGTAGATCCTTGATTGAAGAGATGGGGGTGGTGACTTCGTCGATTGCTGCCAAGTTCGCCTTCTTCCCGCCATCTCCGCCGTCCTACTCCGTCGTCGCCGACGAGATCAACGGCCGGATTTCCATCCCGGAGGTCTCCGCTTCCTTGGCGGCGCTTCCGGCCAGATCGCGGCGACGCGTCGGAGATGTGGACGTTCTGCGATTGCGCACTCGCCGGGGGAACGAGATCGTGGCCGTTTATGTTAGGTATTTGACAAAGGAAGGGGCAGGATCGACGGTAGGGCCCCTCACGTTGTTGTATTCACATGGAAACGCGTCGGATATTGGGCACATGATGGATATCTTCTTGGAGCTCAGCGTTCATCTTCGGGTCAACGTCATGGGGTGCGTTGACCTTGTTTTTCCTTGTTTATTAGAGATGGGTTTGTGGAGAAATATGATAGTTTTTGTTTGGATTGTTCGTTAATTTCGAATCTTTTATTTTTTCGGTGGAGTGCTCGGGGATTTCGTCATGTTTTGCCAATTTCCGATTCACGGACTGAAATTTGGGAACATTTGCTTTTTATCGTCAGGTTTTCTGTGATTGAGTTACAGGCTCTGAGAATTTTGATGATATTTCGCCTTTAATCGCAGTATCTCCAGCAAAAACCCGAGATTATAGGGATAAACCGAATAGGAATTCCTTTTTGTGTCTCCGTTCTTTATGAAACTCTCGAATTTTCATCTTGAACCGATTCCAGAAATAGAAAGCCGGTGAACTCAATTACTGAAATTCCCATGTGGTGCAGTAAAGTTATTGTTGGTTAACTCTGTTTTGTGAGTCGAATTTTGATCTAGACATGAAATTGTGTGCATAACATGTACATGAATAGATATTTGTTTCTCATGTGATGATAATGTGACATGTCAGTCGTCTTCTCTCTCCTAGAAAGATGAATCATAGCTAAACCTCGCAAGCGTGAGTTTTATTCAGATTAAAATATGTCCGACTACAAAAAGTACTGGCTGCTTTGATTTTCCTTTTACGACTGGCTTTATCTAGTATCTTGTTGGATAGCTTATATTGCATTCAAGTTGTGGGCTTCCCTCCATAAATGTATTCACTATTGCTAGTAAGACCTGCGTAAGTCTTACCTGAGATATGTTTTCAATGATTGAGTGTTCGTTTACTTTAATTTCAAGTAGTGTTTTTTAAAATAAAAGCCTTACCTGGGATTCAATGGTGTTACAGCTACGATTATTCTGGCTATGGACGATCCACTGGCAAGGTATGAACACCACTAGTCAAACCCGCAAAACATTTGAATTTTTATTGAAGCAACTTTATCTAAAATGATCTGACCACTTTATCCTCGATGGTGTTGACTTTTTTCATGTTCTTCTTCCCGTGCAGAACAGCCGACTGAATCTAACACATATGCAGACATTGAAGCTGCATATCAATGCCTAAGAGATCAATACGGAGCTAGAGAAGATCAAATCATTCTGTACGGCCAGTCCGTGGGAAGTGGGCCCACTGTTGACCTGGCGTCCCAACTCGCATCCATCAGAGCCATTGTTCTTCATAGTCCCATCCTCTCTGGGCTTCGGGTTCTGTACCCAGTCAAAGGGACCTGCTGGTTTGACATTTATAAGGTGGTCAAAGTCAAACATTTATCAACCTTGACCTCATTATTTTTCATTTTTTATGCATCCTGAGTTTAGTCAAACATTGATCAAGACCATCAATTTCTTCTCCACAGAACATCGACAAGATCGAGACAGTTGCTTGCCCAATTCTTGTCATCCATGTAAGCTTATACATTGACCTATATTATTTATTGACCTAGTTTTTTGACCAACCCTAGGTTTGTGCTTGTAGACAGATCCAGCCATGCCTTGGATGCCACCTAGGAAGGTTTTATATATGCTAAGGTTTAGTGTTTGCAAGACATTGTGCGCACAGGTTGAGTGTAAATATCCCAAATTACACACACACACACAAACCAACCACACAAAGAAAAGGCATACATCGTCGTGGTCAAAAAGTAGGCCTCTGATGCCAAAAACAGATTTGTGCCTATGGGAGGTGTTGATGCGTGTAGGAGAGGTGTCGTCGTGGCCTTCATCGAATGTATTCGCATGAGCTCCGCGATGTAGGCAATGCCTATTCATTTATCCAGTTAGTCAATTCCATATTTTTCTGTTCTTTTCAGGGGACAGAGGATGATGTGGTTAACTGGTCCCATGGGAAGCGGCTGTGGGAGTTGAGCAAGGAGAAGTATGAACCTTTGTGGATCACTGGCGCTGGCCACTCCAATCTTGAGCTGTTTCCAGAGTACATAAAACATCTGAAGAAATTTGTCCTTGCCATGCGGCAACCGCAGCCCCATTGACACTTGAAAGCTAGTGGACCGTTGAATACTAATCCCCTTATCAGATGCTAATCTTCTTCCTCTGATGAAATGAGATGTGTCCTTGACATTCTGTTGTTGATACATATCTCCCCCTATATATTTCCCTCTCCATCTTGAGCATACTTCCATCTGGTTCTACTTCACTCTCTCCTGTATTTAGTAACCTGTTATCTATACAACCTTCTCTTCCCAATTATCTGTCACCCATCCATCTTTTCATCTTTCCTCATGTCTATGCTGTGCCATTTTCCTCTATCACCACAACTCGATGTATCCATCTACCCATCCACATATATTCCCATTGAAATAACTTCTCTTTATTACTCCATGCGCCAATGTAACAGCAACTAGATTCTGAGTCAGGGTATATCTGAAACAAGTGAAGAATCCAATAGTAAAGTTACTTGAATACTAATTTTTTATTTCCTTAGGTATTATTATTCACACAACCAATCAAAATGTATAAAAGCACGCTGATGATGCTTATATGCAGCATGAATCACTGAACACATTCAATTATTGAATTTGTCAGAGTATAGTATTTCTCCCCTTCAGATGTTATTTTGAATTTGAATATGAAAAACCGATGGGATGGTTAATATACCAAGAACCTGTATCATACAGTATATGATAATATTTTTTATTTGCAATTACGTCAGATGGAGATGTTGAAGTAGATGAGGGAATCAAAAAACTGAGGTGGTGAATTAGTTCTTGACAAAAATAGACCATTTCAAACTCCAGTTTCTCTTTTTCATGTGGGGGATCGATAACAGCTGCCACAAACAAGAGTGAGCATGGGCTCTTGGAGTGTTGTGCACAATAGCATGTGTTGTGTGTGCAGTGTAGCGCATGCACTCTAATATGTCTGCTGGCACAATTAGGAATGTGGGCTCATGTGCTATCCATAAAGCTAACACATATCACATGCAGACTTAGGTGCAGCTTCTGGTGGAGGTGCAAGTGTGGGCTCAGGCACTAGTACTAGTGTATGTCAGACGTCGCCTTGGCTCCAGCTCCAGTGGCATGCATGAGGTGTGGGCTTATGGAATCTTCCAGAAGGTAATGTTGGCTTTTTGGGTGGATTTGTGTACAATGAGCGGGGGTTGGGCCATGAGCGCATGCTCACACGCTAGGTGGGCATTAGAATTGGGTGCGTGCTTCATTGTGAATCTAGGGTGTGCACTCAGACTGGTTCCTAACAAGCTGGGAACATGAGCTCACAAATGGAGGAAGAAGGGGTGAAGAGGATCATAAGGATCTTCATATTCTCTCACAAATCAAGATACTCAAGATTAAAGGTTGAAATTTAATATTTAAGAAGAATTATGATGCTATCCTGCTAGATGAATTAGAGCAATGGCACTATTTAAGATTGGTATTTTACAACATTATTAACTGATTTGTGATGCTCTTGTTCAAGAAATTTGTCTTACATACTGGTTGCAAATCCCGTTTCCTATGTATCAATATCTCTTTCACCAATTATTGCCTAATGATTGTCCGCAACAATCATTGGAAGATGAATTGTTATGGCGTTATGATTCATGATGCCATAGTTACTTGATGATCTGATTAGATTTAATATTTAATGGTCAAAGGGACAGGTGGCAGGATGTGAATTGTGCATTATTTAAAATTAAATGCAATGTTAAGGTGTGTGTAGGTGGACAATTAAAAAAAACCAATGATTTTTTTAAGTACATCAAATAAAGTTATTGATAAATGATACTAACCAATCCAAGGCTAATACATCAACAAAAAATGCTGTCAAACTTTTAATGGTTTATCATCCAACGTATTAGTGCTCTCAATTAAATCACTCTCATAAGGGCTTGTACATTCCACCTAGATTGATATTTTGGAGAAGGAATGTGAGAATAAAAATAGACAAGAAGAAACCTAACTAGAGTCAGAGTTTAAAATCTAGTTTAATCTCTATCTATCTTTTTTCCTACTAGCAAACCTCTGTTGGAGGCAAAGTTCAAAGATATCTTTTATAATTAATTTGCCAATCTAGTGTAGGGATTGAGATGTGAGAGGGATGACTTAAACATAATTCTACCATTCGTTGTGATTTGGGCCAACAAGATGTATCTTCTCCTCCATGATGCGATTTGGGCCAACATAATCATAACGACAACAAAAAAACCATGAAAAGAATCACCTGTGCACGGATTACAAATGGTAATTCTTGGATCCCAGAATGAAACGACTTGAGCTGCTCATGTGTGCAGCCTCTACACATATCTAAGTGGTCCATGGCACGTTGAATCTCCTCCTTCCCCTAAATGAGCTCTGTTCACACGTCATCGTCGTTACACAGTTTCGATTTCATGAGGAATGGAGTGGAGGTGTGGGGAGAAGGGAGAAGAAGGGGAAGGACACAGAATAATTCTTGCCTAGGTGAATTTTGTTAAGGGCCTTCCCCTATTTATACTAAGTGGTTATATTTCATAAAACCTCCGAAACATAAGTATATATAATTTGACGTCTAAAAGACCATTTGCGTGGGACCCTCAAGGCCCATGTATCAGTCTAGTTAACAACTCCAACAACCCAAAAACCTTTATGGGCCTTCTAAATTAATTAATTATATCATCATATAGATTAATTAATTTCAGATCGATTTAACCCAATCAATAGGTCGAGTCTCCAACACGTGGGGTGCCAAGCTACACCTTGTGTTCTAGAAGATACAAAGTAGTGTGTATCGGCTCACTCATGAAACTGTTCGTCATCAGTTACCATGTATGTATAGTCCCTCATCCACTTGACGCTCCTATGATGAATTAGGGTATGGTCAACTTTCAAACCCTAATCGGTCATCCGAGTTAGTACTGATGCATTCAAAAATCATCGAAGAACTCTTCTCTGATATTTCACTGCCTTGGCCAAGGACTTTATGTCATCATCTTCCTTGAGATGTCTTCTCTTTTACCGAGGTTGGATGATCCTCTTCACCACTCAATTGTCTTCGTGAACTTTTTGATGCACCCAAACAAAGACTGTTTAGAATCCCATGATTAGACACTCGTAGGTCATAGTTAAAGTACAATTGTCCATCACAAGATGCCTTTGGTGTCTCAGGTCTAAGGACTAATTACACAATCGTGACATGAATCAACCTGATTAACAGTTTGATATAATACCATTCAATGATTTGTACGAGTTAATTCGTTGTGCTCTTTCCACTTAAGAGCACCCACTATCTATCATTCGTGTCTCCACACTAGTGGCTACGAGAATGACCATACTCATGATATGAGTGAGGCTAGATAGTGCTCTATCTGAACTTTTATTTCCTTCTCGAGTATTCTTTTAATATGAAAATTTAGAACACATGCTTAAAGACTAGTGATCTCCTTGTTACGATCTCATCATAATTTGCGAAGTACTATCTTATATTCATGGATTTCATTATAATCATCACACATGCACTGTAATAAATATGTTATGTTAATGAACAAGGAATGAGATAGGCAATGTGTTATTGGCTTGTCGGTCACCTATATTTCCATTACCATAGCGATTGGTGTGGAGACACTAAGAATAGATAGTGAGTACTCTATAGCGGAAAGAGTTTAATGAATTGATATGTATGAATCATTCAATAGTATTATACCAAATTTTAAATCATGTTGATTCATGTAAAATTTATGTAAGTGGTCCTTAGACTTAGGACACTAAACACTTCTTGTGGATGGATGGTTGTACATTGGTAGTGACTTATGAGTTTCGGATCATGGAATTTAAATATTCTTAGATTGTGCCTATCAAGAAGTTCATGGTCAGTATGGGATTCTCCAGCCTCCGTATAAGAGGAGAAAACTTAAGAAATATAATACGACGAAGTCATTAGCCAAGGTAGTAGAGTATTATAGAAGAGTTATCTAATGATTTATGAACACATCTTAACTAACTTGGATAAGCAATTAGGATTTCATTGTTGACCATAGACTAAGTTGTCTAAGGAGCATCAACTGGATGAGGGACTATAATTATATGTTAACCAATGGAAAACAACTTCCATGAGTGAGTTGATTCACACTCCTTTTTATTTTATCTAGAGCATGAGATATTGCTTGGCACCCCATGAGTTGGATAACCAACCTATTGATTGGGTTAAATTGATCTGACACTAATTAATATATATCATGCTATAGTTAATTAATTTGGAAGGCTAATAAAAATTCTTGGGACACACGAGTGGTCAACTAAACATTGTTGTTTCACTAGAGTCATTAACTAGACTGATTAATGGGTCTAAAGGGTCATACGTAGATGGTCTTTTGGACATTGGAAGATATACTTAAGTAGGAGTAGGCCTTGAATGAAATTCAGGCAAACCTTAATTTTTGGGGGCTCTCCCCCTTCCCCTATCCCCATAGATCCTCTCCATTACTGATGTGATTGAGATGACATAACGATGACAACAAAGCGTGAATGGAGCTCATCAAGGTGAAGGTGGAGATTTCAGGATTTACAAATTGTCTAGAGGAACAAAGCTTAACACGTCTGACTCAAGGATCTACGAAATCATAGATTCAAATTGTGCCTAGGGAATTTGGTCATTAGTTTTGTTGATGAGGTTTTGATTCCTTTACATTTATTCCATAGCAAGAATCTAATTCTTTCATCCAGATCAATGTCCTAAAACTCAACAAAAATTACCCTTGCATAGACACAAGGTTGTTCTGATGACAGTATATCTTACATCATTGCATGAATTCAACCTAGTGCTCTTTCACCTTGTCATTACACTCACAAGTTGAGTCCATCTAATATGTGCAAAGACGTTGCTTGATCCCTGCAAGCTGTCTTTAGTTCTTCAACATGGATATGGATCTTCCAAAAAAATGCTTATTATACCATTTTAGATGGAAGTTGAGATTCTTCATTTGATTACTGAAGTTCCCTCTATGACAATGGAATCTCATAAAGCTTTGGAATCTTCATATTGGAGCCACATGGTTTGAAACTTGAAATAAAGTCCATGTATACTAGAGCTATATTAAGGTGTATTGAGGGTTGAGGATATCTGAGTAATTTTAAGGACTGTAACTAGAATACAACATTGGATCATGATTTTTTTATAAAACAAAATCCAGGTGTTGACACATATGAGCACCACATCCAAATCTTTCATACACTTGGCAAGTCCATTAAAGCCACTCAATGGAGGAAGTTACTAAATGCCCCCATGTGACAAATATTTGATTCTTATCATCTTTGAAATTTTATCATCCCTGTTAATCAAATTACCTTGTGAGAAACTAAGGAGAAACAAGGCTAGGATAATCTAGAATATTTTTTATCATCTCCCATCAAAAGAGCCTCACATTCATGATACCTATGTAAGGCATAGATAATCAAGAGTATGTATGATTGTTAGAGAAACGTTCATTTCATGTTTATGTGTTGGGTTCCTTGGCTCCTAACTATAGGCATATTTTATGATTAAAATTATAATACAAATTATTGATTCCAAAATTATTCTATTAGGATTAGATTTTGCAGTGTCAAGTCACTGGTTCAATACACCAAACTAGATTTCTTTTATCTTATTGATGTGGGAGATGAGGTCTGACACGGTTTCTGGATTTCTCAAACCTTGATCATGATATTCATTTGCCTTTCTTTATGTCAATGTGATTATTTTTTATGGGTAATGTGGATGTTTGACTTATGAACAATGAAGGATCCATATTACTATTATAATGATCAAGAGAGAGGTATCATCATCCACCAATTCCATGAGATACATTCTTTTAAAATCCTCTTATGGGGGGTGCGGTGCCGCCCTCGTATAACTAGCATTTGTCATCAGCTGCAAGAAGGCAACTAGACAGCAGATGCCCTCACCAACCATGCGGTACACACACGACTCCCTTCCTCCCTTTTCCTTTCTTGGCAAGCGCTCCCTCCGACCGCTAGGGGATGCTATCACGTCGAACATCTCGGCTTGCCGAACCTCTGCACGTGCCGCATACTTTTGAAGTAGGCCCCGCTGGAGTGGTGGATTGCGTGGAGCACTCGAGGTGGGAGCGCTCACGCCTGATCCGACGATCATGACATTGGGGTGGAGTGCGCCCACCTCGGATGTGGTCCTCGCCACTCACTTCATCGATGCACTTGTTAAAGGCGGGGACAACTCCACTATCTCTCTACCATCATCATGCAGGGGCTCGTGTGAGGCGTCGACGCGAGAACTTCTTTGAGCACCTGCAAGGTATCACTTATGTATCGTTTCCTTTCCTGCACATGGGCGTGGATGAGTGGGATCCGAGTATAACTGGGATATTTATACTCGTTCCACGACTATAAACAATGATAAACACTTCACTTTATAAATGAAATCCCCCTGGGTGTGATAACTTGTAAACTAACATGATTAATTGATGAATTTTACATTATATTTATGTGTTTTAATGACCATATTTGCATGTTATCATATAAAAATGAGATAAATGATTTACACTTTGATTTTACTATCATTTCTAATTTTTATCATTTTTACATGGAATTTAACCTCATTTCAGTGAAGAAATATTTTTTTACAGGGCCTTAAATAATGGGCTAAAGGTTGTTAAGGGATTTTCTAATTTTTCTGGAATTTTTCCATATTTTTATATAATTTTCTGACCAATATTTAGTTAAGAAATGAATTTTTTGTATTTAAATAATATATATATGCTATTTATTTGGCATTTATATATATATATATATCAAGAGGCATGCACGTCATTCGCCCGAAATTCAGGCAAATACATGGATGCATTATATATATATATTAAAAAGAATAGCATTATTAGCTCATTATTGCATCGCAAATCACGATGCCATAATGAGGAAATTATTAGGTGAAAAGAAAAAAATCGGCATCGTCAGCGAAAAGGTATGATTTCATTTTTTTAATAATGAAAACCTCGTCGGTTAGCCACATGCATTAAATGCACGCAGAAACTGACACGCGTATTCTTTGCACGTAATCTGTTAGCCATATGCATTTAATGCACGCGCTAACCGACACACGTGCAATTATGTGTTTATTTTTTAGTTTGTTAGCTTGTGCATTTAATGCACGCGCTAACCGACACACACGTGCATTCATGTGCATGCAACGCCGATTCACCGCGTGCATTAAATGCACGCGGAAATCGACGGTGCATAGGTAAAAAATTACGGCTTAAGTTGTCGTTTTATGCCTTTTTTTATAAGAATAAAAGAGAACGGTGACGTGGCATCATCCAAGCTTTTTAAAGAGAACGATTATTCCCCAATGATTGCGGGCGGTGGATGCGGACAATGATGTGTCAGATCGCGATCCAAGAAGGGGGAAAATGAGGAAAAAATGTGGCAGCCAATCAGGAAGCGCCATTTCCTAACTCATTGGAGGAGATATAATTAATCCAACGGCTAGGATTAATCCTCAGTACAACTACAATATCTTGAGATCTAACCGTCAGATCGGGCTGAAATTTTGAGGGCATGTTTGTCTTTTCCCCCTCTACAATCCCTACGTTGGATCTTTAAATAGAGGTCTGGAAATGGGCGAAAATTACTTTTTGAAGATCTCTCCAAGGATTTGGCCAGGAAGGACACAAGAGTTGCTTTTGAAGTTGACAGTTCTTGATTCTGCACTCAAATTTGTAAGTTTCTGATTTGTATTTCAATCTTCTTCTTGAATGAATCTAAAACGCCAAGGCATGAGCGAAATGTACATGCCCTAGAAGTGGTTTTGAATGAAATTAGCACTGCATTTTGATTCTGATTCAAGATATGGTTTTTCATCTTTAATTCTAAATCAATTTTGAACATTTCTGCATCATTATATTTTTAATTTAGGGTCCAATTTCATCTTTTCCCCAAATTCTTCACTTTCTCTCTCTAGGTTAATTTGTCTAGTTTCTCTCTCTAGATTTCAATTTTTATTATTTGGAAATTTAATTAATATATAAAAAACCTAAAAACAAAATTTGATTCAAAAATTCATTCATCTTGAAGTCCAATTTTAAAATCCCTTTCTTGATTATTAAATTCCCAATTTTAATTCATAAAAATTGTCTTAAAATTTTATGATAATTGGGAAATTAATAATCCGAATTAATCTGATCTTATAATTGAAATAATTCTATCTTGAGCTTTCTGACCGAAATATTTAAAATCAAAATTAAGTTTTTTACTTGATTTTGATTAATTAAAAACACTATTAAGCATAATTAAGATTTATTAATTGCACAATTAATTCATTTTTGAATTAATTCACTCAAATTGGATAAAAATTCTTACTTGCTGCCTCCCTGTGGTTCGACCCCTTGCTTGCTCTATATTCTATATTTAGTGATTAAGGGTATTTATAAATTTTACTATATAAGTCTAAACATCAAATCAACGACATATTTACACGCATATTTAGGCTTATCAGGGTTGCGTCTAGGGCACAGCTGGATCGGTCTACGGGCGCAACCGTAGGGTTGGCCATACCCGGCGTCGTGTTTTTGGCCAGTAAAAAAATCCTCTATGGGGGAGGAAGAAAGATATTCTTTTCAAACGTGTGTGACATGAGGTACGATGATGGAATGAGTGGTGTGATAAAATGGATGACATAATCGGAAGAGAGGGAGGAGGGTTGGAGGGTTGGATGGCCTTAGAAGGGTGTGATGTGACACTATGATTGGACCTATCATGAGGGATCTTCATGGGAGGGTTTCTAGAAGGATGGGTCATAGTGGAAAGGGTACTAGGGTGAGGGTTTCTAGTGAGTCCTAGCAGGCGGGGTCTTAGAAATATGTAGGTTCAAGGGGAGAAGTGCAAATGTGTAGGACTCTAATCGTAGGAGGTGATGAGATGAGCAAGTATTGAGGGTTTCTCGTAGAAGAGATGCTACTTAAGGCTGCTTTTCTAGGAGAGTGTCTTGTAGCAGGAATGTCTTTCATGGGGATAAGTCAATTGTCATCACCTGCTTCACCTTCTCGACATGCTAATCAATTAGTGTGGCAAGAAGCACCAAAGTATTCGAGGTGTGGGTAGGAGCGATGACATAATTCATGGGGTGGGCCTTTCCTCCCTTACTTGCTGGACTGGAAATCTCTGTCCTAGGCATCTTGAAAAAATTATGTGTTACATGTAGATCAGCAGTGTCACACCTCCCTTAAAAAAATCCCCTTCTCCCTCCCTATTCATAAAATCAAAAATTTTAATTTGTCATTGTTTGTTTTGCCTTTAAATCAAGCTCAAGTAAATTGTTCTGGTGCTGAGTACAGATCATATCCACATGGAACATTAATTTAATAGTGAATAATGAAATGAGATGATATAAGTAGAAATATGGGGTCTAGAGATGAGAAAATGTAAGGCTAACGTGAGAGGGCGATTAATTTATTGAGTGTAAACGATGGAATGAGTTAGAGAGAGAATGGAGTGATGATAATGAGATAAGAATCTAGATAGATGTGAGTGGTATGATGAAAAGAATGAGTCGTGTAAGACTAATGAGGGGTGAAAGAGCAAAGAGATAGTGATATTAAAGGCGTGAGACATGATCAAAATATGTAAAGATGTGAAGTGATGGTTTAACGGGATGATGGGATGGATGAACATCAACGTTCATGATGAAATTGGTGGGAAATGTGTAACATTTTCCTTTCTCACTCTCTACCCATTTTTTGTTCTCTCTCTATTTCCCTTGATATTTTGTTCTCTCTATCTCACATTCTCTTTTTCTCTGTCCTCACCCAACCACTTTCTTTGACTTTTCTCCTCCACTGATTCTCTCTTTTTCTATCCGCTCTTTCATCCTCTCAACCGCCTACTATTATTGACTATTCTACCACTCTCTTCCATCACTAATTCTATTTGTTTCTCTCTTCTCTAAAACTTCCAAATCTGACTTTTCTCACAAAATCTCTCCCTTACCTTTCTCCCATGATATTCTTCCACGTAAATAAACAATCCCACTTCTTATGTCTGCCACTTTCTCTTGGACGTCCATGGTTTTATTTGCTTTGTAACTGCATATTTACTTCTCCTTTAAAAGGGCTATGAGCATGTCTTTAAGAAACTTTTGCTTGAGATTAGAGATGAGTATTCTCTGGTAATAATGGGAATTGAAATGATTATTGTGACATCTCATCTTCAACATCAATCAGCTCCTCTTGAGTTCCTCCTCCCTATCTTCCATACCTTATCTTCGTCCATCATCTTATTAACATCTAACCCTTGACCTCAGTGACCACACACCTTCGTCTCATCCCTGTAATCTCTATCTTGCCTCTCATTTTCACCCTTCATCATATCTTCATCCCTTGCCATGCCTTATCCCATCTAACTTGTGAGTTCATTTTCAACACTTCACCTCCATTAGTCTCGCAGTACATGTGAACATCTTGTCTCACCAATTGATTCTTTCACTCCCGTTATATCTGTTTTCCAAACCTTCTCCTTTTATCATTCACACCTATCAATCACGGCCATTCAACATCAGAACAACAAGACAATTGGCTGCCTTCTCCAAGATACCTTGTAATGCTTTAAATTTGAGATAATTCTTGGTTCGTGATAATTGTTGATTTTCTCTAAGTGATTTTTAACCTTATGAATCCATGTGTTAACGTTTGATTGGGTATTTTGAATATTCTACTTCCATTAAGTTAGGGATATTATAATTCTTAGTTTTTCCTTATTAAATCCCAACTACAAGGATTTAGTCCACGTCAATGGGATTAAACCCATTTGGATCACCCTCACGGAATATTTTGTTAATATCATTTAGCATTAATTTACAATTACATGAAGTCCGCTATCTAGCACCACATAAAAAAATGGCCAATGTAAAGGGCATGCTTACTATAGATCCTTACATTCCACTACGATCACGGCGATTTGCAAGTGTAGGTAAGCTTCTCCCTTCTCGGTTATCTCTTCTCAAACACCTAGTACATCAAGAACAGGCTTGACGAATCTCATAAACTCTTTTCTTTCAAATATCCTAAAAATTTAATAAGAAATTTTAAGAATGATTTTTATAAATATGCACACCTCAATATATTGATAGGAGGGCATGGATGGAAAGGAGGAGTTAGGGTGAATCTACCCTCAAAATTTCAGCTCAATTGACCTCCTGGATCGTCCTATATTAAGCTCTAAAGTTGGATAAATCCCATTCCCTCTTTGTCCTAATTGGTGGTGTTGTCACTTCCTCGTCTTCAGTTGGTGGTGAAAAAATATGAAATATTCCTTTCTTAATGATCTGCACAATCTCATTGTCTTCCACAAATGCTAACTCCAAGAGCGCCACGAATCCCTACATAAAAGACCAAATAATTTTTAATTATTGTTATTATTATGACACGGTGACGCATCTCATTTTTTTTCAGAAAAAGAAAAGAATGGAAATGCTTGCATAACTTGGCAATGTTTGTTGCATGCTGACACATGTTAGCGACACATTTAAGAAATGATGTGGCCATGAGGATTTGTGAGCCACATGAAAAATTTCCTTTATTAAATCCTAAAAATGAGATTTAATCATTTTACTCTTGATAACACACACATAATTATTTAAGTGGATGAAATAGGTAAATTTCACATAAAGAGCCTAATTATTTGTGCTTGGTCACATATCAATTTGTATATTTTATAGTATCTTCAACTTTACATGTGACTACCTTAGGCCATCATTGAAGTACTTTTGAAGTTCATTTCAATATATTCCATCACGCAATCAGATGCATGCAATGAGGCTTTATAAAAAAGAGAGTAACTTATTGTAAAAATATGTATACATTAATATGTCCTATTATTTTATCACTTAGTATAATTGAAAATAGTTTTTGAAAAGAAATTCTACGTGCTATATTTTAACTATAAAAATAGATTTAATCATTTTAGTTCTGATTACACACATATAATTATTTAAGTGGATAAAATATTTAAACTGCACATAATCATTTTAGTTTTGAGGTTTCTAGACCTTATATATTATTTTTGGTTTATTTGGAAAAAATTAATTAAGATTTATTTTTGCAAACCAGATCTAGTAATATTCCATACGGTTGATCAGAGATATCAAATAGTTCCAAACCATTGAAATCTAACATTGTGGTTCTATGGTGTGTTTCTCTGATGAGTAGTTATGTCAATGATGAATATAATAGGAAGGACACCAGCTGAGTGGGGTTTTACCACCCACTAGAAAATATGGAAATCAAATACTAAATCACAAAAGATGCATACCATGACAGGATCTTTGACTCGGGTGGAGTCATAATAAGGCAACCTGAGGCGAATCTATGACTAGGTTGAATATTTAGTGATGAATACACCTTTGTCTACTGTAATCAACTAAGGATCCACAAGGAACTGATGCTTAGGTTCAAAGTCTTTCAATCCTGGTGCTTATACTTTCTATCAAAACTTTTTTTCTTTCATACACACCTTAATCTACATGCCAAAAAAAGAAATTGTGGAGAAGAGGAATAAACATATGTTCCTAACTGTAAAGGCACTTACTTGAGGATAATTATGTTGCTTTGCAAACTTTTGTTAAATGGTGAAAAATCAATAGGCGGTAAATATCAGAAATATGAATCAGCAAAGTCTGATTTGAAAGTTTTTATAGATTTAAATTATTGGATATCTCTACCAAGATCCTTTTGATTAAGGTAATTGGACTTATTGTGCTCATTATCAAAATATTTTTTTTATTGAACCATCTAATTTTATCAACATATTCAATATTTTTTATTCCTGCCTTTTATTATGTATGCATGTTGTAACCTTTTCAAAATTCTTATCCTATAAACATGTGTTTCTAAAAATTTGTAAATCTGGATGTAAGGTTTGGTAACCTTTGGATTATCATTTTTTACTGTAAAGTTTTTTCAAAAAACTAGTCAACTACCATATCAGATAAAATTTACAAATATTTTATAGATTTATTAATTTTTTCATATTTTAAAGCATCATTTTTATTAAAATGCTTCATTTAATGCTCTTTAGTTTTTTAAATAATTGCTATAGTTATTGATTTCATTGTCATATTAAGATAATTTTATTATTTTCCAATGTTTTATGGAATTTTGATAACATAGTTGCGATGCCATCATTATCCTAATTTTACATGTTTATTTTTGTTCAAATCATCACAAAAGTGTGCTATCCAGCTTAAATGATTAAATTCATTTGTTAGCGGATTGTGAGTGTTTGTATTTTTATTTTATTGTAATAGATATATTTTTGGGAGCAAGCTCACTCAGATATTGATCTTCTCATCTCATCACCATTCCTATGCTCTTTTTCTCATTTTTCTCTTCAAGTCTATTCTCTGTTCGTAACATGCATAATTGGTGGATTTGCATGACCACATTTACATGTTTATTTGCATTACATTGGTTATATTTGCACGCTATCATTGCTATTATGATTAAATTTAGTTTTAGAATGGTTTTTTTGTATATTTTGAATATTCGACGCCACCCCGTCGCGAAACCCACAGTTTCACTATCAGGTTTGAGAAGCAGCATCGTCTCGCTACGTGTCAAATGTATGGGGTGTAAATTTCCTGCTTTTCTGTTTTCATCATTGTTGGATTGTCGGGAGGCCCCTCCTGCGCGAGTACCGACCTCCTGAATGTTTTCATTTATTTCAATTCTGATTAAGTGTCCTCTTTAGGGCAAGAAAACCTTGATGGGTTTATCCTCTCCTAAAGAGTCCTCTTAAGGGAATCCCAATAGGCTCCCCCTTAAGAGGGGGCCCAATACTGCCACTTCCCCATTATAAGAAAGGGAAGAGTGGATGTGGAGAGGAAAAGGCTTGTTGAATTGGAGGTCCAGATCTAATTTTTTTTTAGTGACAGTTATTTTGGTTGTCAGGAGGATTGTTTCCTTCTTGATCATCCATTGCTGACCGGTCCATCTGGCCATTCGCCCTGGAAACTTCATGACTAATCATCTTGTCTTTTATCAACGATTCATCAGCTCACTGAGTCGGGAATCAGGGTCTTCTCACCACCGATTATTCAATCTTCACTGCTAGTTTTTTTCGGTGACCATATTCATCGTTCAAATCATCTTGTCTCATAGATGATTTCTTCAGTTTAATTGAGGGGAAATCAGGGCCTTCTCATTTCCAATTATCGACCCTTCACCAATAGTTTTTTTCCTTTTGATTTCTTCAGTTCTAAAAATCCCTCTTGCAAACCACTGGGAAAGAACCTGATCGTGAATCTCCTTTCCCTTGCATCGCCTTCCTCGGTCGTTCCTCATTGCCTTCCCCCCCCCCTTCCTCCGCTGCCATCAAAATTCCTGACGATACTGAAGCATTTTTAGAACTGAATTAGCAACTCCCTGCTTTAATTTGTGGATTGGCTACTTCAACCTGGAGGAGTTGCGCTAACACTCCACCATTCTGTTGTGGCTCCAAACAACCAGGAAGAATCCAGCGTCAGCAACTTTATTTTTTTATCTCCGTTCTGCACCTCCGTCCAGAACTGATCTCTTACGACGGAGCTTCCTACGATGATTGTTCAGCCACCCATCAGGAGTTAAATCTTCAGGTTCCAAGTTGGGCCTGTAGTCGCCCCCATTAGGAGTTGAATCTCCAGCTTCCAAGTTGGACCTGCAGTCGCCCATCAAGAGTTAAATCTTCAGCTTCCAAGTTGGACCTGTAGTCGCCCATTAGGAGTTAAATCTTCAGCTTCCGAGTTGGACCTGCAGGTTACATCTTTCCCTCTCCTTAATTTACAGTCTTAATTTTGTCTTTCAGTGCCGATTTCTAAATTTCTCACCGCCGCGAGTGAATCTTCTAGCGTGATTATAGGATTAGCCACCGTATTCGGAACAGGACTTTACTTTGCCAATATTGGGACTATTCGTTATGTTGACGGTGCAGATGCTCTTGGACAAGAACATCCCTCACTCATCGTCGTTCAAACTCTTCACATCGATCATTGGGAGCTTGATTAAGACGAAACCCATCACGTGATGTATAACTAATCTGTGTGTCAGGTCATTTGATGATCATCGTATTTTCTCGTTATTATTTTCTCAAGTCATAAGCATTTTTTCACTTCGTTTCATCATAATTAGAGTCCACCCTTCTGAGCATAACACGACGTGTCAACTCCAACCGTCATGTTACATCAAAGGATGGGCATGACACTCATTAATGTGTCACCAATTCATAGTTCCTTGATCATTTATATCAACTATTTTTTTGTCTTTTTGTGCATAGGGATACATGGCATGTCGTAAGCAGTTGATAAGGAATGCCATGCTAAAATAAGGGTCAATAATTAAAAAATACTCATAAAGTTTAATGGATAAACCCTAGACACGACATGAGAATGGTGGCGAGGACATGGAGAGAGAAATATTTGATTGAATCAACGACTAGGTATCATCCAACTTTAAAGCTTGATGCCTCACACTACAAAGGGTCAATCAAGCTGAAAGTTTGAGAGTAGTTTCACCTTTCCCTCCTCTATACTTCCATATGTATGGATCTTTAAAATGGGGTCTCAATCTTAATAAAAAAAACACGTTTGGAATCACTTCCTCCTAGAGAGGCTGATCGAAAGAGAGTGAGATTTTTGATGAAGTGTTCCTTATTCCCCTGAGTGTTTGGAGAAGGTCAAAATAAAAGGGGAGAGGCTTCCCTACATCAGGAAATAGCTTTGATCCTGACAAACAAAGGGATATATGATAAATTGTTTTGCCTTACACTTGTTTGTCTTCAACACATCTATTAGATCCATATCATATCATCTTCCTATTTCACTTTATCATCATCTCCACATCCTGTCCTGTCATTTTTCATATCATATCTCCATCCCTCCTTCACTGAGACTAAGGCACCTTATTCAGCTATCCATCATCTCATCCTACTATCGCATCCTCACTTATGTCCTTCTGTCTATTCTCTCCCTTACTTTCACTTCATCTATTTTTGCCTTCCCTCGTATTCTTCTTCATCTTAGATTTATTACATACTAAGTATCACCATTTCATCTCATCACTTCATCACATCAATGTATTCTATCCTGTATGTATCCACTCTCATATTTTTTCAAAATAACTATACAGACTGTGTTAAATCCCCAGGATCCATTCCCTGTGGAGATGAGACATACTCATTCAATATCTAAATTTATTATGTGACATATTTAACCCTAATTTGATTGATTAAAATCAAAAGCCACAGTGACATCTTTAGCCCTAGTTTCTGAGTTTATCATGTACCTACAACTCTCTATCTTCTCGAATTGGATTTAATTTAGTATATTCTCTCGATAATCATTAAGTACGACAGTCACACCATTTTTTCTTCCCTATCTCAATCCTTATATTATATTTTAGAATATATCTGATGTCATCTCCTAACCCCCTGTTACAAAATAAACTCATAATCTATGTTTCCCATGGTCCTGACCCTTGACCATCACTATCTAGCTTTATTTTATGGAGTTTTGGTCATATTAAATATCAATGAGTAAATGAATTAGAAACAACTAAAATAACCTAAATTTCAGTTAATAAATTTTCATGCGCCTTAGGGTTTAGTTAATTCCATAGATCCATTGATTATATAATAATTTCCCCTTGCTATGTATGGTAGATATCAAATCTTTAAGTCAAGAAAGTCAAAATGATATGCGTGGAAAAGTCGTAGCAAATATTTGGCATGGAATAGTTTTACAACTAAATTCTTGTTTTCAAATGATCGCATGAGATTAGAAACCAAAACTCACAATAAAATTTATTTTCTGGAATATTTACAGAAACTTTTCAAGTAATATAAAATAATTACAATTTAAAAAATTCATAGTTAATATTAAATAATATCTTTTCTCATTTTGAATAAAAAATATAATTAATTTTTTCAAAAATAAAGTAAAAATTAATTTTTAAAAATATTATTAAAGTTATTTTATACAAATATGGATAACTTAAGATAGCACTAAAAATTGCATTTTAATATTTTTCCATAATCATTTATCAATTCATTTTAAATGTTCTTATAAAAATTTATACATATTTTAATTTGAAATAGTTATTTTATAAGACTTTAAAAATACATAAATTACCTTCATTTAATTATTTAGTGAACATTCTAATTTTAATTTGAACATTATTTAGTGAAAATCCTAATTTTTTTTGAAATACTTATCATATATTTTATGTAAATGTCTTATCCTTGATGTTGTTTGGTGGTGTTGCACCAGATTAAGAGCAATCTCAATGGCTGCCTTACTGTCACAGTAGACCGTGATTCATGATTTTGCTTATATTCAGAAGTCATGTAGAATTATTTTGTAGCCACATCCCTTCACATATGCCCTTTTTTAATTCTCTATACTCAACTTTTGCACGTTATAATGCTCAACTAGTGATCCTCCATAGTCTGAGTATGTATAGATCTCTAGATTTATTCCACCACCTTTCTTAAACATTGCACGTACCCTGTTGTACCTTTGAGTTATGACACATACTTGATATGATGTGCCCCTTGTATGATTCACACAAATAAGTTTCTCAATTAAATGTTGGTACATTTCCTTATTCACTAGAGAAGATCCCAATTTTATACTTGATTCAAGTGGATTTGTAGATGTCTTATGTCCACTCATTCCCATTTCTTCGATATATACTTCTGCTGAGAGATCACGATAACATCCTTTGAGTATGCAAACTCAATACCCAAAAAGTGCCTTAGCTGTCCCAGAAACTTATCCAACTATCATAAAATAACTATTTCATCATTCTTCTCTCCATCCTCTTATTGATGTCCAGTCTCCACTATGACTTCAGAGTTGGCAGGTGTAAGGCAACATGCATGGTTTCCACTTCCAATACATCAAGCTGAGGCAAAAGTTGTACCTGATCTTCTAGATATTCTTTTAAAAAATGTGCATTAAACATCACAAGGATCGAGATGAAAATTTTCCTAAAATTGGGATCATTACACATGTATCCCTTATTCCCTTGTCAACAACCCACAAACACACATTTGATTGCTCTCTCACTTTGTTTTTTCACAAAAAATTTTACATGAAAGTCTATTGTGTATCCAAAATTTCTAGGCTTTTGTTGGGTCTACAGATTAACCAAAGGAAATAATTTTTAGGTGATGTCAACTGCACTTTCATTGTTCAACATTTTTTTATGGAGTCCGATTAATTTGGTGAACCTAGTCTCTATAGTTTCTCCCCATAAATACTTGGGCGGTGCTGTGTGCGAAAGTCCTGTGCGGTGTGCGGTGCGCTTTTTGTGCACAAAAGCGCACCACACACCACACAGCCCAAATTGTGCGTGCAAAAATTCGCACACTCGGTGCGAATTTTCACACTGCACCGCACGACCATGTCTATGATGTAGGACAAGGGTCTTGGTGGTGTTGACAACATGTCTTATATTCCTCTCTGTAGCCCCATTCTATTGTGGACTATTTACACAACCTAATTCTTGATTTATCCCATGCATCTGGAAATACGAGGTCAAGATCTCATTAAAAATTTCTTTACATTGTCAGAACAAAATATTTTTACAAACACATCAAAGTGATTCTTCACTCTGGCACAGAAATCTTGTATTAATTTCCTCACTTGTGACTTGTGTTTAGGTGAATGTACCCAACTTAACCTAGTAGAAACATCCACAAGGATGAGAAACCACATTGCACCTGGGAGTGAGGACAAAGGGGGCCCGATTCCCATACATCTCCATGGATGAGAGAGAATGGGACTCTACTCTCCCCACTTCCATCATACGAATCTCTCTCATGTTTTGCACATTGACATACATCAGAAGTAAATTGAAAAATATCAAGATTCTTAAGGAAGGGAACTTTTTTTCATCAATCTAAAAGCTGGATGTCCCAAATGCAAAATTTTAAAGTCTTCAATTTTCTCGTCTTTTGTGTCATTTGTTGTTTGAGCCTCCACTGTCATTCCCACAATTCCTTCATCATTTATGTAAATCAGGCTGTTCCTCTCCTTAAAGAGTAAAATCTGCAAGTTTCTTACCTTATCATTTGCAAAATAGCCAATACAATCAATGTTTAGAAAGAGTTTGACATCCTGAACTTATCATTGAGGAGACATTAACTATGCCTTAATATTAAGGACATATAAGCCATTTATAAGTACTGAAAGATTTGTTCTATTCACATCACCAATGCCAATTACTAGAAAACTTCACCTCCTGTAGTGAAGAACCTTCTACCCCTTTCACACAGAGTATTACGAAAAAAAATTAACTGATAATGAGTCAATTGGTTTGTCACTCTAGAGTCCAAGATCCAATCCAGATAAATGTGGTCATCAAGAGATAATTGCTTACAAGGCCACAGATGTAGAACTGACAATAGCTTCAAGCTCATATAATTTGTCTCAGAATGTTGACTTCATCATTCTCTCGCTTGGACTAAACCTTGGAAAGAATATCTTTGCATGCATCCCTTCTTTGTGATGGTCTTTTTGAGTTGTCACAACGTGTTTTTGGAGGTCGTCCATGTACGACCTCTTTGTTTGCAGTAGTTATACACAACATTACTTCAATAAGATTGACTTTCTTGGCAGTTCCCCATTGGATCAACATTCCCTTGAGCGTTGGCTTTAGTGACTCCACTAGAACCCTGTTCAATCATGGTTTTTTGTCTTTTTGCCTTGACCATCAGCCTGCTCCATTCTCCTCCTTGATTGTGTCTGAAAGTAAGTGTAGATGGCTCTCCTCCTCAAGCGCTATATTAATTTTCTGACTTGATCAGGTACTCTTTCCAAATTAAGCGCAATATTAATTTTCATATTCATCATTTAAGCCCATAAGAAACTTGAACATCTGGTCTCTAAGTGTGTATTGCCACTCATTGAGATTCAGAATTCATCTATAGTAATCCAATTAAATTGATTGCAACTCACTGACATACTATGTAATTGTCATGTCCCTTTGTTGCACACTCCATGCTTTCACAACCAGATCATGTCCTCCATAATGACTCCTCTTGAGAGCTGGCTCCCGAACATGGACGCTGGCATTGTCCCACTTCCACCATTTTTAGGATGGGTCACCTGGATCAACCTCAATGACCAGCCGATCCCCTAACTCCCTACCCAGCAAGGTCAAGTCCGCAATCTTTCCCCACTGAAGTTGCAGCCATTGTACGGAAGTGATTCTCCAATAGGAGGTATATCAGAAGGAACCGAATATGAGGTGGCTCCCAAATCACCTTCAACACCATGCTATGAATCAACAATGCTTCTATTTACCACCCTCAAAATATGCTTGGAGATAGACAATTGTGTTTGTACACCTCAGCATCAACACACTAACAATGAGGTCTCCCCCAGGCTGCAAGCAATGTTTGCAGAAATGATTACCTTTAGAATCCACAGAATAACTCTCCTATGGGAATTTCTGGAAGCCCACGATAACAATCTGGTGGAAACTTCAGGATAACTTCTCTCCTCCTCCATTGTCAAGCCACTATCCTATTGTTGACACCATAACTGGCTTCCGTGCTGATGAGTTCCACACCAACAATGAATTGTTGCTCAAGAAAACTGTGTTGGCGAGTCCTCCAATTACAACAGTTTGGTGCTGAAGACACTAACGAGTCTCCTAAGGACAGTGACACCATTGCGACACCACACAACTACCTTAACATAGTTGAGCAAACCATAAATGATGACTTCTACAAGTTCTATCATTGCTCTGATGCCATGTCCGACATAGGTCTACAAAACCTAAGACGATAGACAATGAAATGTTTTCTCATTCATATTCGATCGTCACCCACATACCCCTATCAGTACAGAGACAGTAATATGGCTTGTGCATTGGCGGGCCTATTATAATTGGCTGTTAGAGATAAGAAAGAAAGATATAACAAAACTATAAAATAGACATCTGCAGCTAACAGTAAGGTTGGTCAACATTGATTCTTACCAACCCTATCTATAAGCTGCCACGAGGGAAATTAAGAAATCCAAGCTAACATCTAGTGTCCATATATTGAAGTTCTATTCATCAAATTTGGCTGGAGAGTGGTGCCACACCATCCTTATATTATTCTATAGTTGATACGAACTTCGATGCAGATCCTACTAAAATATATTTCGATATTAATTATTCAACTAATGGTGATAGGTGGGGTTGGTTCTGGAATCAAATCCCTTTTCAATTAGATTGGTGACTTGAGATTAGATTATGTTGCCTTGGGCATGCGTGAAATCACACATCATGGCATCCATTTTCTAAAGAAGTTGCACTATATTCATTTTAAGGTATTGCCATCAATTTTTAGAGTTCATTGCCATGAATTGATTCATCTTTGAGTTGAAGTATCTTATTCTAGGCCCAGTCAGTTCCAAGATATTGGAATTTATCCCTAAGAGTCCTTGACTCGAAACCCATTTGGAGCATAATTAAGAAAGCTATCAATTTATTACCTTATTTTTTGATATACCCCTGCATATGCTCCAACAAACGGAGACTCTACTGTAGTTACTATGAATAGGGATGGTCCTATCATGATCATTGGGCGGTTGAGCAATTTTTGGGTGGGGGTCTGAAATTTTGAGCTGGCCTTCTCACAGCCTGCTGAGCATTTGGCATTCGCCCTGACACCATACATAGTCTAGGGCGGAGAGCATGGGTAATTTTGATAGGTTATAAATAAAAAGAACACAAGTAATTATACAACTGATGTGAATGAGTGGCTAATAGGCCCGATCAATATGTTAAGGTTGTAAGTTTAAAACCTGACCATTTTAGCAAAATAAGGTCATCAATGGGGTTCCCACGCATGGGACCCACACCCCACTATAGCCCTGTGGCGGGGGCGACAGGGGGCAGTGAGCAGTTCACATTTCCACCCAAAATTCACCCCGTGCACTGCCAATGGGTTTAGGGTTGTCGAATATTCGCCCACTAGGGGCAAATTTCTACACCCCAACACATGTTAATCCCTATTTATTGAGTTGAGTCATTAATCAGAGTGGTGGACAAGGGAAAACCAAGCCTTTGCAGAATCATCTATACATTACATTGTTTTCTCAGTTGAAGTGCCAATGAATTGAACCAAATAAAGAGTTATTACAACTCAATCCTATATTCAGAAATGCACATCGAATTTGGGCAGGGAATATTGGACATGGGTGCAAGGGAAATAACATATATTTCAATAATCACTGTATAAAATTAGAACACAAGAAAATCAGTTACCAAAGATTAAACAAATCGAGCAATGCGCTTAATCCTTGTCTAATACACGCAATGACCTTCTTTCAAGAAGATAAAAAAATCCAGAAATGGTTTTTGCTCGTCACCTTTTCAACCAATACAATAAGCTTCGTCCCTCTCTATACGCATCACAAGCCGTGAATACCATACAATCCACTCAAATAAAAATTGACGAAGGGGAAAGATGGTGTGAAGGGCCATCCACCAATTTCTATTCCCTCGCTCTCCCCATCCTCGCCGAATTAATGACTAAATACAATATATTTCCTCATAATCAAGTGCTTTTTCTCAGCCTAAAATCTATTACGAATAATTAAAATGGATAATGGTGGTGTTAAAGGTCAAACCACTTTGACGCCGCTCGGGCGTTTACCTTCCATGGCATCCTTCTTATCCCGGCAAGTGGAACAGAGGAAGGGGCCTTCCCAGGGCTTCGAGCTTGTAGAGAATATTGCGCCAGCATGGACGGAGAAGCCCTCACTTGGCGCTAAATTTACTTGGCAAATGGCGCATACAAACAGACACGATGACGACCCCCGCTGCAACGCCACCGCCTCATTACCGAGCCTGAGGAGGAAAATTCATAATTAATAAAAGAGAAAAATAAACTGTAACCTGAATTTTTCTTTTCCAAAATTAATGTCATTATCCGGGAAATTCTTCTTGCAGACCTTTCGGCGAGCTTGGCAGACCCTTCTTCGAAAAGCTCTTCAACCATGTTGAGAGCAGCCAATCTCTTGGCTAATTTTCTTGAGGAATGATTCCCAAAGAAGAGAGACTTAAGCTTGCTCTTCTTTCTCTGCGGTGAAGGAGACAGAGAGAGATTTTCTGGTGGAATAATGTCAACAACTATGCATGTGGTGTCGTCTCTTAAACCTCTTGTCCGTAATGCTTCCTGCATCGTAGATAAATGTTCCATCAACTAAGCCGAGAAAATAAAAACATAAAATCATGCACGTCATGAAGTTAAAATTTACCTTCACGACCAACTTGGCCGCAAGCTCGGCTGGCAACCCACGACAACACTTTGCAGCCGTCTCTGAGGATAGCGCGTCCCATACGCCATCAGAAGCAATAATTAACCTTCCCCCGGCACTAGGAAGCTGATGAAAAGAGAAAAAAATGTATCTCACCAAAGCTGAATTATTACAAAAGATTTTAAATCACTGATGGTGACAAAATACTAGTGTTATGGGAACTTTTTTTCGAATGAATCTAGTGTTGTGACAATGATGAGAGACAGAGAGTCATCAGCTCCCCCCCGTTTTTTCTTTCCACGATGACAATGATGATGGCAAGACATGATGATGAAAATCATCATCCGTTTGTAAGCTTGCTAGGATGAAGAGAGATGATGACATTTTGCCATCGTCATGTCTGCAGGAGGATGACGATGATGAAAACAAAATCATCACCGTCACTCAACCTTTGGATGACGAGGACACAATGATGGGTTTTGGACGATGATGACGATTTTACCCATGTTGGCCTTCACTCAACCTGTGAATGACGAGAGATGATGACACTTTGCCATCGTCATGTCTGCAGAAGGATGACGATGATGAAAACAAAATCATCACCCTCACTCAACCTGTGGATGACGAGGGCATCAATGATGGGTTTTGGATGATGATGACGATTTTACCCATGTTGCCTTCACTTTGTTAAAATCTGATTTAACAATGACCGTAGTTAAATGAACTTGCCTTCACTTGCTTCACATAAGGAACTGGGACGATGTATTCTCCAACATCCATGTCTCCTATCGACCTTGACAAGCACAGGCCGCCAGGCCAACATCGCAATGGACCGATCTGAAGTTGGTTCAACATATATTAATTTCAATTTAATAAAGTAACTTTAAAAAAAAAACCCATAATGAACGCCATACCTCCCTGCCACCCAGAATGCTAAGCCTTCCAACTTCTCCTCCGCTAGCAGTCACACGCTGCCTCCTGAGATATCAAATGATAGGTACCAAGATCAGAAAAGGAATACCCATAAAAATGAATAATTGGTCTGCTTAAAGGGGGGGGACCCTTGTCACTTACTCTTCCGCATTTTCTTCCAACCTGTGGTCAACTGTTAGAAGAGTAACGCCTCCATCTTCAGTGTCCAAGATGCAGCGGGAATCTCCCACAGAAGCAACGGTAACGATCCTTCTGTCAATAATTACAAAAGTAGCAGTCGTTCCAGAAGTTTCTCCTACAAATGAGCAAAAATAGAGTAAAAAAATCCGGACCCAGAAACAGATGATGAAGAGAGACATGCAAAAGATAAGAAGCGAACCTCTTCTTTGAAATTCTTTGTCAGTCTTCACAAAACCAGCGACAAGTGCACGAGGCAGAGATTTAAGCCACTCGTCGCGCCCCAGCCCCTGTGGAATTGCTCCCATTATATGGCTGAGAAGATTTTCCTTTGAGAACATAGCAGCCGCACTGCCGTTGTGTCCATCGAAAATCTGACATTAAACAGATCATCAAGAAACTGTAATGTGCCAAAAATTCTAAACACAGTTGTGAAATAACAAGGATCAGTTGGGAAGACGACGGAGAAATCGAATTCTACAACCCGAATTTCTCTTTCTATAACCCGACTAAGACATTGTCAGATACGGTTAACTTCTTTTAATTGATCCTAATGACAGCGTTGTAAAAACTATTGATGTAAAAATATTCATCATATATGCTATGCCTATTAAGAAAAGACAAGCCGCAAGAAAATTTCCAGCAGCTACCGTAGTGTAATGCACTCATAATGCTGTTCATAATCAGAAACAGAAATTTCAAAATATTTGGTTAACAGATGGTATGCGGACAAAATTCTATTTTCTTTCCGTCTTGACATGAATTGGCGATACCTTCAAAGGCACAGTACAAAGAAATCATTCTCTTTGGTTAGCGCGGACAAGATGGGAATGTAAATCCTAAAGAAAGAAAAAATCAAGAAAATTTAATATGATTAAATATGCGGGTTTGATCGCTCAATTGCACCTACAGGCTTGTTGAGAAATTACGAACAGGAAACGAAGAGCTTACCGCAAAAGAAGAGAAGGTGGAGGAGGTGCTCCCAGCAACGCGCTGGCAATCTTCCTTCATGAATAAAAAATCCTCACCCTTCTTCGACTGCGCAGCAAAGCCAGACCTGATCTGCAGCCTCTCCATCCTATCAACCTTCATTTCTCTGCTGATCAGAGCCGCGAGCGGCACCAGATCTGCTTCGTGGTAATTTTCTCGATCGTGGCGATGGCGGCTGAACTGCCGCCGCCTCTCTCCTTCCATTTTCTTCCCTCCTCGATTGCTACTCCGCCGGACGACCGAAATCGCCACACGATTGCATCATCAACCGAGAAAAAACAACAGATTTGGTCGGAATCGAGCTTGAATCACGCGATTAACCTCAGAAATCTGCCACCGATCGAGACTTTTGAACAATCCAGGAGCTAGAACAAGCTCAGACTTAGAGAGAGAGAGAGAGAGAGAGAGAGAGAGAGAGAGAGAGAGAGAGAGAGAGAGAGAGAGAGAGAGAGAGAGAGAGAGAGAACGCGTTTTTGGACGCTGAGAAGGCGATCTGTGAGGAAGAAGGTGACGGGGAGAAAATCCTCTTTATATTTACAAATTTTATAATTTGAATTAAATTGAGGAATAATAGAGCTGGTTTTACTGGGCCCACCGAGGATGACCGACTTAGCTGACGTGGTTTACAGGTGTCTTCCACCATGCTGAGCTGTCCGGCCTTCGGGATTGGCTGGCATTTGGACGGCCCAGATTAGTCCGGATTATTCAGATCTTGGCCCTAACGGCCCAAATATCGCGGTAATCTCACCGGCCACAAAATACGAAAATAAATCATTAAAATAAAATATGTCCCAGCCAAGAAATATCAAGGCAACCATTTTTTAGAAGTTCATTGATGTAGGAACTTTGATGCAGATTTGTATCTGCAGGATAGTAGAGATCGAGGCGAGATAGAAGTTTGACTGGTCAAAGGGTAGAACGGGAATGATCAGAGGGGTTGAATGGAAGAGGCAGGGATCGAGCAGGGACAAGCCGCATGAAAATCCTCGAGAACAGAGGAGAACAGATCGGCAGGACTAAGGACTGGACTGGAGACGAGCCAGCCAAAGTTATGGCGAGACGGTCAAGGGGACGGGACTGAGATGGAGGGGATGGAGATAGTGAGCCATATTTATACAGAGAGGAAACAATATATCTTAAACATCAAATTACTAAAGTGCCCCTTATAGGGTAAAGATACCTGTACACATAGTCGTCATGTTCTTTTTGTGCGAATTTGTGCGGATTGTTTGTTCTGTTCGGTTTTACGAACATAACAAAAATGAATTCGAACAGAACATCGCACAGACCCGTGTGCGGTTCTTTTGTTCGCTTTGTGCGAATTTTGTTCTAGTTTTGTGCGAATGTGCGAATTTTGGTCGTTTGTGAAAAAAAAGAACAGAACAAAGAACAAGGCCCTGTGCGAATTTTTTGTTCGTTTTAAACGAACAGAACAAAACAACCATGTCTAGATACCCGTGGTGGTATAGGATCATATCACGTTGATGAGTCATTTTAAAATGAATACATTTCACTCCGAAAAAGAAGGCAAAATAAATTTTTTAATTCATAGAGCATTGCGGGCAATGAAATTCAGGATTTCAAGAATTCCATGGAGAAGGACAGAAGTTTCTATCTAGTTTTCTTCGTCTCCGGCTCCATTCCTAGCCATTGAAGAATAGTAGTGAAGTTCAAGCTCCTTCAAACTGGCCGCTGCCTCTTCCCCAATCTTCTCCAGAAGGTAGCTAGTTTTGTTAGAGAGCTGGTCAAATTCAAAAATCCTGCTCTCCACTTGTTCATTCAAAGAGGTGAAATTTGAAAAGATTGCCGTCTGCTTCAGCTCAGAGACTAGTTTTAAGAGCGAGTCGGCTGCCTGAACCTGTTCAAATTGGTGACATTTGGCATCGTCATGGACAAAATTGAAAGAAGTACCAGCAGACAATCATTTAAATCTACTTTGATAATAATTTATCTGGGTCTTCTCACCATTCGAGCAGCACGCATTTCCATCTGAAATGCTTCTTGCGAGTTTCTCACGGGTGGGTCATTCACCTGACGGAACACACAACTCGGCGTCAATCTAATAAGGTAGAAAAAGAGCACCAGGGTTTTGGCGTCAACGATGACAGTGATTATGACAGATCGTCATTTTATTGAGTTTCTATGAGCCATCAACGTCATCCATGGGTTGATGATGAATCATCATAGTCTTGGGCAGACGATTATAAAAGGAAACATCGTGGGAATGATTTACTACATGCATTTTACGCCATTAATCTTTGAAAAGGATGCACATATCTGGAGAAGAGAGAAAAAAGTTGATCCAATGCAAGCACACTCTTTTATCTATCAACCTGATAAGTAAGTGATTTTTTGAAGTAGATAATGTGAATCTGATTCCAAGCCATTGTCCAACAAACATAGTGATATGGCAATCTGACTCAAGCACATTAAGGATATGGAAATAGAGGAAAAAAACTGATCTTTAAATAGGAGGATCTCCCTTGCCATGTTGGCCTAATTCAATGTTTTCACTGTTCTCCTCAAGGGAAGACATGTATCAGGGAAATGGCCCAAGAGAAAAATGACAAAAATACCCCTGACAGTCGTTGCAAATCAAGGTCAATGCCTTTGTCAACAAACCTACTAATGGCACTGACATTGGCCAATTTTACAGTGGTTGGGAATGACTTTGACATTGAAAACTTACCAACTGATGGTTGACATCGACAATTTACTGTTGACGGTTGACGATGATGGGTTATCACAGACACAACATCGGTAGATGATAGGCCAACTAAGAAAAATATCTAGTTGAAAAGTCATCAAACCCATCATCGTAGACATTGTGTGACCTAGTTGACAATGATACCGACGACCATTGATGCGGACCACACCATTAGTAAATCATCAACCAACATCAATCTCAACATCACATGTCGATATCGTCAGGACATGCGAAACCCAGTTCAAGGAGATCATAGCAGAATTCCAGTAAGATAACAAGATACAACAGCCCCTTCGGAACTTTGGCTAAGAGTAACTAAAAGTTACAAAGGCAAGTCAATATTTATTTATACATGAATATATAATTATCGTATTTAGTCTCTTGCAAGTGTTTAAAATCATTCCAAAAGGTCATGACCCAGTTTAAGGAGATCTTAGCAGAATTTCAGTGAGGTAAAGACACAACAACCAATGAAGAACAATGCCATGAGAGGAGTATAAAGTTTTAAATAATGCAGAACAGTCATTCATGATATGAGAAATACAGATTGCTTACTCTAGATATAGTGAGAAGGGCGCTGAAATTGTCAACAATTTGAGAGATGTCATTGTCTACACGCAGAAGAAGAGCCTTTTGCTTCTGTGCCGCCGCTTGATTAGCGGCTGATGTCACCCCAACTCCTCCACTTCCAGAGCCAAGAGGGCCGGGCTTACTCATACCAATCTCCGGTTTTCAAACGTTTGATCTCGCGCAGGAAGACTTAATTCCCTCTCAACGACACTGGATCCGTAAAAGTCTTACGAAAATTATCCAGTAGAAGCCGCATGAGCAGTTTACGCTGATATTTAGAGAATTAAGTCAATTATAGAAGTTGCGAAATCGAACACCAAGTCTTCAAAAATTTCACCAATATCAGTTTCCGACAATGAAACAGTCGAGGTGGAATCGATTTCAGACAGAAATCATTATCCTTGAAGCAGGTTTGAACGAGAACATTCAACTTGAAGAATGCGCAAGCCAAATCAGAGAAATGCTACAAAATCGTTCGCATTTGGGAGAGAAAAAACCTGTTATCGGAGACATCGTTCAATCTCAAGACCCATAGGACAAACGCACCGGAAATCTCTGCCCGAGGCTTGCGCGACTGCTTGTTCGTCAAGTACAGACCGATCGATCTCGAAGAAGTAACCAGCGTTTGATTCGAAGAACCGCACTGAGAAGAGTTCTCGGTAGAACACCATTACCCAAAAATTTAGTACTAATCCAAATTCTTTATTATTTTAAATCCTCATAATGGACGGTCCCGATGATGTTAAAGGTCTCGGGATGCGCGACGTGTGGAACACGTTCTTTACGCCACTGACTCACCCTTGTCGGATCCTCCAATGGATACTCCGATTGCCGATTATCTGTACTCTATAAATGATGTAGTAAATTGTCTCCGGATGCACGACACGTGGAATACTTTTAAAAGCGACCTCATCCTTATCGGATCCTGCCATGGATACTCCGATTCCCGATTATGCGTATTATTCACATTCTCGTAATGGACGGTCCAGATGAAGTAAGCTGTCTCCGGATGGGCGACGCGTGGAACATGTTGTTTACGCGTGACTCATTATTATCGGATCCTATAATGGATACTCCGAATTCCGATGATGAACGATCGGGATGAAGTAAAAGGTCTCGGGATGCGCGACACGCGGAAAATTTCTTTATCGGATCCAACTCCTAATGCTAACAGTAACGGGCCGGTCGGTATCCGGGCCCACTCGTGGGCCCGAGTTTGAGGACTAGAGGGTCCAGTAAGAGCCCATTTTTGGAAGGATAACGAGGAAGAGTAATAATTATTTTAGATCATTTAAAAAGCTCAGTTTAATAGTCGTCTTTCGGGCTACTACTGTAGAAGAGAAGGGGGCGAGCGAGAAGTAGAAGACTACATCGAGCGGGAGGGGGATCTTCGTTGAAGAAGTTCTTCGATCGAGATCGTCTAATCTGATCACCTGATCGATTTTTCAGTATTGTTTTCTTTGCGATTTTTCTCTCCATGGATGGATCTGTCTGGTGTTCTTTAGTCGGGGAGTGATTGGGAGGTTGTAATGACGAAGGTTTTCTTGGAGCGGCCATGTCGTGGCCAGATTGCGCGAAGGGAAGGATTGATCTTTGCGGGTACCTCTCGGATTTCTGTTCTTTCTCTCTGGCGTCTGTTCTGAGGTCCTGCTGCTGAGGGTTTCTTAATCCGCTGTTCAAAATCGTTGGGGAGAAGGCGGGGTTATCAGAGATGAGAGGCGCGTCTTCGGATGGCCCCAGCACCAGGGATCTTCTATGTAATGCTGCCGCTGGTGCTTCCGCCGGTGAGCTAGGCCTTGTTTAATCCCGACTTTGTTGAATTGTTCGGTAAATTTTCATTTTCTGACGGCCTCTATGAATTTTGCCGGGGATTTTTTGAGGCTCAAATTAGCATGATTTATTTCAATTTTTCTCTGGTTCTCGTTGATATCTATTTTTAGGAAACGATGATTATCCTTTGGTTTTTATCCATTATTTATTGCTCTGAACGTCTCTGAGCTGTCATTTCTACTGATTTTTTGCCCTGAATGAACTTGAAACCTTGTTTCCCTCTTGGATCTCAATATGTTTACTGTTTTGTATGGTACTCGCGCAGGAGCAATTGCTGCCACCTTCGTCTGTCCTCTAGATGTGATCAAGACGAGGCTTCAGGTCTATGGCTTGCCCAATATTACTTCTTCGGGCCGAAGGAGCACACGTTAGTATCTTCTTGTTCATTTGAAGACTTTGAATTGTAAATTAGTGGAGCATTGAATTGATAATCTTTTGACCAGATGCCGTGTTTTATTCTGTAAATATGATTTCTATTTGCGCACTGGTTACCTAGCTATTTTGGAATGTAATTATTAAACTGCAGGGTTAGAATGTCATTCCCTGATAGAGGAGGGGGTTTTTATATACAAGTGTAGTAATCGGTCTGCCTGTATAAGGCAGATAGAACATCAATGACTGTGAGTGTTTCTACTGAATTTTTAGAGTTTTATTCCCTGACTCCCAGAGCGACGGGTTCCTCCTGTTGTCCTGCCTCCTCTCATTCTCTCCTCCGATCAACCAATAGCTGACAGTAATGCAATCTTTCATTCTCCTAGAATTTTATTATTTTATGATTTGAAGATCATCTGAGTATCATTCCAGGGAAAAGATAAATTTTCCTTATCTTCTGGTTTCCAAAGGAAAAACTGTAATAATGTTTAATTAGGCGCTCATTACAGGTGAGGGACGGGTGGAAACTCTGATATAATTTGTTCCTTGTTTCTTCCAGTTAGAGTTAGAATGAACCAGAATCTGTTGCCTTCCGAAACCATAAGCAGCCACCGTCCCTTCAGAAAGTTGCCATTTTGAAGGTGTGAGAGATGGAGGACTGAAAAATAATTGCATTAGCCTTCAATTAACGTCCCAATTTTCACTTGCACTTGGAAGTCAGATTCAATCTAAGAAAAAGGGGATCTGATCTCTTGGATGGACTTGTGGGCTCTTAATTGTATTTCTAATAATAAAGTATATGAGAGTTATTGTAAAAATGATTTTTCTGAAAAGACCAAATCTCGAGTCTTGATATTTTCCCTCATATTGGAGAATGGATATCTTTGATTCCCTGCTCGTGAATGAGTCTCTGCAATATTGGTCAATGGATCGCTTCAATGAAGACGTCCGTATACTTGATGTAATTTCTTTATACTTTATGATCAAACATGTGGTTTTATCTCTTAAAAAAAATATCAAACATGTGGTGTGGTGATGATGCTGGCTTCTGGCTTATCCTTGATGAAGTTTATTTTTATTTTCTCATTTTTATTACTATCAAGATGAATGATATTTTGGGCCAATTCTTTGGTGAATATGAGTTAGATAGTTGTGACTTACGTCACTTTGAGATTTTCAAGGATTATGTCTATCCCTATGGTCTCATCTATTCCTTGTGCATTGCTCTAAACTATTACTCAGCTCTATACCTTCATACTGGATTTTTTTTCCTATGCTGCATGATCAGTTTTCAACCCAAGAAGGAGAACTAACTGTAAGTAAATCATTGATGGGATATTCACAATGCGCAGTTAATAGCAGTATCACAATGCTATTAACTGTGGTCTGATCGCACTTCCATACCAGGGTCTCCTGTCATGTGTTGAAGTGCTCGACTTGGTACTTTCTGTTGGATGCTTTTGTGAACCATGCTTACATTGACTTAGAAACTAATTATAGTCTCAATGGGCAATTGGGTGGTTTTTATTAAATTTTGGCAAAGATTCAAACCATCCATTGCCTAACCTACCAGCATTCCCCCCAACCCTTGTGCAGTGCTTAGGCGGGGTGAATTTTGAACCAGGTCAAGTTCTATATGTTGATAGGAATATAGACATCAACAAAGTCCCTTCCAGGCCAAACTTCCGTGGTCTGGCCCACTTCGGAAAACAGGCATCGCCACCATGGCTCTTCCAGGTTTTGCCTCCAATGGAACAACAGTGCAGGATCAATCCTAATGACTGAAGAAGAAACGCCTGCAGCTGCAGACACTGCCACCTTGCTGCCTTGGATGGCACTGCCACTCAGACATCCATCCCTTTGCGCTTCGCCCGTCCTATCTATCTGCACGCCGGCAAGTAGGGGCAACTCTATGTGATTCGCTACGCTTGCTTATGCCCCATGTGCTGCAGCCACAGCTGCAGTCGAATCTGGACCACTGCTTATCCCTGCGTAGATAAAAGCAAGACCACAGTCGATCGCTGAGAGCTGAGCTACCAATGCGGAGATCTACACTCCTTGCTCGAAGAAGTGCCCAATCAGATGCCTCAATGAGGAATACCAATCACCAGCACTCCAAGAAATCCACAATTTAGAACCCTGCACTCTCCCGCAATGACAGAGACAACATATGGAAACAAAGCAGAAGCTCAGCTCCTTCTCTTCTATCTCGATCTCTACACATCTCCTTCCACTGACTCAAAAATCTGCCCTGACAGTCGACATCAACATGGTTGTTGCAGAGGGAGGGTGTGCTGTAGTCACAGCGCCATAGTTTCCGTGGGGCTACATAAACAACCAGTTCTCTACAGATGTTGTGCAGAATCCCAAGAATCAAGTATCGTCCAAGTTTTGCGTGAACTTCTTTGGGTTTGTCACTTCCTTGCAAGAGTTGGCCTTTTGTAATTCCCAACCAATGGTCCTGCTCTCCATATTGGCTGCAAGATTCATTCAATTTACAAGCTAGGCACATCAATACTTATTATCATTTCATTCAAGCGAAGATTCTGGCTCTGCATCTTGCACAAATGCACGTCTAGGTTCCTCACATGATGACCTTGTGCAACAAGTTTGGCACTTACGATATCTATGCTCCAGCTTGAGGAGGGCTGTTAGATATTTTTTGTCAGACATATCTTGTTATGTAAATGTGCCTTCTGGCGTCATCCATCATCTCTACTCCCTGTCTTCCCTACTCTATCTCTTCTAATTACTACGTATTCTCGATGTTTATTCTCAGTGCATGATCTGCACCGTGTCGGGAACTTTCTTTTACAATCTTCTCTCATTATTGTTCTTCATTGAACTGATTGAATGGATAAGTCCTAATAAGATTGCAGGCTAGGAGCTGTGTGAAATGTTTGACATTGGCACTCAAATGATGCTGATTATTTAATCAGTCATACTTTTCCAAGAGCTGTCTCTCGAAAAAAAATGTCCCTAATTTTTTTCTCCCTTGTTTGTACCTTAATCTTAGTATTTGTGAACGCATAAAGATACATCAGCGATTTGTGAACGCATAAATCTTAGTATTTGTATCTTTATTTTTTTTGTTTTCAAAAAAAAAAAAAGATACATCAGCGATAGAAAGGGTAAGTTTTTTTTAACAATATAAAGAGGGTAAGGTAGTATGAGATAATCTCAGGGGCTGGCTCTCTATTCTGAACATATTTGTGGATACAGTATTACCGGGGAACTACTGTGGAGAACTTGGTACTTAGTAGCTCGTAGTGCCCTGTACCTTTTGGATGATAGAGAAAATGATATTTTCATGCATTTTGTACACCTGATTAACCACTTCTGACAATAATATTTTGTGTTACGAGGAAGATATTTGATCTAATCATGAAACAACCTGTTTTGACGCTTAAGAAGTTTCAACTTGCCCCGTAAATGGCTTTTTAGAGGAGCTGAAAATTCAAGTGTTTAACGTGGGATTTACAAAGGCCTCGTCATCTTAATACCTGACTGCTTTATTCTTCTTCTTTCATGACAACCTTAGGAACCCTGACGTAGGTTTGTATTGGGACGGGGAATAGAGGAGATGTGAGGTGGATGTTCCCCTGGTCAGAGATTAGAACGTGAATGATCAGAGGTGTCAAACAGAGGAGGCAGAAATCAACCAAGGATGAGCTGCCTCAAAGACGCAGTGAGGGGTTGATGATCGTGTGGATAGGCATTGTTGGGGACTAGAAGAGAACCGATCTGCAGGGGTAGGGTTCAGACTGGGAGAGGGTTGAAGATCCAGTGAGATGATAAGGGGGGAGGGAATAGCTAGACAGCCAAGGGGGCGGGACCAAGATGGGGAGGGTCAAGATAATTAGGCAAGAGGCTGATCTTACCTTAATTCTTGACTGCCCTCTTAAAGGGAGGCCAACACGTATTTACAGAGAAAGGAGGCAATATATCCTAAAACGTGAAATGACAAAAGTATGCCTGCTAGATTAAATTGTGGAAGATACCCTTGGGGGTATAGGATCGTATAAAAACCTGACTTTTGCGCCGTATATTTATCCTACTCAGGTGGTCTCATTTTCTCAAGCATGCAACACATTATTGAAAATGAAGGATGCAGAGGTCTGTACCGTGGTCTCTCTCCCACAATATTGGCTCTTCTTCCAAACTGGGCTGTGAGTTTTTTCTTTTGAACGAAGGCTGTGAGTTATCAATTGAGAAATTTTGGTCCACAATCCTTTACATTTTTCTTCATTATTTGAGTTATACCTGTTTAGCCTTTCATGCGTAACCTTCCATTTTAATATTTCTTGACCCAGTTTTCCTGGAGTACATTGATGTTTTAAATCTTACGACTTACATACAATGAGAGATTGGAGGTTTTAATTGCTTATCTAAGGGCTGAAGACTCTTGTAAAATTATGACCCACAAAAATTTCACTGCCCAGACGTTACTAGCTGCATTTGAAAAACTGAGTTTCATGTATATTGAATCGATGCCTAGTGGAGAGAACTAAACAATTCTTATCGGCAATTTTTGGAAGAGAAACAAGAACAAATAGCTTGAATTCTCTGTTCTTCCTGTGAGCAATTTATTTACAAATTGTCCATCAAAGGCTTCTTATTATGTCATCAAAGTTTCTCGTGAATCTTTAAAGTCGTATACATCAAAATTATGTAAGAATCCCTGCGAACTTATGACACCTGAAAATACTAAATCCATCCCTTCTTACATTTATTATGAGAAAGCTACTTTTGTGACCTATACCTTTCAGATCTCATCATTCCATATTAATATGAGGGTGTCTTCCAACTTTTGCTGGCGTCTGAATGAATTAAAAGGATCCCTTTTCCTGGATCCTCTTATTTCCAATAAGTCGTTAACAAGTAATATTAAGCAGATCAACTAAGACCCGGTGGAAGAGTAGATTATGTCATTTTTTTCAACCTAATTGTCTTGCCTAGATCAATCCCAGAAATCTTAAGTGGTGTTTACTCGACTTGTTTTTTGGAGAACTTTCTCTGTGGGCAAGTCTCTCTTTTCTCCCATCCCTGATTTTTCCTCCATTTGTTTTCTGCTGTCTAACCTGTTTTTACGAAAGAGTTTTCTCATCTTCGCGTTTCTTAAAATTGCAGGTATATTTCACAGTCTATAGTAAGCTTAAAGATCTTCTTGAATCTAGTGGTTAGTTCTTCCCTCCATTTGATCTAATATCTATCTTGCCTGTGGTGATGCATTGCAACCTTTTTGATCCTTTTTTTTTCATTTTAAAAATGTATGTTTCAAGTTTTCTTTTCTTAACCACAGAGAATGGAGAAGAGCAACTATCCTTTGGCGCAAATATGGCTGCAGCATCAGGCGCTGGAGCTGCCACTGCTATTACAACCAATCCATTGTGGGTTGTAAAAACTAGGTTACAAGTATGTCGTGTCTCCTCTCTGTTTTCATTCTGCAGCAGTTGCCGTTGTCATTTATTTCTCTGCCATTGTTGTCTATTTTCTTACTTAAAACTCAATACTTTCCTAAGGAAAATCAGCGATATTTTAGTTTTTCTCTAAGAACACTCAGCCCATGAAAGCATGTGCTTTGAAATCTTATTCATCTGAAAAAACATATTCTGAAAATTCAAACCATTTTTTGGAATTACTTTTTGAAGCTGTCTGGCTGGTGTATTTGACGGCCTGTGCTTATGATTGGTGTCTTATTTTACTAGCCTCTAAAAATAAATCAAATTCAGATGGATATTCAATCCTGGTCCACCTTGGTAGAGTGGACAGTATCGTCTCATCTCTTTTTCATGAAAGATCAATACTTTCCTAAGGTCCTATTTTTGTGGCCCGTGTGCTGTTTACTGTTACTGCAGACAAGGATGAGAGGACAATGACAAGTTGGCATTCATTTGAATCAAGATGACAATGATGAATGTGCTTGTCGTCGTCATTGTCCTACTCGGATGAATTGTTGACAGGTATGACTTGTCATCGTTCTCTCAAAGCTTCTCTAATTTTAGTCTTTGATTAACATCTTGGATGGGCAATAACGAGTGATCATCGTCCTTGTCATTTGTATGGGGCTAGGATGACGATGATGATTTCTTCCTTGTCATTCTGGCCACAGGGGGGGACGATGAAGAGTTCTCCTCATCCTCATTCCTCATAGATGACAAAGTCGCCATTGTAAACAAATCCTAGTGAGAGTTGGCAGATCACCCTGAATCATGAAATGGGCATAGTACCTGGTTGTTGAATTTGTTGTCTTTAGTAAAATCGAATGAAGCTCCATACATTATTTTAGACCATAATTAGGTTGCTAAATCGTAAATACTCTGCTGCTGCGGGTAGACCCAGGGAATGAAGACAGGGGTGGTTCCCTACCGTAGTGTGCCGTCTGCTCTGCTGAGGATCTCTCGGGAGGAGGGCATCAGAGGGCTGTACAGGTATGAGAGGATCAAGTAATCTAAAACTTCGTTATAGGTTACTCGTTTGGCAGTCCAATTTTATCTGAAAACCTGAAGCTCTTTATGACGATGGCAGTGGACTTTTGCCTGCTCTAGCGGGTGTAAGCCATGTGGCAATCCAGTTCCCAGCATATGAGAGGATCAAGTATTATCTTGCCAAGAAGGGTAATTCATAAATTCCTAATACTTTATATCCTCTACGTTTCTTTTCCAGAGTTTCTTGATGCGGAGACGTTATTGAGATCCTTTTTTCTCAGGGAACACTACTGTGGACCAGCTCAGTGCTGGGAATGTAGCCATTGCCTCGTCCTTGTCCAAGGTCCTTGCTTCGACTATGACCTATCCTCATGAGGTACCTCTCTTTATATATATATATATATATATATGTGACTATACTTATATATCTATGTTAAGAACTGTATGTGCTTATCCTATGCGCCAGGGCCACTGACACCTTCCTATTTGTTGGCTATGGTTTAGAACGGACAAAAGACTCTCGGATTTTCAGTCAGGGGCCAGCTTAAATTCTGGTCCAACTACTTAAGTGATTCTTTCTCACATGAGCAATAAATCACTTACAGATTAATTGATGTGAACTCTCATTTATGATGGATATTCCCTGCGTGGTAATACTCTGGCTTAGCCTATCGAAATCAAGAATGGAAACTAAGGGCTACTTATAGAAATGTGGCCTACTCACAAATATGAATCAAGAGAATGTGGGTTGCTTATAACTGGCGACCCACTTACTGTTTGAGAGGGAGAGAGAAGGGAAGAGAGACAGGCCATGACTAACAATCTATAGATCTTTATGCTTATATGATATAAACCTTAGTCTAAGTTCGCATTGGGATGAGGGAACTGGAGAGGCTGAGCAGAGGAGGCAGAGATTGGCTGGAGACAGTGCCTTAAGATGCAGTGAAGTAACGACGATCATGGGTTATGTCCATTGTAGGGGGGAGATATGGGACTGAGACATCAACTTCAATTTCTACTTCATTCTTCTTGGTGGCATCTCTTACGGGAGTGCATCCCTTTTAAGGGAGATATAAACAATGGAAAGTGAGCAAAATACTCTTTGTGGGGAAAATGACAAAAATGCTTAGATACAGGGGGGATGGTATCACAATATACAATCTTTCTCAAAGTAGTACTATTCATTTAGTGGGCCATTTTCTTGGGGAAAAAAGCTACCATAAATCGATGACAGCGAGCATATTCTTCCCTTTTTCTCCATATTTGTGGGTAATAACTTTTTTCTGAAGAAATATTATCCTGTAGCTATGTTCTTCTTTGCTTCTTTCTGTTAGGATCCCCAAACCCAGTCAGGGGTATTTCTAGCATTTTCCTGTAGAGTAATTTCCCTTTAGCCAGGCAGAAAGGAAATCATTGTAAAACTGGCTGGGAGGTCCTCCCAAAGCGTGCACTTGTGCCGATCCAAGCTTGTTGTCTGTTGGTTTATTGTACCTTTTTCTCTATATCTTTCTTTCTGCCCTTCCAAGTCACTCTCACTCTTTCTTTGTTTCACGCTCTCCCTTTCCAGATATTTCTTGGTCTTATTTTGCTCTTTGCTTCAACTCTCTCTCAATATATTTAATATCTTTCATTCTCTTTCTATGTTTCATTTATCTATCTTTGGGAGGAAATATTCCTCTATAAAGACCACTCTGACCCGTGTGGAATCTGATCTTCGAGAATCTGTCAGTGCAGGTGGTAAGATCAAGGCTGCAGGAGCAAGGCCATGCTATGAAAGGGGTGAAACAGTACGGCGGCATGGTCGATTGCATCAGGCAAGTTTTGCACAAGGAAGGTGTACCCGGGTTCTACCGTGGCTGTGCCACGAACCTCCTCCGCACTACGCCTGCGGCCGTCATCACCTTCACTACCTATGAGATGATTCAGCGGTTCCTCCACCGGCTCGTCCCTTCCGAGGCCAAACCTAGCCCGGATACGCCTCGTCATTCCCTGAGGTGATACAAATTTTGATCATACTGTCTTTCCTTGTCTCCCCCAATAGTCTTCTTCCCGTGTATTCTTTTTTATTCATTAAGCATTAAAATTAAGTCTTTGGTCCTTTTCTACATGAAAACTGGGGAAAGAAATGAGGAGCTGAGTTGAATTATGTGTCTTGACGGATGATTATTTTGATGGTTGATCAACAACAGTATATTGGCGATGAATGAATTAAATATGGTTAAATTTTGTTCCCCGAAGCAATTTTCTTGTAGATTCTGAGTGGCCGCACTTTTTGTTTAATTAAGTGGAAGAACAATTTTGAGTGAGGAACTTGTGTAGTTTGTTTTACATGTGAATTCAGTTGATTGTCGTTTTTGTCTGACTTAATATAGTATATTTATTAATAACTCGGACGGATGATCCATAGACATTGAGATAGGTGTTTTGAGGGATGGTGATTACATGTTTGGGATTTGCTTATTGACGGTATTTGCATTATGCATATTTGCCTGAATGAATTCCAAACGGTTCTATTATATTTATCCTGGGAAAAATTGTTTCTATATTCTGGGCAACGCTAATCTGTGTTACATTTTGTGAAGGAAAAATCTGAAATAATGAAATTGTTCAGTCAATTTATGCTTTTATTTTCATTGAAACGTAATATTGATTTAGTCCAATGTCATAAGATATGGAGTTTATGTTTTCAAAATGTGACAATGGAGCTTTACTAATGCATAAGTGAGAGTCCAAAAGTCTCACACAACTTTTGATCAATGGAGAAAAAAGAAAGGGAAAAGAGATAATTTTGTGAACCCAGCTCTATATCATTAGATTCTCATCAATCCAATTGCAGAATGTTAACCATGCTCTTATCATGGACGAAAGAATCAAAGATATCCATGCCTTCCTCACATTGAGTGGCAAGGTTCTAAGTGGACCATATAAAACTCACTCGAACTAAAATGGCTGCGACAAATACAGTTATGACAGAGGGAAGTTCCCTGACAACAACCTTAGGGTAGTCAGGAGAGGGAAAAGAGATAATTTTGTTAACCTAGTTCTATATCATTAGATTTTCATCAATTCCAATTCCAGAATGTTAACCATGTTCTTATCATAGGAAAAAGAACGGAACGCGAGGGTTCATGTGCAGTAACAGCCGGGGAAATAATAGCCGCATGGAAGAGGAAGGGAACACGAGGGTTCATGTGGATGGTCGATTTTGCCAAGGCGTACAACTCTTTAGACTGGGATTTCCTATGGGCATCTATGAAGAGGAGGGGCTTTCCCAAGGAATGGATAATCTGGGTGAAAAAATGCATCACATCGCACTCTTGTACAGTGCTGGTAAACGGACGTCATGAAGGTGGTCGAATACAACCTCAACGAGGAGTGAGACAAGGCTGCCCATTGGCACCGTTACTGTTTGTCTTGGCAGTGGACGCACTCGTAGTATGTACTGAGCAAGCATGCACAAGGGCTTGCTGCAAGGCTATCAACTATTTGAGCAATCAAATGGAATTCCCCTGCTTCAATACGCTGATGACACCACCTTCTTCATCGAAGGCTTGGTGAGGGAAGCGAGGAATTTATTCATCATACTTGATCTGTTTGGGATTTCTCGGGACTTCAAATAAACAGGACCAAATCAGCTTTTATGAGTAACAGGCTCTCACAAGAAGAAGAAGCACAGTGTGCGGAGATTCTGAGAAAACCAATCGTGCGGCTTCCAATGAGATATTTGGGCCTACCACTAACGAAGGGGAGGATGACGAAAGCTGATTGGCAACCAGTCATTGAGAAGGTGGAACGACGACTAGAGAGATGGCAAGCAAAAGTGTTATCTAGAGGGGGACGATTTGTGCTATTGAGTTCAGTTTTATCAACCATTCTGTTTTTATCTCTCTATATTCAAGATGCCCGTTGGAGTCGAGAAGAGAAAAGAAGGCATGATGAGGCGTTTTCTGTGGAGAGAATCTGGGCCAGAACAAAGAGGGGGCCTGGCGATGGTAGCATGGGATAAAGTATGCCGCCCAATTAAGATGGGAGGTCTGAGGGTCCTACACATGCAGAGCATGAACACGGCACTACTAACCAAATGGGTGGAGAGAATTATGAATCCACTGGAGGATTTGGTTGTCAAGTTATTGTGTGACATCTATGGTAAGGGTCTGAATTGGGACAGAAAGACAGATATGTATCATGGAGCATCGTCATTCTAGCAAGGGCTAGGACAGGTCTTTCCTAGGGTGCAAGGTTTTTTCTCGGCCAAGTTAGGTGACGGGAAGACATTCCAATTTTGGTGAGATGCATGGTCGCCATGGGGCATCCTTAGTACGATATTCCCCTGACTGTATGCATTAGTCCAGGATCAGAATGCCCACGTGAATGACTGCTGAGAGGGTGCGTGGAACCCGTTCATGCAAGGTGCCTTATCCGACCAGCGTGTGTCGAAGTATATAGATATGCAACAATCCCTATTCCAGCTACGACCAGAAGATGAAGAACGAGATAGTTGGACATAGACAAATGGCCCCTTCTCGGTCCAAAAGGCTTATACGATGATCCGAGAAGGACAAGAGGAAGACATGGCACTAGTCAGCACATGCAGGTTCATATGGCATCAAAAAGTCCCTTTGAAGGTGTGGTTTTTTGGGTGGTTGCTATCAAGGAAACGATTAATAACAAAAGTCTTTCACAAAAAGTTATACCCAGATACTTCGTCGCAATGCGTGTTGTGTTTGAATGGGGAAGAAGATTGCAACCATCTTTTCTTTGAATGCTCCTTTGCTCGCACAGTTTGGGCCAACCAGTTACTCTCAAGGATGAAGGTGACATCTGAACATGCCTTTTGGGATTCAGCACAGCATTTCGTGGGAAGAAGAAACAAGGAAGGGGGCCGAGCACTAGTCGTGTTGTGGGCTATCTGGCTACATAGAAACGAGGTGTTGTTTAGAGGAAGAAGGGCTTCTACCGATGGAGTTATAGATGAAGCAGAAGGATTTAAGGCAGCATGGTCCGTGCAAGTGACCGGAAGCAAAGGGAGGTTTTGATGATGACTGATAAGCATGTAAAGGGCCTGTGAGGTCCTGGCGGGAGGTTCGCCGATTCGTCGGGTGTTCATCCCTCATTATATTTCAAAAAAAGAAAAAAAATCATAGGAAAAATAATTGGAGATATCCATGTCATCCTCACATTGAGTGACAATGTTCTAAGTGAACCATCTAACAACCTTATGGTGGTCAGGACTGTGAAGATGACTAACTATGAGAAAGAAATGTCATGGACAATGCAGATTCAAGCACTAACGCAAACTATACTCTTTCCCTAAGCTTTTGGTGAGTCGGAAACTAAACTTGTAGAGAGTGAAGGCCAACTGCTTGAAGCATTCAGGCAAAGAACTAATCCAATTAATCTTATAATTTTACTTAACCTAATCCCACATATAATACAAATTTAAAATGTTATGTACTCCTTACAGAAGAAACATATGACCCACTTTAATGAGTATATTTGTTCCATTATTTGAATTAAGTACTTAAAATTTTACTTGAGGAGAAAGCGGAAGCAAATTAAAAACTCATTGATCTAGATGTGAATATTGAATAAACCATTCTTGAATTTTCCTGACCAGTCAAAATATCTGACTAAAGTTTAAAGTGCACAGATATTTCTTATAGTGGAAAGGGAGAGGAGCACTAGGTGATCTCTAAAATTTTCTCTTTTGATATTGTTTGCAATTATTTTTATTTTTCTTCATATTAGTTTTTGTATGCAAGGTACAAGATCTCAGACCCCACGTTTGATATCTCTAGAATCTGTGGGAAAGTCTAGGAATTTGGAAGAATCGTGTGCAGAATTTGAAAAGACATTTGTAGAAGAGGTTAAGGATATGGCTAACATTCTTAATGATGATAATAGAGTGATGAGATTGAGGGATTTTTATGAGCCAGATGAAAGTAACAGTCATCCTATGGTCCACAGGACCATAGATGTGAATGTGAATTTTAAAATAGACCCTCCTCTTCATCAAATTTTGCCATCATTTTTTGGAAAATTGAATGAAGCTACTTATGAGTACTTATATGAGTTTGTGCATAAATGTGATTCTTATAACATTGCAGGAGTAACTTCAGATGCTTTGAAAATAAGAATGTTCCCTTATACTCTTAAGGATAAGGCAAAAGATTTGTTCAGAACTGTGGGTAAAACCTTTTAGAATTTGAGTGAGATGAAGAGATGTTTTTTGCAAAAGTTCCTTCAGTTGGAAGGACTAATGCCTATAAAAAGCAATTAGAGATTTAAAGATATGGTTAGTGTTGAGGTTTTTGTGTTTTAATGTACACTAAATTACATTAACATCATGAATTTATAATTAAGAAACTAATTTATAATTAGAGCTTAAAATATTTTAAGTTTTTGTTTTTTAAATGTGTTAAAACTATAAAATAAACTAGAATAATCATAAAGTACTTGGGAGAATGAAAAATGTTTTTTAAAGTTTCTGAAAATAGTTTTAAAGTATTAAAATGTTATTTTAATACTTTAAAATATTTTAAAAGGTCATTTCATATTTAACGTACGTTGAAATTATTTTCATAAGCCTTAGAAATATTTTTAAATACTTTAAAAATATTATAAACATTTTTCTGAATTTTTTAAACAATTAAAAGTATTTTAAATAGTACAAAATTGACTCCTAAATAAATTTTTGGCATTTTAGTTCATTTAAGAAGGGCCCAATAAGGCCTAAACGGGCGGAGCCCATTAGCCTTAGTGGCGGACACCGACGGGCGGATTTAACCAGTTAAATCCGAGGTCGGGTCCGCTACTAAAGTTTGAATTAAAAATATATATATATATATATATGGGGAGAACGAGATTTGAACCCAAGACCTCCGTCTCAATAATGAAGCGATTTACTACTGCGCCAGAAGTCATCTCTTAGTGTAGAAATAAATTATTTATATATAATGTACTTTGGACCCGAAAAATTGAATTAGGAAATTTGATTTATTCCAAAGGTCGGGTCCGACGGTTGACTTTCCAAAATCATTTCTTATTTCTAAAAATCGTATTTTTTCCGACTTTTGAAATTCCTATATTAAACCAAACTACTTTAATTAGCATTAATTACTATAATTAATTTTTTAATTAAGGAAACTTTCTATAAAACTTTGAAAAAATCATAAAAACAGCTCCTTTTGAGCTCGAATTTTTTTTGAAATTCTCAGAAAATTACAATCTACCCTCTACCCCTATAAATACCCCTTCAGAGCAAGGGTTGAGGCATCTTCTTTGAAAACCATCTCTCTTGAGCTCTTTGTGTGTGAAGAAAGTGCTCCTCTTTGTGAAGTTATTCCCCTGCAATTGGTGTGGCTGTTCTTCTCTACTCATAAGGGAAGTTTTTCATTTTGATCATTCACTCATTTAGTGAAAAGGTTGATAGATTCCTTCACAATCATAGTCTTAGTGGTGATTTTTCATATAGTATTGTGAAGGATAGTGGAATTTTGATCTTGATCTTTTGAAAGAAATATTTGAAGTTGATTTCTGTGATCTGAGAGAGATTTTTGATAGTAATTTGATCTGATATTGAAAGAAGATTTGATTCTTGTGCTTGTGATATTATCATATACTCATCCATCATTGAGTGTGGTGATTGACTGTTGAATCAATCACGGGGAGTGGCATTGTTTTCCTTTTTACTAATCTGAGCAGGTGAAGAAGATTCAGAAGGCGGGGAGGTGACGTGGGTGGCATCAAGGACGTGACAGTGATGAGAGAAGTAGGCGTATGAGGAAGTGCTCGTGACGGTCTATCCGAAGACGTTCGGGGTTGAAGCTCGTGCACCAAGGAACGAGAAGTGCCACCGGAAGACTCCTCAGCAACTCTGTAAGTTGGGTGAGGGTACCTTACAAGGGAGGATCCTTGATAAGGATATCCTGAGTCCTAGTTTGGACTCGAAGGGGGACCTTGGATTGACTCGATCACTTAGCAGATCGAGGAACCAAGTAAACTTGGTGTCCTAGAGAAAGGAGGTGAGAGTTAAAACAAGGAATCATTAAAAGGTATTTAGATAATATAAAATCAGAAAAGCTAATTCACCCCCCCTCTTAGCTTCCAACAGTTATAAAATGCCCTCATCATGGTCTTCCTAATTGGCAAAGACAGAAATTTTTAATGATGTGTTGAATGACCATGAGAGAGGTAGAGTAGATAGTTCTAATTGTGGTACTTTTATAGATAAAACAATTGATGAAGCCACTAGTATTGTTGATACTTTGGAAGATATTTGTGCATACTGCCAGGCTGAGTGACAATGGGAGAATTTCAGGGCGGAAACATGGACTGATTGATGTTAGTGTAGTAAAACCTGATTTGTGGAAAGATAAGGTAGAGAGGGGACTAAGGTAAGGTGGGTAAGGCTGTAGAGGAGCTTACCCAGAACATGAAGAAGATGATGAGCTCCTCTCCTACCTTTATTTCCCCTTCTACTCTTCCTAAACATCCTTCTCCTCTTTGTTCCATTTTAGAGAGTTTTGATCACACTGATGACATTTTTCCTACTCTTGAACATGTTAATGCATATGAAGGAAATAATCTCATGCACAGAGGTTGGAATCACATGGGCAATTATGGAAGTCAGGGTGGAGCATGTAGGGGAAAAACAACTTCCAGCCACATCCATATTATCAGCAGAACTACCAAAATTATCAATTTTTTTCTTCTAAACCTCATCCGAATTTTGTCTCAAGTTCTCAGGATTCATCTTCTAACTCCGTGATGGATATGTTGAAGCAGATGATGCTGAAGCAAGAAGAATTCTTGGAGAATCAAAGAAGAATTGATGCCACAATGGAGAATTTAGAGAAGAAGAACGCTGGACAATGAGGGAAAAAATCTTAAGGGAACTTGAGAGGTCACAAGAGTAAAGGTAAAAAAATAGATGACTTTGGCATCACTAGCCAAAATTCAAGTCGACTTCCAACCAAAACCAGTGTTAATCCTAGAAATATTTCTTTTATTGATTATGATTTTGATGATTCATAACATGCTCTCATGAACATGTGCATCTAGGTGAAATTTCTATACTAAGGAATGGAAAGGAATTATCTGATCCATATGAAAAAAAACCTTGTGTGGATCTTGATGTAGAGGAAGAAGATAAATGTGTTGATGATTTGAGGGAATATCCTAAGGAATCCCTTGACAAAAAGACCACACTAGAACTTAACCCAAAGGATTATGTACCCTCTATTCCTTTCCCCAAAGCCTTAAAACCCTCTAAAGTTCCTCCTAGTGATAGTCGCTTAAAATGTTTTAGGAAGTCACTATCACTATTCATTTAGTAGCTGAAATTCAGAATATGCCTCATACTCAATCTTTTTTGAAAATCTTTGTACTCCATCTAGGAAGTAAAAGAGGATTCAAGTATTTGAGAGTATTAGTTATATTCTATTAAATCAAGTTCCTAGGAAGAAAAGGGACCCATGAGCTCCATTGATTAAATGTGAAATTAGGGGAATGATATTTAGTAAATCACTTTTGGACACAAGGACAAGCATGAATATTATGCCCAAGCTATTCATGATAAGTTTAAATTTGGAGAATTAAAGCCAATTTTGATAGAATTTCCACTAGTTGATGAATCAATTAGACAACCATGGGAAGCTAGATGATGTGATTGTGAGATTCTAGAACCTTTTTTTCCTATTGATTTTATTTTAGCCGACATAAAGGTTACAGAAAATTTGAGCCATGCTTCCATAATTCTTGGTTGACCTTTCTTAGCAGCAGCCCAAGACACCACTGATTGGGGGAAGGGGACAGTGAACTCAAATTTGGCCAATAGAAGACAGAAAATCAGATTTCTAAGCTTCAAAATTTTCCTGGAAATTTTGACGAAGATGCATGTGTGTGTGATCTTGTTGATAAAAAGACTTTGAGCTGCATGCATATCTTTGAACTCAATTACTCCTTAGGAAGATGAGAAGGAATCACATGATCTGGATGTTTATGTTCCACCTAATTTGTGTACTTCTGAATTAGAACTCAAACCTCGACCTAGCTCTCTCAAGTATGCATTTTTAGGGCCTCATAGCTCTCTCAAGTATCCACTCATTATTTCTTCTCATTTGTATTCCAATCAAGAAGAGGCATTATTGAAAGTTTTATCTTTTCACAAATCAACTATAGGATGGTCTATTTATGATATTCATGGCATTAGTAGAGAGGTATATGTGCGCATATAACTTTTATTGAAGAAGACATCAAACCATCTAGAGAGGCCCAAAGGTGCCTAAATTTTCATAAGTTTGAAGTGGTTAAAAATGAAATCATTAAATGGTTGAAGGCTGGTTTTATCTATGCAATTTCTGACAGGCCGTGGGGGGGCCCAGTTCATTTTGTGCCTAAGAAATCTGGAATAACTGTGCATTAGAATGAACAGGGAGAAGAACTCCAAACTAGAATTCCCACAAGATGGATAGTTTGCATAGATTATAGAAAATTAAATTTAGCCACCAATAAAGACCATTATCCTCTTCCATTTATTAATAAAATTTTATAAAAAATTTCAGGGCAAAAATATTTTTATATTCAAAATTTATATTTTTATAAAAATATTTTTATATTCAGGTTACAATCAAAATGCTATACATGAAGATGATCAGAAAAACCCACATTTACTTGCCATCAGAACCTATGCTTTTCAGATAATACCTTTTGGTTTATGTAATGCATCAGCCATATTTCAAAGATGCATGAATGCCATGTTTCCTGAACTAGTGCAAAAAATTTTAGAGATCTTTATGGATGACTTTTCTGTTTTTGGTTCTTAATTTTATGCATTTTGCAGATATGTGTGAAGAACAAGCCGGTCCTAAGTTTGGAGAAGTCCCATTTCATGGTGCAAGAGGGGATAGTGTTGGACCATCAAGTCAGAAAACATGAGCTAGACGTAGACAAGGCCAAAATAGAAGTGATCAAGGGCCTTCCCCATCTTACAAACCTCAAGAAACTTAGAGGTTTCCTTGGCCATGCAGGCTTTTGTAGGAGATTCATAAAGGACTTATGTGTTTTCAAACCCTTAACCCTTAACTAATGTGTTTTCAAAAGATGTTGATTTCATTTTTTATTCTTAAGCTAAAACTGCCTTTCTCAGATCAAAGAAGCTCATCCAAGATCCAATTCTATAGGCCCCTAATTGTAATGAACCATTTGAACTGATGTGATGCTTTTGATTTTGCAGGCGGGGTAATGTTTGGGACAAAGGGTTGAAAAGAAGCTGGTGGCCATATACTATGATAGCAAGACCTTTGGGGAAGCACAAGTGAACTACTCCACTTAAAAATAACTGTTAGCAGTTTTTTTTGCTTTAGAAAATTTTCGTTCTAATTTATTGGGTAGTACGATAGTTTTTTTCTGATCATGCAGCTTTGAATATTTTTGAAGTAAAAATGAAGCTAAACCTAGACTCATGACATGGATTTAATTAATTCAGTAATTTGATGTGGAAATTAATCATAGGCTTTGGAGAGATAATCATGTTCTAGATCATCTTTCTAGATTAACTTTTCAAGCACCATCACCCATTTTTTATCATTTTCATGGGGAGCATATCTTGAAAGTGCAAGCAACAAGAATACTGGGTACGCACACATTGTTAATTATTCGATTTCAGGTCAACATCTTGATGATTGGGATGTTAATGATAGAAAGAGGTTCCATAAATAAATAAAACATTATGCTGAGAAGAACCTGAATTATTTCATCAAGGGGTTGACCATATACTTAGGAGATGTGTGCCCTATGAAGAACAATGGAAAATTTTAAAATCTTGTCATTCTTCTCCATATGAGGGACATTATTCTCCTAAAAAATAGCTTCCAAGATCTTGCAATCTGTATTCTACTGGCCTACATTGCACAGATATTATTTTAAATTCTGTAAATTTTTTTTGGCATCCAAGCTGTAATGAATTTTCCCAAGCAAGGTAACATGCCGTTGCAGCTAATTATAGAAGTTAAGGGTGTTTGATCGATGGGGAATTGACTTCATGGGACCATTTCTAATTTCTGAGGGATATGAATATATCCTAATGGGAGTCGACCGTGTTTCAAATGGGTGGAAGCCATTCCCACTAGATCAAATGATCACAAGTGGTGCTTAAATTTACATTACAGAATATTATTAGCAGATTTGGATGCCCAAGAGCAATCATTAGTGATAATGGTAGTCACTTCAACAATTCTCAATTTAGGATTTTTTTGAAAAGATATGGAGTATATTATAAGATGACTACGCCATACCACCCTCAAGCTAATGGGCTGGTAGAAGTTAGTAATAGAGTGATTAAAAAGAGTTTGAAGAAAATTGTAAGGCTAGATGGAAAAGATTGGGAAATAGACTCTATGATGCTTTATGGGATTATAGGACTGCCTATAAAAAAACCCTGAGGCATGTCCCCCTATAGAGTATTCTATGGGAAAGCTTGCCACCTTCCTATTGAAATCGAGCATAAGGCATACTGGGCTACTAAGAAACTTAATCCCTCTTTAGATGATGCAATAAAGAATCACCTTTTGCAGCTCCATGAACTTCCAGAATTGATAAATGCCGCCTATGAGAATTATCTTATCTACAAGTCCAAGATGAAGCACTTTCGTGACAAGATCTTGAAGAGGAGGAATCTGCATAAGAATCAAATAGTTTGGCTTTATAACTCTTGCTTGAGGTTATTTCCAAGGAAGTTGAGGTGACGATGGGATGGAACTTGTCTTATTAATGAAAATTGTTATTCTGGTGATGTCCATACAGATCCAAAGACAGAGAAGTTTTTTGCAATCAATGGTCAAAGGTTGAAGCCCCATCTTGAAGCAGATCGAATAAAACAACATGTGGTCACAGTAAGGGCTCGGTAAATCTAACAATCTCTCTTCTAGATCTCAGTAAGGGCTTGTACGTTTTGCTTAAACCTGACGATTTAGAAGTTCAAACAAATATTTACAAGAACAACAAAAATATTCACTAAAACATCATCCAAAATATTCAAATATAAAGAAAAAAAAGATATCAGAACAAGTTGATCCAAGCTGGAGATCCTCACTATCTTGCAGCTATGATAGAGCACCATCCAGAATGACCTTATCCTCTCAAAATTCAGATTTTATACTTAGATTAGATGTTAAGAATTACCATTTTACCCCCATTTAGGTTTGATCTGAATGATCCAACCATACAGACAGAAAGAGGAGGTCAAGACGAACAAATCCATAAAAAACCATCTCAATCGGACTTTAGGATCAAAAGTTATAAACAAATGAAGTTTGACCAATTTTAGCCATTGGATTGAAATTCATTTATTTATTAATTTTCTTTCTTAACACGCCATGATGTGTCGGACGCGGATTGGCTGGAATAAATTTGAATCTATTCTCAGGTTGAATCTGCGAGTGCCACGTACCCCTTGTCCTGGAACCAAAAATAAAGAAAAAACAATAAAAACCAACATGACACATAATGATTTGCGCATAGCTCTTTATAATTAAAAACCAGTCAAAAGATGCCACGTCACCTCCCCTATATGTGTTTCGTATGCACAGCACGAGAGGTGAGCTTACCTCCCAGAGAAAGATTGGCCTGAAATTTTGCAGTAAGTCCCTGATAAAACAGGCGCATGCATACAGACGCCAATCGGAAAATATTTGTGTATTTATCCTTTTTGCTTTATCTCTCCTCCTTCTCATAAAAACCATTAAAGAATTAGTGATTAAATGAAATAAAACCCTGTAACTATTTTAATTTCTTACAACCACGACCGAGAGTTGTTTAAAGGGCATAATTACAGCAAAAATAAGGAAAACCCCTTGACTTTAGAAATTGCTTAAAAATTCATATATTCCATATAAATATATCATTTTCCTATGTAAAAATTCATTTCTTTCTCAAATAAATTCCCAAAAAATCCAATAAATTCTATAAAATTCAGAAATTTGTCCCCACATTAATTAACATCAAAATTGAGTTTTAAACCTGCCATTTTCATTTAAACATCATTATTTCAAGCTTAAATAAATTCCATTAAATTCATACAATTAAAAGAAAACAGGGAAAATTCAAAATTCACTTGGAAAATTAATTAACACGTATTAGATGATAACAGCCCCTTTTTAAACTCTTTAAGTGCAAAATTTTTTGCTAATTTCTTGAAATAAATACCAAATTTAAGGTGTTATCAAAGTACTATCATTGTGGAAAGGAGTGATGAGTGAATTGATTAGAACCCGTTCTTTACTCAAGGATGTGCATTACGAAAATCCATGTGGAAGTAGAAATGTTCATTTCTTCAAGTCCTAATCACAGAATTACCGACCCTTGAACCACCCAAGTCAAATTTGAGACCTATATGTACCATTTCCTCATTTTATTAACTACCACCTATGTGTACCACCTACTTGTGAACCTTTATTTTCACTCCAGCAATTTCCATGTTACTTATTACATGCCCAACTCCCAAATGTTTCTTCTCCTCTTCCCCTCTTCCCCTTTGTGATATCATCTATTGGTGATATGTTTTCATTGTTATTTTCATCTTTGTTTATCCTATATCTTCTCATATTATCTCATCTCATTCTAACTAGCATTGGATGACTTGGTTTCCTTTCAATTCCAAGAAATTCATTCTTTGTGCTTGTGGCATTTCACTTTCTTTCTTTTGTGGAGAATCAAATTAGTAAGCGGAGGGCATTTTAAGGGTCTATATCCTATACAATGGTTTCACATGTCCAACCTACATATAAAGAGCATCTAAGTAGAAAAACATTTCATTGTTTCTCTTTTAGAATGTGATATCATATGTATTGTTCTGGGTTTGTTCACCCCTTCAAAAATAAGGAGAAAAAATTCAAAAAAAAGAATACTATTATGAGGTTTTGTTTGTTTATTTCTTCACTCCTATTCCTCTTTTTCCATTATTTGTTGTTCATTGTTATTACCCTTGCTCATGTGGATAAATGCTTATCTCATTCACACTCTTGATGATACTCCACATCCTCATTTTTTTTTTCACACTCATATTGTGTATTCTACTACACCATCTATCATTGGGAGTGGGCTAGTATAAGTAACATCTACCCATCTGCCATCCATCATTTTCCCTTAATCCAAAACACCTTATCATGATGCCAACCACCTTTCTTTTCTCTTCCCTACCTTTAGGTACCCACGTTTGAATTTAACCTCACCGCATCTTTATTTGTTTGGTATACTTTTGATATTCTGTACTAGAACTTGGATGATAGGTGTTCACTAGTCTTGAGATATGAGGTCCACTTTTCTTGAGAGGGTAAGATCTTTTCATGGAGATAGTACCATACCTAGAGAGAAGTAAGCTTCCCTCCTCATGACCACTAGCTCTTTCCATCACTTCAAAGGACTTGGTTGTTAATATTTTAGTATTGTATGGGCTATTTATACTTAGAGATGTGATTGATGATCATAACACTTCATTCTTTTATTTTGAGGGATGGATGGACTTCTCAAATGAGAAATAAAGGTACATTGCTAAGGGAATAGCAATGAATCAAGGTTGGGGGTGTTGATAAAATGATAAATGGATGGGCATTTACATAAATTTTAAATGATTTTGATATTATAAATTCATAAATTATCATGTTATTATTTGAATAACCTAAATAGTTTTGTGTTAGCCTTGAATTACGAAAACACATTATGTTTATTTTTAACTAGCCTCCTTGAGTTCTCTGAAATCACATCTCTAAGCCATTTTATTACTGATGAGTATTTATAGATCCAAATGTGAAGAAATTTTCATGAATGAGAAGATACAACTCTTAAGGAGTTGGAGATTTTTGGGGAGCGTAGTGATTCTCAAAAGGGGCTTGAAAGGATCAAATAGTGTTTTAGGCCTTCAAAAGAGATATCAAAAGGAGATGGGTCATGACCTGACCTGCCTATTCGGCTCTCAAAAGCCTTACAAGAAAGAATCGTAACATTACAAGGGGAAGCTCTCAATCCATGAAGAAAAAGAGGCAAAATGGCAAGAGAAGATAATAGAAAATGACCAAAGGGTATTGTAGTAATTCTTCATGTGTATAAATACTTTTTTTCTCCTTCATTTCCCCTCATTCTAGACGTGCTCTAGCATGTGTCTGGCCAGAAGGACAAGGCATTTTCAGAATCCAAGTTGTTCAACCTGCTTGATGTAAATTTGTTGAAGTTCTCATTCAATTTCTTCTCTTGTTTGTATTGAAAATGACTGATTTAAATATAAAGATGCAAAATCGAGAGAAAGCTTTGAGGGCTTACCAGATGTGCAATGAGGTTTTAGGAACATAGATTTCCATTTTCCCATTATTATCTATCCATTTGCCCATTAAATCTATCATTTTCACACTCTAAACACTCATTTTCACTACTTTATCCCTCTAAAGTATACTCTTTATTTCTCTAGATCTTCATCCATATCACTAGTTTATTCCCTCAAAATTTCATTAAAAATCTCCTCCATTTGCACCATCAATTTCTATCTCAAACTCCTTCTACTCCCCTTCTTCATTTTCCGTCTCTATCTCCTCATTTTGACATTTTCTCTCTACATCAATTCTTGTCCCTCTCCAAAATATATCCCTATCAATATCTTGGTCCTCCATCATTTATCATTTAGGCTAAAAATTTTCAGATTTGTGTTCTTGCCGCAGATGTTGTGCGCTGTCATGCGACGCGTGTGCGGCAGGAACTGTTGGGTTCTAGAGGCCTAGATCTGGATGAAGACGAAGATTCTACGCTGTGGAAGACACATGACAGAATCATAACGACATCATTAAAATTGTTAAACGAAGTACTTTGCACGGATCACATCCGTGATTTCTTAGATTTGGGAGAGAGACGAGTCAAGCTGCTCAAGTGTCTTCAATTTCTGAAAATTCCGGTAATCATTACATTAATTTCCATGTATAATTTTCGTGCCCACTCTCATTCTACCATGAATGTAGAAAAAGAGAAAATACAACGAAACTAATGGCAAAATGATTTCACATTTTTCCTCCATCAATTTTACACGTCCTTGCCATTTCAAAATTTTCATTGTGCATCACTTGGAAAAAGGCATTATTTCTACTTGCCGCACTTTATGTTAGATGAAAAGGTGATAACAAAATTAGATTGCCTTTTGGATTAGTTATTGACCATTTCTAATGTTTGTCTGGTGCCAATCATTTTCTGAGGTCGCTTAATTTGCCAATGTCAATCCTTGGTTGTAATCAAAACAAATCACATTACAAAAAATGCAGACGCAAATTTAATAAATTAAATTTTTAATAATTTTAAAAAATTTAATAATTCCATAATAGATATTATGACTCATAAAATGGTCTCTTTATGAATTTCAGGTAATAAAATTTTATAAAAACACCATAAAGTTCTGTGAAAATTAGAATACCAGTATAAAACTATATAGTTTCCAAAAAAAATATAAATGAATTTGAAGAATATTCGATGACTTAAAATTTTTTCTCTGTAAAATTATTGTCGTAGAATAAAAATATCACTTAATTTTATAAGAATAAGAATTCATTTTGAGCTTTAATAACACGCATCTATGACCACTTCAATGAAAATAAGACATAAATTACAAAAAATACTAATAAGTTCAAAATATAGATCACATTTTTGTAGCTTTAAATGGATTATTTAAGGAAAAAATAAGTAGGATATTCAAATTCACAGAAGTTGATAGGATCATCAAATGATTGCTTTTATAGTTAGAAGTTTAATTCAATTCATGTTTTGAAGTTTTTAAGGGTCAATTGAATTCATAATTTTTAGTTTTTTAAAGGTCAATTCAATTCCTATTTATTCCTTAGGATTTTATTTATTCTGTTAAATGCTGCCCTATACATATCAATTTAGAAGAGAGCGCCTCATGAGTCCAGCAACTTCCGGATACATCTCACATTCTGGCTAAAAATTATGACACCCTATTATATCCATTACTAACTATTTTATGAATTCAAAAAATTCTACAAAATAAATTAAACATAAATGATAAAAGAGCATTAGGGTTAGAAAAAGGATAATCATCAAGGTTTGCATAAACTCAGTGATTTAATTTAATTAGCATGCGAGTTTGACAATTTTGGGCAGTGATATACTCTCGTCTTGCGAGTCACTCAAGCTAGGGCAAATTAGGATATCAAAACATGTGACCTAAGATTCTTTGAATGTAATGAGTATGAACCTAAGCATAATTTAGGAGATCAATTAGACATCCATTAGAAGGGGAAATGCCATCTAACTGCATCAAGAAGAAATCATAAATATCATGACATGGGTATGAAATGGGCTCTAGAGTCTAGATGTTATTTGAGTGAGTTTAAATCAGTTAACACACAACAAAACTACTGTTTCATAATAAAAATTCCTCGGGTCCCTTGTGGGCTGAAAAGTCCAAAACAAGTTTAATCTTATGGGTGAGATGTAGGAAGAGTTCGGAAGCATAAGAACTAGTAGCCATGAGTTGGGAGAAGAGCACATAATGAACTTCAGCGCACCGGTGCAGCTGATTCTCTTCTACCAGTTCATGCTTTCCACCGGGTATGAAAAATAAACTTTCCCATCCATTTACGCGACAAAGAATTGTACTTGTGAAGATGAATAATCAAGTAAACGGGTCCACAAATTCTTTTTGTTTAATACTTTTTCTTCGGAGAATAAAAAAACTATTTTTTTTTTGCCTGAAGAACAACTTCGGGGTGATTAAGAGAGGCGGCAAGGAGGAAGCTTGCCAGTGATTACATTCGTTCTTCGTCGGATCATCCGGAGAGGAAGATGATCTCTCTTCTGCTTAGTGTTGCAGGATGGCTGCTGCTTTCGCTTGTGGGTTTTTTCCTGTGGAAGATGGCTTGGTCGACGTGGTGGACGCCGAGAAGATTAGAGAAGTGTTTACAACAGCAAGGAATCAAAGGAACCCACTTTCAGTTTCCTCTCGGGGATATCAGGGCGCAAATCAAAATCATCGAGGAAGCTCAATCGAAGCCAATCCCCTTTACCCATGACATAGCGCCGCGTGTGATTCCGTGGATACATCAGGGAATTAAAAAATATGGTGATTTCTCTCTCCAATTCCTTGTAATTATTGTTTTCTAGTAGTTTATTCTGTCGCTTGGCATCGTGGGGTCCTCCCTCGGAAGAAAAAAGCTTGAATTTTTGTAGGATCAGTTGTATTAATTTATGTTGTTGGTGAACTTAGCGTGTTTTTTGTTTGACTGTTGCAGGTGATTTCTTTGTTACTTGGCTCGGCTCTTGCCCAAGGGTGATAATTAAAGATCCGCAGGTGATTAAAGAGGTTCTTTCGGATAAGTCGGGTAAGATCGTTAAATCCAAGGTTAATCCTATGGCGAAATTACTCGTGAGTGGAATCGTCGCCTATGAAGGGGGAAAATGGGCCAAACACAGAAGAATCATAAATCGAGCCTTCCAAGTAGAGAAATTGAAGGTAATATCCTCTTTTTCTTGTTCGTTTAAACTGTTTATTTAAAATTTTCCATGTTTGATAACTGATTAGCGACTAATGCATTCTCTTTATGCAGTTCATGTGCCCTGCGTTTTTTACTTGCTGCACCGAACTAATTAACAAATGCATTCTATTTAAACTGTTTATTTATCCTATCATGAACGTGTGCATTCTCTTTATGCAGTTCATGTGCCCTGCGTTTTTTACTTGCTGCACCGAACTAATTAACAAATGGGAAATTTTGGTTCCTGAAGAAGGGTCCTGTGAGATAGATGTTTGGCCCGAGTTTCAAACTTTCACTGCAGACGCCATATCCAGGACTGCTTTTGGATCAAGTTATGAAGAAGGAAGACGCATTTTCCAGCTCATAGCCGAACAAACTGTTCATTTTATACAGAGTTTTCAGGGTGCCGCCATTCCAGGTTACAGGTATTTGATTCTATTCCCAAAATTTGTACGGGTGTTTCTGATGTTTCACCTTTAAAGATTATTAAGCTCATTCCCTTCTTGAATGTTTCCCTTCAAGATAATGGTAGGAATGATGAATTGAACTTTCACTTAGGCTGTACCCTTCCTTTAAATAGAGATTGCTTCACCAGATCTTCAGCCAGCTCATCTCATAATTGATTCCTCCCTCATCTCCAATCGGGCTCTCCCTCCACAACAGTCAATGATTTGCTCTCTTTGGATCATCTCTCTATCACCGGGTTCCCAGCCAGCTCATCCCCATCAATCCCTACCTCCTCTGATTGACCTTTCCTTGATTGGAAGATCCCTTCAATCAAAGCTCTTATCAGACAAGTTCTTATTTCAGGCAATCTCCGTTGATCACCTCAGAAAAAAATCTTCCCCTGATGGGTCCTGCATCGAACTTCCAATCATTATTTTTATATTATTTATTTGAAAAGGTCCTTGAGTTATCTACTTGAAGTTATATAGCTCTGTAAAAACTGCAGATTTCTTCCCACAAAACGGACTAGAAGAATGAAAGTGATTGACCGGGATATTAAGGGACTTCTCGGCCGCTTAGTATCAAAGAGAGAGAAAGAAATACAGCTGGGGATGGGCAAATCTGACGACTTGCTGGGGTTGCTCCTTGAATCTAATAAAAACCAGGATGGTGAAGAAAAATCCAACTCTGAGAGTTTTAGGATGAGTACAGAGGAGGTGATTGAGGAGTGCAAACTGTTCTATTTTGCCGGGCAGGAGACGACGGCAGTCTTGCTTACTTGGACTATGATATTGTTGAGCGTCTACCAAGACTGGCAGGCCCGAGCAAGGGAGGAGGTTCTGCAGGCATTTGGTGGGGACAGGCCAGAGTATGAAGGCCTAAGCCAACTGAAAGTTGTGAGTATTTATTTTCCTTTTATAAAAGGCATCATCTCAATTCTAGAGAGTAAATATAACTCATCATGACACATGAAGACTGATCATTATGACATTTGAAAGTATGTTCAAGAATCATCAAACTACCTCACATTTACAGAAATATACTTTCCATGACTCATGAAAATTTTCCTCACAGGTCAACATGATTTTTCATGAGGTTCTTAGATTGTATCCCCCTGGGCCTTTTCTTGCAAGAACAGTTAACAGCCCAATGACACTGGGGAAGTTCCAGATTCCTTCAGGGGTACATTTGATCATGCCAGTAATTTCCATGCACAGTGACCCTGAGATTTGGGGCGAAGATTGTCTGGAATTCAAGCCAGAGAGATTTTCAGAGGGGATTTCAAAGGCATCAAAGAACGTATCTGCTTATCTTCCCTTTGGAGGTGGACCTAGGTTTTGCATAGGACAGAACTTTGCCATGGTAGAAGCTAGGTTTTGTCTGGCCTCAATTCTCCAGCGCTTTTCCTTTGAACTTTCGCCTTCTTACTCGCATGCTCCATACCAAATCATCACACTGCAGCCTCAGCATGGGGCTCAAGTCATCCTGCGCAAATTGTGATATCATCACCATATAAGCTGTCTATCTACCCCAGCATAAAGGAGGAAGCTTTTCCTATTCTGTCATAAATGGATTTATTCCTAGACCTGTATATGTGAATGTTTATGTATGGCTTGTATTTTGAGCACTGCAGTAGCACTGTCAGAAATGTTTTTCTATGTTTACAGAATTTCTTCTCCCAAGTTTAAATAGATATGCATTCGATCTCAGTTTTGACTACTAAGGTTCCTTGAAAGAAGCTCTGTAGTTCATACTGCCATTCTGTAAAACACTTATTAGTGTAGAAAAAAATAATAAAAAATAGCCTTTTCTTCCCCATTACATCCCAATCAAGTGTTGTCTTAGTTTGAAAGGAGTTTGACTTGATTGAGTGAAGGAAAATTCAAATATTTCTGAATGGAATGTATTGATACAATCGATTTGGATAAGGCATTAGAGTAAAGTTAAGGACTGCGCCATTTGTGGAGCAGAGAAAATATTGATTACTGAAGAGGATCATTACTCTTGATTTTTCTAAACCTGAAATTAAATTGAAATTAAAATGATTTTACAGCTAAAAAGATTTAGATAAACAGTTTAAAGATTCGTAGAAAAAGAGGTTTTCCGAAGATTCTGAGGAGTCGGCTGAAGAATGATATTTATCTTGAACTTCTACTGTTATAGGTGTTTGCGGAAAATGTATATAAATCTCATACTATCAACGGCAATGTTATTGAATTTTTTTTGTTATCACTACTCTGATAAAACGTGAGTACCCAAGATATGATTATAATCATTTGAAAAGCTCACTAACTTTTAAAATACCTTTTCGGCCCTCTTAGTTCCATTAGCCTCTATAAACCTACATATATCTTATCAATGAAGACTCTAAAAAGACAACAAAATGAAGTACACTTAGTTATATTATATTCAGTTTGTATTCAAAATTTTCAAGTATAGACTTAAATAATTTATAATATCTTAGAGTGGTAATTCATCTTTGTTGATTTTAAAAAGACATATTTTCATTCAACACACTTTTGAATTTATCTATTCTAAAAAGTGATATAAATATTTGAAAAATCAACATGGATTGTAGTATTTTAAAGATGTTTAGTGTTTACTATCATTCCCAATTGTGTTGACTTAATACTTACACATATGATGGTTAATGTCAATCCTAGGAGGAAAAGTGCTAGATTAGTCTGAGTCATAATTATTCTGGATAAATCAATATGGTATAGTGCAAGTTGGCTTATGCAGATATGCATAAAGAATAAGGAAAGTAGGGTATATCCCCACAAGCATTTCATTAAAATTTATAGTAATATATTATATGGGGAATTCATGTAATTCAGTGTAGTTATCTTAACTCTAAGTCATCTAAGTGAGGATTTTTAGTAGATAAATTTGTCTGAGAATGTTTACATGGTTTAAGTTATGATACTTGCCATACCCTAAAATTCAACTAACCCACCTTCTGCATCTGTCAATTTTTGTAGCGCTAATCTCCATTTTATTTAATGGCCTAATACCTCTGATCTCAAAAGAAACATAGTAACTTATTGATTCAAACTCATTAAATTTTAGATAAGAAAGAAGTGACTCAAGGAGAGGATTACACTCTTTCCAGGCAAAACTTGATCTTCAAAACCTGTAAGTCCTAACATATTATCTAGACGAAATTTATCGAGTCATAATTGTTTAAATGTCTCACATGTATAACTTATCAACATGAAAGACATGATAGAAGGATCAAAGATAGAGTGCAGATGTACAATTATGCGGTTGATATTAGCTTAATAGAACATTAGTATTAATTCAATTTAACAAAGACTCGTTCCTCTAATTGGTCAATATTAGATGACTTTTTTATGTTATTCTTAAACATGATTAAGCTTGAAATATAAAAACTTTGGAGCATCATTCATTAAATTCAAATGTGTATCTTTCAAACAAAATATATAATAGTATGACCACAGCCCTCAGTTCACCTCCTAGATAAAAGGCTAACAGTCCCTTATCCAATCTATGAAATCTTTTAACTCTTGTTAAAATTCCAAGAGTGTGTAGATCAAATAAATGTGTAGATTAGCATGCATAAAAATTCAAAATACAAGTTATGCTGGACAATTCCTGCACCTAAGATGAAATCCATTTTACATGAATTAAGCTAGGTTGCATGTGATTTCAAAAGGAAGTCTCTCTCTGAATAAATGTAGATAACACGTAGTTTTTTAAAGTATGGGAATGTTTTGAAACATTCAACGTATAAATTATAAGGCATAAACTACATGTTATCAATGTTTAAGCTACAGTTTCAAGCCAAGTTTCATCTCTTGTTCTAGTACCAGGCTCATTCCAAAAACTTGGTACAAACAATCCGTGACTCCAGTCTCATACCAAAAATTTGAAGCGAAAGTAACAGAGTTCCTATGATAATGTAAATTTCAAGTGTGACAGCTAATCCAAATATTGGAGTAATCGTTCCATTCTTAGAAGCAGCTTGTCAAATAGTTCTACAGTTATCATTCTTGCTATTCATGAAAATGTCTGTCATCGTCAACGTCATTGCCAACCACCAAACATATCAATGCCATCCTCAGCATGATGAGAGTAGTTAATGTCTGCCACCTCAGCGTGGAGTCTCGTTGATGCTGATGTTGACAATGACGTTGACCATCTAAATCAGTTATCGAGGGCAGTATGTCCTATCATGATATGATTCGCCAGAGGTTTTATGCCTGGAAGGCCCGCCAGCAGCCCAATTCTGACATACAAGCCCGACCCACTTCGGTCCGTACTTAAGTCATGCCCTCCTGGAAGAAAGGCAGGAAGTTTGATGCATTTTGAGTCTCCCTAGCCCTCTCCCTCCACCTCTTTCAGGTCGTGATTCTTCCGTCTGTGCTCAAAGGCCCGACGTCGTCCTCTTACCATGCAACGATCGCTCTTCGGCGACCCTTCGTCATCTCCCTCACCCTTCCCTTTTCATCTATCCTCTACCCGGGGAGCATCTCTCTCTCTCTCTCCCTCCCTCCCTCCCTCCCTCTCTCTCTCTCTCTCTCTCTCTCTCTCTCTCTCTCTCTCTCTCTCTCTCTCCCTCTCTCTCTCTCTCTCTCTCCCTCTCTCTCTCTCTCTCTCTCTCTCTCTCTCTCTCCCTCCCTCCCTCCCTCTCTCTCTCTCACTCTCTCTCTCCCGCCCTCTCTCCCTCCCTCCTTCCCTCTCTCTCTCTCACTCTCTCTCCCTCCCTCCTCCTCCTCCCTCCCTCTCTCTCTCACTCTCTCTCTCCACAGCCCCTCTCCCGTTCCTCAATGAACGCCTTTGGAAGACTTGAAGTATCATTTTGTATTGAGCAATTGTGTTACAATGACCCGATTATGGTCTCGAGCCCATGATCGTATCATATCATCATCAGCAACAAGCACCAAACAAATCGTCCACGTCAACAAAAGTTGATGACATTGACGGTTGATGACAATGACGACGATGATGACGATGACGATGATGATGAAGAGGACGATGAAGAGGATGAGGACGGTGACGATGAAGAGGATGATGAAGATGGCGAGGAGGAGGACAAGGACAATGACGATGACGATGACGATGACGATGATGATGATGATGATGATGATGGTTGCCTAACCTTACACTGATTCCACATTCAAGCATGGCTAACAATCTGTAGTTAGGGAAGTTTAATTCTGTTAGACTATTTTTTCTGGCACAGCAGGAAAATGGGTATATTGAACAAAATTTATTAACTACCTTACCTTTCCAAGGAAGATACGGTAACCGTAGACCCTGCAAGGCTACGCCTTCCGGATCAAAAGATAATAAGCAGCCTCCAGATCAGACGGCCTCATCGTTTGCGCTTTAGCGGCTTCCACTTATTTAGAACAAAAGAGATGACTTCCTGGAGGGTGGCTTTTCGCTCCGCTTTGAAGTGCCACAGCTCCGGGACGGCATATCGGCCACTGGCATTGTACTCGTCCATCTCCCTCAAAGCTCCAATCACCCCTTCACAGGCCTCATCGCCCCATTCCGTCTTCAGTTCCATCAACCTTTGATCTTCCCAATCAACTTCAAGCTGTATCAGGAAAATAAATTAATTAATGAAAAATACCCAAGAAAAAAGTATACAGAGAACCCTAAATCATGAACTGTGCAGATGATGGAAACTCAAAACTCCACATATCATAGATCAGGGAGAATACGAGGGAGGGATTAACAAAGGTTAAGAAGGTTGAAACTACAATGAAGAAACAATCTCATGCAAAGGACAGCATCAATTGTTTCTTCTTTGTTACCCTTAGAAAGGGAAGAGCAAAAAATATTTTTTAAGGGGAAACTAATCAAATTGTTAAGAGATGAAAGTGAACCCAATCAGCTGAAATGACATAGATTCTTTGGATTTCATATCAGAAGAATACTTAGGGATGTTATAAATATAAATGATGTGTGAGAAAGAGCAACCTTCGACTTTCCATCCACTGTGATGGTCTTGAAAGGATGCCATTCTGGGTTCCGTAGTTCCTCGTTCCATTTCGAGGCGAGGATTGCTGATTGAGCCAGCCAATCGTCAGGATGTTTCTGCTCACAAACCTTGTGAAAGTACTTGGCATCAACTTCGCCCATTCGCTTGATCCCAATCGTGATAGGTCGGCCTGTCAATCTCTCCTTCAGTCCCTGTAAAGTAAAGCGATGTCGTTAATATTATAAGTCCTTTTATATTTTAAGACGTTAGTGTAAGCAAAGATGAGGTTCAAATTGAGAAGGAATGATAACATACAGATATAAGTTCTTTGCGGGCTTCAATCAGCTCGTCTGTGCTCTGGCGCTGTTTCACTAGAAGTGCGGTATAATTGTCTTCCAAGTTTTCCAAGTCTTCTATCTTTTCTTCCAGTTCTTTACTCATCTCTTCCATCTTCTTTTCCTTGAATTCTTTACTCATCTCCACCAGTTCATAGTCACCTCCCATGCCATGCTTCATCAACTGCATATTTCTTTTAAGCTGTGCAATTTCGAGCTCCAGCTTTTGCTTTTCATCGAGTTGCTTCTCTAACTGCAGTATCTTGTTAAGTGTGGCCTCCTTTTCTGTCTGCGGTTTTACAACAGGAAATCCGAGAATCAAAGGGTGATCTATGAAAATCTTGAAAAGCCTCATTCGCATTCTAGGATAATATCCATATTCCAGAGTATCTTCTAGGCAGTTGCGACAAACCTTATGATCTGTAGCCAGTTTTAGAAATTTCTCGTCGGCTATTTTCAGTGCATCTCCGAGTGACTTTTTCGTCTCCGCAATCTAAAAGGAGAAGACAATGTCAGAGAATCCAAAAGATGTTTTACACCCAACGGTCCAGAAAAAGGAATAAAGCAATGAATACCTGATGATTTCAGAACTCAATTCATAAGAATTGCATTAAAATTTTACATTTAGATCTGATAGTTTCTGAACATAAAAAGATTATAATGCAGCTGGAAATAATAAGTTCAAACCTTTTCCCTCTCAAGGTCAAGTTCCCTCCTTTCTGTGTCATTTCGAGCCACAAGCTCACTCAGTTTTTTGTTTCTACTATCAAGTTCAGCCTGTCTTAATTCTACTTGTCTCCTGAGCGTTTCATTCTCCTCAAAAATTCGGCGAGAATGATCACGAGAAAGTTTTTGCATCTTTTCCATCTCTGAAGAGAAACAAGAAAAACAAACGTATGATACAACAGTAAGTAAAAAATTCATATAAGATCACTGATGTGACATGCCAATCCAAATCCTAAATTTCCTGTTGATTAGACTCCATGGCGTCTGCAACTTACATTCCTTAAATGGAAAGACAGAATATTCCATAACCTGGAATATAATATCATCAATATATTCAGTAAAATTTGATAGTATCCAAGAACCTTTATTGTATGTTAAGTGCAGCTTGTCTTTCTCGTCCATCACTTTCCTGAGTGAAAAGGTTGTCTCATTGTACTTGCGTTCCAAGTCATGCAAATGCTCGTTTTTAGAAGCTATCTGGCTGGCCAGATCAGACACAATCCTATTAGTCTTTAGGTATTCTTCTTCGTTAATATCTTTGATTGTTTTCAGGTCTCCATTCTCCCTCAGATGATCTCCAATATGTCCACTTGAATTATAGTCATCTTCTCCAGCAACCCATCCATACATGTGAGGAACATGGTGACTCTCCTCTTCCCAATTCCTCTTTCCCAAATGCTTGGCTTCAAAATAACTAGTAAATGATATAGCATTCTTAAACCCAGTCCAACCTTGGTGAAAATACACAATCGCAGTTCCTGTATGCCCCTTAAAGTTCCACAAAGGATAAACCCTTTTCGGCTTGAATCTGGATAACTTCTCTTTAATCTTTACTAGGCTTTCACCTACCCACTTGCCATTCTCCTGTCTGGTAGGGATATTGACCAGAATCCCCATCCAAGGCACGACATACAGTTCATCTTGGTCTGGTTCTTCAAAAGGCTCGTTTGTGATGATCATAGGTAGCTGTGATGAAACAGATGCAGTTGCAAGGTCTGCAGAAATATATTTGCTTAAGGCCTCGTGATTCACCTTCGCCTTTCCCGTTCGATTAGATGCACTGATGCCGTTAGCATGCTGGGTGAGATCTTTGAGACAGAAACTCTGCTTCTTTTTACCGGCACAGAAAGGGCATCTGTACGTGTCATCTAAATTCTTGACCTTGTGCCTTCCTGCTTTCAACTGCAAATAGATTTTCTCCACATAATCATCTTTATCAGAATCACTAAGGTCTGAGGAAAAATCATCTGAATCAGAAGACATAGGAATTCTCCTGTACCTGTTAAAATTAACGATCGCTTTCAGGATAAAACTATAAAGCAGGAAAAATTTTCTTTAAGGCTCTAAAGTAAAGAAACCTCAGTCTAAAAGTCCTGTACATGGGGCACCGAATGAAACTGGCGTCTGCTGAAATGATAACTAAAATGTGTAATTCAATTGATTTGATTTAAAGCTAGTACTGTCAGATAACTGAAACTTCATAGAGTAAGAGTAGACAATCAAGTAGATAAAATAACATTGTGAAATGAGAACCAGAACGTACACATAAAAATTTACAATGTTTTTCTTCTAAAGCTATGAAAGATATTTTCATCATATTTCAGGGATTTCAAATTAATGGTGATTTCAAGCAAGATCAAGAAACGCAAAAAAGTTAGAAGTATTAGATCTTTTAGAAGAAATTTAAATATTGTGCAGTATAACCGTTTAAAAGAGGAAGTTGCGATTGCCAGGGAACGCTGGCTCTTTCTTCACCTCTGAATTTAAAGTATGAGAATTTCAATATCCCATTCCCCATTTACGTACGACAGATAATGGTTTAGATGAGAGAAACGCAAAGGCCATATCGTGCGAGACATAAGAGAGACGGGGTTATCTCGATCGCCTGACCTCATACAAAACAAAAAATTACGTATTGCCATATGTTTTCTTGAGTCCCTTAAGAAATATGGATGAGAAGACTTAGCCGACGGGTAAATGAGATAAATACAGATAGATAAAAAAAGACAAAAATCGTTTTTAGTCCCGAGATTCCAAAGTAATAAAATAATGTTGAAAGGGATAACATCAAACTCAAGAAGCAACGGACGAAACACTACTATTTGATTCCCGTCATTAATCGGCATGCTGTAAATGCATTTACTGATGGTTCCACATGTTGCCATGAATTAAATAAATAAATTATATTCATCTCAAACTAAGAGGCAAGTAATTCCTAAGGATATTGATAAAAAAAAATATCAAATCGAACACATCAGCCAAACTAAATGCCACGTATACATGATCAGCGGAAAGAAACAAAAGAAACATGTCGAATAAAATAGCAAACTAAGAGACAAGTAATTCCTAAGGACATTGATAAAAAAAATATCAAATCGAACACATCAGCCAAACTAAATGCCGCGTATACATGATCAGCGCAAAGAAACAAAAGAAACACGTCGAATAAAATAACAAACTAAGAGACAAGTAATTCCTAAGGATATTGATAAACAAAATATCGAATCGAGCACATCAGCCAAACTAAATGACATGATCAGCGTAAAGAAACAAAAGAAACAAGTCGAATTCTAATTGCGAAAAGTTAATAATGCGAGGAAACGGGGTGACCAAGGCAGCTCACGTATGCGGGGAACTCGAAATCCAGTAATCTGCCTGCAAATTGAGGAGGACTAGTCTCCGCCAATGAAGGACGCTCGAGGAGAGTGAAGATCACTGATTAAACAAGTCTGATCGCTGATCTCTGCCGGCCATTTTCTCTTGAAATTCTTCCTCGTAACTTGCTGGTTTAAATGCTACAGACAGAATAAGGGGAAGAGGGTATTTATAGGCGCCGTACGTGTCGGTTTTTGAATTCAAATCATACCTCCCCTGCGTTTAGGGTTTGACCGTCCAGGTCATGTAATATTGACTAGTCAATGTCAAAGTCAAAGTAGAAAATTTATGTTCATAGTCACATATGGTGTCTATGATGAGCTCAATAAAAACCTCTCTGTTCAGTTGGATTTTATATTCTTCGAATTTTTAAAATTGTATTAAATTATGTACTTCTGGTTTCGAACTGGTTTGACCCTTTGACCTGAACCTGTCTGACAAACTGGTCACGATTCGTTCCAGTCAAACCAGTCCTCAGTCTTAAATATCCAACCCAACCTGCCTTTACTCTTCATGTTTTTTTCCTGCCAAAACCCAAATGGGTCCCAGACAGGATCCTTAATAAAAGCATTAGTCTTCTAGGCAGGTCAAAATCTCAGACTGTTGACTTTTCTTTGTTGACTTTGTAACCGGAATCTTCATCCTCATGTCTTGCTCATCACTTAAGCTTTGCTTCTAAAGTTGCACCTTCTTTATTTAATCATGCTTCATATGGGCAGAGCCATTTTCAAATGCCTGGTAAAACAAACTATAATAACCTAGTTGAATGGGAGACAAATTATTCCTTCCAGATTTTCTCTTTCACTTAATGCCCTAAGAAAAATGGTGTTTGCCCACTTTTTTCCTATTTTGGTGGAGCCTTAACGCTGCTAATATCTCGGATTTGATCATCACAATGTAGGAGAAAGGAATACCAACCCTTCATATGTTGTTAAATCGTAGGGAGGATAGTTTTTGGTAGGCTAGGATAAGGGTGAAGAGGATACATATAAAGGTTTCGAAGTTAGATTTTGGTGAATCAAGAGAAGTGGATTTTGTGTTCAGGACTTGAAGAAGTACCAACCCCTTCCCTACTCAAGATTGTGTTTCATGAAGGAACAAGACACTTAAAGTAGGTTTGGCTAACCATGAAATGAGGTGGAGGCGTTTCTATACTACTTTCACTCGCTCTCATCATCATACCCATAGTATTTCATCCCTTCGATTTTTCAAGCGACCAACTCAGTCCACTAGTTATCCTTACTATTGGGAAGTCATACATCATGTCTAAAATCAAGGTTGGTATGATTGTAAAAAGCTCATGATGCACTCAGGAGTTTTTCTCAACTCACTCTTTTTGGATCAAGGATGGAATGAATCTCTCAAGATGGGTTTCTTAACACCTACTTTTTTCACAAAAATAAATTTCTCCCAACTAATAATAATGTGTGAATGGAAAATATTTTTTTTTGAAAGATATCACATGAATTTCACCCCCAACTTAAAAATAAGCATAGTCCCTAATGCCTTGAAAAAAAAAATCAAAATATCTAAAGCATGCAAACCGAGGGGCAATCTTCTTCTTCTTCATGCGTGTTTTTAAATTTATTTCTAGTTGTGGCTCCCTAGTGCACAATATGATGTAAACATAATCCATAAAATGCAGCAAGTACTTGAGTGGGATGACATGCCCAAAAGTGAGTTACCCAAGTGCTCCCTAGGAGGTATGAAATAACAAGATTGATCCGTTTGGATCTTGGTCCATGATGGCAATACCCAAAACCCATTAAAATTGTTTTGTAATTTTAAAATAGATTTACTCGGTTTAAGCTTGATCACATGCAGATAAAATCATATTTACTGCAAGACAAAGATATAATGAATATGTATTATGAATTTGAGGTAGTGATAAACCTTCTATACACAACTAAACCGATAACCAGTTATTTAATTGCATCACTTGTGAAGATAAACTACATTCATTAAATAGGACAAAACCAAGAAAATTATCACATTGATAATTAATTTATATAAAATATGACTGGAGTACTAAAGCTGGATGAAAAATTGGAGGCCATCAAGGCGACGAACAATTACAATTCAGAAAGTGTAAAGATCTCATAAAATTGAGATCTAAATTTTTGGAGATTAAAAATAAAAAAGTAATCATATTCCCATGAAGCCTTTATTTTTTTAATATATTTTTAAAAAATTCTCAAACTTAATTGACCGAATGTGATCATTTGTCTTATCCAAATAACAAATGTGTCAATGATTTTGTGAAGATAATTGAATAAATCACTAACTTTATGCCTGAAAATATCCACATAAATAATGGAGATAGATACATGTGTATTTCCCCTTGCCCTTCGATTGATTTATCCTTTTTAGTTTTCTCCTTTTCCCCTCTACATTCACATTCTCTATTGTTTACCAGTCAACTTTTCCCAGTGAATTGTTAGCTCTAAAGTAAAACTATCTTTTAGTAAACAATACTTGAGATATTCTCAGATACAATATATCCTCATAAAATCAATCATCTTTCTGTTCCATCCATGGCAGTAGATCTCTATAGACATGGCTGTTCAGTTCCTTTTGTGCGAATTTGTGCGAATTGTTCGTTCTGTTCGGTTTTACAAACAGAACAATATCAAATTCGAACAAATCATCCCGCAGACCCGTGTGTAGTTCTATTGTTCGCTTTGTGCAAATTTTGTTCAAATGTGTGAATTTTGTTCGTTTTTGCACAAAAAACGAACAGAACAAAGAACAAGGCCCTGTGCAGTTTTTTCGTGTGAATTTTTTGTTCGTTTCAAGCGAACAGAACAGAACAACCATGTCTAGATCTCTATTCAATCAGATCCACCAATAGGTTTTGAAGATATTCATGATCATGAAAACGCAGGATAGGACTCTGGTACATGCAAGGAAATATGCGCACAATACAAAAGGATGAAATGCAATGGGAACGGAGAAGAACAAGGCTAGAAAATGGGAGACCTTCGTGCCAGACCTTTCCTCCTTTTGGCCCCGTTCTTTATGCAAGATATTTGATTCCTCCCATTTCCAAGTTGTGGTACTGGAGAAGACGAGACTGCAGCAGAAGAAGAGATCAACTCTTCAAGTGAGCTATTACAAAGACTCTCTCCGCGGCTGCTGGCTCTGTTCATCCTCGGCGAGGTTTGATTAAAGTGCTGATTGTCCTAATATAAAACAAGAAAATTACAGCTTTTCTTATAAAAAAAATATTTAAAGCACAAAGGTAGTCTCAATCTGGAGATTTTAACCCATCAGAGTACGTGAATAATTTAACTATTCTCGGCGACGTTTGATTAAAATGATGGTTATCCTTATATCAATCAAGAAACTTACAGATTTTCTTATCAAAAAAGAGTTAAAGCACAAAGGTAGTCTCAATCTGGAGATTTTAACTCATCAGAGGACGTGAATAATTTCACTATTCTCGGCGACGTTTGATTAAAATGATGATTATCCTTATATCAATCAAGAAACTTACAGATTTTCTTATAAAAAAAAGTTAAAGCACAAAGGTAGTCTCAATCGGGAGATTTTAACTCATCCTAGTACGTGAATTATTTAACTATTTATCGCAAAATGCGCTCGAATGGGTAGCAGGGAATTAAAGGAAACTTTCCTATAAGAAAAGGAGATATTTTTTTTATTTCTTGTACAGTTTATACTAAATACCTCTCGACTATCTTCCATTTTGCATGAAAGAGAGCAATAGTGATTGGGATCCGGTAGAGGCCTTCTGCATAGCATACAAGGATGTCCTCCGTTGCCTCGCTCAATCACCGTCTTGGCTTGTTTCTTTGGGTTGAGGAATATAACCTTTGACCCGTTGACAGTGAACGTCTGCAATACAAAGCCAGTGAAAGACATAAAGAGTGCAACCACAGAAGGAAAAAAAAATGAATAAAGGGTAACATCCAAATTATAGAAGCAACAAAAAAAAATAAAAACGGGAATGAAAAGAAACAAAAATTAAACATTGTGGGGCGTCAAAAGAACCTGAACTTTGGAACAATCAGCAAATTTCTTCATGTCGCGCAGGCGGATAACGTCATGGTAGACATAGCGGCGGACTTGGAGGAAGCGATGGCAGTGGCGGCCCCGGTGGACAACAGAAGGAGAGGATAAGCAGTGGCTGCAGAAGGAGACGTTGCATTCTACACAGTACATTTTAAGCTCGCTCTTGCTCAACTCTTTGTGCGTCTCGCATTGCTTAAAGAACTGACGCTGTAGAAGATGGCCAAGCCACAGAGGCACTGCCTTCCTCTCCTCCTTTTCCTTCTCCTTTCAATTCAAAGATGAACAAAGTACTTAGACATTGACATCACATTAAGAAGAAGAAATAGAATTATAAGCTGTTGTATTCAAACCCAATGAAGCGGAAGGTACCATTATTCGTGGGTGATGAGACGGATTCAGCGTTATTCTTAGAGAGAGAGAGAGAGCTCTCCTGCCTGGTGAAGCGACGGAGAACAGGAGAACAGGAAAAGAGGCAAGTGTCGCCTTATAATAAGATGAGAGCCTTCGGAGACGACGCACTTGTCTTTGCCAACCAATGATAGACTGCTGCTTTCTTGTCCAGCGTTAAGCCCGATGAGGAGTTACAAGGAGTCCTTTCTTCTCAAAGAAGGACCCGCAATATCAGGCATGATGATGATTCGATATCCGGTTTGGGATGGTGATTTCTATGTTTGCATGGAGAACGAAAGCTGTGATGGAAGGCCTTATTCTCAGTACTTATTTAATGGTATTTTTTCATTTCCGCGATAGATACCAGTCCAGTAGCTTTGATGATGGAAAATATTCTCGGAATAGAATGTAGGAAAAATACAAAAATTGATTTCTAAATTCTCATGAACTTGATATCAGAGCAGTTGTTTAAAATATCACAGTTTCTTATGAGTGCTTCCACGTCGCAATTGTTGAGCTTGATTGATCTCCGCGATTGACTGTGACCGGAAGCAAAAGAACAGAATGGAGAAAAGAGAAGAGAGAAGAATGAAGAGAAGAAGAAGAGGGCAAGAAGACACAAATGTAGATCAAGATCATTGTATTAACCTGCAAGTTTTTGTGGTTACATGTGTTAGTATTTATATGTAAGTATTATAGTTATAACATCTATATTTCTGTTATGATCCTAGCCGTTATTTTATAACGGCTAGTTCAAGATTAATCTGAGCCGTTGATCCTATCTACGCGTTATTCCTATATCTATGTGAAATCCTATCTATGTTTTATCCTATATCTGTGTGAAATCCTATCTATGTTCTATCTTATATCTATGTTTCGTAACGAGTATAAGAGGGGTACGTGTTCTTTTCTTACTAGCCAGTCTTTATTAAGTTTCCTATTGGTCCACATCTTGTGTAAACCGCTGATGTGTTGCGCTGAACCGCTGACGTGTCAATCTGATGTGGCAAGTAAAACTCCTCAATAGCAACGGGTGAATTGAAGAAACAGTGATTGAAAAAATGTGAATGACAGTTGTATAGCATAGATATGTTTTTTTATCTTTGTGCTTTGCACAAAATATATTGCATCATTGTACAATATCATGTATATTTGTAAATTTTTCTTATAGATGTCATGATACTTGACAGATTTAATCATTTTCACAGAATACAGCATATCCTTTTTACAATGAAATGCCTATGAGTGCTTCACATAAGATAAAAACTTTTTGAAATAAAATGTATGGGCTCAGATATGATGAAAATGATATGATTAAAAAATCTCAAGAAATAACTTGCATGCATAAAAAGGGAGAATATTATATTGTGACTAATGACCTAATGGTCAATTTCAAGTCTATCTCAAAGCACCAACTTTTGCCAAGCATGCATAGCCTTGAATATTTTGTCAGATGCACTTTTTTTTCTTTGAGAGTGACTATTTAACATCAATCTCAATAAGACAATGACTTTTTTATATTCAGTTATATATTGTCAATAAAAGCTTTTTTCTAGGCCCATAACGACTAAAGGGTACATATTTTGCTCCTACAATATTTTAACTTAATTAGATACTCATGAAACTTTTAAAATATTTTCATAATTAGACTAGTTTATTTCAAATGAAATTATTCATCCTGAATTATTTAGTTATTTCCCAAAGCTTAAGAACACGTGAATAAATTTTAGTAACTTTGTATTCAATATCATAATCAATATTCAGAAACTGTCGTGATGATAAATAAAACTATTTGCGGAATCCTTGGTAAGAGACTCTTTTGGCCATTCATTTGCTAACTGATCACTTGCATTCTGGTTGCCCAAATCAGAATGTAGGGGGCACCCTAATTGATTAAAGAGAAAGGTAGATAGTCAAAAATAATAAGAATGCATTATACAACAATTTTGTGAGTGAAATCTATTAGTTCTATATTCTCTCTCTCCATTACCATCACGGAGATTCGCAAAGTATTTATTATCCTCATTCAAGATACTTCCGAAAGACCACACTGATAAGATCATTGATTCCCATTCTGAAAAAATTTATTTCGTTCTGGAAAACTCCTAAGATGAAACAGTTTAACAATAAAAAATAATATTTCTTAAATCTTATACATTGCTAACCTCTCCCCACAATATCTGGATTGGACTCGATATTTGTTCCTCCTTTGAATATTTTTGAAATCTAATCATAAATCTGAAACTCCTTGATTTAGAATCTTTAAGGTTTTGAGACTTTAAGAAAATATGTGTACTTTTTAGTTATCGTCAGCTTTACCATATTGGGTTTATTACTCTAGTATTTATGTTACAATATTTTTGTTAAACTTTAACAAGTATGTCTTCATTTTGTTGAGCAAATTGAATTATTTGACAGTACAAGATGAAATGTCTTAACCATCTTGAAAAAAGAGCAAATTGAATTAACCATCATGAAATGTCCCTATATTTTCACTATGAAAACATGAATAAATCAAAAGATATAATCTATATTTTTAGAAAAACTAATAGCACCTAGCAAAAGGATGGCAAAAAGCACTTATTCATAAGGCATAAGTCATTCGTGGCATTGGGATGGTGAAAATGTAAGCAATCCTTGATGATTATCACCTTGTAAAAGAACATAGAGGTGAGTCTAAAAAATGAAGATTACTCTAACATCGACATTGCGTTCCCAACAGGACAAGTAGTGCTTTCTCTTTGTGAGTCATAATCTGAATGCCACCCCTTTAGTCCCTCACTCTCAAGACTCAATAATGGACCTAAATGAGATTTTGAATGAGTAAATTGCTCCGTCAATTGTCATTAGGAACATTCCAGTGTGCCTTTTTTTATAACTATGGAGGCTCTATTTGTGGTTCATAGGCCATAGGTGGATAGAGGAGGTAAAGGCAGAACTAAAAGTAAATTTCAATCCTAAACTCATGATGGATAATATGTCGCCATCAAGAAAATCACACTACCATGATTTATCTAAGTTCATTGAAATAAATATTTACTCAGTATTATTCTTGTGTGATGTTTGTGGTGAAGTCCCTAAATATTCCCAATGACTTAGTGAACTTTATGAGATCATAATATAGTTAACATTACTCTAAAAGCATGCATTCTAAATATTCTTTTCCGTTGGATACTTGAGATAGATCAATTTATTCAAATCAGAAAACACTATCTGGTCCTACTTATGCCATAAGCATGGCTGATCCTGTGACCATTGATGTGGAGACACTACGGATAGATGGTGGGTGCACTTTAGATAAAGAATTCACTGAAGTTTTTCATATGAATCCCTTAACGGTATTATACTTAAACGTCAATGAGGTTGATTTACATCATAGTTGTGTAAGTTGTCCATTTACCTAAGGCACCAAGGAAATCTTGTGTAAGGAAAACTATATTTTGACTAAATGTACAAGTCCTTAACCATGTGATTCAAATATGTCCTAGCTCAGACATAACAAGATATGTACAAAGGTGATCAAGTGGTCAAGACTAGATCGTCTGCCCTCAATATAAGAGGAGATTGACTCAAGGAAAAAGATTCTTCAAATCCCTAGCAATGGTAGTAGAAATATTGTAGAAGGTATTCTCAAATGATCCACATTACCCATCAGTACTAAGTGAATGATAGATTAGGATTTGATGACTAATCATACCCCAAGTCATTTGGGAGTCTTATGCAAATGTAAGATTATACATATACAATAACTAATGATGGTAAGGCTCCATGGGAATGTTTGAATACTATTGTATATCTTTTGGAGCACGAGGTATAGCTCGGTACCCCACGGTCTAGAAACATAACCTATTGATTGGGTTAAATAAATATTATTGATTAATAAATATAATTGGAGCACAATGTTATTATCTAGATGATATATGAGCTTATAGGGTTGCATACATAATATTAAATGACATTGGTAGATATGCTTTACTAAGATGGACTGTTATTAGAATTTATTAATAAGTATAAATAAAGGGGAAACCATTTTAGGGGCACATGCCAGCTCCCAACTCATTTTATTTGAAAGTATTGAAGGTGAGAAGATCAAATATATTTTAAACAAGAGTTGGATAAGAAGAAGAGGATGAGATTTAATAGTCCCTTGATCACATAGATATTTTTAGAAGTTGGGCATGTGAAAGGCTTGAAAGCACTCTCCCTAAGAGAAAACTAAGGGTGGAACAAGTTCCCCACAAGGTACATTATGTTTCCTATGTTTTAGTTTTAGATTTATTTTATATTTTGCTTCTAGGGAAATATTTTCCAAGCATTCGTTCCTGACCCAGACCCCAACAACTCCTCCTAGATTTCTAGATATCATGATTTGAAGTTGACAAAATCTGTGTCGTTTCTTTTTTTCTGTCATTATCAAGGTTGCAAACGTGGCTAGTAATCCTTAGATTTCCTGAATTTGAAATATTCTTCAAGGATTCACTAAAAATGTCCTCTAATTTGCAAAAAGACAATTCAACCATTTGAATGATTTTTAATGGTTTAGTCATGATTCCATTTTCTGCCCACCATATGTACTAGTAAAAAAGAACCCAGAAGAGAAAAATGGCACAATTAATCCACCTTTTTTCTCATGATTCAATAACACTGTGGCATATGTACATCTATGCTTAAAGAAGTGGGAATTAATAATAAAGAATTTTTAGGGTAAAAATCAACAGTAAAGAATGTTTTAGGGGCCACATGGTAATCATTGGCCATCGCAATGATTGTTCAACACCAATCATTGGCCACAATCCAAATGAATCAGACTTCTGCTCATGTAGATCGAAGTACTTACACTTTAGTTTCACTTCACCATTCTAGGCACATCATCCTTTTTCACCACTACATCATCCATCCAACATCATCATTGTGCTACACATCATTTGGCCACAAATTTGGGGTCAACTGAATATTCAAAGCCATGCCTCATTTCTTCTTACATAGACTTTCATCATTGAACTCAAAAATTATTGATAACTAGTATCAATATATTTTATTACTATGTCAAATGTTTCTGCTCACTTGCTGGCCCGCGCTTTCACCTGCCCACCCCCCTGAGTTTCTAGAAATGTGCCACATAGTGCACAATGCTGCTTTCACCCACTTGTGTTGCCTTCACTGTCCCTCGTGTTGTTAGCAGCTCAGCTGACCACACTATTGCCAATGTGAGTGATGTGACTATCCTTGGACTGCCCGCAATCCTGCCTACTCATGTAGTGCCATGTGATCCCACCCAGGATAGGGTTCAAGAGCCCATCTGTGTGCCTGCCCACATTGACATCACGGTTGTTGTAAAAATACCTTCCCACTCTAGCATAAGCAAGACCCTACATGATACCGTCCTTGTGCCTGCTAACAGCCACATAGACCTCTCCTCCCCCCCCCACCCCAAGAAACCTTCTACTCTACCATTAACCATCCACATTCATCCTTGCTATGAGACATACCATTACAATGAGAATACTTGCTTCACCACCCCATTTTTATGACAACCTGATAAGCTGAATTTAACTGTAATTAACTTGTCTGATTACTATATTTTTTTATAATCAACTTTTAAAATATTATTTGAAATGAACCCTCTATCTTAAAATGGATATGATGAGTAGAGGGGTCGTCTAGAGGGAGACATTTCAAGGATTTAATTCAGGTTATTTAATATATTTAATCTTGATTCGATCGGACTCTCAAGATTCAACGGGGATGATATCGATTGATTTCCCCTCTAAAAAAAGGGTAGATCCTTAGAGATCATAAGGGTAAAGAATTTAAAAGAGGGGGTAGTAGGGACGAGAAAATATGAAGAGAATATAATCCCTCACTTTGTTCAATTTGATCTCCAAAAGAATATCTAGAATAAAAAGTGAAATCAGATAATGAGAATACTTAATATAAGATTTTTTAACACTAAGGGTTGGTGAAGAATGAATGGATTGAGAGGAAGGTAAACGATGATGGAATAATATGTGGTCGGCAAGCCAATCACATATTCCACATCTCGTTCCATATTCATTAATAGAACATATTCACTATAATGCATGTGTTATGCTTATAATGAAGTCCATGAATACATGATCGAACTTAGTGAATTATGATGAGATCGTAATACGGAGATCACTAGTCTTTAAGCATGTGTTTATAAACATTCTTACTCCAAGGATACGTGAGAAGGACATCGAAGTATTCAGATAGAATAGCACTATCTAGCCTCACTCATATGATGAGTATGGTCGTTCCCGTAACCATTAGTGTGGAGACACTAAGGATAGATAGTGGGTGTTCTTTAGTGGAAAGAGTTCACTAAATTGATCTGTACAAATCCCTGAATGGTATTATATCAAAATTTCAATCACGTTGATTCACGTCAAGGTTGTGTAAGTGGTCCTTAGACATGAGACACCAAAGACGTCTTGTGGATAGATGGTTGTACTTTGACTACGGCCAACGAGTCTGTAATCATGATATTCTTGATGGTCTTAGTTTGGGTGCATCAAGAAGTTCACAAAGACGATTAAGTGGTCAAGATGGGATCATCCACCCTCGGTATAAGAGGTGACAGCTCAAGGAAGACGATGCGATGAAGTCCTCGGTCGAGGTAGTGAAATATCATAGAAGTGTTCTACGATGATTTTCGAATGTATCAGTACTAACTTGGATGACCAATTAGGGTTTGACAGTTGAACATACCCTAAATCATCCTAGGAGCATCAAGTAGACGAGGGATTATATGATCACGGTAACCAATGACGAACAGGTTCCATGAGTGAGTCGATACACGCTCATTTGTATCTTCTAGAGCGCAAGGTATAGCTTGGCACACCACGTGTTGGAGACTCAACTTATTGATTTGGTTAAATTGATCATACATTAATTAATCTATATGATGATATAGTCAATTAATTTGGAAGGCCAATAAAGGTTATTGGGACACCAGATTCGTTAACTAGACTGATACATGGGTCTAGATGGTCACACGCAAATGGTCTTTTGGAGATCGGAAGATATACTAAAGTTTTGGGGGTTTATAAAAAATACCCACTTAGTATAAGTAGGGGAAGACCCTGAACAAAATTCATCCAGGCCAGATTGTTCAGGGGCCTTTCTCCTTCTTCTCCCCACAACCCCTCTCCATCCCCGATATGATGATGGAGGTTGAAGGGGCTCGTCAATGAAGAGGAGGAGATCGGACGTGCCGAGGACCGCGTGGATATGTTTAGAGGCTGCACACTTGAGCAGCTTGACTCGTCTCACTCTGGGATCCAAGAAATCATGGATGCGTTCAGTGCAAAGGTACTTCGTTTCATGGTTTTAATGATGTCGTTATAATTCTGTCACGTGTCTTCCGCTGCATGGAATCCTCGTCTTCATCTATGTCTAGGCCTCTAGAACCCAACAAGGGATAGATAATAAATCTAATTTTTGGGTTATTTTAATACCTGATAATAGAATTCAATAATTAGCTAAATTCCTTACTAAATCAAGATAAGGGCTAGTAATTTTTGTTCTTGACAAGATGATTTAGAAGAACATAAATCAAAACTAATGAAGAAAGACATTGAAAATAATATACAATACCAAGACACTCTGATTTAAGACTATTTCCCATCATGTAATAATGATAAAGAAAGAGAAACTTTATAATTATAAGGCTCTACTAGTCAATCCATACATTTATACCTAGGGTAGAGGGGTGAGGCTAATCCACTCTTGTCCCTAGGCATTCATTATTTTTATGTACTTTTAAGGATCTACTGGTCATCCATATATATGGATGGAAAGAGGATATAATTAATAACTAGCTCAAAATTTGACCTTAACACGATGGCGAGATATTCAGATATCAAAGTTTAAATTTGGAGAAATTTAAGACATTGAATTCTTTTGGCTTTTTTTCTCTCCACAAAATACATCCTCTTTTTTGAAACTTCATGTTGATCTTGGTCTTAGAAATACTTGAATATATGTAGTGCACTTATTATCCCATTCATTATCTCTCCCATTTTTCCTAAACAATTGTGAAAAGCCCATTATTCTTAGAAAACTAGTTAAAATACCCAACTATTTAATGAAATTGGATTTTTACCAATATAATTTTCAAAGCTCTTTTCTTCATGTTCTCCACTCAATAATTTCAATAAAAATATGGAATTTTATTTTATTTTTATTTTTACTATGAGAGCATACAGTTATAGTTATTTTATTGCAAATAAAAATGCAATATGTATGAGATAAATACTGTAAATCTCATGTTATTATCACAACCCAATCCTATGTATCTTGTTTTTGTGCCTTTTCTGTAATTTTGACCTCACCTTTTGCTCCTTGATGATCATAAGTCGATGCGTGCACTAATGTGCCTATGTTTCATATTTATTCATGAAATTCCTTCATTGAACTAAAATTAAGCATTATTTATAGATAAAATATGAATTTAATTAAATAATTACTGCATTTCTGATTTACATTATCTTTTATTTGTAGATATCTTAAGTCAAACTAATTGTCTTCCTTAGATTTAAGTTGTTAACATCTCACATTCTCTAGAAGTCTATTTGAATGCAATGTCTTAGGTGGATTTAATGACAATATTTTGAGCCAAATAGGACAAAATAGGACGAATAAACCACAGAATGGAGCATTCAAGGCCCAAATCATGCTTTATTAGCCACCCATACATTGGTCAATAGTTCCAGATTTTGTGGATTTACCATAACTTGCGTAATTAGTAGACCATGCCTGGATCATTATAGTTCCTCATTTTGATTTGGTATAGTTTTAATCTAGTACATTGTTTTAATATATTGACCAAGGACTCTATCTGAGGAGTAGAGGGATGTATATTGACAATCCATTACAAAATTACTAGATCACGAAAAATCTGGAGCATTGAGCCCTGTTACTTAATCTTATTCCCATCTTTTTAAAAACTTACATTTTTATTTTTCCAAGTAGTTGCTGGTCTTGTGAACCAACCGTTACTTTACTCAATTCTTGTCTATGATTTGACTTATTGTTGCAGCAAGGCAGGGGTGCACCATGGTAGCCATGGAATAAATCTCATACACTATTGGTTGTTGAACTACCACTACCTCTTGCACAACTACCACCTGGTGCAATTCTGCATGCCTCCATTATTCTCTCTCCTTTGAGAATTTTGCTATGATAATTCACGTGTCTCCATGCTGATTCCCTCCTTTTCAACTACTTCCGTGATGATTCCATGTGCATTTGCTACTCTTCTCTCCAATTTTGTTGTTGTTACATTGCACAATTTCTGGTGGCAAAGCCATATCCAAAATCACAATCACGCCATTAGCCAAAGGCAAACCCCAGCTAGAGCTGCAAGAACAGCCCCAACCACACCCATTGATGTGCTTACATGCGCTAGTCGCAACACATAACACCATAACCAAACACTGCCCGGTAAAATTATATTTATCTATTTTTAGTTTCATTAAATATTCATTAAATGTTCTCACTTTTAAGTTTGAGTTTTTCAAAAAATTACTTAGGAAAAAGGGGATGCTATATTTTTTGTGCATAAAGCATTCTCTTAGCCCATTTCTCCCTAAGGACTTATCCCTAATTCTATGTTGGATTAAAAAAAAATTCCATTAGATCTCCTTTACAACATGTGTAACCATAACAATCTTTCTTATCATTGCTCTATGGATTAATCATGGATATACGTCATTAATACCCAGTTCATCAATATTATCTTGAAGTCTACCTAGAAATATATTGGAAATATATGTGGCATGCAAGCCAATCACATATTCCACATCTCATTTAATATTCATGAATATATATATATATATATATATTCATTACAATGCACGTGTGATGATTATAATTGAAGTCCACTAATATGTGCAATGACTAAGTGAATGATGATGAGATTAGAATCCGCTGAGCATTAGTCTTTAAATATGTGTTCTAAATATGCTTATTTGAATGACACTTGGTAAGGTCATTGAAATATGCAGAAATAATAGCGGAGTCTAGTCTCATTAATATGATGAGTATGGCTATTCTTGAAGCCATGAGTGTGGAGACATTAAGGACATGTAGTGGGGGCTCTTTGGGAAAAAATATTAAATTTATGCATATGAATCTCTAAATTGTATTTTGCCTATCGTCAATCAGGTGGATTATTGTCATGGTTTTCTAGTGTTCCTTACACTTGAGAAACCAACAATGCCTTAAGGATGGGCAGTTAGGGTTTAACTATAGCCTACGAGTCTCTAAAATGATATTTTGAACCGTCTAAGCTCACATGCATCAACAAGTCTACGAAGGTGATTATGTGATCAATATGGGATCATCTGGCATCAATAATAGAGGCATTGTTTCAAAGAATATGATATAGTTAAAATCCTTGGCCAGGTTTGTGAAATGTCAATTACGCATGACTAGTTAAAAAACCTCAATAATAAGTTTTTTATGGTGATTTAATTACGCATCAATAGTAACTAGAATGACTGACTAGGTTTTGATGGTTAACTACGGCCTAAGTCTTTTGGGAGTCTTGTGTGAATGAGGGATTATACATACAAGATAACAGATGAAAATAAAATTTTGATTATTGAATTTAATGACTTAACTAATCAATCAAGTTAAACTGATCTTTGATTAATTAATTTTAATGTTATATAGTTAATAAGGTTAGCCCAACAAAGGTTACTTTGTCATTGAAGCTATTAAATAAACATATACATCGGTCTATGATGGCACACACATAATATTTTTGGATGTTTGTGGATATGTTTTAAGTAAAGAAACTTTTATTAAATCTTCCTAGAGATAAGAACTTTAATGAAATTTTCCCAAGGACACTTAGGAAATTTTTTTTGAAACTTTTGTTAAGAAACTTTTATTGAACAAATAGAGGGCATCCTCATTTGATACACATGCAGGGCAGTTTGAGTGACCCCCTCTTTCTTCTCTTCCTCTTCCCTCATTGTTGCTTTCAATGAAGATTGGATGGAGATTAGATATATGAACGGCTTTAAGATGCTTACTCAAGAAATCAAGAAATCATTGGTTCGATCCATTGAAAGCTGATGGTTTTGGTTTTGTCACGTTTTGGGTTTGTAGATCCATCTTCAGTTTTATATTTTTTTTTGAAGCGAAGTTCGAATGGTCCACATCAAGACCCAAATCCTTGCATAACCTTAGTCTTTGCATTACCTTTTTGAGAAGTAAAAGCACATTCATCATTCATCTAATTTCTTATCTTGTATTATTCTGATCATTTTCACCCTACTGTAATGCCTTTACACCACTCATCTCCAAGACAATTCCATAGTTGTTTTGTGAAGTTATGCGTGTACCTTAAAGGAATACTAAGATGGACTTATGACACCATGCCCTTCTGGGTAGCCATACTTGGATGTTGGTTTCTCACTTATCTAAATATAACATTTTTACTTCTAAATGGTCTTACTATGAAGTACAATCTTGACTATAATGAGTCCTTCGCAGGCTAGCAAGGCCATGGGTTCACTCAGACTTAACATTGTTGATTTCAGAGGTTTTAACTATATGGGGGTTCATCTAATCTCTCTTGTGTAGTATTGTATTTAGGCATCAATCATGATTGAAAACTTTATGGACGTGTTGAATGTATTTCTATAAGGTGAATTAACTAAGTACCTATGGAGTAGGCTCTAAAGTATGTCCCATGAAGGAGACTTCAAAGGCCTATCTTATGAATCTTACTGTTTATGGTCTAATGTAAATACACGGTTTTCTAAATTATGACAATGCGCAATTATGACAATGCACAATTTTCTAAATTATGACAATGCACGATTATGACAACACACGATTTTCTAAATTATAACTTATTGAGTCCTTGTGGTTTGATAAATTCATCCAGATTATTGCAATGCACAATTTTTTTGCATGCATTATGGATCCCTTTATTTTTGGAACAAGATAAATGTGGGGACTATTATTATTTTAGTAAAAGTATATAATGTTACAATTACTTGAAGTGATTGGAATGTTATTGCTTAGGCCAAGGCATATTTGGGGCATCATCTATTAATTGGATATTAAGAGAAACCTGCATAATTTTTTAGGACTGAATTTTTTAATCACCGTAGGGGGATGGAGTTCAATTAGTGAAAATCTGTATTGGATATTTTGAAGGAGACTGATCAGCCCGATTCAAACCTAATTTTCTCTAATCGATTCTATACTGAATTTTTGAGATACTAGTCTTCTCCACGAGGATATCCGTCACTATGGCCAATTCGTAGGGAATCTGATTTTTCTAACTCTCACTTGGCTTGATATTATTTAAATAATGAAAATTTTCGTATGTCATGTATGAGCCACGGTAGATAGAATTCACTCTCAGGTTTGTGTGTACCGCAAAGATGCACCATTACAATGACTTATTAATCAAAATGTTGAGTACTTGATTATTGAATTTCATTATAATTTTGGTTATGGTGGTTTTCGAGGTAACCAAATGTCTAATTGGGTTATTACACTTATCTCAAGGGGAGACCTCATCCCCATACACAATAAGAAATAGATTGACGTAAATATAATTAAAGAATCAAGTTAATGTAGGTAATCTTAGTCCAAATATACTACTCAAAATAAGTAGCAAAAATAGCGCGTTGGCATATTCGTACACAGTTCTCCTAAAGAGAAACTGGCGAGAAAAAGTCAACGACCAACAAATGACATCAATTCACGTAAATATATAATCTGTTTCCCGTGGGAAAACAGCACCTATATTCTAAAAGAATAAAAATATATCTGAAAAAAATTAGAGCAGCAAACGAAACACTCGTGCTAGAGGCACAAGCTTCCGTGACATGCACCTAGAGTACTATGTCTTCTTCTAGAAAGAGTATTCAACAGAGGCGTTAACAAGGGGCCGAAATCTGCTTCTACTGATTGGTTCCAGAGTTCCGACGAATCAAATAAAGTAGCATAATTCAGAATACGATGAATTAAAAAACAATTTACAATACATGTAAATCTTCAGGATAACTACAAAACAAAGCAAAGTACCAAAAAAAAACCAAAAGAAAACAGGCTTCCGACAGCACATAGAGACGGTACTCAAAGGGGAAATAAAATAAAAAGCGAAATAACAGGTGACCAAGCAAGCTCACGCACGCGTAAGATGAATCCAAAACCCTGCGCTCTACTGCTAATTAAGAACCAGATCACATAAACAAACCGCAAACCCTAGTCTACGTTACTCACAGACTTGAATGCCGCGCTCGAAGATCCGAGGAATCCCGCGACATCGAAGACGACGCGTTTTTTAAATACTGTACATTCTCTACTTTCCCGCCAAAACAATCCGTCGCTTAGTGGGCCGGCCCAATAGACCGGAGGTGGGGCCCACAGCGTTTGACCCAAAACGACCACCGGGTCAACACTCTTCCGCGTAAGAAAAACCAGTATCCCAAATAATCTTCTTTTCCACCAAACAACCTCGGAAAAAAGAAAAACCGGAAATCCGAACCTCTCCTTTCTCTACTTATATATAGAGCCACAACGGATCAGCTGACCAGCCTCTCTCTCTCTCTCTCTCTCTCTCTCTCTCTCTCTCTCTCTCTCTCTCTCTCTCTCTCTCTCTCTCTCTCTCTCTCTCTCTCTCTCTCTCTCTCTCTCTCAATCAATCAATCAACCAATCCTCTGCAGTTTCCCCTCCATGGGCGCGGCGGGGTGGTTCCACCGGCTAAGGACGGACGGCGGCGGGAAGAGACGGCGGTGGCAGCGGCCGATGGCGGCGCTGGCGGCGGCGTGGCGGCGGCGGCGGCGCGGCCTCCTCGACGAGATCGTCTTCTTCGTGATGTCCGCGGTCGAGGTCATCGTCCTGGTAGCGGTCTTCTGCTTCTATTTCCTCCGCTTCGGGGGGCGTCTGTGAGGCTTTGTAGTTCGAGTTCTAGAGAGAGAGAGAGAGAGAGAGCAAGAGAGAGAGAGGGGGGTCAGTTGGGGGAGTGGTGGAGCTTCTTGACCTGGACTTTGAGGGACTTGAGATATTTGACGGCTTCGTCGAGCACGGCGGGGGCGTCCATCTGGTCTCCGCCGGGGATAATCCCGCGGAGCTTCTTCACCATCTTCTTCATCTTCTCCTTCTTCTTCTTCCCCCGGCACGGCTCGGGGGAGCTGCGCCCGGTGCTGGTCACGTCGTCCTCTTCCTCGGTCACCTCCTCCTCCGTCAGGCTCAGAAGCGCGTCGATCTCGTCCGAGTCCTCTTTATGGGAAGGGGTCGAGGAAGGGGCCCGGTGGGCTCGGCCGTGGCTCGGCTCGAAGCTCGGGCCGGCCGCGCCGGTGGCGAACCCCTGGTACCCCGCTTTGGGCGCCAGCGCGGGGTGGAACATGATCCGGCTCCTGCTGTCCGTCTGATCAACGATGATGTAGTTCCGCGGACACGTGTTCGTCGCTTGGAGCTCCACGCCGTCCAGCGGCGCGGGGTAACCCCTGTTCATGGTTCAAAATCCCTGGAACAGAATTGGATCTCGGCTTTGCTTGAATCGAACGCTGCGGTTTCGATTCCGTGGTCTCGCGGTTCGAGGGAAGTGGATCTACGTGACCGCCTGCCGAGAGAGCACGATTGGCGATGAATGAAAGGATCGCGCTGAGATGATCAAGAGATGAACAGAGTTTGATTTACCTGGCAGACTTGCGCTGTCCGGTGTTGGGAGATGGATCTAAGGTGCATGCTCCGTTGACCGGCTTGTTTGATTTCTCGTAACCTCTTCAGGTTGAGCGCAATGCGCATTCTCTCGGATCCCGAGATGCTACTGGAAAGTGGAATGAATGCCTGTGAAATCGGAATCATGAAGAACGGGAGAAAACGGTTCTGATGTTTTTTTTAATAACGTCGTCTTAAAGGAGCAGACGCGACTGACGAAACATGAGAGCGTGGACAAGTGAACGTACTTTTTGTCAGTTGATTGCTGCGCGGAGTTTGCGGCAGCCGATTCATGATGTGGAAATCTTTGCAGCGATGATTCCGCTGAGAACACGAATGAATACTTTAAAATCATTGCAGAATAAGAGGAAAATCAAACAGGCAAAACGCTTCTCGAGAAAAGCGAGAAATTAATCTCCGGCCGACGGAATGCCTACGATCCAAAGAACACAAAGCATCATTAGCTTCTATTTTGATCGAATCTGTTCAACGGATCGCGATGAAGCACAGCAACGAATAGATCGCATCTCCCGAGCATCTTGATAGCAGAATAAGAGACCACTGAGAGAAGGAGCCTTCCAGAAAACTTGATCAATGACTCGGCCAGAGAATCATGCTCGTCGCAAACCAAAAATAGCTCACACAAACGCAAAAACAGCAGGAATTTTCAGTCAAAACTTCGCGCCGCACAAAAACTCGCGCACCGAGAATCAAGACTTCGCTACTTCTCATACCGTAGGCAGAAATCACACTATCTCAAGCGGCGCGAGGCGAAACGGAGCTTTAACGATGAGTGACTAGAACGCCTCCGAAGAATCATCAGCGTCGCCATTAGCGGTAGGAAGATCGGAGGGAGTTGTTTTTTTTTCCAGGCCCGCTTCGTTTTCCGCGGAGGTATTTATAGGCCGCGCGCGGGCGTTCCGTTGGAGGCCTCGATTAAGCTGCGGTCAGCTGGACCCTCTCACCACGTTAGCTAATTATTATCTGCACCATTTTCGTAATTATTACCTACAAACCTTCAATTCTTTTCTCGGAGGCAGCGGGCGCGTGCGTTCCCCCTGCGGCGCAGGCTATCATTACCCGCCTGCTGCCCCCACCTGGGCCCTAAAAAACCATCATTTTATTTGAAAATAATCCGAGGTGATTTTTCGGGGCGGCAGAAGGGATAAACAGGGATAGCCAATGGTTGATTGACACGTGGAGAGCTGACAGATTGAACCCACGACCGTAATGGCGGCTGCGGCACGCGTGGTGGCAGCAGTGTCTGGTGGGCCGCGAGAGGAGTTTAAGCGTGGTAACCTGTCCGGGCAGTGGGGGTTACGACTTTAGGATGAGAGAGGGATATTCCCACGCGTGCGGGGTGGGTAATCGAGTGACTGGGCGAGCGTGCGAGTGAGAGTAAATACGGGCCTCGGGAGCGGGCTTTATTTTGTTCTTATTCAGTTGTAGCGGGCCCGGCCCGTAGTGGCCCGGCCCGTAGTGGGCCGCCAGCTCGTTATCCTTTTCTGCTCCTTCCACCTCTCTTTTCTGCTCCTTCCACTTCCCTTTTTAATTCTCTCTCTCTCTCTCTCTCTCTCTCTCTCTCTCTCTCTCTCTCTCTCTCTCTCTCTCTCTCTCTCTCTCTCTCTCTCTCTCTCTCTCTCTCTCTCTCTCTCTCTCTCTCTCTCTCTCTCTCTCTCTCTCTCTCTCTCTCTCTCTCTCTCTCTCTCTCTCTCTCTCTCTCCCCCTCTCTCTCTCTCTCTCTCTCTCTCTCTCTCTCTCTCTCTCTCTCTCTCTCTCTCTCTCTCTCTCTCTCTCTCTCTCTCTCTCTCTCTCCATCTCTCTCTCTCCATCTCTCTCTCTCCATCTCTCTCTCTGTCTCTATCTCTCTATCTCTCTCTCTCTTTCTCTCTCCTCTTTTTCCTCTACGCACTCTCTTTCTCTTTCTCGCCCACTCGTTCTCTCTCTCCCACGCATTTTCTTTCTATCTCTCCATTTCTTTTTCTCCCACTCACAGACTCCTTCTATCTCTCTATTTCTTTCTCTCCCACTCACAAACTGTTTCTATCTCTCTCTCTTTCTGTCTCTCTATTTCTTTCTCTCCCACTCACAAACTCTTTCTATCTCTCTCTTTCACTATCTCTCTCTCCAACGCACGAACCCTTTCTATCTCTCTCTCGGCCACACGTTCTCTGTTTCTACCTCTCTCTCCCACTCCCACATTCTCTCCATCTCGCTCTTCCAATCACACACACTCTCTCTCTCTCTCTATCTCTCTCTTCCATCTCTATCTCCCAAACGCTCTCTCTATTCCCTCTCTCTCTCTCCCGTTCGTACTTTTTCTCTATCTCTCTCTCCCACACACATACTCTCTCTCTATAACTCTCTTCCACTCACACTCTCTATCTCTCTATTCCCTCTCCGACACACGCACACTCTCTTTCTCTCTCTATCTCTATTTTTCTCTCTCTAACTCTATCTCGCACTTCCTCAAAGTTTCTTAATGGGCTTTCCTGCGCCACTAGCAAGGGCGGTTGTGGTGGTTCCTCTGGAAAACCCACTTGCTGCATGCAGCATTACTGCTGCCTCCACCACCAAAAGCAAGTGCATGACTCTTCTCTCCCAGATTATAAGAGATTCCTTGAGAGAGAATACACCCTTTCTAGAGAGAGATAAGAGAGATAGAAGAGAGAGACAGAGAGAGAGAGAGAGAGAGAGAGAGAGAAGAGAGATAGAAGAAAGAGAGAGAGAGAGAGAGAGAGAGAGAGAGAGCTTATGTGGAATCCAATGGTGAAGCTTCGAAACTGGTTGACTGAGAATTTTAACACTGGTTCTTGTCACAACTGTCATTCAAACACTTTGCTCCTTTTGATATGCCACCATGCTTATTACCTTTCCTCGGTTATTTTTGTGATGATAATGTGTGTCAGTGGGCATTCGATTTCAACATAAAAGAAAGCTGAACTTTAATAATTATGGTTCTAGCCGTATAAAGTAAAAGGAGATGGGTTTTAGAGGGGGTATCTGCTTTTGAAGCTCCATGCGCACATTTCTAGAGAGAGAAAGAATAAAAGGACCAGCAGATGGACTGACCTACAAGAAGTTGTGACCCTTTTCAGGAAACATTTGATTATGGATTTGGTGGGCCACTTTGAGATGAACCGAGATTATAAAAATCATATTTGAGTAACCCTGCCATTGACTTTGTGTGATGATTTGACATGATGTCACTTCATACAGTGTACAGTTGATTCTTAAAAGTCAAAGGGGATCATACACAGAAAGAAGGCATGAATGACTTAATCAGTTCAAATCTGTTTCTTTGGTTAATGGATGGAATATTCACGTCTTGTAAGTTATTTCTGCGCTCATTCTACTGGAGGTTGTCCAAATTCTGGTGTCTATGTTATATATCAGTATGATAACCAATGTAAAAGACAAATTTGCACCGTGCTGCATTCTCAGAATAAGTCAGTCTATCTGAGCCAAAGAAAGAAAATCGAATGAGAGATGCGATCTAAAATGGATTTGGGCCTCGAGTCCTAATATTGGCACACCAGGGTAGGGCTTTTCCAAGTTATTTTATAGACATTATCTTTCTTCCTAATGTATAGCATTCAAATATATCCAAGGAACAACGTTCAAACCAGTGGGTTATATTCATGACACCCACTTGTGCAACATTCAAGACAGTCTATCCTTTTTTGAAAGTAGAAAGATGTGGGGCGATAAAAATGAATATTCTGTAACTCATATAAATAAAGTATGACTTTGGGTAAGTTAATATCTATCTAAAAAACTCAAATAAGGTGACATTAATATTTTTTATAATTTTTGAACGTCACACCAAAATTCTTAAAAAACACATGATTCAACATCATCATTATAACCTCTTACATGCCTCGGGATTTCTTTATTCCATAAGTGGAAAGCTGAATCCTTACATACATGTTATGCAAATCACCAAATTTAGTAGTGTCAATTAACTCAAAAGACAAACGTTTCATGTTTTCTCCATATAAGAGATGAATAATCAACTCAATGCAACTGCTACAAAGTAGGACTTTTGATGAATGCTAAAGATATGCTTTATTTTCTTGTTAAAGATTGGTCAAAACTTGATTATTACATACATACTTTTATAGGTTATGACGTAATTAACCAAGGGAATACATCTGAAGTAATTTTTCTTTAAAATTAATAAATATTTTTTTCTTTAATACATAGCATGCCCTTATTTACAAAGATAAGTTTATTCTGAGACACAAGGAAAATAATCCAAGGTGAATACTTTTGATTAAAATTAATGAATCAACAATTCCTTAAAGAAGAGAATTTTTTCGTCAACATAGCATGCTCATATGTATGAAGAGAAGTTTATTCTGAAACGCAATGAAAATAATCCAAGGTGAATAATTTTGACATGCTTTTAATCTTTGGAAACCCAACCTTTCATGCATTAGTGGAAAACTCTCAGCCTGATATTAATACATTTCACAGTGAAATGGCCTAGTAAAAAATAATACAATTAGTATGTATGAGTGAATTGTTTAACTTTTCTAGAAATAAAATATTTCATAGAAACATAATTATTTAATTAAATTTATATTTTTTGTTTTCTATTTGAATTGAAAAGTTTGAGATTTTTATATTAAATTTAATGAATATGTATCATCATATAAAGTGTAAGTTATAATTTTTAAATTTTAAATAAAAATATCCATTTGAGATAAAATTATCAGAAAAAATAAAAAAATTTCTGGGTTCCTAGAATATTTTCATTTTCCCAGAAATTTTAATTTTGAAGTGGTAGACACATGTACGCACACTTTTCCAATGGCTCAAAATATTTTGCATTGCCTTATTTTTGAAATTGGACATGGGAAGTGGCACAAAGAAGATATACGTATATCAATATAGATAAATATTTTCTCTCATGTCTTCTATTTCTAGATGGTGTAGAAGATTTCACACCATATCTTTTGTCTTCAATATCATTAGCTCAATCAACTCGTTTTTTTTTAATATAAGTGTAAGCACAAAAGATACAAGCATTAGTAATACAAAGATATTTTACTACTATTGGATTTAGATGTAGTGATCAAAGGCTTAAATTATTCATGTCTTGTACCATAGTAAACACTCTTGAGCTTAAAATTCTATCAAAAAATTTTAAATATTTGTTGAGATTCCATACGTTTGACCATCTGGATATAATGAGTACCATGTTTATTCTGTTGTTCCTCATGAATAACTTTCAAGTACAACCAAATCAGGAGAATATAAAATAAAAGACGAGTATACATAACACATAATTGAGATCTGGGTCCTTTAATAAATTATTTGTGAAAAATTTTAAGTTACTAATTATTCAAAAAGGTTATAGAATTTTACTAAAACCTAATTAATTGATAAAGAAAAGTGGTTCCAACGTCAATAAACTATCATCAAGAAATAATTTATACAAGATAGAACAGAGCGATCAATCAGTAAAAAATCATATCATTAATATTTTTTATTATAATTGTTTCATTAATAATTTAATAAAAATTAATTAAATAAAAATTTTACTAATTTAATTACAGATTTAAGGATATTCTATGAAATGAAAACCTAGGTCTTGATAACATTTAGGCTTGAAGGGCCATTGTGTGCATGCATTGTGAATAGTTGGAATGTACTAGGACATAATTAGATCATGGTAGAGGACGTAATCCATTAATGAAACAGAGGCAAAAGGCTCTATAATATTTTTCCTCATTCCTGGTCAAGTCACTTCTCATTGATGGTGTACCATAGTTTAGTTGCTTTTACTGTACGTCATTTTATTAAAGCATCTGCATATGAACCACTACGAAACAATATTGGTCACATGCAGTACATTCGGATTGCTAGAATGAATTTAGGCAGAGTCCCTAGGAATGTACAACCTTATCCTACGCAAAGGGATGATTAGGAATGGTGTTCTCCAAGTACACCTCCAAAAAATCATTGATATACTCTCGAAAAATATTTTCCATAAGACAAAAAATGTCGCAGGGGTGTTTGTGAGTTCAAAAGGCATAATAAAGAATTCAAAAGATCCATAGAGTGTCACGCAAGTAGTCTTCGGCTCATCTCCCTCCTTGATCCCCACCTGGCAGTACCCAATCTTCAAGTCCATTCGCGAGAAGAAGTGAGCATCCCCGAGACTGTCAAACTACTCTTCAGCATTCGGTAAAAGATCTTTATTTTTCATTGTCACCTTTTTGAGTGCTCAGTAGTCCACACAGAGTTGGAGCGACCCGTCCTTCTTTTGGAAGAGGACTAGTGCACTTTGGACAGTCATATCAGTCTATTCTCCAATAATTCTTGCAATTGTCTCCGTAGTTCCTCTAGTTAGGCAAGCGGCATCTTGTATCTGATGGCCAATCACTATCCCGTGAACGTTGGCACCACCATAGCTTGGCATCCTCTGTGAGGAAGAAGCTGGCTTGTAGGACCTTCTTCCGCTCCGAAATGTCATTGATTTCGATGTATCTTTCACAATCATACAAGAAGTCGGCCAGATCCTCCTCCTTGAAGGCATCGCTAAACTTCAGGGGTGGCATCGTGATTCACTCCCCTCCTCCACTAGATCAGGCCTTCGAGCCTTCAGCCCATCGTAGCTCTACCATTTCAAGTTTTAGGGGCATCACCATGTCCGTAAGTTCATGTATGTGTCTCGTTGGTAGTCATTATCATGATTGAATTCTTCCTTCTATTCTTCAAGCTTTGAGATTACTACATCACGATGATGGCGCACGACATCAAGGACCGCCAACCACCATCATCGAAAGCCGGGTGAAGAGATGCTCGATTATCTCGTTTTGATTTTCGTTGTTTTTCTTAGTTCTGTCTCGTATTTTCTTCACCATCGTCTTGTTTTCGTCGCACTGTGATGCGACCCGTGTCCACGTTTTCATCGTCGAGGGAAGGGACCTTCCCCTTCCCCTTTTCTTTATTTTTATTTTATTTTCCCCTTATATGTGTAATGGGGGGGCCATTATAAACGGCCCCCTAATGGACCTGTCTCGCCTTTTTGTTGATCCATTTAGGGGGCCCAAACCTCTCCCCTATATAAAGGAAGAGGGGGGCACCCTAAAAAAATCAGACCAGGAAGAGGGGGGCGCCCTATCTTGGTATCCCCGTTTAGAAAATACAAAAAAAGGGAAAAAGGAAGAAAAAAATAAAGGAAAAGAGTAGAGAGAACGGGGTCGGGTTTGCGCCCGCTCCGTCCTGCCCGTGTGCTCGTTCTAGGACTCCGTTTGGAGCCCTAGGCGGCAGCTGCCGCGGGCACGGCGCTGTCGCGGCGCCGCCAGGTTGCCCAAGGCCAGCGGGCGCCGCCTGAAGAAGCGCCTACGTCGCAGCGACCAGCAGGCACCGCGACCCAGCGGGTACCGTCGCCACCAGCGGGTACCGTCGCCACCAGCGGGCGCTGCCGCCACCAGCAGGCGTCGCCGCGACCAGCGGCCGCAGGCACCGCGACCAGCGACCGCAGCCGCCGCAACCACCGGAGCAGCCTCCGCCGCTAGGGCGGCTGCAACCGTCGACGCCGGATGCCGCCGCCGGGCAACGCCGTTGCCCCCTTGCACTGCCACCTCTCGGGGCGCCGTCGCAGGACATCTCCACCGCGCCCTGCGTCCCTGCTGATCGTCGCCGACCCGCGACGCCTCGACGGACGACTCCCCCAGGCGCCATTCTTCGCTGCCCCGAAGAGGTCGTCGCCACGAGCGCAGGACGTCCTCAACGAATCTTCCGCCGACCTTTACGAGCAGATCTAGTGTTACTTCGCATGTCGAGCCGCTGTGATCTCTTCGGCAATGCTCCGCCCCACCCGCTGCGAATCGTCGTTGACCATCGACGACACGACACTACGAGCCACCGCCAACGAGGTACGCCGTCCTCTTGCGTCGCTCATTTATTTACCTCTTACAGTCTATCCTTGTCTTAACTCCACCACGCTCGGGCTAGGTAGGTGAGAGAGGACGAATTGAGAGAACTACGGTCAACTGAGTGTCTTACCGGTACGGACGAGTACGTCCGTTACGTGTGAGCCCTACGGATAGATTTGGTTTGGACGTAGACGCCTTCATCGCTCCGACGAGGTTTGAGAGGCCACTGTCGTCGTCACCCAGTGACCTCATCCAAGCTTGGAGCTCGGCGCCTTTCTCGAGTCGGAGCCTGCACGTACGACACGTAGGACATTCATTTAGAGCATCGTAGTTGCATAACCCATTAGGGTTTCATCCGTCAGACGACGACACTGTTGACGTTCAATACCATCATCCATTATCAGCACCGAACCATCATATTTGGTGTCGACCGGACGACGTCCTAGACGACATCCGACATCACATGATTTCCATCTACTTGGGCTCTTAAACCCAAGAAATTTTTCTGGCAGAATTCATGCCTATGTTGTTTCGCCTTCAGGTGTCTTTCTTAAAGTGACTTGGAGTGCTTTTCAGACTCCATCTCTCCTCAACAACGGGTTTCAAAAACACAATCTGAAGAAGCACAACCTGGCTCTTATACCAATTGTCATGCGGCCAAATCTAGAGTAAGGACAAATGCTCAAATTTGGCATGTGCTGCCTCAGAGCTTGGAGCAGAACACAAAGTGATCTCTTGCACGGGAAGTCTTTGCAATATCTTAAGTATGCAAAGAAGGGGTGAGGGGAGAGTGTGGGGATGCAGCCCCTTCGGGGAATAGGATCATTGCATTAATATCATAAGAAGGTTACATCGTAGTTGTGAACATTACATGGGGGAAGACAAGGTATGATTCTAAAGTAATGAGACAAGGCACAACATGCCTTGGTAGTGTCACTCTTGCGCCTTGAGGCCCTCCGCTGCGCTCGCGCACGCTCATTGGCCCCAATGCTACACACGTGCCCTCAAGCCCGGCGCCGTGTACGCGTAGCCATGGTGATCACACATGCCATCCCAGCCTTGTCGATCACACACGCCATCAACACCCCCGCTAACATCTATCGCGCAGTCCACTCAAATGTCGTCGTGCTCAGCGCCTCAAGTTGGGCGATGCACGTCTAGCGCTACCCATAGGGGCGCCTAATGCAGGTACCGTCTCTATGCTTTCTGTGCGCCAATGCCTTAGTTTCCTAGTGGGGTGTACCCTGATAACATGCATTTTTAGTACTTCATATGATCATAGTTACATGTTTATCTGCATTAAACTACTCATATTTGTATGTTATCAAGCTTAAGATGATTAAATCTATTTTTAAAATGAATTTCTAATCTTTCTGTATTTTTTGGGATTTTTTAACCATATATTCTAAAATAATATTATTTTTGAGATAGAATATGATTTTTTGGAATTTTTTTTGACATTAACTTTGGAAAGATATGATTTTCTGAGTAAAAATATATACTTATATGTATTTTTTGGCTTTTATTTTAATTAATATGAATTTTTAAGTACTTTTGGCTTTTTTTGGCACAGGGTAACGTGGCATGCTCACGTCCACTCATTTTAAACAAAGAAAAGAGAAGAAAAAAGGGTGACATGGCACCCTAACGCGGCGCCACGTCAGCCTCGCTAAAGAAGGGATTTTATCTTTTTTCTTTGTTTTTCTTTATCCTTTTTTAGGTACACGTGGCACAGAATATGAAGGGTACCTGCACAGAATACAAAAGTGCATAATACCAAGTGTTTTGACTTCACAACAGGCACAGAAACCGATGATGTTGATGAGGAGAGAGAAGGAAATCAAGGGCTAGGATTGCTTCAACTTCAAACGGCCATAACTTTTGATCTACAACTTCGATTGAGCTGAAATTTTTAGTGTTGCTTTGTCTTCCCCTCCTATTTCTATCCATACCCTCTGATATATAAATATAGGTCTGGATCATTGGGAAATTGATCTTGAACTTGTTTCCTACTTTTGTGGGCTGATTGAAAGATATTGAGTTTTGAGATCCATCAAGAGTGTTCTTGGTGTCCTGGGTGTTTGGGGAGAAGTATTGGAGAAGAGGGGGAGCTTATCGGCACTTCTAAATCGTTGTGATCCAAGCTGAACGTAAGGATTTAAGGTATCTTTGCCTTACGTTGTCTCTTTTCCTACGCCATACTTAACGTAATTAGCACACAGGCCTCTATGCAAGAATGTCGCATACTTTGGGGCCTTACACATAGTCAAAACTACAACTATCCATCCACAATACATCTTTGGTGTCTCAAGTCTAAGAACCACTTAGACAACCAAGACATAAATCAACCTGATTGACAATTTGGTATAATATCATTCAGGGATTCGTATGAACCAATTCAATGAATTCTTACCACTACGGAGCACCCACCTTCTATCCTTAGTGTACCAACACTAATGGCTACTCGGACGGTGATAACATGTAGTTTTAGTAGCTTAAACTGGTCATATTTACACTTTTATTTGTATTAAAATAATTATATATTCATGTTATCAAGCTTAAAATGATTAAAAAATTTTAGAATAATATTCTGAATTTTCTGCATTTTGGGGATTTTTATGACATCAAATTATTAAAATATATAAATTTTTGAGATAGAATATAATTTTTCTAGAATTATTTAATGTAAAATCCGTAAAGCATGATTTTTCTAAGTCAAAATATATATATATATATATATATTTATTTATTTATTTATTTATTTATATTTTTGGGCTTTTATTTTATTAGATATGAATTTTATATTATATTTTAATTTCTTTATTTTCACAAAGCCCACTTGTCACCGTACAAGTCATTGAACGGCAACCAAACACAATTAAGCCTAATGAAATTACTTTTTTACATTTTTCTGCCACAGATGACATAGACGAATAAAAAACACTCTTTTTCGCAATATATGCACATGGAGAACAAGGCTCACTTTGTAATTTTTTTCAATACGGCTGACCAGTCAAATATTGTGGTGGTGCCGACATATCACAACAAATGGCACCACATGTACTCGTGATGCAGATGCGTCGATCTGTGACTGGATTTCGAAGGGGACGCACTGACATAGTGCATGCTAACACATCGCCATGCCAGCTGTGACTTGGCTATTAAGAATATAATTAAATAATAGGTTGCTATTCTTCTATTTTTCTTTTTCTCCACAGTGATAGGTACTGCGACAAGAGTCATCGATCGCGAATGATGAGGAAGAATCTCAGCCAATCATTACATTGAATAATTGGATGAGGCAAAACCCTAATTGAATGATGTGATGATGCTAATGAGGATGAGGGGAGATAAATATTTGAATAAAATCAGCATTTAAGAATCATCCAAATTTGACGCTTGATATCCGACGATCCAGAGTTCTGATTGAGCTGAAATTTTAAGGGTAGCTTCTTGTTTATGTCCTCCATCCATCCATATATTTGGATCTCTGAATTGAGCCCTTTATATTTGTAAAAAAATATCTTTAGGCTCACTTCCTCCAATAAAGGCGTATTGAAAGAAAGTAAAGTTTTGAAGGTCCATCAAGTGTTCCTTGGTGTCTTTAGTGCTTGGACAGGTTCAACATAGAAGTGGGAAGGTTGATTTGCATCAAGAAGATGCCTTGATCCTGCCATAATACATGGATCTAAGGTTAGCCTATTGCCTTGCATTGAGTATTCTCCATCACACTTAGGTAGTGCATTCATCATCATCATCCATCACCTATATCTATCTCCATCACTCATCCACCTTCATCATCATCCATTGTCACCCCTATCTAACATCCACTATGATCCACTTCATGTCTCCTATTACACCATTATGATCTCACCATCTATCTGTCCTTCCCATTTTGTTTAGGAATACATACATCACCTATCTCTTCCATTTTAACCATATTTCTATCTCCTTCTCATTATCCATGTCACTACAACTTACGCTCTCTTCCTCATTCCTTCTCATCTCTCCATCTTCATCTCTCTTAAACCCTAACTAATAAATTCCTAATTAGCCATATCTCATCTCATCGTTCTCTCCCATCTCGTTACACATCCTCATCTCATGCCACCATTCATGTTTCCCTTCATCCTCTCATTCTACTCAGCGATCTACTACTTTCACTCATCTATCTCCTTATATTCTCCCTACTGCTATCGTAACCACTCTTTATCCATTTACTATCAAATACCTTTTCCAATATCCATAGTACCGTAGCAGGGATTTTGTGCATCTTCTTCCTCATGCCCTGTCCTCATACTCTAAGGGCGAACAATTCCATATTGACCACTCAATCATCTTCATCTATGTCGTGCTATATCCAAGCTAAGACATGTTTGAATCCCATAGACAGGGACTCGTTTGTTTTAGTCAAAATATGGTTGTTCATACATAAGATGTCCTTGATATTAGATCAATGGACAACTTATTTTGTGCTTAAATATAATACTATTAAGGGATTCATACGGATCCCTTCAATGAATTATTTCCTTAAATAACACCTATCATCTATATTGAGTGTCTCCGCATACTCATCATATAAGTAAAACCAGATAGTGTTATTCTATCTGGATCACTTGATGTATATCTTGAGTAATGACCAATAGGGATATGCGAATAATTCACACTTGAAGATAAGTTGCCTCTATTTTATGATCTCATCATAACTCATTTTCATTGTATGTATTCAGAGAATTTTTTTATAAAATACATGGGCCTAGAGGCAGCCATTTAAGGTGCGGATGAAAGCCAAGCTTATGCTCTTCCGCCTTCTTTTATCCTTTGAAAAAGCTATCTTCGTCTAATATGATTGGATGGCAAGAAGATTAACCAAACCTTCAGGAAAAGTAAAAGAGATTAAAGAGGAGATACATTAGTCAAGCAGTCACTCAGATACAACCAAAGGTTGGACAAATGAATGGCTCGAAGGTACTCTTCCGAATAACCAAGCATGAGTGGAATAAATTCAAAACAAGGTGTTTTCGTCCTCTACATTATAGTTCCAATCTGATTTCAAATTTTTTTGTTGAAAGATAATCAGTTCAGATAGTGAAACAATTCCATATAACCCCCCATCATTAAGTTGTGAAAATATATAATTTAATTATATTATAAAAGATAAAGCATGTTGGTTTTAAGAGATTAGGTATATGGAATATTCTATTCATGATGGAGGCCTGAGTGCCAGTTGTGAAGGAAACATGGCCTATGGAATGTTGGAGGACTTAATGCCTACCCTCTATACCAGCTCTCATACGTGTAGATGTCACTGAGGGTAGAGAACCATGAGTGTGGTAACATTTTACTAAACCTTAGTAAGATATTAATGTGAGTTAAAGCCCAGAAAAAATTCTGAAGCAAAGGATGCATAGAATGAAAATTCGGTTTTTATCAATAGTTCTAGGATCAAGATAATCCACAGCATGTCATAGAGAGTTTTCCATAAATATGGATAGATGTCTGTTACGCCAAAGTATAGGAATATAGAGCTTTTGATGACTGGCTTCTAAGAAAAATAAAGCTAGAAATAAATGGGGATCCTTATTAAACTCCCATGCTTAAGCAAATATTAGCCCAACTAACCAACTATTAGTATCAAATGCAGATTCAGAAAGTGGGCTAACTAATGATCCAAAATTTCTATAGACAAGGAGAATGACTTCACGGCATGATTTTATGGGACTGAGCTCCCTGATTGGAGGCAAAGAATTAAATCTTGGTAGGCAGGACGAAGCATTAAACTATGTTTGATGGGAACTAAAGATCAAATTAAGGATACAGTTGATAAATATATTTTGGAACTTTCTTTGATGATAGATTAATCGCCATATTAAGATGTATTCAGAAAAATGAACATGCAAGACTTTATTTCCTAAGAAAATTTTTAAATATTTTTTGACAATGTGTGAAAGATATTAAATCTCCGGCCTTAATAAAATGGAAGAAGCATAAAATAGTTGAGATATGCCTTGATCACTTTATTAAATCCTTGAGATAGACTTAGGTCAATGTCAAACCGGCTTTTAAGTATATGTAAAAATCCTAAGTTTGATAAATGATATCACACTGAAGGTAGTTTGTAGCTGATTTTTAAAAAGAAATATCACATATTGGTTTAGATGGATATCCGATAGCATCCAAGACTGGTTTGAAACTTTGAATTCAAGACAATCTCCTCTTCAAATTTGAGATTCAAAGTTTCAAATCAGTAAGTAATGTAGAAATTTTAGTAGAGGGAAATGATAGACACAAACTAGGGATTTTCTTTGTTTAAACGGTGATATTTATTTTACAGGTTCTGAATTCACAGTAGAGTGTAGGATTTCAAGTTCCTTGCATAGTTGAGCTTCTTGATCCCCCACTATTTCATTCTTTATAATTTTATTTTTTTGGTTGGTGCCACAACCTCAATGCACCGTTGACTCAGTGGGACATAATATGCCCATTGGTTGAGATAAGGTGGGGCACTCATTAGTGTCGCCCATTGGAGAAAGACCTGAGGTTTATTTATTTTTGAAATATACTCCTACAAAATAGACTCATTATCTTCCTCCTCCACATGCTCGCCCTCTATTCCTCAGGAAATACATATTTCATCTTGACGTTGAACTCCAAAGTTAGGATTTTTTCCTAACAGCTATGCATTCTTTGTGATCTCTTTAAATTTTAATTTTGTCTTTCATGTTTGATATTATTTTCTATTCTAGGAAATTTAATAATTCAAGAGGTATTTGTATATTTTGCATTATTAGTCTACCTTTCTCAAATGTACAAACACGTTTATTTATGAATCGTAGAAATAAACATGAATGATATCGATGGCAGTGAATGTGGTGGTGGGTGGATGGTGGACATATGTATGGATGTATAAATAATGCATGAAAAGATGATAGATGTATGGTAGACGGTGGATGGAGGATGGAGGATATAACACAGATAAACAAATAGGTGGAAGGATGGTGGATGATAAAGTGACTAATGGATTTAGGGATGGATAGTGGATTGGATATTAGATGGGTTAATGGACAGATGGATGGATGGTGGATTTATATTAGACGGTTTAATGGACTGATGAATGGATGGATCAAGCATAAAATGACTGGTGGATAGATGGTCGATGGATATCAAATGGGTTAATGGACAGATGGATGGATGGATGGATGGATGGATCGAGCATAAAATGACTAACCGATGCTGGATGGATCTTTAATGGGTTAATGCATGGATGGATAAATGGATAAAAATCATTGATTTTTTTTTCATTAACCCAATATCTCATTGAACATTAGGTAAGAATAATTTTATGGGGAAAACATAGGTATCCAAAGTCATGAGCATCAACATGAGACAACATTGAAATTACTACTTTATATCATGCCATATAAACTCTTATAGAACATTATTCATATGTGATTACCAGATGCAATGGATTCCATCAAGTTGCCTTTTGGTAGAGACGTAGAGTCAGCTCTTAGATACCCATCCCTTGGTGACAAAGAGACATTTGAAGGGTTATCCCCTGTTGATTTACATCACGATGGTGAATATACAAGCGATTTAAAAAAAAAATCATTAATCGGTGGTATCCAAGGTGAGGTAATTGATCTAATGGCCAAGGGGCCTACTAATGCGAGCAGAAACTATGCATTGAGGTTCAATGTATTGAAATATTTTAGGAAGACCATACCTTAGTAACACATATTCAAGGTATGTATGAAGGTTTCCCCCCTCCCAAAAAGGCCAACTTCAATAGGAACAAGCAGAGTACTTCAACTTTCATAGGGAGGCATCTCAAAAAGTTTCATCATGCTATATATATACAATGAGATGAAGGGGTTACCAAAGATAAAGGAATAAGTCACTGACCTATTATGTGTGGGCTACGCACTAGGAAGGAGATGAGATTGCTTCACACCTCACGATGCTTACACCTCTCGCCTATCAAAGTTCTGTTCAAAAACCTCGTACGAGAACTTGTATAGAGATGGATTTCCCACTCATCAGCAGTTCTTCCTAGTATATAATTTATTATATACAATAATGAATTGTGTTGTGTTACATGTCACTGCAATTTTAATTAAAAAATGATGTGTGCAACAAAAAAATAATCAAAATATTCTCAAACAAAGTAGTGGATTTGCATCCGTGCTTCACACAAGCCCATTTTGTTCCATGTTTTTCCCATGTCATTAACCTAATCATCCAAGCAGCACAATCAAAGCTTTGCATTTGATAACACTCATTCCTAGAGGAGAACAATACAGAGATGACACAAGAAAGTGATCCAAAGAGGAAGTCTTGTGGTAAAAGTATTTTTCTTTCTCCCCCGGTCATGCTATGTCACGAGTTAGAGAGTTGATAACTATGATTAAAGGGTCTACGAACAGATCCAAAAAATATTAAGAGATTTCCACAACTCTTATGCTTCCCAAATGCAATAAACTCCCCATGGACTTACTTTTGAGGCGGAATTTTACACACGACATGTTGGAAGCAGTAGTCGAGAAGAGACAGGACTTGTTTACCATATACCTTATAAATCCAAAATTACAAAACCTCCACACTGATGATGATGATGAGTGGGATGTGCTCACCATGTTCCTAAAGGTTTGAAGCCATTTTCACAGGCCACAAACGCATCCACCAGGATATGGTGTTGACAATTTGTGCAGTTTTAGGTGATGTTATGTTGTTGACGTGCACTTAGAGAGATCATATCTTTACTTTGAAAAATATTGTGGGAGCTTGACAGAACAGGAATGTGTTTCACTTTTGATGGTATCAACCTAATTGCAACTAAGTTGTCTAAGTATATGTTTATATCGAGGAGCAAATTTTTTGTGAATGTTGCACCAATGATGCATTCTTCTGTGAAATTAGCATCTACAGATTCAGTACCAAACTCAATTACCTTGAGTTATTTGTGCCATATGCTTTAAAAAATGATATATTTTTAAGCTAATAGTGCATCCCAAATTGGTGGAACAGAAGCTACACTGATGCCAAACATCTCCATTTATATTTTTCCCAAGGATTGAAGCTCTACAAATTAGTTGGATTGCTACTTTTCTCCTTCATTCTATCATATGATGGATGCATTCTCCTGGTTGAGGGAGACAGGAAGTGAAAATTTCCTTGATTGGCAAACCTAACCAAAAAGTTTCTATCAGTTTTGCCAACTTCGGCTCCACTACAGAAACTATTCTCTGCTTGTGAAAACAACAAATTAGATCAATCAAAACATGATTTTATACTTCATTTTTATCCCCTATTTTTACATTTGGACTTGCATTATTCATCATTTATGGATAAAATGAGAAATTTATGATTTATTTTACTAAGATCAATTTTTTACTTATCTTATTATTTTTTGATACTAGCCTCACTTGATTCAGAGGCAAGTAGAATTTTCACATCTTCGTGGAGTTTTTATTCCAAATACTGAACTTAGGTAAATAAAATGGTGAATGTGGGGTAAAAATGGGAGGAAAGCAGAAAATCATGCCATTTCCTTGATAATAATAAGAATCCAACTACACAAAAAGCCCATTCTAGAACCCCATTCAAACCTCCTTAAAAATCGAGTCAACTAAAGGTAAGAACTATGGAACTAACCTGCAATTTGAATTTCAACGTCCTATTTTTAAGTATGGGAAGGAGAGAACGTGGATTCAGGCTAGAAATAATGTAATCCTAGTCCTTCAAACTCTTAAAATCAAATATAATGGCCGGAAGAGTTAGGACACTTATATTTAATCTCTTCTCCCATCTCTTTGTATCTCATCTTGGATTTCTTTCCCAACTTGTTTTTGGAGGCCTATTTTTTTAGAATTCTTTTATTCATTCTTCCTCTAGTAGAGTATGGGAGAGAGAGTTAAAGGGTGATCAAGATTTTGGATGAAGAGCACCACTTGGCTCTTGGGTTAAGTTACAACAAGGTTTCTGTTATCTCCTAAATGTATGATTCAAAGTTTATCACCTTTTTCTATGGATAAACATTCTAGTGGATAGCCTAGACCTCGAGCTTTCTGACCCATCAAACGACACTACTCGTCTCTCCCAAAAGTTACAATGTTTTTCGTCCACTACTCGTCTCTCCCAATGCTCTCACCCGGTAGTGCACTGCTGCCTGCAAGTTTCGTTGCAGGAAGGGTGGGCAAAGGTTCTATTTTTCCTTCAAATTTATTTCTTGTTCTAAAAATACCAAAAATTTCTTTAAAATCATAATACATCATTAGAACTTTTGGAAACAAAATAAATATTTTTTCTTTTATGTAAATTATTTTTAACCACATTTCCTACGTTTTCTTAATTTTCACTTTAAAAAATAGTTAAAAATCCAAAAATATTTAATCAACTAAAAATATTATTTTACAATATATTTCAATTGAAATTTACTCTCTCATTACCTGCTCCTAGCGGATTCGACCCTTACTTACCCTATTCTAAGTAAGAAAACTTTTATAAATATTTTTGCATAAATCAAGGCCTTGAATGACTTATTCAACCCCAAATTCTAGTTTATCAGCTGGTCAGTTTGTTGTCACTTATGACACAATCTAGATGCAGAATGTGTTGAGGTATCAATAATTATGAAGTGTTGGTAGCAGCCACACAAAACCAAGCAATGAGTGTGAAATACTACCATTGACGAAGATTTATGGAATGAAGAACTATCATTAGCATGGTAAACACCGACAACCAGTTCTTGGTAAGAAAATGATCATCCTTTTATGATTAATAATTCAATTTTTTATTACAGATTCAAAGTTTCAAAGTTTTATTGGTGGGGGAGTGTGGTGTAGGGGGACCAATGGCACTAATTTTTTGCATAGTAAGGTTTGTGGATTTATATTTAAATGAATACCTTTAATATATCTACTGAAATCAGAAGTGATCAGTATTTTCTCGCTTATTTGGTAAAGTAAGGGAGAATGGGGCTGACCGATCATGAGAGAATGTTTTATGAATGAAATTGGAGATGGAAAACACCAAAAACAGATTCTCTTTTGAGGCACGAAACCAACTATTACTCATCATTCAAAGGTATTATGAATTGGATGATTCAACTAAATAAATGTTTTTCATCCACGAATTTGGTTAGTGCAATTAAATACATAATCACTCGGTGATGTCAATGATCGAAATGATGTCATTGTGTCATCTCATTCTGTGTTAGAAATGAAGTGGTCTCAAATGGGGATGTCGTCCATCAGTGACCTCGGTGAGCTTGTCAATAGGTGACCTTGGGGGCATCCTCCCACTCAGTCATGCCTTGCCATCTTGTTTGTTGAGGGTAATGAAGTGGTCTCCTCTTATACCGAGTTTGGACAATCCGATCTTGACCGGTCAATTACTTTTGTGTTCTTAAAATATGCAAGTTAAGAATAGTTTGAAGCCCGTGATTAGGGAGTCACAAGTTGCAGTCAAAATATAGTTTTTCATGCACAATACTGGTGTCTCGGGTCTTTGGACCATTTACAGGACCCTAACATGAATGTACATGATTCAAAGTAAGGTATAATGCTATTCAAAGATTTGTAAAATCAACTTAGTGATCTCTTTCCCCGAGGAAGAGATCATACATACTTATCATATAAGTAGGCTCATATAGCGATGTTCTTTCTGAATATGTTGATGTCCATCTCAAGTATCTTTTTAATAGGAATATTTAGATACTTGTTTAGAGACTAGTGATCACTTTATTATGATATCAGGATGATTCACTGAGTAATTTCACGTATTCAATGACTTCATTATAAACATGGCTTGACAACCACATAAAATCTATTATCAGGAATCAATGTTTTTTATATCATTTTATTGATTATGTAAATTATGAAGTAAAAATCAAATTCCTAAAATTGAGTTCTTTTGGGGGGCTATCAAGATATCAAAAATCTTGGACACAAGCTGACAATCATGGTTTGAAAAGGAGTTATGCACATAACAATTATTTATTACATCTTAGAGAACTAATTTATTTCAATCACTTGAAGATGATTTCACCACGGTCGAGTGTGGCGATAATGATCATAATAACTGATAATATTTTCGTTGATCGTGAACAATCCGCAAGGACACAAGGTGAAGAAAAACTGCCAATCATAATCTCAATACCAAAGTAAATCAGATCAGAGCGGCAAGAGATCTGCTCTAAGCCTCAAAAACCCGATCAGATAAAAAAATACAAGTGCCAATCAGGTTGGGTTTTGGGGAGTAGAAAATAATAAAAGGCCCGGCTTTTACTCTCACCCTCTCTCTCTATCTCTATATCATTGCCTTTCTCTTGCTTCCTCTCTGCCACCATGTCTCTCTTTCTATAATCCTCCCATCTCTCTCACTCTATCTCTCTACGTTTCTCCCCCCTCTCTCTTGCTCTGTCTCTTTCTCTCTTCCTCTCTATTGCTAAATAAAATTATTTTATAAATGAATATGAGTGTAAACTAGATCTGTCCCAGTGGTTAATCTCTCTCTTGGTATTTTAAAAGTAATGGATTCAATTCTGTTTTGAAATTAAAAGTAAATAGCTTGAAGAATCAGACCAGACCGGCCCCTAAGCATTGATCCAAAATCAGTCAGATAAATCAATGATCAAACGGGGAAAATGATCGAGATCACCGTTCTGATCATGATCATCCCTTGGATCTGGTCACGGGCCGTTGATCAGTCTGTTGAGCTGATCGACGGAGTGATCGAAGAGGGCAACAACATCTGATTGCTGCACCCTACCCCCAACAACATCTGATTATTGGGATGCTTTCCATCAAGCTGAAGAAAAACAGACAATTGAGTGGGTTTTGGCAATAAAATTGGATACCTTAAAGAAGATAGCCGATCTAAAATCAGATAAGCCAAATCGATCAATTGATTTTGGCCAAGCAAATCTGATCTGCCCATTAAGCTTGTCATTTTATTCTCCTTTCTGTTTTATTTTTTTATTAAGTCATTAACCCATTAATAAAAAAGTAGTCATATGTTGTAGGGTAATGTTCACCGATGACGATGACGAACCTGTTTTTCATCCTCTCCATGATGAATGATGAGGACAAAATTGTGACCATCATCATCTCTCATCTACAGGTAGGATGAAAGCAACAACGATGATAACTTCGTCTCTCTTCACTTTCCATGTCAACCTCACTCAGATGACAAGAGAGAGAGATAATGACAAAGTCATCATCATCATCATTCAATTCCCATCAGGATGTCAATACCAATGGCAAAAAAGTCATCCTCACTGAAGCTTCAGATTATGACAATAACCATGACAGCATTCAGATGACAATGATGACTTTCTTGCTCCAGCGACTGATCCAGATCAGCCAGTTTTAGTATGAATTAAGCCATCGGCCAAAGTCAACGGAGATCGAGTCAACTCATCCACTGAGTCAACGTCCAGTCAACTAAGTCAGCTCATCAAAGACAGGAGTGCAGTGTCCAATTTCCAGATTTTGAGATCATTCTACCGTTTTCATAACTTATCAATGATCCAGCACGAGGTTCGTGAACAGTATTTATAGAATCTCCTTCAAAGTTATAACTCAAGATCTTACGGTGTGAATAATTAACAAAGAAACAAAGGTCTATGCTCCTTATAACGCCTAAAATTATTGCGCAGGCAGGGAAAATCATCATAGAACAGGGTGTTTCTGACCTGATTTCATCCGTCTCTGCCGATGAAAGCATCGAACAGACCGCAGCAGTTCATCCAAGACGCCCGCCGCCGCAGCTGTATAATTCAAATGAACTTAGAATTACACGGTAACTAGATATCATGAAAATAATTGCAGAAAGAAACCTCAATCGTTCTCGGTGCTTCAATGATGGGTTCTTCAATGATTGAAGAAGTCGCTTCTTCTTCAAGATTAATGGCTACAACCAGAGATTTTGGGGGAGTAGGAGATGTGGGAGGAGCTTCTTGTATATTCTCCACTGCACAACCGTTCGTTTTCTTCCGAAGTTCGATCGCGTCGTCCGCGTCGTCCCGCGTTAGCGGAGATGGCAACTCGCTGCCGCCGCTCTCGCTTCGTCCGTCGTCCAGGCTTTCCCCGTCATCCTCGTCTTCCCCACCGTTCCCTGCGCTTAGAAACGAGAAGAATTGCAGCATGCAAGACGAATGTTACAACCAAAATCAAGAATTATGCAACCAAAATCAAGAATTAAAGAAGGGTTTCTTCGCTCTCACCGTCGGAACGAGGACTAGACGTCGGAGACAGCAAGCCCGTCCGAATTTGCTCCATCTTGCGACGGATGGACCTTCTTTTCTTCGGCCCAGATGGCATAATTGCTTGAAGAACTCGACTTCGACGTGGGTTCTCGTATTTTTACCTTCATCGAGATGAATCTCCGGCGGTAGCCTCGCAGCAAGATCGATCGTTCTTCATCCGGCTAGACCCTTCTCTAATGGGTAGGAATTTGGGGACAAGAATCTAGGGAATGTGATGAAGATTCATCAGCCGGAGTAGGCTTAAGCGATTAGAGGCGGTGGAAGCCCGAGGCCCGACCTTCAGACGACGACAACGTCGCGTAACCTCAGTTGATGGGTACAGTTCAGTGAGGCCTAATCTTCTACGATTTCCGCCAGCTTAAACTATATATATGTCTCTGATTTTCCTATATTATTTTATTTCCATACCAAGGAAATTGTAGTTTCCTAGAATTGGGATGTGATTACTCTCCTTGGTACCTTGTTTGTTGAACTTGTCTGGGAATTATAGTTCCAGATCGTCCGGGACGTGGACGTTTGACGGGACCGGACTAAGATCATCCAGTCCAACGTCCAGAATCAGTGCAGGGACGTGGACGGGACGGTTTTTTCGCACGAGACCTCCGAACGGGAAGGTTTTTTCATCTGAGTGGGCGGAAACTGTCCCGTCCGTTCGTCTCGGGACAAATTTTCGTCTCGGATTCTGTCCAACATCACAGTCATGATGATTTTTTCATCCTGGACGAAAAAACCGTTCCGTCCGCGTCCCTGCACTATACTGGAAATTTGGTTTAGTCATGAATAGCCCAGACAACTGTTGTCTCGGAAAAGTCCATCATACAACCTTCCCAGCTGATCTAACTCCACTGTTGTTCAGTTGTGTTACCTTCATGAAGTGTAAAGTAGGATGCCCTCATGAAACATGAGTTGAGTTTATATGATATCCTTTTGGGACAATAATCATATAGACAATAAGACAAATAATCAGAAATATAGCTCTAAATTGTATTCTCTCTAACTAAGAATATATTTGAATTATGTAATTTATTGATTATTCTCCTGTTTCTGCCAATAATTTTCAGTTTTTCGACAACAATTCCTAAAGACCTCCAAAAATTTTACTGCGGAAACATAAATGGAAAGCTTATCTTTCATTTAATTCCCATCGTCCCAAATTTCTATAAATAGTCGATCAATGCATCGACTATTATCAAACTGCACCTGAAACCCTTTTTTCTCTGAATTATTCAAAATATTAAAATGCATAACACACTAGGATAATAGATACATCAACACATGTATGGGAGAACATTACAGTGTAAGACATTCTACTTTTCAACCTAGAACTAAGACCAGCACTTTCTTCTTTTATCTTGCAGAAGAGCACCATGGTCCCGAAATTACAAACAATGGTCTAAGATACTTTTTAAACATTATTTAATGACAATTCCCATTTTACTTCATCAAATATCGTGTAAGAAAGAGCCGAGTTATTTTATTTTGTCTTTTTCATTTCAATTAAAGTTGGAAAACGAATTTAATAAACAGTTAACTTAACAATTACACGTAAGCATTCTGATTTATAATAGTTATTTAACTCTGGCATTGTTTGTCATTATTATTTTTTAAACGCCACTTCTAAAATGGTTTAGCGTAGAGAAAATGTCAATATCTAAGGTAGAGGTCTAGCTTGAGGAAATAAACTAGGTTTTACTCTGTTTTATTTTTATTGAACCTGAATCAATCTGTAATAAACCTTGATTTGTGTCATATAAGCTAAATGTATTAATATAATAAATACAAAGACCGTTCTTTAATTATGATTTGACAATCCTAATTCTAAAGATTGCCTTTATAAAAACTTACAAGCAAAGAAGATAGGCAAGATGGAGAAGAGAACTCAAAATAGTTGACCTTTATTCTGACTATTCCCTAGATCTAAGGATAGACATGCATTGATTTAGCAATGATTTGGACATGATATCTGAACTAGTGAGTAGACAGTAGTGTTTTTTAGGGGAGAGGGAAGGGCATTACAAGGGGTTTAATTGAATATTTTCTTTGAGTACCAATGAGTATGATATATACTAATGCTGCTATATGATAAGTCCATAACTGCTAAAGAATGGAGATTAGAGAGAATGAAATGGACATACTATTTTTATCATTGTTCGTGCTATTACATAATACTCTCCTGGATACTAAATTTTCTTCAGAGCATTACTTCCTCACTATGCCCCTACTAAATATCTGGGCCAAAAAAGCCATAACCTTATGAATAAGGACAAGATACAAAAAATCTTATAAAAATATTTTGTCCTTGTATTGTATTGAATGGGTTCTCGTGAATGCGCCTGGCCCATTGGCACACAGTTTCATGCACTAGTTATCCTGACTGTTATCTTGTTATTGGGTCTTTGTGTTTCTTTGACCCTATAACACATATATAAAATTTTGAACCCTAAAATGGGTGGTGTAAGGTCGTTCTGGATATATCGAGGGTTCTCATCATAATGATGAGTAGCTTCATGATAATTTAACATATATGAGTGAGCGAATGCGAAATTATATAAGTTAAATTTAACATATCCTACAATAAATCATCTACTCTACTAAGTTTATCTCTTCGTCAAAGGCCTCCATTGAATCTGTTCAAATATTGCACATGCATTCTGAGGCTGTTGAGCTGTAGTGAAATCATGTAATTGTCATCTCCAAAAACAAAAGCTCAGTAAGAGTTTCATTAGTCATGTACAGTCCCCCTGAGGGTGTTTCTAGGGAATTCATAAAAAAATAAAATCTGACCTGAATTAGTTGGATGATCTAAAAGTGTCACGGAATAGAAATTTCTAGGTCGAATATCAGATTGTGGATAAGAAGTCACGAAAGCAGAACAAAATTAATTGAGGACTTCATTTAAGTCAAAGAATATATACAAAGTTTACTGGGCCAAAAATACGCAGTCTGATATGATTAGATAATTTCTAGTACATGAAATAGAGTGCACTTGATATCACCTTATGTCATCAACAAAAGGATGTCAAGCCCTTATCAAGATCCATCATTTTTTTCTGTCTTTAGGCTGCTCTTAAATTTTCATAAGTACAAGGTCCAGAGTATATTATGGCAAGATGGCTAATCTCTAGTTTATCTGGATTCTATTGCATACATCCAATCTTGTTGTGAAGATAAAGTCGAACGTTGCAAAAAAGATACCATGTAAAACCTTGAAACTTACACAGATGTAACTGATGATGAGTTCAAGTAATACAAAAACAGGGATTTCTTGTCCAAAATAATGGTTGGGAGTAATCACCATATGGTCTGAGAAGCATAATGACAAACAAAAATGATGGTTAGAGTTCATTAAGATCAGTCTGACAAATCAGAGTTTCGGTTTTTTTATTAAAAGATGACAGCTTGCAAACTACAATCAACTAGAAGAAACCCGCATCAGAAAAATCCAGACGTTTTCACCATGGAAAACTGCACGCATCCGGTTAATCTAGATTTTGGCATTAGATATCAGGAGAAAGGATCGTAAGAATGCAGTAATTAGATAATGAAAGTGGCATATTGCTTTAAAATTGTTTCCAAAACGTAAAGCCAAGAGAAAAGCAAAGAGCTCAGAGAAATCCAGGGTATATTTCCATCATAAGGTTCTTGGCTGGGAACTATTTATTGTTCATGATTAGCTGAGTGAATTCATAACTGTCCTGAGACCAAGACATGCTAACGCCAATATTCACAGTATTTTCAAATGCGAAATTGAAAAGGTACCAATGCGCACCTATTCATCACGCAATTAAACCATGCTTGACATTATCATAATAACTTATCTTTCTAGGATGAATTTACACAGATGAAATTGAAGTTTTTTTCCCTGCATCGCCCGCTTTTGATGCATTCATGTCCATAATATTTCGTCATCTTCCTGTGGAATCAAAGCCAGAGTAAAATTATCAACACATGGTTGGAACATAATCAAAGTAATCTTCTTGATTCACATCAAATGTTAAGCGGATGAGTTTTCAAAGAAATTTTGGTAGCAATTCAGTGATTCAATTAAAGAATCAGATGACGAGATTCAAGCCACTGATAGAGCAGATTGAAAGTTTTGTCAATACCGGGATTATTAACATATGGTTGGAACATAATCAAGGTAATCTTCTTGATTCACGTCAAATATTAAGCGGATGATCTTTCAAAGAAATTTTGGTAGCAATTCAGTGATTCAATTAAAGAATCAGATGAAGAGATTGAAGCCACTGATTGAGAAGATTGAAGGTTTTGTCAATACCGGGATTACGAGAAGTGTTGTTGCTGTAGAATCGGCTGAGACGATGGCTTGCGGGTGCTCTCGTCTTGATGGGTTTCTTGCGCAACCCAAAAATCTCCTGCACGAGGGGAACGTGAGAGAGCACCGTCTTCCACGCCAACCACCAACTGAGAAGAATTATCGATATAGAGAGGAAGAACGCGAGAAGGGGACGGAACAATACGGCCGAGATGTAAGCCCACTGAAGACCCATATCTCAAATCTCGCGGTCGATCTAGCATCAATCGGTTCAATCCGCTTCTATCCCTTCATCGAGACGATTTTACAGCAGGATTGAGCACTCTTCTTCTGCAAATCGCCAGCATATCAGACGATGAAAAGGAAGAGAAGTAGAAAGGGCCGGGAGTCGCATTTTAAAACCATAAAATCGTTTCAATAAATCCCAAAAAAAACATACTTCGGTTAGAAAACTTAGATTCTTTGCCGATATGATGTCTCAAATGGATAATCATACTTTTATTTGGCTCATGGAATCTGTTGGATATCTCAATTTTGTAGAGTAGATAGATCTAGAATCTTCAGTTAAGGATGAGGAATCTAGAGTTAAATTAGAAATAATCATTCTTATCGTGTGTTCTCTGGGTTTCAGATGACTTCTAATAAAATCTTGACATATTAATTTGAATTTCATTAACGCTTACACCTTTCTAAATTCTGTTATTGGGTTATAAAAGCCACTTCACAGAGGAGGTCATGAACTGATGGTGAATGGATGATGACTTCATTATCATATTTTTTCCCTTAACATTGATTTATTATTTTTTACGTTATTTCTTACCCAAATATTGACTCTAATTGTGGAATGGTCCACCAGACTGGCCAAGGCCCAAGACCATTACACCCAGCCTAGGAAGATTTAAGAATAGAAGCAGCGCCCTTGCTATTAGTTACAACTTTTAGCATAGTGAGAACTGCTTAACTCCCTCCCAGATCTTAGTGCCGCTTAACTTTTAGCATAGCATACCATAGATGGAACCTTTTTTTATTGGCAAAAAATACAGTGCTGGGTACGACCAACCCCTAGGGTTGTGCTTGAAGATCGATCCAGCCGTGCCCTGGACGCCACCCAGGGAGATTTTATTTATTAGATGTAATGTTCAACAGAGTTTATAGGCGTGGAGCGAGCGTACATGTCCCAATTACACACGGACAATACTCGTCCACGCCCTTGGTGCAGAAAAGAAAAAATACACGAGTGGTACCTATAAGTAGCCAAGAGAAGGTTGCTCGTCATCGTTAGTGTGTTGGAGCCCCGCAGCGTGGTAATGCATGGAGTGTGCGCAATCCCTCCCCCCGTCCACAGTTGTCAACTTTGTGATGCACAACAGGTAGGCCTATCAGGCGAGAGTGCGAGCTCTCCCGCCTCCAGCGCTCCATGCAATACGCCAGTCCCCCGTGCCCTCTTTCGACAGTGTGTGGCACGTACGAAGAACCAGCAAGCCGAGGCGCTCAACGCGATAGCATCCACGAGCTTCATGAGGGAGTTCTTGCTGAGAGATGAAAAGAGAGGAAGGAGTTTGTGTGCATATCGTGTGGTTGGCAAGGGCATTCGCTGTCTGGCTGCCCTCAAACAGCTGGTGACGAACAGTAGTCACGCAAGAGCGGTACCGCATGATGTCCTACCATACGCAGTTCAGCAACTGTTAAGAGCATAAACCTGCATGAAGCATGTCAACGAACACCTCTAAGTCTGATTCTACGACGATATTGTGAAGGTTTCGTTCCTTCACATATCGCCATAGCCTTGACTATTGTATTAGTTTGAATGCCAGAGGGTACTTAATTGCTGCGGTTAGGCCAATTCCAGAGGGCCATAATGGTGCCCTTAGGTAGCGTTGGTCCAGTCTAGGTTTTTATCAATGACCTAAACCTTACCTAACGTTCGGCCCAGTTTGACCATCAGACCGGATCTGGCCTGACCCACCGGGTCCGATCCGTAGGCCAGCGGCAGTCATTGAAGGAAGGGAATGTTGTGATTCAAAACTCTAGCAAGGAAGATAATGCTCTTGCTATTAGCTATAGTTTTTAGAATAGTGGTAGGTTGTCTACACTAGGGGGGTCAAAATTTAGAGTCAGTGGGGCTGAGAGAATTTTAAATTGCGCTCATGCCCTTTTTCTGCGCTGAGGAATTTAGTATAGTTCTTGGGCTTTAGTGAGAATTTACTCCTCCCCCTCTTCTCTATAAATACCCAGTTCCTTCTTCCTCGGTTCTTGCTCCTGCGCGTTCCTTCATCTCTCCGTGGCTTCTCCAGTTCTCCGTAGATCGAGAGAGGAAGGAGGAGAAGATCGAGGAAGATGATAGAGCTTCTGTTCTCGGTGGTTGGGGCGGAGGCGGGGGTGGTGGTTCTATTGCTGGTGAAGAATCCTCTGCGGAAATTGGTTCTTCTTTGCTTGGACAAACTCAAGCGAGGGCGAGGACCCGTCGCCGTTCGGACGATCGCGGCCACTGTGTTCGTCGTTCTCGCTTCCAGCGTGCACAGCATGGGCAAGGTTCGTAGCCGAGTCAGAGGAGATGAAGGATTCGTCGGTCTCAGCCCCACGGATCAGGTCCTCTTGACCCGGTACCTCCTCGAGGCTTCACTGCTCGGTAATTTCCTTTTCACTCGCAATCTAGAGCGATAGTCTATTTCTAATTGGGGGCTTTGAATTTTTTAATATAGTGATGACATCTGGTCGGTTCTGATATATTTGATGTGATTAGTCTCGGTTGAGATTCTGATCCTCGCCAGATCGCTCGATTTATAGGGTTTATTTTGCTCGAGCAACGGAATTGTATTTGTACCACCGGTTTCACGTTTGTGATTACTCTGTCCATGTTACTCCCAATCTAGAGCGATGGTATCATTTTTTTGGGGGGGGGGGGTGTGTTCGGGGTTGCAATCTAACAATGTGTGACGCTCTGTCGTGGGTTCTGATATTTTTGATGCATTTGATCTCTATTTTCAGAGTCTGATCATTAGATTTCTAGGTTTTCTGTTGTTCGAGCAACGGAATTCTATTATTACCTCCGGTTTCGCTTTTGTACTAACTCTGTGCGTACCCTGGATGAGGCCAAATCCCTATAATTTGTCAACGGTAGTCTTCTGGTCTATCTTTTAGCATACAATTGGAAATCAATATCCGGATCCGGCGATGATCTTGCTGAATCATTGCTGAATTTTTTCATGTGTCATTGCTGAATTTCTTATAATAATCTTGGGAAATTTAAATTTTTGATGAATGGGTTTTGTTCTAGTCGATATTATTAATGGGTTTTGTTCTTGTCGATATTATTGGTTTCTTTAAAATGGATCTACCTTCCAAATTATTATAAGAAACCAATATCTGGGTCTGGAGATGATCTTTCTGGGAGGGCGGCATCAATCCTGAAAAACTTTCACGGGTCGTTCGACATGTTGGGACATTTAAAAGTTTGATAAATGGTTTTTTTCTAGTCGATATTATTGATGGGTTTTGTGCTAGTCGACAATATTGGTTTCTTATAAATGGATTTACCTTCCATATTATTATAAGAAACCAATATTGGAGGCTGGAGGTGATCTTTCTGGGAGGGCCGCATCATTCTTGAAAATTTTTTCGCGGGTCATTCGAAATGTTGGGAAATTTAAAATTTTGATAAATGGGTTTTGTACTAGTCGATGTTATTGATGGGTTTTGTTCTAGTCGACATTATTGGTTTCTTATTTATAGATTTACCTTCCATATTATTATAAGAAACCTGAAGCATAGTCGAAACCTACGGCGTCGTCTTCGAGTTCTTGCTGCCCCTCGCCGTGCCTCTGCTGCTCTTCGGCGCCGATCTCCGGCGGATTGTTGATGCCACCGGGCCGCTGCTCCTCGCGTTTCTGATCGGATCCGGAGAAGGGTTCCACGTGTTGCTCCGCCGTCTGCTGCAAAAACTCTCGCCTCCTCCAGCCTCTCCGTCAGCTCCCGACCCAGCTTCCACATCCAGGGTGATGAAGATTTCCGCCATGGAAGGGAGCTCGAGCGAGAACCGGAAACCCTAGCGCCTGAGGAAGAAGAAAGAAAGGACTGGGGCCGACGCTGCCGGATCTGCTGAGGGTTTCCTTTGGCGCGATTGTGCAAAATACATGGCACAGATATATGTTGGAAACCTGGACGCCAGTTTTACTAAAAGGGAGCTTGAAGACAAGTTTCGGGCCTACGGCGCTTTGAGAAGTGTATGGGTGGCCCGTAAACCTCCAGGTTATGCTTTTGTTGAATTTGCTGACAGAAGGGATGCTCTTGATGCTATCCGTGAGCTTGATGGCAAAAATGGATGGAGGGTTGAGATGTCTCATGGGGGAGGTAGCCATACTCGGGAGCGACATGTGGGGTCGGCTATGAAGTGTTATGAGTGTGGTGAGCCGGGGCATCTTGCCAGAGTGTGCCGACTTAGCATCGGCTCCAGAGGGATGGGAAGTGGAAGACGCCCGAGTCCTAGCCCCAGGCGACGAAGAAGCCAAAGCTATGGCCGTAGGGCCTGGCGGCCCCCCCGCGCCACGGACCAAATGACCGGGCGGGCAAATGGCGAAGTCCAGGCCGTGCGGGGTAGGAGGCCGACGCTGGCAAACAGACTACATTTGCAGACATACTCCGAGAAGCTCCGCGTGGGGCTGGCTCTGGTGCGCACCCTTTGACAGCCCGATTCGCCCAGCGAGAAGAGCATTCCACACAACAGAAGCGATGGCTTGAACGAATCAACGAGAACTGTTGCTTCTGTTGCCTGGACGCGGACATGTTGCAAAAGACTGCAGAGATCCAGTAATCTGCTGCCGATGCCGACGCACAGGTCACCGCCGATCCGAGTGCCCAATGAACCTAAAGCTGGGAGGCCGTGCTGACTCGAGAAGTTTCGCGGAGTTCAGAGTCACCTCTCTCATCGGGGAGGTTCAAGGAGGCGCTCCAACATTGAAGGCAGTTCAAGCAGGTTTGACGGAACACTATGCCCCGCTTTTTCAGGCGGAACTCCAAATGGTGGACGAGAAACAATTCCTACTTAGAAGATTGCCTCGGGCAGCAAGAGAAAACATCTGTGGATGGCACCAGCAGATGCCGGCGCAAGGAACAGTCAAATGGCAGGGAGTCAAAAAGACAGACGGGGGATGCAAGATAAAGAACGGTGCGATCTTGGTGGAGGCTCATGGCATTCCGTTCGGATATCGCTCAGTGGAACACGCAGCCCATATGGTGCGAAAATTTGCTCGCCTTCGCTGGATTATATCCACCGGGCTGGAGAGCGGAGACCCTCTAATCACAGTGCTTGAAGTGGAACCCCACAACGTCGGCATTCTCCCTCGATCAGTTATATGCGAGGCGGCCCCATGGGCCCCGGTTGTCCAGCTCTTGGTGGTCCCTCCGCCTCCTCCTCTTCCTCGATCGGCCAACTTTGTGATGGTCGGGAACCCCCCCACAGGCATCGAAGGGGACGGACGGTCCACCAGGGGAACCTCAGGCCTAACAGAGTGGAGGCAAAAGTCTGCGGCGCTTTCCATGATCGGCTCCGAGAGCATTTCTTGGCTCAATCAAAATTTGGGGCGCAATCCTCCGACTCATCGGAGCCAAGAATGACTCATCGGAGGGGAGAGAAGCATGGACTCAAGCAACAAGGGAAGGTGTCATGGCAGACGAAGGGGCCACCTCCCCAGCTGCCCCTATCGCGGCTGAGCCCAGCTCCCAGGGACAGCGCCAGAACGTGTTGAACATCCCAAGACGAGAATGATTGCTGAGGCAGCAGGAGCTATGATGGCTTCGACAGTAGAGGGCGCCACGGTAGCCTCCCCATGAATTGCCTCTCATGGAACGTGCGAGGCCTCCGTGACAAGCGAAGGCGAAGAGTAGTGGGAAGATATATCAATGAATGGGGGGCAAAGGTGGTGTGCATCCAAGAGACTATGTTAGAGCAGGATCTACCCCAAGTGTGGGGCGCCCTCGGCCGGGGGGGTGATGGAGCACACGTAACCGGTGATGCAATTGGCCGATCATGGGGCATTGCAGTGGCTTGGAGGGCGGAGGACTTTGATAAGCTGGAGGAGTGGAAAGGGCAGCATGTGGTTGCGGCCCGGTTGTCCAACCGTGAGGACGGGCGGACATGGGTGGTGGCCTCGGCCTACGGACCACCGGCCTCGCGAAGAGGGGAACTGTGGGAAGATATTTACGCCTTTACCCACAAATTCCAGGAGCTCCCGATTCTCATTGGTGGTGATTTCAATGTGACTGTGGCAGCCGAGGACAGGCCGAATGGCTTGAGGGGGATGGACCCAGGTTCGGCGGAGTTCAGAAACCTACTGGCCTATTGCGGGCTTCAAGAAATGGGGCCCTCGGACCAACGATTCACCTGGCGAAGCGCAGCAGGCCCTCTGGCGCGCTCTCGGCTCGATCGATTCCTATGCTCCATCGCGCTGCTGGAGATGTTTCCGCTCGCAGAGGTCACGTCCCGACCCCGCCCTATTTTTGATCATACTCCTATTTCCTGGCAGGCACAAACAGGAACTGCAAAGCCCCCCTATTTCAAGCTAGATCGTTCCTGGTTACGAGAGGAGGGCTTCAAGAGGCGAGTTGCCGAGTGGTGGGGTACCGTTCCTGCTTTCGGATCAGCGTCGGCACGGCTGGCTACTAAGCTGACAGGGCTCCGCCGACACCTCATCGACTTCCGCCGGAAGATTCGCGAGGACCGGAACCAAACCAGGGACGCTGCTCTTGTGGAGATACAACGATGGGACACAGAGGAGGATAGCCGGCCTTTATCAGCGGAGGAGTTGGCGACGCGTCAAGCCCATCGGGACGTAGTGGCTGAGGAGGATTTAAAGACTGAAATGGACTGGCGACAGCGATCACGGCAGCTTTGGCTGGCGGCAGGGGATGCAAATACCCGCTTCTTCCATCAAGCAGCAAGTGGGAGACGAAGAATGAACAAGATCAACCATTTACGGGTGGAGGGGACAGTGGTCAACGGCCAGACGGAGGTTGGATGTGCCCTAGCTAACCACTTTCGGGCTTTCTACCGTCGGGGACCGCGTAACAAATGGAAGTGGTCTGGAGCCGACGCACCAAGGATCTCGGAAGAGCAACGAACTAAGCTAATCGAGCCTTTCTCAACTGAAGAGGCTCAGCTGGCCATTCGTGGGTTGAATGCTGAAGGGGCTCCGGGACCGGACGGCATGCCAATTTTCTTCTACAAGGAGTGCTGGGATATGGTGGGTCCGGAGGTCATGGCGACTTTGGAGGAATTCCGGAATGGTACCTGCGAGATGGACCGGCTGAACAAAGCTTATATCGTGCTTATCCCAAAATGTCCGGGAGCTGAACAAGTGGGAGAGTTCAGGCCCATCGCTCTCTCCAATTCGATATACCTGATCATCGCCAAGGTACTTGCCAACAGACTCCGCGAGGTAATTGGCTACTTAGTGAGCCCTCTTCAATCTGCTTTTGTCCCGGGTAGACACATGGTGGAGAGTGTGGTTGTGGCAGAGGAAATTCTTGCGGCCTGGAGGCGAACAGGCACCTCCGGATTTATGTGGAAGGTGGACTTCGCCAAGGCATATGATACGCTTGACTGGCGATATCTCTGGAATGTATTGCGCAAGCGTGGTTTCCCGGAGGTTTGGGTGCGATGGATGAAGCTGTGCGTAGCGACCAGCACTTTTGCAGTCCTAGTCAATGGCCGGCCTCAAGGGGGCTGGATCCACCCCCAAAGGGGTATCCGGCAAGGATGTCCACTGGCCCCGCTTTTATTTATATTGGCGGCTGATACCTTGACGCGGTGCTCGGAACGGTTGTGCGCAAGGAGGCTGCTCAGAGGATTTCACACCCCTGGCTGGCCTAGCGGGATCCCACTCCTTCAATATGCTGACGACACTACTTTTTTCATCGAGGGATCGGTGGAGGAGGCTGAGAACCTCTCGATCTTGCTGGACATCTTCTCCGATTTCTCTGGACTCAAACTGAATAGGGCCAAGTCTACACTCGTCGGTATCGGGCTATCTCCAGAAGATTTGTGTCAGTGCTCCCAACTTCTATATACGCCGATTGGCTCCCTGCCCATTCGGTATTTGGGCCTGCCTCTCACTGATGGCCGAGTTGGAGCACGGGAATGGCAACCGGTGGTGGAGAGGGTTGTACAGCGGCTGGGAGGCTGGCGAGGTCGTCTCTTGTCTCGAGGAGGGTGACTGGTCTTGGTGAAGGCTGTGCTAGCCGCGATTCCTCTACACTTCATGTCAGTCTTCAGGATGCCGGTGAGCGTTCGCAGAAGGCTTGAAAGCTACATGCGGCGATTTTTTTGGAGCGAGCCCAGTCAAGGGGAATCGAGGGGCGTGGCCCTCGTCAGCTGGGACACTGTATGTCTCCCCACGTCACAGGGAGGCCTTGGTGTCAGGCACATTCAGCACACCAACATGGCTCTGCTGATCAAATTGGTACGTCGACTGATGCAGCCTCCTTCAGATCAGGTCACGGCGGTCCTGCACGACAGCTACGGAAGGGGAATGGACTGGGAGCAATGGGCTACACCCCTCCGAGGGGACTCCGCTTTCATCAGGGGGCTGAGGGGGGTCTTCGCCAAGGCTCAGCCTCTCTTTCGGCCGAAGCTAGGGGATGGAACCAGCCTTCGGTTCTGGTTGGACGATTGGACCGGTCTTGGGCCCCTGCGAGACCTATTCCCCAGATTATATGGTCTCTCGCCCGCCCCCAGTGCCCCGGTTCGGGGGATGTGGGACAATGCGTGGTGCCCAACATTACCTGCCCATCTTTCCGAGCAACGAATGGAAGACTTCCTCCAGTTACAGCGATTGATTGCCTCTTTGCAGCCGCAAGAAGGGGCGCGGGACACCTGGGAGTGGCGAGGAGCCAGTTTTTCGGCCAAAACTGCATACCGCATTCTGCGGGGACAGGGGAGTCCAGCAGACCGCTCCCTCATACCCCGAAGTCGAATACTGTGGAGGCGGCGAATCCCACTGAAGGTGAAAATCTTCGGCTGGCTTCTCTTGCGGCGTAGACTGGTGACGCGACAGTTCCGTCAACGCTGGTACCCGGGGAATACTGCCGAATGTGTCCTATGCTCCGGGGCGGTGGAAGACTGTGGCCACCTGTTCTTCCGATGCCCGACGGCCCAGGCTGTGTGGCAGGCGGCCGGGGTGGGTAGCGTTGACCCCGCTACTGAAGAGGACTTTTGGAACTCCATCAGCGGCGGGCTGTTCCGCCGGGAGCCGGAGTGGCAACGGATCTTCGCCCACCTTTGGGCGATATGGCTACATCAAAATGAAGCCATCTTCAAGGGGAGGCCTCCCTCCGTCGATGCTATTCTGCACGACGCTAGGGGATTGGCAAATGTTTGGAAGAGAGGTGGCTGTGGCCCCCTGATTTCGTTCCCTTTGTAATGCATGACTTGATTTTCTATGTCATTATATCAATGGCAACGGGGGTTCCCTATTCTGGGGGACTCTGTCTATTTTCCTCAAAAAAAAATTATTATAAGAAACCAATATTGGAGGCTGGAGATGATCTTTCTGGGAGGGCCGCCCCATTTATCAAAATTTTACATTTGCAATGTTGGGAAATTTAAAATTTTGATAAATGGGTTTTGTACTAGTCGATCTTAGCTCGCAACCCATCAGGGATCGGCAATTTATGAGACATCATGGATAATCTGCTAGGGTTATTTGGCAGGGTTCGCGCTGTTCTTGGGGCTGATGATCGATCGGATGCACCATTATATCAGAGAGCTGCGGGTTCTGAGAAAGGGGGCGGTGGCGGAGAGGAAGAGGGACAGGAAGGAGGGAGGGGAAGAGGAGGTGGCTCGGCTGAAGACGAGAATTGCCCAACTCGAATCTGAGTTGACCGCTGTCTCCAAAGAAAGCGCTTCATCAGACCCCTGAATAGAGGGAAGCCTCCTCCTCTCTCTATCCGTCTCTCTGCATTTCTCTGACTCTCTCTCTCTCTCTCTATCTATCTATCTCTTCGACTCCGAGTCTGTCTCTCTCTCTGTTTCTCTGCCCCCATCTGTTCTCTCCGTCTCTCTCTCTCTCTCCCTCTCTCTGTCTCAGTCTCTCTCTCCCCGCCTCATTCTCTCTATCTCTCCGTCCATTCTCTCTCTATCTGTCTCGGTCTCTCTTTCTGTCTCATTCTCTCTATCTCTCCGTCCCATTCTCTCTCTCTGTCTCTCCGTCTCATTCTCTCCATCTCTCCGTCCCGTTCTCTCTCGATCTCTGTCTCACTCTCTCTCTCCGTCTCATTCTCTTTATCTCTCCGTCCCGTTCTCTCTCGATCCCTGTCTCACTCTCTCTCTCTCCGTCTCATTCTGTCTATCTCTCCGCCCCGTTCTCTCTCGATCTTTGTCTCAGTCTCTCTCTCTCCGTCTCATTCTCTCTATCTCTCCGTCCCATTCTTTCTCGATACCTGTCTCGGTCCCTCTCTCTCCTTATTCTGTCTCTCTCTCCTTCTCATTCTGTTTATCTCTCTCTCCCATTCCCTCTCTTTGTGTCTCATTATCTCTCTCTCTCTCTCTCTCTCTCCCTCTCATTCTCTCTCTCCCTCTCTCTCTCTCTCTCTCTCTCCGTCCCATTCTCTCTCTCCCTCTGTCTCGTTCTCTCTCCGTCTCGTTCTCTCTCTGTCTCAGTCTCTCTCTCTCCTCTTTTCATTCCCTCTTTTTCTGTATCAGTCTCTCTCACCGTTTCATTCTCTCTCTGTCTCTGTCTCAGTCTCTCTCTCTCAATTTCATTCTCCCTCTGTCTCAGTCTCTCTCTCTCAATTTCATTCTCTCTCTGCCTCAGTCTCTCTCTCTCCGCTTCATTTTCTCTCTCTCAGTCTGTCTCGATCTCTCTCTCTCTCCGTCTCATTCTCTCTCCGTTTCAGTCTCTCTCTCTCTCTATCGGTCTCAGTCTGTTTCTCTCTCCGTTTCAGTCTCTCTCTCTCAATCTGTCTCAGTCTGTTTCTTTCTCCGTTTCAGTCTCTCTCTCTCTGTCTCAGTCTCTCTTTCTCTCTCTCTGTCTGTCTCTTTCTCTCTCCGTGTCGGTCTCTCTCTGTCTCTGACCCTCTCTCTCTCCCCGTCTCTCTCGCTCTGACTCCCTGTCTATCTCTCTGTCTGTCTGTCTGTCTGTCTGTCTGTCTGTCTGTCTGTCTCTCTCTCTTTCTCTTTCTCTCTCTCCCCCTTCCAAAAATGCGGGAACATCGCACGAGTGACGTGTGCAATCGGGAATTGTGCACCATAGAAAAAAGCATAAGCACATCAAACGTTTATACAACGGTTTATACAACTTCGCCCTAGTAGGCTTCAGATGAAATATTATACTAGAATTTCCTGTTTTTTTCTGAGACTAAGTGTGTTTCAGGCAAAAGGGTCCTCTTCATTTGTAGTGAGAGATTGGCACCATGGAGGATAATTAGATAATTCTTCGGTCAAATAATGGTTGGAGATAGTCCTCGGTTTTCCCTTTTTTAGTGAGAGAAACAAGGATTTCAATCTAGTGAGAGCTCCATCATGCCAGAATTGGGGGGTTCAATATGTCGAAAATATACCATGAGACCAAGATTGGACTTTCTTTTAGTTTGTATGCCTCCTGGGGACCATATGATTTTAGGGCTACTGTTGATTGTTCTGGAAAGTATCCAACTGTGCTTCCTCTCTCTGATTTGGGAACCATGGAAGTGGTTTCTCCCTAGTATTCCAGAGTTAATTCTCGTTAATTAACACTGAGGGGAGAAGTTGGATTTATTTAAGTAGAGTTTTATTAACCTGATATGCATAATTTTTTCATTCATGTTATGTGTTTACTCAAATGCTTGGGCACGAATAGTGCATATATTGCCTTAGCATATGACCATTTATTTTATGAAATTCTATGAAAGGAACAAGGCAGACTATGATTTTTCTCTTATCAGTTCAGGTCATCCAGGCCCTCTTCCCTGTAAATAGGGAATAAAACAACCTTGGACTCCAAGGATATTTTCCTTCTTAGCATCCATACTCTTTTATCGCCTGAGCTTTCGCATGGATTTAATAGCTTTTATTCATTCTCATTCTCCATTGTTGTCTCATTCCTTGTCTTTTCCGTCGATAAATTTAAATATTTATAAATAAACACAATCAACGCTGGCTAAAATACAAGCTTTACTTTCATATTCAAACATCCATTTGATTTATATATATATCATGTCTCTCCAATACACTACTTAACTCATCTTCATAGCCTCGAATGGATATCTTTTCATTCTGAAAATCGAATTACTGTGCCTCCATTCCTGGCGTAATATTTAATTACTTATTATCTGTATTAATTTAAGAAGTACTGTTATACAAAAAGTTTATTGTTGGCCTGTTCCCTGTATCTCATACTATAATATTCATTGTATATTATTACAAAACATTTGTTAGCCAGCTCAATTCTAGCCTTTGACATTCTTCTCTCCAAGAGTTGGTTTGATTCTTCCTTATTTTCCTTTTGTATGATGAAATATTAATTGATATTATTTAGGTTGAACTTGAACTACATTCAAGCCTTTGACATTCTTCTCTCCAAGGGCTGGTTTGATTCTTCCTTATTTTCCTTTTGTATGATGAAATATTAATTGTTATTATTTGTGCTGTACTTGAACTAAATCTGAGGTGTGAATAATTAAATTTATCAACATATCACAACATCTTTTTAAAAAAGTTATTTAAGGCGGTCACCCAACAATGCGGCAACTACCCGGAGTTACATGTGGAGATAGCTAACTCCCTTATCTGAGTACCCGTCTAGCGAACCATGATGCCATGATTATAAATAGACTGAATAAATAAAATACAAAGTTGACAATTTTGTCTATTTCCAAAGGTTGGTTGAAGTACGCCTATATGTCACTGTCTGTTCTTAAATTTCATATGAGGTATCTTTAAATAGTTCATAGATGTTGTATACAAATTCAGGATCATGTGCCTTGACAATGAGAAGGTACAAATTAAGGCTTGTCCCTTTTTATCAGGAAAAGGTGAGAAAACCTATGATGGATTATCTATTATTTGAATATCAGTAGAAACTCCTCTCATCCTTATTTTTTAGCAACAGTATTTAGGTAGGATCTCTTTGTGTTCATTGGATCCATTATTGGAAAACAAAGAGCCAATTTACAAAGGGAAGAATGAATTTGAGAAACCGAAAAAATAAAAAGGAAGTGATGAAATTACGTTAAATATAAGAAAAGATCAATTATTTTGATTCGTGCTCCCTATTTAAGTAGTTTATATGTTTAATCCACTCCAGTGTCATGTTTCTAAAGAAGCACATAATATCGGGTAATTCGCGTAAACGTGTACCTAAAGGCATTAAATCTATATTTAATTATATATCTAATGCATCGATAACTTGAAGCTATACAAATAATTCAGTATATTAATTTAAAAAGGATAAATATAATATGATAGCTACATTCAATTATATATTTAATTATACATCTAATACATTGATAATCAGGAAGCTATACAAAGAATTCAGTTCATTCATTAAAAAGTTGTAAATATAATACGATAGGTACATTCAATTTTATTAGAAATAAATAAAATCAAAATCAAATGGGAAGGTTACTAAAATCTTCGCGCCTAAAATACATGCTTCACTAATTAAGTTTATTTTGATAAAGACAAAGAGGATAGCGCGCTTCTTACACCACCACTTCCTAATGATAAAGGGTCCTTTCCACAAATCAAATAGACTGCCAGAAGGGCCTCAAAACAAAGCCCAAGCAAGCCCATTAAGTAGTGGCCCAATAATGCCAACATATAATTATTTAAAAAACAACCGTTAAAACTTAGAATTTACAGTCGATGAAAAAGAAGTGGGCAACCGTTACCCTTAAAGTAGGCAGACAACTCAGCTCTCATTCTCCATCTCTCTCTACCTCTCTCTATCTCTCTCTTTCCCATTCTCTCCATCTCTCTCTATCTCTCTCTATATCTCTATTTCTCTCTCTTCCCCATTCAACTATTTGTCGAGCTCTGACTTAGGGTGCCGGTGGCGGAGCTGACAACACTACGCAGCATTGCACAGTGGTGGGGATCTTCGGGCCTACCCCTTCGTCCTGGCAGATCTGATCGCAATGCGTTCAATCTCTGGATCCCGTGCTTGATTCGCGTCCATTATTTCTCTTGTTGACGCCGGCGAGGTTCTCGACGATGATCACTAGGTGGGGTGACGTTTTTCCCTTCGTTTGATCGGTTATCATGCCCAAAATTTGATGCCTTCTGTGTTAGTTTTCGCCGGATGGATTGGGAGTCGTAGATCTGTGAGAGTTTCCTTCAGATCTGCGCTCTCCCGCGTGATTCGTGGGTGTTGGGTTTTATCGGCCTGAAGGGTCTTTTTGAGATGGGTCGGTGCGTTTTCGATTGTGGGTCTGATTTGGACTGCTGTTGGCTGGTTGCATCTGGACCCCTGAAAATATGTCCTCGTTGACTGAATGGAAATGATCAGTTTTATCTGGGTTTTGTTGGTTGTTTGCATTTCTGTTTGATTGAATAGAGATATTCCTCAAGAAAATATTGAACGAATCTCATCGAGTGCACATTCTAATACGATTCTTCTCTTTGTCGAATTGTAGTGAAGGTTGGGGCCTAAATTTCACCACATCCCAATCCTTTGCGCCTTTTCTGTACACTTTTGTTCCTAGCCGTTTTTCTCATAATTTTTTTACCATATATTCGGTGCAGTATTGCCTTCCCACTCTACAAACATCACACCATGTGTGATATTTCGTTGGCGTCTGTGATCCCAGTACCTTCTTATCATATTTTCTATAATGCTCACGAGTTGTGCTATATCTGGACCTCGTGGGCTGCCAAGCTTATCTTGGGGCTCTACTTATGCTATGCTTGGATGTTCGTTGGGAAATTATTTTGGTGCCTGAGCTCTTCCCTAGTCAACCAATCACATACTTTTATTGCCTCAAAACCTATTTAGTGTGATTGGTTCACGTGAATATGAGATTCGTAAGTTGTTTGAACATTATGGCACTCTGGTTATTTCCTTTATAATTATAATATGTATAATGACATTATTCAATATAATTTTATTTTAGCTTTCAATATTTATTATGTGGCCAAAGTTAATAATATTGTAATCAACTAACTGAACTACTTTCTTGTCATTTCTCCTATAACGTCCTCTCTGTTTTCTAAGTTGTTGAACCTCAATAACTTTGAGGTCTTTCTCGATAGTTTCTGGAGAAAGCAGAGCAACTGTTTTCCCACATTCATTTTTTTCATTAATTGATATAAAGAAACTAGTGTTGATTTGTGGCTAGGGCCAGTAATTTTGACGAAACTTATATAAGTATTTGTAGTTGATCAAGAAAATCCAATATCCCATACGAGACACCATGACGTAGCTTCCACGATCACGTCTGAGGATAATGAATCATGAATCAGGAGATAAGTTATCAGAACAGGAAATAGGATGGATAAAGATGAAGAACAATGTCGCATCGGCTGTCTTTCCCCTGTCGATCTGAAAGATCTCCTTTGCTCCAGACAATCCGGTAGTTCAAATCTTGATCTTATATCAGAATGGACTCCCTTTTTTACAGAGTCACTTCTCGTCTAGGTGCGCCTGGCTCTGTTCTCATGCATTCTCAGACAAGTCCAAGGGAGGGTATTATCACTTAAAAACCTGGTGCTTGCGCTGTTGCAACTGGGGGTACTTTTCAAGGTTGAAAAGTATCATTATAGTGTTCAATGATTCCTCTGATTGTCTGTATAAATGCTACAATTATAATGCCATTTGATGTGTATTCTTGTTAGACCTGTTTCGAACTCAAAGATTTTGTCTTGGTTTGTTACCTTCTCCGTGAATCTTGTCTCTTTGTTCGCTAGAGCTATGGTTTCATTTATTCTCATCTTCCCATTGCTGAAAATTAATCTCCTGGCTAATTTCTCCCCATTGTCCTGGAAGATTCATGCAGATAATAGCACAGTCTTCCTGGTATGAACCCTTCTTCCGCCAGCACTCGGGCTGGAGGATGCTTTACAATTGCACTCGGAAGTCGGCGTTTATGTGGTCAGCCTTGTCACTTTTTCCCTTCAAACCTTTGAAACTTTTAGCTTCTTCTTCTTCCAAATGCCAACGCAAGATAAAAGAACTTGCCTTATCCCTGTTGAAATATTTTCTTGGGCATGTTTTTATTGATGCTGACCTATATTTCGGAGCTGAAACCTACATTCACTCTCTTAACTCTGGCGTTAATGCTCTGTAGTAATCTGTCCTTTAGTATCTTTCATTTCACTCGAATTTCCAATGTTTTATGGATTCCTTTTCTTAACCAAGTGGAGCTTTGTTTTAGACCTGTAGACAGCGGAGAGTTTTAGTGACGAGATGTCAAATTCACGCATCCTCGAGCCCCTGGATCTGTCCACTTCCCCATCAATATCTCGCTCATCTTCGATCCCTTCTAGGTAACTTCACATTGTACTATTTTCTCTGTCTGAATTTTCCTTTTTCCGAGAGTGTCAGCTACTTATATCATTTTTCTCTCTCTACTGTCAGAGAATCCCATGAAACTGCGACAATGGAGGAGGATCATGAAAGCACTATGGCTACTGTTGCCCATTTTGTGGAACAGCTCCATGGAAATATGTCCTCACCAAACGATAAGGAACTAGTGACAACTAATCTTCTGGCTGTCATCAAAGAAAAGAAAGATGCACGGGTCTTGATTGGCTCCCACTCTCAAGCCATGCCACTCTTCATCTCTGTGCTAAGGACCGGAACGACCTCTGCTAGAGTAAACGTTGCTGCAACACTGAGTGCCCTCTGCAGGGAGGATGACTTGCGCGTGAAGGTTCTCCTTGGTGGGTGCATTCCTCCCTTACTATCTCTATTGAAGTCGGAGTCCTTGGATGCAAGAAAGGCCGCAGCTGAGGCCATCTATGAAGTCTCTTCTGGTGGTTTATCTGAAGATCATGTCGGGATGAAAATACTTTTGACAGAAGGCGTCGTTCCAACCCTGTGGGATCAGCTCAACCCCAGAATGAAGCAGGACAAAGTGGTCGAGGGGTTTGTCACTGGGGCGCTGAGGAATCTATGTGGAGAAAAAGACGGGTACTGGAATGCCACCCTAGAAGCTGGAGGCGTGGAGATCATCACTGGCCTTCTCTCCTCCGGCAACAGCTTCTCTCAGTCCAACGCGGCTTCCCTCCTTGCACGCTTAGTCCTGGCCTTTGATGACAGCGTCTCCAATGTGGTCAATGCAGGCACTGTGGGGGTGCTTCTGCATCTTCTGTCCCGCGAAAATGATGTCTCAGTCCGTGCCAGTGCTGCGGATGCTCTAGAGGCCCTATCATCTAAATCTTCCACGGCGAAGAAGGCCATGGTGGATGCAAATGGATTACCGGCGCTTATTGGGGCTGTCGTTGCACCTTCCAAGGAATGCATGCAAGGGGAGGCCTGCCATGAAATGCAACGTCATGCTGTCCGGGCTCTGGGCAACATATGCGGCGGAATGTCCTCTCTGGTGTCATACCTGGGAGAGCTTTCATGTTCACCTCATCTGACAGCTTCTGTGGCAGACATTGTTGGAGCTCTGGCTTATTCCCTGATGGTCTTTGATGAAGAAGAGCAACCCGATGTCACTCTTGTGGAGGAGATTCTGATCCAGCTATTGAAGCCCGGGGACAGTAGGCTGGTGCATGATCGTGTGCTAGAGGCCCTGGCCAGCCTCTACGGGAACAATATCTTCTCCCAAAGGCTCCAGCACGCTGATGCCAAGAGGATGCTTATTGGGCTGATAACCATGGCCTCTGGTGATGTGCATGAGCACCTCATCCAATCACTGACAAGACTGTGCAGCGACAATGTGGGTATCTGGGCGTCCATAGGGAGAAGAGAAGGGATTCAAATGCTTATATCCTTGCTTGGCCTGTCTGGGGAGCAGCTCCAGGAGTACACTGTGGCCTTGCTGGCGATCTTAACTAATCAGGTGGACGAGTGCAAATGGGCTATCACGGCTGCTGGAGGGATCCCTCCTCTGGTGCAGCTCTTGGAGACAGGTTCTTCAAGGGCAAGGGAAGATGCGGCTAATGTGCTGTGGAACTTGTGCTGTTACAGTGACGATATTCGGGCCTGTGTGGAGAGTGCAGGGGCGGTCTCTGCTTTGCTGTGGCTGCTAAAAAGTGGCGGCCAAAAGGGCCAGGAAGCTTCTTCTAAGGCTCTGAAGAAGCTCATCCGAGAGGCCGATTCTGCTACGATCAACCAGCTGCTGGCGCTGCTTTTGGGCGATTCTCCCACGTCCAAGTCTCACATCATTTCGGTCCTTGGTCATGTTCTTATGATGGCTTCTCATGCCGACCTGGTGCAGCGGGGCTCTCCCGCAAACCGAGGGCTAAAATCATTGGTGGAGGTTGTCAACACATCAAATGAGGAAACCCAGGAGTGTGTTGCTTCGGTGCTGGCAGATTTGTTCAGTACAAGGCAGGATATATGTGACAGCCTTGCCACCGATGAAATTGTCCACCCGTGCATGAAGCTCCTGACCAGCAAAACCCAGGTGATCGCCACCCAGTCGGCCAGGGCCCTTGGGGCCCTTTCCAGGCCCACAAAGACAAAGCAATCCCTCAAGGTCTCTTACATAGCTGGAGGAGATGTCCAACCCCTGATCAACCTGGCAAAGACCTCCTCTATCGATGCCGCAGAGACGGCAGTTGCAGCGCTAGCAAATCTCCTGTCAGACCCTCAGATTGCTCGGGAGGCCCTTGCTGAGGATGTTGTCCCTGCATTGACCAGAGTTCTGAGCGAGGGCTCCACGGAAGGAAAAATGAATGCATCCCGGGCTCTTCATCACCTTCTGAACCAGTACCCAATCGGGGACGTTCTGGTGGAGAGCTCAAGGTGCAGGTTTGTGGTTCTCTCGTTAGTTGAGTCCCTGGCCTCTATGGATCTGGAAGGGGCTGAGCAGTCCGACCCCCTTGATCTGCTTTCATTGCTCATCAGAACTAAGCAAAATGCCTGCTTCGCATATGCTCCTTGGTCTGCCATTGCTGAAGCTCCTGCTAGCCTAGACCCTCTGACACAGTGCTTAGCTGTCGGGCTGCCACCAGTGCAAGACAAGGTCGTTGAAATTCTCTCTCGGCTCTGCCTCGAGCAACCGGTGCTTCTGGGTGATCTCATGATCGGTAAAGCTGGGTGCGTTTCCTCTCTTGCGGAGAGGGTGATGAGCTCAGCATCACTTGAGGTCAGGGCTGGTGCGACTGCTATCCTCATCTGTGTCGCCAGAGAACATAGGCAGCTCATGTTGGATGCACTGGAGGAGTCAGGCTTGTTAAGCCCACTGGTTTTTTCTCTCACTGACATGATAAAACAACCTCCTTCCTCTAATATTTTAACGAGAACCTCATCTGGGAGCTTCATGGAGAAGAGTTACCAGGATGCTGGTGAGCCGGAGGCGTCTGACCCCGCCGCAGTTTTGGGAGGAACTGTTGCCCTCTGGTTGCTGTGTTTAATCTCCTCTTCCCATGAGAGGAGTAAACACACTATTGTGGAGGCTGGTGGGCTCGACGTTCTCTGTGACAGGCTATCTACCCTCTCTCCTGATCTTCAGGTAATAAATTATTGCTAAAGCTTTCCTCAATTCTCTCTTAAAAAATTCACCCATTTTCTTTTTCTTGAAGGGCGAGTCTGAATCAGGAGAACCATGGGTCATGGCTGTACTCTTGGCCATACTGTTCCGGGATACAGATGTCGGGCTGTTTCCGGCGACCATGAGAATCATACCCTCACTGTCTCTCCTGCTGCGGTCTGAAGAGGTGCTCCGCCGGTACTTCGCGGCTCAGGCGATGGCCAGCCTTGTTTCTATGGGTGACCGAGGAATCCACCTTGCTGTTGCCAACTCTGGTGCTGTGGCAGCTCTAATAGCTCTCGTTGGCCACATGGACCTGGATGCTCCCAACCTTGTAGCCCTGTCTGAGGAGCTCTCTCTGCTGCAGCGTCCTGATCAGGTCATCCTCCAACGGCTTTTCCAGATAGAGGACGTACGAACTGGGGCCACGGCCCGCAAGTCTATACCAGTTCTTGTCGATCTTCTCCGGCCAATGCCTGAGAGGCCTGGAGCCCCATCGGTTGCGGTTCAGCTCCTCACCCAGTTGTCAGAGGGTGGCGATGCAAACAAGCTAGCCATGGCGGAAGCAGGGGCACTGGAAGCTCTGACCAAGTACCTCTCTCTGAGCCCCCAAGACTCCACCGAGGCCGCCGCAACAGATCTCCTTCGGATCTTGTTCACCCACCCCGATCTTCCCCGTCACGAGGCAGCCTTCAGTTCAGTGAACCAGCTGGTTGCTGTTCTTCGCTTGGGTTCCCGAAATGCCAGGTTCAGTGCTGCCAGGGCCCTGCATGAGCTCTTTGACGCGGAGATTATCAGGGACTCAGAGGCGGCACGGCAGGCACTACAGCCACTGGTTGACGTCCTGAACAGCGGCACAGAACGGGAGCAGGAGGCGGCCCTGGTAGCCCTAATCAAGCTCACCGACGGCAACCTTTCCCGGGCCTACATGCTCAGCGATGTGGATGGGGATCCTCTCTGCAGTCTGCACAAGATTCTGGTTGCGGCTCCCTCGCCTGAGCTGAAGAAGCATGCGTCTGATTTTTGTTACATCCTGTTTGGGAACCCGAGCTTCCTGGCGCAGCCAATGGCCACTGAGTGCGTGCAGCCTCTGATCACACTCATGGCCTCGGAGGAGACAGCGGCAGTCGAGTCAGCTGCCCAAGCCCTGGAGAGGCTGCTTGGGGAGGAGCACCATGCGGAGATGGCTGCCAGTCTAGACGTGATTGATCTGCTGGTGGGGCTGGTCTCATCCACCAACTACCGGCTCTCCGAGGCTTGTGTCCGGTCCCTTATCAAGCTTGGCAAGGACCGGCCCAGTTGCAAGCTCGCCATGGTGGAGGGCGGGATCATTGACCAGGCTCTGGACATGCTCTCTGATGCTCCTGGATCCTTGTGCTCGCAGATTGTGGAGCTGCTGCTCATACTAACGAACAACAGCAGCATTGCCCGAAGCTCTGCGGCAGCGCAGATGGTGGAGCCTCTGTTTCTCCTCCTCCACCGCTCAGATATCACCATGCTGGGTCAGCAGAGTGCGCTGCAGGCACTGGTGAATATCCTGGAGAAGCCCCAGAGCCTGGCAGTCTTGAAGCTGACCCCAAGCGAGGTCATTGAGCCACTCATCTCCTTTCTGGAGTCACCTTCACAGGCAATCCAGCAGCTTGGGACAGAGCTACTCTCCCACCTCCTGGCGCAGGAGCACTTCCAGCAGGACATCACCACGAAGAATGCGGTCGTGCCACTGGTTCAGTTGGCAGGGATTGGCATCCTGAGCCTGCAGCAGACTGCAGTGAGGGCACTGGAGAGCATTTCTGTAACCTGGCCTGAGGCTGTGGCAGAGGCTGGCGGGCTGTTTGAGATCTCTAAGGTCATTGTTCAGTCTGACCCTCTACCGTCACATGCCCTGTGGGAATCTGCAGCCCTTGTCCTCTGCAATGTTCTCCGCTGCAACCCCGGGCTCCATTACAAGGTCCCCCTGGCAGTCCTGGTGCGGCTGCTACAGTCTACCAACGAGTCCACTGCAGCGGTGGCACTCACTGCCCTCATTGCCCAGGAAAGAGGTGATGCTGCTGCGGCCCCACTCATGGCACAGCATGGCGCTATAGCTGCCCTGCTGGAGCTGCTTCAGTCGCATCAGTGTGAGGAGGCCTCTGCCACCCTACTCGAGGTGCTGCTCAACAATGTCCGGGTCCGGGAGATGAAGGCCGCCAAACATGCGATTGCGCCACTGGCTCAGTACCTGCTGGATCCACTTTCCAGGTCGCCGCCAGCAAGGCTACTTGCGGCATTGGCCCTGGGAGACCTCTTCCAAAATGAGAGCCTTGCCCGAGCAGGAGATGCTGTTTCTGCTTGCCGGGCACTGGTGAGCTTGCTCGAGGACCAGCCCACTGAGGACATGAAGACAGTTGCTGTGTGCGCATTGCAGAACTTGGTGGTTCGCAGCCGGACAAACCGCCGCGCTGTCGCTGAGGCAGGAGGAATCCTTGTCATTCAGGAGCTCCTACTTTCCCCCAACCCTGATGTCGCTGCGCAGGCCGCGCTTCTCATCAAGTTCCTCTTCTCCAATCACACCCTTCAGGAATACGTATCCAATGAGCTCATCAGATCCCTGACAGGTACTCAGCTCTCTTGCTCTGCTTGTTTGGGCTTGTGTTTGCAGATGGCCTCCCCTCTTTCTTGCTCTGGTTGTTTGTGCTTGTGTTTGAAGAATGGTTTGTCATCTGTGTGGCAGCGGCGCTTGAGAAAGAGTTGTGGTCAACGGCGACAATCAATGAGGAGGTACTGAGGACGATCCAGGTGATATTCGCCAACTTCAAGAAGCTACGAATGTCAGAGGCGGCGACCCTTTGTATACCGCACCTTGTGGGGGCACTGAAGGCAGGCAGCGAGGCTGCACAGGAGTCGGCGCTGGATACACTGTGTCTACTCAAGGACTCATGGTCAGAGATGAATGTGGACATTGCCAAGGCCCAGGCTCTTGTTGCCGCCGAGGCCATTCCAATCCTTCAGCTCCTTGTCAAGACCTGCCCTCCCAGCTTCCATGAGAGAGCCGACGCCCTGCTCCATTGCCTGCCCGGTTGCCTCACTGTCACCATCAAGCGTGGCACGAATCTCAAGCAGACTATGGGCAGCACCAACGCCTTCTGCCGCTTGACTATTGGCAATTCGCCTCCCAAGCAGACCAAGGTAACCAAATCCCATCCTTCCCCCTCCCACACCCTTCTATCATCTTCTTTTTTCCACTCTTCATTTTTTTCTTCCTTTTTTATCTCTTGCTTTTTTAATGATATTTTCCCGTTTTATTTTCTTCTCTTCTTTTCCCTTTCTTGTTTTCCCTTCTTTTTTTTTTGCTTCTTTTTCTTTCAATTTTTTCCCTTCCTCTGAACCCTTTTTTTTTCCCGTGCAGGTAGTGCCACACAGTAGCTCCCCCGAGTGGAAGGAAGGGTTCACCTGGGCATTTGACGTCCCACCTAAAGGACAGAAGCTGTTCATCCTTTGCAAGAGCAAGAACACCTTTGGAAAGGTATGTCACAGATTTGGTTGCAGTCTTCTTCTTCGCCATCTTACTTGGATTCTGTGTCTTCTGGTCACTACAGAGCACGCTGGGGAGAGTGACGATTCAGATTGATAAGGTGGTGAGTGAGGGCGTGTACAGTGGCTTATTCAGCCTCAACCACGATGGCAACCGGGATGGTTCGGCCAGAACTCTCGAGATCGAGATCGTCTGGTCCAACAGGACATCTGTTGACGGATTCTGAACATCTAATCAATCATCTCTGCAGCTTGTACAGCGTAGCCGGCGCAATCTTGCGAGATTTTACAGCACCTGATTTGTGATGAGGTTTGATTCGTGCCTCTCCACAGTTAAAGCTTTATATTTTTCCTTCAACTCTGATTTGTGGTCTCTATTTTCGTTATATCCTGTGGAGATCTCAGAGATCAGATGCATCTTTTGGTTGATGTGAATCTGGTTTAAAAAACTATCGTACGGATTGAAATATATGAACAACAAAATGCACTTCTCGACTACAGATCATCTTGTCAAAAAGGGGTTATTGACTCAAGCTCAGGCACGATATTAGGCAGGAAAAAGGGAGTTATGAAGTTGAGATCTTCGAGTCAGATCCCAAAACTGGATACTAGATCAGTTGATTCCATGAAATTGATGCCCGCAAAAATTACTTGAACCACTTTCACGACTTCACTCAATTTTTTTGACGAAAAATGATTGCATTCAATTATAATTACATCTGGCAGACTGTCCATCTAGAAATTGTAAAATGAACCAGCATAATCTACTGTCCATTTTTTATTTTAACCATCTTTTATATGCCTTCCAAATATCGTACTTTGGTTTTCTGGAAGGCTCCATTCCAGAAGCGAAAAAGTGTTTCTAGATTATGACTAGTTTCCACTTGATAATCAAATTGTTAATCCTCACATCTCTTTGTTTCTGAAGACACCATTCTTAAAGAGTTCAGAGTAGGTATCTTTGTCTGCTTGCTATTCCCCTACTGCAATAACTGCTAGTTGTGGTTGGTAATGCCTGTGTTAGGTTGATTCTGGAGAAAATGTGCAATGTGTTAGTTCATGGGTCCATGGATTCAATAAGATGGGTGCATGAGATTTGCTGTAGGTTTTTGTCCTTTTTAAAGCCTTTTCTTATTTGTCTGGTAATCTATCCTGAAACTCAATTCTTTCCTTCATTATATGGATCAAACAATCTATAAGTCCAAGTATATAAATTTCCTCTGCAAGAGTACTTTTATACGCTATGATTTGAAAGATCTAACTATCTAAATATCTAAAAAGCTATTGTTTTGATCTTGTCTTTTCATTTCTAAATATTAAAATTCTATAATTGTTATAATCCATCCTCCAACTCAAAAATTTTCTTCAAGCTATGATTTAAAAAATCTATGTATCCAAAAATCCAAATTTCCCTACCGAAGTAATTTGAAAGAGCGCCATCATCTACCAGATGAATGAAATTGAGACAAAATATTATGTATCAAAATAGGCTAGATATAGTTGTTTTTATTACCCAATGGGATTTATATAATAGACTAGATAGATCATTATATCAACTGTCATGATAGTAATTTTTGAGTGAGATACCTAAACCATGAGGGATCAAGCTGTTTTTAATGTCATGATTGTAATAAGATTCATAGATGAGACTAGGTAGATCATTAATGTTAGGTTGCATTTAAAGCTCCATCAAAATGAAATATGTAGTATTTCATCTCATTACAAAGTGTAAACGTGAAGTATTGTCCCTGAAAATAGAGCCAAAATAATCAACGCAGATTCTTGGATGTGATTCAAAATAAATTATCATCAATAACTACCTTAGGTTCCCTTCGAAGAATCAAGGCTATGCAATGAACTTATAATGTGTAGATTGATTGTTTTGATCAATGTTAAGAATTCGGTATTATTCACTGTCCTAAATCGTCAGGTCAAGAACTAGCAGCTGACAACCGGGGCTTCCCCTCAGACCTGCCAAGGTCTCAATACTAATCTCTATACTATATGTCATGAGAATGGGAGAGTGAGATCTGTGTGTAATTTGGATATGTTCCGCGCATAAAAACTCTTCCAAACACTAAAATTATACATATATAAAATCCCACTGGGTGACTTCTCGGGCATGGCTGGATCAGTCTACGAAACAACCCTTGGGTCAGTCGTATCCCAGCGCCATGGTTCTATCAGTAATTTTTTTTGAAAAATGGGCGGGTCAAACTTTAGTCAACTCAGTCTGACCTATGCGACCTCATTAATCTTTGGTCATGCGTACATATTCATAACATTTTATGAAATATTTGGTCGATTCATTCTCTCCTGTGATCTGATTAAAGTGAGTTAATATCTATTATCTTCATGTTAATGGGGGTACTTGACTACTATAGCATTAAAATTAAATTTATAAAACTAATTTTTTTTTTTGTAATTTATAATTTCTTTGAAATAAATTGATTTTATCAAAATAGGAACGTAGAAAACAAAGGGGAAATTCTGGGTTGAACACATCAATTGTGGAAAGCATTTTTGAGATGATTTTTGCATGAATTTTTTGATCAGGAACAAGCACAAAACTACTTGCATCAACCCATGAAAAATATCAAAATTCATGAATCCATGCTAAACATAAATCTGATAAAATCCCTCTTGATTTAGTTGTCTTAGTATTCTGTTCATTTGTAGTAAATATGAAATGTATGCTCTCCAGAGCATACATTTCTTTTTCATGTAGGTCAATCTAGAGTCCGCTGTCTCCAATGTATCCCACATACCCTCCAAAGCTTCTGGGTCTGAATAGAAAACAAGAGATGTCTTCCCTGCTAAACATAAATCTGATAAAATCCCTCTTGATTTAGTTGCCTTAGTATTCTGTTCATTTGTAGTAAATATGAAATGTATGCTCTCCAGAGAATCTCACGTACCCTCCAAAAGCCTCTTGGTCTGAATACAGAAAAATATTTTTTTTGCTTTTAAAAATTATATGTATATACTAGGTAAGTATGTTTATTAAACAAATAAGTATTTCAATTGTCGCAGGATACTGGTTAAGCCAATTTTGTGAATTCTTTGTTAAATATATACTCCAAAAATATCAATAATATTTTCAACGAAAATTTACGGAAAATATATGATGGTAATTTAGTTCTTCCCAAAGAGAAAAATGGAATATTTTAAAGTTATAATTGAGTTAAAAGGGAGTACTATACCTACATTTTTAAATTTTATGATCTTAGAAATACATTCCAATTAGCTTTTTTAAATGGGTCATAAGTGTAAGTAGGGTAAAATGGAGAATTTAGTCAATTCTCACCAAATATAACATTTGATTCAAAACCAAATATTTCAATGATGATATCTGTAAATAAATTCTTTATTTTTAAACATCAATTAAATACACATTCAAAACTTTAAAAGTTGAAACGCACAAGGTTTAAAAGTTAGGAATATCATAATTGAAAAATGAAAGACAGATGTTTGAAACCTGCCTTAATCATACTTTTACTGATTATATATATTTAATGAAAATTTCAAAATGATTTCAAATTTAAGCCAGTATTTTAAAATCCTTTTCGAATAATGTTGAAAGATTCTCTTGAATAAACCATATATTTAAAATCACATTTTCTGTATAATTGTGGCTAAAAATTAAAACATTCATAGTAATATAAGTCAAACATGTAACTCTGGCTGAAAAAATGCACAAAAAAATACAATCTGTGAGTTAACATTGACCAGGGCCATAACGGAGATTCTCAGGGTCATAGTGGTTTTTAAATGATGATATGAAATTTATAAAAAACCATTGATGTGGAATATATATCTCTAAATCATTTAACACTATCAAATTTGAATATAGGATATTATTTTGAAAAAAAACTTTCACTAAAACTCGGATGTTCCTTCATCGTGCATCAATTAATGTGGAATTATCTTTAGATTAATGTCCATTGTTCGGATTTTAAATGAACACAGATACATCAGAAGAAAACATAATTTTTGCCTTGAGTGAGATACCCTTTAAGGGTCACAAGGCGGGCTGGAAACTGCTAAGTGTAGTTACATACAGAAATGTGGAGGTACTCCACGATAGCCCCACAATTGGTGAGGCACCGTGGTCGCACAACTGCGCACCTTGTGGGTGTGCGTGCTGGGCGGCTACCAAGTGACCCCAGATTGAGTCATACACTACCCCACTTTCGCAGCCACTAGCGCCCAATGGCCTCCGGGTGGATCAGGAATATGGTAAAATCTGATTCAATTTGGGCAGTCAGGCCTATTGATCGGGTTGACTTAGTCAATTGGGTTAGATAATTGGGTCCAACCCTGTTGGATTGGGTTTGATTAAATGAACACAGACCCACGATGGTCCCATGACTTTGGTCTGATTGGGTCATCTAAGTGAACTAACCCCACTTAACTTGATCCAATCGAAACAGATAGATTGGATCAAATTAGCAGAAAAAATTAGATTTTGATTAGCGAGAGCCAAGATTTGAAACCTAGTTCATGCAAGTATAATTATAGGTTGATGTCACTACACCACAGACTTGTTTACTAGTATATCCAATGTATTTTTAGTTTTATTTATTGAGCCTTATTTAATAGAACTTCCTTAATTATTTATTTCATTAAAACATTTAGAGATAAAATATTTGAAAAACAAAATAAATAAAATTTCTAAACAAATATGGGGAAAATATAAATAATTTTATTGACTCAAAAAATAAACATAAACTATTTGAGATAAAAGAATATGAAATAATTTAATGGGTTTTTTGAAAAGAATAACTTAGAATTTTTTTTTCAGAATTAGTTAAATTTCAAAAATCATTAGTTTTAAAATTTAATCATAATTTTCATGTTTTTGAGTGGAAATATATTTTATTTAAAATTTACATTATAATAAGTTTGTTAATTTTATTTTGAATTGTAATATGATTGTGTTATGGTGTACGTGGGATTTACCATGTAAGATACTCGATCTACGCACAAACATGCTCACATACCGCAAACAAGACTTAGATTATATGTCCTTGTTGAAAGCATCTGTTAATATAGGATATCACTATTGGGTTCTGGCACCTCGCTTAATTGATGATAAACATTTTTCTATGCAACATAAGCATTTATTGATTAAACAATTGATCTCTAAAACACAATGCATCGCATGTACCTTGTGGGGAACTTGTTCCACCCTTGCCCTGTAGAAGTATCTACGCAATTCTAGGATCTCCATTTCTTCTCCAACTCTTCTGGAATTCCATGTACAACTCCTCACCATGAATACTATCTTCTTGGATGGGTGGAGAAATCTCAGAAATAATAAGGGAGGTTGGGGGGGTCCTAGCTCTGGCTGGTTTGGGTGCCTATGATGGATATTATCTGGTCGTCAAGCCAAATCACACCACCATGTTTCATTTAAATGCATTGATTAACATATTACATTCATTGTTATTCCAATGTGATGTTTATAATAAAGTCCATGAATATGTGCAATGCCTAAGTGAATTATAATGATTGCTAGTCTCTAAACATGTGTTCAAAATATTCCTATTTAATGAATAGTTAAGATGGACATCAAATTATCCAAATAAAATAACACTAACTGATCCTACTTATACGATAAGTATAGCTGATCATGTGGCTATTAGTGTGGTGACACTAATGACAAATAATGGGTCCTCTTTGGAGAAAGAGTTTGATGAAGTGATCCGAAGAGTCCCTGAATGGTATTATACCTAAACATAAATTCGGTTGATTTATGTGACGGTTGTACAAGTGATCCATTGCCCTGAGGCAGCAAGGACATCTTGTGGATGGACGACTACATTTTGACTATGACTTGGAAGCCTCTAACCATGGGATTCAAGTAGGTCATAGTTTGGATGCAGTAAGAAGCTCACGGAGATGATTGAGTAGACAAGACAAGATCATTTGCCCTTGGTATAAGATGAGATTGACTCAAGGAAGATGAAGTAGAAAATTCCTGCCCAGGGTTGTGAGGATGTTGGAGAAGGCATTCTCCAATGATCCTCATTACACATTATTATTAATCAAATTATGGATGAGGGTTTTGACAATCAACCATACCCTAAGTCATTTGAGAGTCTCGTGTAGATGATGGATTATACATATATGGTAATCGATGAAGGTAAATGTTCACGAGAGAGTTCAAATACTACTTGGTATCTTTTAGGGCACAAGGTGTAGGTTGGAACCCCACCGGCTGGAAACTTAACCTGTCGATTGGGTTAAATAAATCCTGAATTAATTTATCTATATATTGATATAGTTATTTAATAAGGTTGTCCAATAATTTTTATTTGGCCTCTAAAGTTATTAACTAGAATGATACATGGGCCTAGAGGGTCACACACATAAAATCAAAGGGATATTGGTGAATATATTTTACTTAATAGGTTTTTGTAGTAAAAACTTAAGTAAAATATACATAATGAAGGGCTACTCATCTCAACCAGCCATAATTGGGAGCCCCCATTTCTCCACTCTGATCTCTTCTCCACTCAACCAAGGGTAGTTTCTTCATGATGAGAATATTTTCAAGATTTTCCAGGAGGGTTGAAGAAGAAGAAATAGAGATTGAAGACCAATGCGGTCTCGCGAATACTTCTAGAGGACGGGCACATGAATGGCTTCAAAACAATCTCAGAGTAGGAAAGTCAAAAGTGGAACAAATTCCCCATAAGGTAAATGTGATGTATAATTTCAAAGATCGATATGGAATCAATAAATGCTTTCACATTCATGGAAATCATATTTTTCATGATTCAACGAAGGCACGGAACCCAACAACCTAAAATGGGTGCCCCTTCTCTATTTATATTTCACTTATGATTTTTCATAAAAGCCTATCAACTAAATTATATTCACTGCCCCTATGATCTTGTGTGTGAGAGCCTTTAGGCCCATATATCATTCTATTTAATTAACTATATCAATAACTTAAGTGGTCCAATAACAATTCTACGCCAAACTTATTAATTAACTATCTTAACTTATAGATTAATTAAGTATTGATTTAATTAAGTTTCTATCGATAGTTTAAGTTTCTAGCACATGGGGTGCCACTTGGTGGTTTCTAGACCCTCAATCTAGATGAAAATCTTAAAATGATTTTCATGAAAAGACTTCAAAAAAAATCATAATGGCATCAACAAAAACTTGAAACGAATCACCTCAACATGGATCACCTCTATGCTTCATTTGATCATCAATGGAGCTGCGCGTGTGTGCAACCTCTAGAAGTATCCACGTGATCCTCATCACGTCGAATCTCCTCCTTGAAAAGCTCTATTCGCCCTCCATCATCGTCGTTACATAGTCCTGATCTCATGGAGAATAGGGATGAGCTGTGGGGAGAAGGGAGAAGAAGAGAAAGGCCCCTGAACAATTTTGGCCTAGGTGAATTTTGTTTAGTGCCTAAGTGGGTAAGTGAGTATTTTTCATAAAAATCTACAAAGTTTAAGTACATCTTTCAACATCCAAAGTACCCTTCATATGTGACCCTCTAGGCCTATGTATGATCTATGAATATAGGGCCCTAATAACCTTCATTGGCCTTCCAAATTAATTAACTATATCACCATATAAATAAGGTTATATCAGGTCGATTAAACTTAATCAATAGGTTGAGTCTCCAACTTGTGGAATGGAAAGCTACACCTCATGCTCTACAAGATACAAAAGAGTGTGTATCGACTCAATCATGGGCTTGTTCATCATCGGCTACCGTGTAGGAGAATCTCTCACTTGATGCTCCTACGACAACTTAGGGTATGGTCAAGCGTCAAATCCTAATTGGCAAGCCGAGTTAGTACTAATGCATTCGTAAATCATAAGAGAACTCTTCTTCGATATTTCACTACATTAGCCAATGACTTTATCGTGCCAACTTCCTTGAGTTGTCTCCTCTTATATTGAGAGAAAGCGGTCTCATCATGACCACTCAATCGTCTTTATGAATTTCTTAATGTACCCGAAATAAATAGATTAGAATCCCATGATTTGGAACTCATAGGTCATAATCAAAGTAGAAACTGAGTTGATTAGGTGAAAATTTCTCACCACTAGCACATTATGACTATGGCAAATGGATCCCAAAACTATTCTCCTTGATGGAAACCTAGAGGAAGAGGTGTATATGATGAAACACGATCGTTATGCATCCAATGATTTTATTGACAAGGTATGCATATTGGAAAGATCTATTTATGGATTAAAGCAAGGTTTAAGAAGCTAGAATCTTATATTTTATGAGGTTATTAGGTCTTAAGACTTCATAAAGAATGATGATCAACCATGTGTGGACAATAAGACTATTATGAGGACAATCAATTTTATGATTTTTTATGTGGCTGACATTCTACTCATTGGGAATGATGTAGGGATGTTGTCATCAGTAATGATGTGGTTTTCAAATAACTTCTCCATGAAGGATTTTAAAAAAGTAACCTATGTATTTTGAATAGGTATCTATAGAGATAGATTGAGAAGGTTTCTAAGCTTATCGTAATTCATTTACATAGACTCCATTTTCAAAAGATTTGGCATGGAAAATTCTGAGAGATGTCTCATACAGATGAGACATGGAGTTCAAGTATCTAATGATCATTCACTTAATAGTCTTGAATAAATTGAAGATTGAAAAATTCCCACAAACTTCAATTGTTGGGTCCATAATATACTCAATGTTTTGCAATAGACCTAATGATGCATTTTCTCTAAATGTTATGAGAAGACTTCAGGAAAATCTATGAGAAGAACACTAGTTATTAATGAAATGTATCCTTAAGCACTTGAGAAGGATTAAGTATTTATTTCTAATTTATGGAGGAGATGATGTAAGTTTAAGGGTTATATTGACTAAAGATCTACAAAAGGATTCTTGTTAACTTTAATTGGATGCACATCTTGAAAGAGTTCCAAGTAGAGCACAATTGTAGAAATGATGAGAAAATCTGAATACACTAGTACAATTTATGCTGGTAAGGAACTGTGTGTTTGAAGCAGTTCATCACCAAACTTTGCTCCATTTCTTTGCTTGAGACCTTTACAACTTTTTGGAAAGAATAATGGTGCAATATCACAATAATAAGAGCCATGGTCTCTTTAGGAGTTGAAGCACATTCCGAGGCACTGTCACTTGATTAGAGAGATCATTTCTCAATAAAATATATTAATGGAAAGGGATACATTCACTGAAAACATAACATACCCAATAACAAAGCCTCTAGCCCAATACATTTTTATATCACTACAAAACAATGGGATGCTTGGATAAGGGTAATTAGCATTCATCCAACTAGGAGATTGATGTATAGTTTATGGTTGTCTAGCCAATTACCCAATCATGTTATGTTTGTGTTCATTGGAATAAATATTTTTTCATTATTAGTCTCGTGTGATGTTTATAATGAACTCCATAAAGACATGCTGCGACTTAATGAATCATGATGAGAAAACAATATAATAATCTCTAGTTTTCAATTATGTGTCTTAAATTTTCATATTTGATGTGTACTTGAGGTGACGACTAAACTATGTGGAAAGAATTGGACCATTTGGTTTTACTTACATGATAACTATGAAAAATCATGTGACTCTTAGTGTGGAAACATTGATGACAAATGGTAAATGTTCGTTAGAGAAAGTGTTCACCGAATTGATCTGATACCACTATTGGGTTTCAGAGGCCTTGATTTAGATGAACTACTCAAAATAATCTGCAACAAAAGATTTTAAATTTAATGAATCTTAATGGCATTCAGAAAACCATAAACAAATCACATATGCATAGATCACATTAGTGATTTCTTGGGTCCACAAGTCAGACGTGTCAACCTGCTCATGTGTACAACCTCTTGAGGTATCTACATGATCCTTGGGATGTTGAATCTTCTCCTTCACCTTGGCAAGCTCCATTCATCCTTCATCGCCATTGTTACACCATGCGGATTGCATTAGGAATGTAGAGGAGCCATGGGGATAAGGGAGAAGAAGGGGAAGGCCCCTAAATTTTTTTGGCCTGGGCAAATTTCATTGAGGACCTTTCCCTATTTACACTAGTGGGTATTTACATGAAAAGACCATTTGCGTGTGACCCTCTAGGCCCATGTATCAGTCAAGTTAATGACTCGAGTAGCCCAATAACCTTTATTGGCTTTATAAATTAATTAAATATATCACCATATATATTAATTAATATTGGATTTATTCAACCCAATTGATAGGTTGAGTCTTAGCTTGTGGGATGCCAAGCTATACCTCGTGCTCTAGAAGATACCAAGGAGTGTGTATTGAATCACTTATGGAAGTTGTTCATCATCCGTTACTATGTATATATAGTCCTTGACCTAATTGACACTCCAAGGAGTACTTGGTTTATGGTCCACGATCAAACCCTAATCGGTCATCTGAGTTAATACTAACACGTTCATAAAGCATCAGAGAACTCTTCTCTGATATTTTACTACCTTGACCAATGACTTCAATGCATTGTCTTCCCTAAGCTATCTCCTCTTATACCGAGGGTGGACGATCCCATCTAGAATACTCAATCATCTTTGTGAACTTCTTGATGAACCTAAATGAAGATCGTTTAGAATCTCATGATTAGAGACTCATAGGTCATAGTCAAAGTACAAAAGTCCGTTCACAAGACCTCTTTGGTGTCTCATATTAAATGACCACTTACACAACCATAATGTGAATACCATGCATGGATTCCCTACGGATCAATTTTGTGAACTCTTTCTACTGAATAGCACCCATTATCTATCATTAGTGTCGCCAAACTAATGGCTATGTGAGCGACATACTCATCATTTGAGTGAGGCTATATAGTGCTATTCTATCCGGATACTTCTATATCTTTCTCAAGTATCCTTCAAATCTGAATATTTAGAACACATGCTTAAAGACTAGTGATCTCCGTATTACGATCTCGTCATAATTCACTAAGTCTGATCATGTATTTATGGACTTGATTATAAGCATTACACATGCACTATAATGAATATGCTCTATTAATGAACATGGAATAAGATATGTAATGTGTGACTGGCTTATCGGTTAAATGTTATACCTAAATGTTATTATACCTAAATGTTTCCATAAAATCCCTGAATGATATTATACCTAAATGTTAGTCAGGTTGATGTGTATAAGTGGCATGTTAACATAAGTCACCAAGGAAACCTTGTGCAATTGTGCACTAAGACGTGTGAGTCTCCAATCATGCAATTCAAAGATGTCTTAGCTCAGATATAGGCCTATACTAACTAACAAATAACAGACCCTAAGTCATTTTGGAGGCTCACATGGATCAAGTATACAATAACCAATGAATGTAAAATGTTCTACATGAGATTTCAATTAGAACTATACATCTTGTACATCATGAGTTTTGTACACCATGGGCAAGAAAATTAACCTATGATTGTGATAAATATAATTAATCTATGTGTCAATATAGTTAATTAGTGAGGTTGGTTTATGAATATTATTGGGTCATTCAAATTATTAACTATAATGGTACACCGAAAGACGACCAACCAACTTTTAGGGTTAATGATTGGCAACAATCAACTATTACCGTATATGGCATCAATAATTAGTGATGCCATAATGGCATTCATGACTAACTATTATCTTTTATCTTTTTCTTGTTGCAGGATGACGTGGCCCGAGGAAAAAAAGAGTAACTTTTTTTGCAATAAATATGACTTGGAAGCCAAGACTTGAAACTTTAAAATTGATTTTTGAACACCTTGACCAGCCAAAAATGATAATGGTGTCTCATGAGACATTGGGCACCATGTGTACAGGTTTCAAGCATGTGTCTTGTGCCTATTGGTCTTTAAAGCTAGTGCACTGACGTGGTGTGCGTTGATGTGCTGCCACATCAGACATGACATACTTTATTAATACATATATTTTAATATTAAAGATTGGTCCTTCTTATTTTTTAGTCTTTTCCAGAGTAGCATGATGAGAGACGTCGATTGAGAGGATGAGGGGCCATCCAAGCCAATGGTTGCATATAATGCGCCGATGAGATGAAGCCCTAACAGAACAACATAACGGTGCTGATGAGAATGAGGTGAGAAAAATCCTTGGATTAAATCTTTGACTAGGAATCATCCAACTTCTTATCTTGATATCTAACAATCCAGAACTCCGATAGAGCTAAAATTTTAAGGATACCTTGGTCTTTATGTCCTCTATCCATCCATATGGTTGGATCCATAAATCATCTTTGTAAAAAAAATTAAGCTCACTTCCTCCTTGAGAGGCATATTGAAAGAAAGTAAAATGTTGAAGGCCCATTAAGTGTGTTCTTGGTGTTTTGATTTCTTCGAGAGAATCAACAAAGAAGTGGGGAGGGTGATTTGCATTAGGAAGATGCCTTGATCCCAATAGAATATTGAGATGTAAGGTAGCTAGCCTCTTGCCTTTTATTGGTCATTCTTCAACACAACTAGGTAGATCATCTATCACTTTCATCAACATCCATCCTCATCCATGATCATCGCTATCTATCACCATCTATCATACTTCTACCGCTATCTCTTACACTATACATATCCCCTCTTCTCATCCAAAATTCACCCTAAAGTTGGAGGTATTTGAACCCTAGTATCTATTCCTTGTGGATCTAGGCACAACATTTATTCCATTATACTCATTGCACTTCTTCCTCTAGATTGTCTTTGTGGTGAGAAGATCCCTAAGATCTTCATGAAGAGTTGGAGAAGATGAAGAGGATATCCAACATCACATTGATCCAGTGGGTACATCTAGAAGCCTGGCACATGAACAGCTTGAAGAGACTCTCCCAAGGATAAAGTCTGGGTGGAACACATTCCCTGCAAGTTATTGAGATAACCTTTAGTTTTGTGGATCAATTGTATATTCATCATCATATTCTACAAAAATAGGAAGACAATGAATATTCAATCTATTTGGTTTATAATTTTATAGTGGATAGTTTAGTTAACTTTGATTACGACTGATGGCATTCTGAGTGTTGAATATTTGATAAAGATACCAATATGAAAATCCCATAATTAATTGAAAACGTACTTGGGTAATTTATAGTTGGATCATTTTGGTGATTGTGCTTTAATAAATATATTTGATATTACATGAACAAGTTTGACTGAATATTATTTGAGCTTATATTAGTGTTATAGTATATAACTACATATCAGTGTTAAAGCACAACTGCTTGTGCACAACATATCTTTGGTGTTATGTCTAAAGATCACTTACATAATCGTAACGCGAATTAACTTGGTTGAGCGTTTGGCATAATACAATTCAGGGATTCATACAGATCAATCTAGTGAACTCTTTCTATGAAAAGCACCTAGTTCTACCCTTAGTGTCTCCATAGTAATGGCTATGGGATTGGCCATACTATCCTAATAATTTAATGTCTATCTCAAATATCCTTGTAATAGGAAAATTTAGAACTCATGGTTAAATACTAGTGATATCTGTTTTTTTTCCTCATCATAATTAACTCAGTTGGATCATGTATCTATGGACTTCATTATAAGCGTCTCATGTGCGTTATAATGAACATATTATATCATTTGATGTTTAAAGAGATATGCACTATGTGATTGGCTTGTCGACCACATATATTTCCATCACCATATATAGATACCAATTTTGAAGTCTATGGGAAGAAAATATAGGAGGATTTAAATTTAACACTCTATAACACACCATGGTGCCACAAGAGGAGGTAAATTCCTTAAAGTGGAAGCTTAGGTTCAAAGAAAATCGATTAGAGTTCTAAGTTTTGAGGAAAGTTATATTATTTTTAAATTTTGACTTTCGTTTATTCATTGGCACAGGTACTTCCTCTAAGGTTAAATTCTAAGAGCCTTCATCAACAGCTATTAGTGTTTTTCATTGCCAATACATATAAGTTTATACTGTATTTATAAATTTATAAAAATGTTTGATCTTGTATCATTCAGAATTTTATCCTTTTATATTAGAAATTAATTTAACTCTTACTTAAATTTGCTTTATACATTATGTGATCTTAGACGTCAGAAGCATCATATTTATTTTATGAAACTTTCTGACATAGAACTGCAAAGATTTTGGGTTTGAGTGACATTTCACTTAAGTTACATAAAATCTATGTTTGATTTCAAGATTATAACATACAACTTTAGTAGCCGCACCTTCCATATATTTTGTTCATTTTGACTTTGCGCTGTCAAAATGTGTTAGTTTAATATTGTTTAACCATATAATAGAACTCAATTATGTGATTTACTAAATTTTAATAAATAAAAATATAAATGTGCTTTATCATTAGTTCATCATATTTCACAAGTATATAAAATGAGAAACAAAGTAATGAATGTATTATTTGAAATTTTGATTCAAGTAGTCTTAATTTATCACTTTTGAAGAAGTTTCATTAGATTTGAAAAAATATGATGCTTGTCATGTCCTCACACATAAAAAACCAGTCTTTTGTTAAAATGGCAAAATAAAATAGATTTCCTAAAAATCTTAATAGTGTAAAGTGAAATGTCAGAAACATGGTTCTATTCTTTGAACTTTTTACATAAAAGATAGGGTGCTTCATTAAATATCATAAAAGATATGATTCTTGTCATGGCCTAGTACATAAGTAAACCAGTCTCTTGCTAAAAAGACAAAATAACATATATTGCCTAAAAATATTAATAAGATAAAGTGAACCTACATTATGATAAACTTGGTTCTCATGATTTATAAGATAAAAAAGAAAGTAAACCATCAATTTATTATTACTCCAATGAGAGTTATTGTATTCACTAGGGTGAAACCGTTCAGATATCGGGTACTAGTGTTCGCCGCCCCGATATCCGTCCGATATCCGGTATCGGACAACCGATATCCTATATCCGGAAAAAAATGGGACGGTTCCAGATATCGGATACCGGATATCGGGCGATATCCGTCTATCTGGGGTTGACAGATATCGGTACCGGATATCGGGGGGTGAGGAAGAGGAACGGTATCGGATACCGGATATCGGTTTTCCGATCTCCGGATATCGGAGACGGATACCGGATGCCGGATATCGGAAAACCGATATCGGATATCAGATATCGGATATCGACCACAATATTTGAATTTGAAATATATTCAATGCCCCTCATTATATAGTGTGCTTCCATATGGATAACAGGATTAAAAGTTAACGTAAACTCTGAATCCAGTTATCCCACATGGGAGATTTTAGAAAATTTTACTAGTATATATTAAACAAGGTTCAGATATATTATAATAATAGCTATTCCTCTGCGAAATGTGAGATGCTAGCGGTCCAAAATGTTAGGAGAAAAAAATGTGGCTTTAATGTGCGTTTCATATTTTTTAGAGAGAGAGAGGCATGAAAAGCTAGAGCGAGAGGGAGAGAAGAGAGAGAGAGCGAGAACGAGAGAGAGAACAAGAGTGAACGAGAGATGGATAGAGAGAGAGAACAAGAGGAAGAGAGAGCGAACGGGTGAGAGAGAGAGTGTGTGTTAAATAATTAGATGCGGATATCGAAAACCGATATCTGCATCCGATATCCGGTACTGTCATCTGCCCCCCTGAGACGGAGACGGATGCCGGTATCGGACGGATACCGGTATCGGATATCCGCACTGTAGCAACCGATATCCGATACCGATATTCGGTATCCAGATATCGAAAAAACCGGATACCGGAAATTGCCTTCCCGGTATCCGGTACAGCATCCGTCCCGATACCGGCATCCGGTACTGGTATCAGGACGGGCAAACACTATCGGGTACGAAACTGGGCGCTGGAACATAATCGACATCTGATATCCGTTAGGATATTGATATCAGATGACAAGAAAATTCAAGACATTATCTGTTACATGTCCACTATTTATCTAAATTCAGAGAATTAATAGTATTCACTGTTTCATTATCCGATATTGTGTACGGATATCGGATAACAAGAACAATATTCATAATGGGCCAACACTAATTTTTAGGTTATGTTGGCCCAATACATGCTTTTAACAAATTTAGGGCTACTAACGAATGTAGAGCTTTGATTTCGCTAGAGGAGCTGGTGCTGGTGGAGGGGAAAGGGTGATTAAGCTGCTGCTGGTGGTGGATGAGCTGCTGGCGATGGAGATGGAGCCAAACGTGATGGCAAATAATAACCGTTAGAGCTTCTTGAAGAGTAACTTGAAGAATAACGACTGTTGGAGCTTTTGCTGTTGAGGAGCTTCCTGATCTACTGCTGAAGCCAGCTGTTGGAGCTGTTGAAGATGCCAGAGCCAGACGTTGTTCTCCTTCGCTTCAGGTTTGTTCTCCACTTTTCATTGAGCTACCTAACTCGACAAGGATTCATCTATTCATCTATATCATCTATTCATCTATATCATCTATTCATCTATGTACGTACGTATAAATCCATATACCCATAAAAATATTTATGTATATATCTTTTTCAATATACATAATGCTGCATTGCCTGCTGCTGCACACATTTAATACCAATGTTACTATCATGCATCAATCTGTATTTATATAGAGATGTAATGTGATGCATTGTTGCATGCATTTTGAGGTTCTTCTCTCTGCCATTGTCTCCTACTTCCTTTCGGACTGGGGTTTTTATTCTTCTTACTTCACCTCCATCTTCGCGTCCATGTCCCTCCATATATTTTATTGTATGTATTTATATTTATTCATTTGCTTTTTTTGTTTTATCTATGTATGCATCTATAAATGTACATATCCACACTTATCTACCTGTCTATCTGTCTAGTGTCTAGCAACGTACGTGCCCACATATCTGTCTACCAATCTATCCATCTATCTAAGTAGCCCCATCTATCTCTTTAATACTTGACCAATCTACAGATTTATATAACTTCATATTTACCATCTATCGATCTACCAACCTATATATCTATCTGTCAATTTACCCATCGATAGATCTACCTATCTATTTGTATTTTTCCTATCCATTCATCAATTTATCTATCTACCTATCCATCTATTTGCCTATGTTTCTATCAATATATAAAAGCATTTAGCTATCTACATGTCTACCATTCCGCCTCTTTTCCCAAACTACATTTCTTTATTTCACTCTTACCTAAGTACCTATTTACTGCATCATCTATTTGTCTATCAATTAACGCATGTTTCTATACAATTGACGCATCATCTATTTTTTGGAGCGTTTGTTTAGTCATCAAATTCCAAATTCCAAGTTATATTAAGAATAATTATCTATGAATGTTTCAATAAATTAGTTATCATTGGAATTACTAGACCGTCTATTTTATTTTTCCAATATTATTTATTGTGATATTTATTTTTTGAATATTATTTAGAGTCCCTTTTTCACCATCAGTACATTACATATACACCTTTCGCTTCACCCAACCAATTGTCATGTCAACGGTAGAGAGCGCTTTAACCCAAATAGACGAGGATTTGGCATTTGAGGAATTACCAACAGAACATACTGCTGATGTGTCAGAGCTCCGTGGATGAGCAAAAAGATCACCCATACTAAAGTACTATACACTTGTTGGGGATTCGAATTATGAGTGTGAAATTTATCGCATGAAGAATGCGACAATGGTGGTCCAACTGAAGCACCCAATAAATCAGAGTACATGCATCTATTGGTGGCATTTCAAATCTGTTCATCAGAAAGAACATGATGGACTGAAGGGTAGCACTAGTTTGCAATGATGTATAGATGACTTAGCAAACGATGAAACATTCTGTCTCTAAGGTGGAAGGCTACCATAGAGGGGTCGGTCACTAGAAGAGACCAAGGGCATCATTAGTCGGCTAGTTTGTTATACAGACTTGCCATGGCGTTGGGTTGATAATTATGCTTGAAAGGAGATATGACAATTTGCAACACAAAGTGAGGTACCCTCGTCTAGTGCATGAGTCATCAAGGCATGGACAATGAAGTTGTTTGAGAGGATAAAGGTGGAGATCATGCACAAATTGTTAGGTGTCGACTGAGTGTCGGTGACAATTGATGGTTGGATGATAGAAAATGGCTGTGGACTTTTGGGCATAACAATTCATTGAATCGATACTGTTTGGATGTATCGTGAACGTGTCCTCGCCGTTTGCGAGCTCTGTGGGAACCACGACGGGAAGTCTATGGCAGAAATTCTTGCTGAGGTGCTTAAAGAATTTGGACTCGACTCAAAGGTGAGTAATGTTAAGACTACTACTCCGTGATGAAGTTGTTGAATGTAGGTTATAATGTTTAATGTGCTTTCCATTGAAGTTATGTGCAACCACCACTGATAACACATCAAGCAACAAAAGAATGATGATCATATTAGGAAGAAGATTACATGACCGGAGCATAGGGTTTAGTGCCAGTCGACATGTTCCATGCGTCTCACACATAGTGAACATCGTCACTCAAGTTGGATTGAAGAGTTTTTCTATTCCCATTGCATCACCCATAGTCAAGTAGGAGAATGATGTTGGCATGACTGTCAACATGTATGACAATGAATCAAATGTGGAGGGCCAAGAGGATGTCTCATTACAGCGGCGCATCGACTCGCTTGGAAATGCAGTGACAAAAGTGAGAACAATAGTTTGAGCTATTTGTCGAACAATAAAGTGGCATATATATTATGCTGATCTCTATAGGACACATAAATTAAAACCAAAATTGCCCTCACTTGATTTCCCAACACGATGGAGTAGCACGCACGAGATGCTAGAAGAAGCTATTGCCAAGACATATGTGATTGATGTAGGGGTTGCATTCTTCATGAATGGGGGTAGCCATTCAAAGATTTCTTAAGAACAATGGGAGTTGCTTAAGGTGTTTGCCTTCCTATTGGGACTTTTTGCGTACACAACAGATCATGTTAGCAGATCAACGGAGTTTATTGTTGGAGATGTCCTCCTTGAGCAAGCGCTATCACGACACATGGAAGAGGTCATGAAGCAGGTTGCTGAGTCCACGTTGTTCATTGGTGAGAGACTCCCTCAAGATGAACGGGCATTATTGTTATATGTAGTTGTCACCATGCCAACAAAACTAATTGGCTATGAGAAGTTTTTGTGTAACAACCATGTTGTCCTCGCTGCCGCATTACTTAACCCATTTTGCAAGGGGTCAATGTTCGACGAGGCATCCTATTTGAAGGCAATTTTCTTTGTTCGAGGTATTCTCCCTACTACACTGACATTTTTCAATGATCGATGCGACACAACCATGCCCCGACAACAACAACCATCAAAAGCTTGGGTCAGTTAGGCCCTTTGCAGCAAATCTTCTATAAGAATAAACTCACCAACTTCCCCTATTGAGGAATTTGACACCTTTCTATGTACAACACACCAAGGAGGGGGAGATACTACAGATACCTACTGGGGTAGTAAGGATGTGGGTGTTCTTGTCTTTCGAACATTATGGAAAGGGCTGAGACTGTCATTGCCTGCTCGATAATTAGACCAATAAATATCTTGAGCCTTATCAAAAATTACACGTGAATTTCTATCAATTCTGCTACAAGTGCTCCTTCAAAATGGTTGTTCTTCGCTAGTAGAGCAGTTGTCACTTACGAGAGATCGTAGTTGGAGAGGATGAGTGTCAAGGCACTTGTTTGTGTTAATTTTTGGTGTTGAGGAGAAAAAAACTAAATGGTATTACATTTTTCTTGATGGTGATATTGATGTTGACCTAGAACCATTAGGTATGATTCTAACTTATCTTTGTTTATGTTAGACATATAGATGGTAAAGTGACATGGCATTTATTTCAGATGTGGCTGTAGCTTTCGAGCAGTAGGATGTCTGGATGATGGAAAATTTATAAAAGTATAATTTTTTTTGAATACGAAGAAAAAAATTATTTCGTTACTCTTTTGTTAATAAAAGTACATTGTTTGCAGCTGGTTGGATATTTGATACTTTTCACTTTATATTTGAGTGATGCCGGACGTCGTCTAGGACGTCGTCCGTGCGGTACCGAGACGTGCTCGGATACCTAGATAGTGATGTCGGACTGCGTCAACAACGTCATCCGATGGAGAAAACTTAAAGGGGTGTGTAACTATGATGAGATGATGCATCCTATGTGGTTGTACTTGCAGTACTCAACTCAAAAAAGGTGCCAAACTCCGGGCTTCGAAGGGGTTCCCGGGTGACGATGACGGTTGTCTCTCAAAACTCGTCGGAGGGACGACAGAGACTATAGCGCTGAACAGAATTCAATCCGTAGGGCTCGCACGTACGGATGGGTTCGACCCGTACCGGTAAGATTCTCGTAGTTATCTGATGTAGGACGACTAAGGGGGGAGACGACAAGGGAGGCGGGTGTGACAATGATGGTGGGAATGTGATGCAGGACGACTAGGGGAGAGACGACAAGGGAGGCGGGTGTGACAATGATGGTGGGAACGCTGGACGGATTTGGGTAGAGGGATAAAACTGACCGCAAAATTCACACGGTCGAATTCAAAAACCTAAAACTGATGAAATGACGGGGAAGTCCCAATCCTCATCGAGGGCGAGAGTACTGTCTTCAACCACCGCGACGATGTCGAAGCACCAAATCCAATACTAGAATTCACGTTCGCGGGAAATCTCAAGAGAGGAAGAATTTTGAGGAAAAGAAAGAGCATTTTTAAACCAAATCTGACGGCGGTGGAAGAAGCCTCGCGGAACACTAGACGAATAACACTGGACACCAAAGAGTTCAGGCGTACCTCGGCACCGGAGTGCGTGATGAGGTTGCGGGAAATTCAAATCGTGACGTAACTGGGCATTTTGGGCGTTGTATGGCCCTAGCGAGGAGCATGACGGACGAGCGTTGAACGCAGACGGAGGGCGAACGAGCGGAGGCGGCCGAGCGCGGGCGCCTGAGGGCGCTGACATGTGCGGGCGCCGGGGAGCGCTGACGTGTGCGGACGCTGGCGGGGCTGGTGCGTGTGGGGCGCCAGCAGGAGGGCCGGTGCGCGTGGGCGTCGGCGGGCTGGCGGGCACGGGCGTCGGCGGGAGAAGATGCAAGAGGAAGAGATGGAAAGAAGGAAGAGAGGAAAGGAGAGAGAGGGAAGAAGAAAGAACGAAGGAAGGGAGGGGGAGAGAGGAACGGAAGTGGCTGCGGGCGAGACGTGGCGGTGTCAACGGCGGCGGCGGCGGCGAACTAGAAGAGGGAGGCTAGGGCAAGTCCTCTAAGAAGAGTTAAAAGAAAACACAATTCTTGAATTATGACTTGCCTAATCGTTTCTTGAAACATTGGCCTATACATATAGGCCTTGGAGGGAAGGGAAAATACAGTTAAAAGAAATAAGAATAAAGACGAGTGACGTGACGAGCAACGTGGTTTCGTGTCAAGTCAGGGGGTAGTTCTGGATCTGCCTTTGGCGACGTGTCAGGACGCGTGAAGGGGCATGCGTGGGTGGAGACGTTCTTGATGCTGGCATGTTGACTTGATCTGGTGAAGATGGCGGCATGTCTTCAACGGTCGTGTTGACTTTAGATGACGGTGGTGACGCGTCCGGTGTCGATGCGTTGACGTCGTTGCCACCAATTCCCCCGGGTGCAAAGAACTCAACTCCGTCGAGTAAGCACCAGAAGACTCTAGCGGGGTCACCAAGTCGGGGCTCAGGCGAGCTAGGTCCTCTTCTGTGATCCACGTGTCGTCCGTCGACGATTTGCCCTGCAAACGAACAAGAAACTTCCGCACCGTCCCACCTTTGGTGAAGGTGATTACTTTGTCTAGTATAGCCTCGACGTTCTCTTGCCAATCAGAAGGTAGTGAGGGAGGGGTGGACAAGTCCGAGGGAAGAAAAGGGTCATTAGATGAAAGAGGTGGGGCTTTAAACGCGACTAAATCCGAAATATTGTAAGTGGTGGTTATCCCCCACGTGGAGGGTATGTCGATGGCATAGGCATTTTCCCCTACTCGTTTGAGGATTGGGAACGGCCCGGCACTACGAGCATGAAGCTTAGTAGCCCGCTTGGAAGAGAATCTCTCCGGCCTAACCCTCACCATCACCATGTCACCTTCTTTAAATTCGCAAAAACGACAGTGTAAATCTGCGACCTCTTTATATGCAGTGTTGCTACTCATGATGCGTTTATGAATATCCTCATGCAGACTTCTAATATGACTTGCGAATTCATGACCATCATATGAGACTCTAGCATGCGGTAACATGGGTATGAGATCGATTGGCTTGCGAGGAGGATGACCATGTACTATCTCAAATGGACTCATGCCAGTGGTACGATTGACCGACGCGTTATAGGCAAACTCAGCATGCAGAATGATAGAATCCCAAGACTTAAGGTTGTCCCCAACCAACGATCATAATAGATTGCCAAGGCTTCTATTAACGACCTCAGTCTGTCCATCAGTTTGGGAATGAAAAGCCGTGGAGAATTTAAGCTTTGTTCCCAAGAGATGCCATAGGGGTTTCCAAAAGTAGCTAGTAAATCTGACATCTCTGTCCGATACTATACTATTTGGAAGCCCATGGAGACGTACAACTTCATTGAAATAAAGCTGAGCGACATGAGAAGCATTGGATGTTTTAGAACAAGGAATGAAATGGGCCATCTTTGAAAAACGATCTATAACCACCATGATAGAATCATAATGCTTGATCGTTCTCGGAAGCCCTAACACAAAGTCGATGCTCACGTCATCCCAAGGTTTCTGAGGGACTGATAGAGGGGTATAAAGGCCAATGTTATGTTTAACCTACTTGGCGAGAGCACACACACGACATTGGGAAATGATATTTGCTACATCTCGCTTTAGGGATGGCCAAAAGAACCTATGCTCTACCATGACGATGGTTTTATCTCTCCCAAAATGACCACTAAGACCTCCAGCATGCTTTTCCCATACAAGGAAATCCCTAAGGGAAGACTGTGGAACGCATAGGCGGCGGTCATAAAATAAAAATCCATTTTCTAAGATACAATCTTGGGTTTTAGGATTTGGGTAATTGCCTATGGTCTGGAGAATGGGAGCAAAGTCCGAGCAGTTGGGATATAGATCCTTCATCTATTCAAATCCGATAACTTCTACCTTCATTACGTTTAAGAGGTGGACACGTCTATTAAGGGCATCAGCCACTCGGTTCTCGACTCCCCTCTTATGTTTAAGGACGAAGGTACATGACTGGATGAATTCAACCCATTTGACATGTCTAGAATTTAATTTCTGCTGAGAATGGAGATACTTCAAAGCTTCATGATCGGAGTAGAGAACAAATTCCTTAGAGAGTAAGTAATGACGCCAATGATGTAAGGATTGGACAATAGTACAGAACTCTTTGTCATAGGTGGAATATTTGATCTTGGCGTCGTTCAACTTTTCACTAAAAAATGCTATGGGATGATTCTCTTGACTTAGTACTCTGCCAATTCCTAATCCTGATGTATCATAGGCGACCTCAAACACTATCGAAATCGGGTAAATGAAGGATGGGGGCTTGTGTCATCTTAAGTTTAATATCATCAAAGGATTTCTGTGCTAAATCAGTCCATTCGAAATGATTTCCCTTTAAGCACTCGATCATGGGTGCCATTATAGTACTAAAATTAGAGATGAATCACCTATAGAAAGTAGCTAGGCCATGGAAGCTACGTACATCGTGGAAGTTCCTAGGAGTCGGCCATTGTGTAATGGCATCTATTTTGGCGAGATCGACAGAAACTCCTCGTGCTGAAGGGATAAAACCTAGGAAAGAGACATGATCGACAAGAAACGAACACTTTTTGGGATGTGCATATAACTGTTCGTTTTTCAGGACCTCACACACTAGACGTAGGTGGTGAACATGGTCGTGTTTGGACTTGCTATAAATGAGGATATCATCAAAATAAACTACAAAAAAGCTCCCTATGAATGGTCTAAGAATATGATTCATCATACACTGGAAGGTACTAGGTGCATTCGACAAACCGAACGACATCACTTTCCATTCATATAATCCATCCTTGATTTTAAATGCGGTTTTCCATTCATCACCAGGATGGATTCGGACTTGATGGTAGCCACTCTTGAGATCTATTTTCAAGAAAATCCTCGAACCAGCCATCATATCAAACATATCATCAATGCGAGGAATGGGAAACCAATATTTGACGTTGATCTTATTGATGGCTCTACTATCAATGCACATGCGCCAACTCCCGTCCTTTTTGGGAGCTAGTAGCGCAGGGACGGCACATGGGCTAAGGCTCTCCTGAATGAATCCTTTGTCCAAGAACTCTTGGACTTGGTGCTGAAGTTCCTTGTATTGCATGGGATCCATACGATAATGGGGAAGATTCAGCAACGAGGATCCGGGAATGAAATCAATGGCATGCTGGATTTGGTGCATAGGAGGTAATTCATTAGGTAAGTCCTCGGGGAAGACGCTCTCGAATTCAGCTAGTAATTTGGAAACCTCCGGTGGTGTGGATGTGGAATCCTCAGAGGAATGATCGAGAATCATGGCTAAACAAATAGACATCTCACTATCTATCTCCTTCTGAAATTGACGACCGCTAAGAATACATAGACCTAAGGATGGAGATTTTGGTGAGGACCTTTGCGGGGTATGAGTGTTAGGATGCCATGTAATCTTCTTGCCTTGATGGATGAACGAACAGGTATTGCTCCTACCAAAAAGGTGTACATCATTATCATACAGCCAAGTGCGGCCAAGGATAATGCTGCCCACCTTCATGGGTAAAACATCACACAATATCTCTTCTTCGTATGATTGAACCTTCAAAGGAAGACGGCATTGGTTCTTCACGGGAATCGAGGTAGCATCAATCCAGGATACGTAATATGGGTAAGGGTGATCGATTAGAGGTAATCCCAAATGAGCGTTCATGATATCTGAGACGGCGTTGATGCAACTACCACTATCTACAATCGTCTTGCACATCTAATCACCAATCTTAAAGTACGTGTAAAATATGGATGTCCTCAATGCGGTATTATCGGTGGACGGCTGGGTAAGATTGCATCAAACAACTCCCCTAACGGATGTGGATGGATCCCGACAAAGAAGGGACAGTGGGCAATCAGTGATGCCAATGAAGTCCACCAAATCTTCTTCGTGCACGAATTCATCTTCAACGTAACTATTTACTCTATACTCTTCCTCGTCGATAGGTTTTTCATCTATGATAGGGACGTTATCAGAGGGCTCCTGACCTATATGTAGGGCTCGTGATGGACATTGGGAAGATCTATGACCGTGTCCCTGGCATTTAAAGCAAGTCAAGCCAGAGGGACCGATTTGTGCGGGATTGGGTTGAGGAGGGGCTTTAGCGGTGGAATCGAGGGAAGGCGAAGTACGGGCATTTGGCATAGCGGAGGACGGTGTCGGAGCTAGAGGACGGTGCTTGGTGGGAATGCGAGTGGGAGTGGGAACTGATGGCGGTGCCAGGAGAGCTGACAGTGGGTTACGCTGAGCCACACGGTTGGAGTAGGTGGGATTGGATGAGTGAGATCGATCGGTAAGAGCAGGGTGAGTGTAGACGGGGTATAGGTTTTGACAGAGCTCTAAGTCTTCTACGATTTGATAAGCCTGCTCTAGTGTAGTGGCCTTGCGGACAAGCAACTCTTCTGCAAATAGGGATTAAGACCGGTTCTAAATCGGGAGATAACAACTCGAGGGTTCTCCTCAACTCGGCATCTCATTTAGAAATCTTCGAATTGAGTAACATATTCAGAGACAGGACGTCTACCTTGCTGTAGTTTATGCCACTGATCAAGAAGGTTATCTGAGTAGGCAAGGGGAATGTACTTCTCACGCAATTTGTCCTTCATTTGTGGCCAAGTATCTATGGGTGCCTCTTGACGGTTGTAAATCGAAAATTCAAGGTTTTCCCAAAAGATTTTTGCTTGACCTCCTAGTCTCATCTTGGCGTATTGGACTTTCTGCCACTCAAGCATACTATACCATTTGAAATAGCTATTCAATTTAGACTCCCAATCAAGATACTCTTTAGGGTCCCTAGATCCCTCATCATATAGAACATCAACTTTGACACTACGTTGGATTTGTTGCCACTGATTGTCGTGATCCGCATGGTGGTGATCGCGAGGGGGCGCCACATCCTCGGGTGGATAAGGATCGTTCCTGTCCGGACGATTCCCGTTCCAACCTTGGTGTCTATCATCAGGCAGATAGGGATCATTCCGAGGGGGATTATTCCTATCACGCTCTGGGATCCTCTCCTCCGGTAGATGGTAATCGTTTTGTGGCGAACGATTTCCATCGTGTACCAGGTCTCTATCCACAGGTGGATAGGGATCGTTCCGCGGTGGACGATTCCTATCTTGGCCTGGGGTTCGAGGCTCAGGCGGATAGTAATCGTCTCGACGATTCCTATCACGGACTGGAGTTCAAACCTCCAGAGGAATCAGATCGTCTTGTTCGGACGATTCTGACTTCGACTCCCGGATCTAATCTTGGGTCATATAGAATCATCGAAGTCATGATGATTCCTATCACGATCTCGAGGTCTGGGTTCAGGCGGGTAGTGGTCTTCGCGATCATGACGATTTGGATCACGACCTTGATTCTTGAGTTGATAAGTCCGTTCACTAACCGCATCGATCGAACTGGTTAAACGGTTGTCCATGTTGGTAATTGGTGTATTCACATCACGAAAGCCGTTCTGGACAGCGTCTAACATGCGATCAATGTCCCCACGTGAGGAGGTTGGTGGGACAGATGAGGACAACTCGTGGACGGGGACATACACCTCACGACCATCTTGGGTTTGGATCAGTCATTGGAGCGGAGACTCGGTTGCCTGAACTCAAATGCATGCAATGGAGATGATGAATGAAGATGTCTACGATGGCGGAAGTGACTAGGCTGACACAGGTTAGGCTCTGATACCAATTTGATGTAGGACGACTAGGGGGGAAGACGACAAGGGAGGCGGGTGTGACAATGATGGTGGAATGTGATGTAGGACGACTAGGGAAGAGACAACAAGGGAGGCGGGTGTGACAATGATGGTGGGAATGCTGGACAGATTTGGGTAGTGGGATAAAACTGACCGCGAAATTCACACGATCGAATTCGAAAACCTAAAACCGATGAAATGATGGTGGTGCAGTCCCATTCCTCATCGAGGGCGAGAGTACTATCTTCAACCACCGTGACGATGTCGAAGCACCAAATCCAATACTAGAATTCACGTTCGCGGGAAATCTCAAGAGGGGAAGAATTTTGAGGAAAAGAAAGAGCATTTTTAAACCAAATCTGACGACGGTGGAAGAAGCCTCGCGGAACACTAGACAAATAACACTGGACACCAAAGAGTTCAGGCGTACCTCGGCACCGGAGTGCGTGATGAGGTTGCGGGAAATTCAAATCGTGACGTAACTGGGCATTTCGGGCGTTGTATGGCCCACTGGATGAGAGATCTGGGCGTTCTGGGCATCAAGCGGCCCTAGCGAGGAGCGTGACGGACGAGGGAATTGAACGCAGATAGAGGGCGAATGAGCAGAGGCACCCATTTTTTGAGCGCCTGAGGGCACTGAAGTGTGCGGGCGCCGGCGGGGCTGGCGTGCGTGGGGCGTCGGCAGGGCTGGCGTGCGCGGGCCGCTGGCAGGGCTGGCGCGCGCGGGCCGTCGGACAGGCTGGCGTGCGTGGGGCGCCGGTAGGAGGGCTGGTGCGCGCGGGCGCCGGCGGGCTGGTGCGCGCGTGCGCCAGCAGGGGCGGGCGCGAGCGAGCATCGGTGGGCTGGCGGGCACGGGCGCTGGCGGGAGAAGATGCGAGAGGGAGAGATGGAAAGAAAGAAGGAAGAGAGGAAAGGAGAGAGAGGGAAGAAGAAAGAACGGAGGAAGGGAGGGGGAGAGAGGAACGGAAGTGGCTGCGGGCGAGACGTGGCGGTGGCAGCGGCAAACTAGAAGAGGGAGGAAGAGGGAGGCTAGGGCAAGTCCTCCAAGAAGAGTTAAAAGAAAACTCAATTCTTGAATTATGACTTGCCTAATTGTCTCTTGAAACATTGGCCTATACATATAGGCTTGGAGGAAATAGAAAATACGGTTAAAAGAAATAAAAATAAAGAGGAGCGACGTGACGAGCGATGTGGTTTCGTATCACGTCAGGGGGCAGTTCTGGATTTGCCTTTGGCGACTTGTGAGGACGCGTGAAGGGGCGTGCGTGGGTGGAGACGTGCCTGATGCTGGCATGTTGACTTGATCTGGTGACGATGACAGCATGTCTTCAGCGATCGTGTTGACTTCAGATGACGGTGGTGATGCATCCGGTGTCGATGCGTTGACGTCGTCGCCACCATTAACTCTCAGTTCTCTCTCTCCTATCTAGCCCAAGCGCGGTGGAGGCAATCGACAATAGACTGCAAGGAATAATATAATGAGCAAGGGGGACGGTGACATACCTCGTCGGCTAGTGCTCATCGTGCAGAATCTTTGTCATTGCAATGATCGATGCGGATTGCGGGTGGAGAGGTGCTGGAGAGGGTTGACGTAACTCGACTGGCAATAGTGATGGCGCACTCCATCGAAGATCATCGACGATGTCGTCTGCATCGGCGCCACCGTCGTCGAAGATCGGGCAACATCGCTCGAAGTATCACGTTTTATTTTCTCCGTTCGTTATCGTGTTTCTGTTTTTCTCGACTCATTATTGTGTTCTCGTTGCGTTCGTGACACACCCCTACGTCCTTCGTTTTCGTCACTGGGAGGGATCCTTAGCCATTTCGGATCCCCCCTTTGTGCCCTTCTTTTCTTGTTTCTTTTCTTTTTTAAGTTTGTTTTATTTTCCCCTTCTCATTTTGTAATGAGGGGGGCCCAATTTATAAGGGTCCCCCTTAATAGACCCCCTTTTGTTTCCCTTGGTTGACCCCATTTGGGGGGCCCATTTTCCTCTCCCCTTTATAAGGGAAGAGGGGGCGCCCTAAAGAATTAGACTAGGAAGAAAATCGTGAATTGTTGTTCTTTCTGGTCTCCCCCTTTCAGAGAAAGATGAAATTCGAAGGGGAAGAGCGAGTGGAAAAGAGTGGAGATATGAAGGGACCTTGCCAGAGATCAAAGGGGTTCTGACGATACCCCTTCCTTCTCCACCGACGACCTCTTTGATCGCAGTTTTTCCAAGTCCTAGCCGTCGCCACAGGTGTGCATCCCATCAAGGTGCATTCTTACGGGCAAAGAAGCGAGAAGTCCCGCAACGTGCACGTGAATGATCGGGTCTGCGCTGGCCAACGCCGCCTGTGACATGCGTATTCCTCCTGCAACACCAATGATCAGAATTAAGACCCCGGCGACCAATTTTCTCTCCGGGAATGTTCCGTTGCTTACGGCAATCATTAAGTGTGACGCCGTGCTGGTGAATTCCTGGACCTCCGAGGAACACTTGGGAAACCCGCCTGGGGGATCCCGAGATCCACCCTTGTACCGAGGGAATTGCTGGCACCTGGGGTCCTGCCCTTGACTGATTCAACAACCGACGGTCCTTCGTCCCTGCACGGTGATTATGTAAATCTGCAGACATCTCTCCTTTCCTTTGGCCGCTGAACATCTCAACCTGCGATCTGCAACATGTCGGGGGTTCACTGTTGGCTTCCCGCCCCTCACCTTTACCGGAGCAGGCCAGAAGTGGTTGGGCAACCGATACCTGTTTGACGCTTGCTCCACTCCTTGCTGGTAGTTGGCTGATCGCGTACCTTACTCTGGTCCTGACTCCTCGTGCAGTTGGAGTTCAGACCTTAGTACCGCTCGTATCGCACTGTTGACACCGCTGTAATCACTCGTCGTCAGTATGTTGTCACTACGCCACCGCTGACAGTGTTGCCGACCTTGCGTGCCGAGACGTTAAACAACCCAACTGCATCGACCCCCATCACGTCCATGCCTGCCTTGCTTGGTTAGTTGTTCGAGCTCGTCACCACCACTTGCCCTCGCTCTCTTCCCCTTCCATCGCTCCTGAGCCAACCTCTACTTGAACCACTGTTCAACTCTCTGGCACCTCTCTATCACACCTGCTTCGAACGTCGTCGACCGTTGACAAATCCTGCACGACAAGCCACCACCGACGAGGTATGCCATCCTCTCCCATCGCTCGTTTATTTACCTTTTGCAGTATATTTTTGTCTTGACTCCACCGCGCTTGGGCTAGGTACGTGAGAGAAGTATTGAGAGAACTACGCCATTTGAGTGTCTTACCGGTGCGGATGTGTACGTCCGTTACTTGCAAGCCCTATGGGTAGATTCCATCGGCCGTAGACAGCTTCGTCGCTCATACGAGGTTCGAGAAGCCACCGTCGCCATCACTTGACGACTCCCTCCAAGCTTGGAGCTCAATGCCTCCCTCAAGTCAGAGCCTGCACGTACGACACGTAGGACATCCATTCATCACGCCATAGTTATATAACCCATTAGGGTTGCACCCATCGGACGACGACACTGTCGACGTTCGATACCACTATCCTTTATCAGCACTGAGCCATCATACTCGGTGTCAACCGGATGACGTCCGACATCAGATAGGGTGTAGGAGCAGTTGGCAGGTGACGGAAGAGAGGGCGAGCGGTGACGACGTGCTCGAGCAACTAACCAAGCTTGGCAGGCACGACCTTGGGTAGGGGTTAGTGCAAACAGAGTCAATCAGCGGATGTGCGCCCGTAGGGCTGATGGTGCCTATCAGCGCGTGGTGCTGTGACAGAGGTACCAACATCGGGCAATCGCGGCAGTATCGACTAGGTTTGGTAAGAACGGCTCTAGGATCTGAGCCCCAAGGACGCAACAGGCTAGTTACCAGAGAAGCAGTGCGCGATCAATGGGTTGCCAGCAGAGTGTTGGAGCATTCGTCAACAGGTGTCGAGCATCAAGACGGATTTGGCAGACCTAGACAAAGGGGTCAATAGGGTGCCCTGGGAGCATTGTTGAGGAGTAGGGTTGGCAACTAGAGGAAGAGCCAAAAGCAGTAGGATCATGGTGAAATTGCCGCTGCTGGCAGCGTCCGGCGCGACGCTAATTCAGCCTGGTGCAAATCTCGCGCGGGGAACGGTCCTTGCCCCTTGGGAGCGAGTAATGATGCCTAGAAATTCTGGTGGGCGGACAACTCCATCAGCAGCGACGGTACTGAGGGGTCTCCAGTGCGCCTTCACCGCTAGTGGGCGCAATGAAGGCCGAGCACGTCTACTTGGGGAAGATAGACAACACGCAATGGGTGATATTTTGTTTGCAAACGTTGTCGAACAGTTTGTGTGTGGCCAGCGAGAAGTGTTTTGACTGGTGCAGGTTCCCTCATTCATGCGCACGATGTGGGACCTTCGCAACCTCGCTCGTGGAAAGGCGACCAACTGCAGGATCATACGGCGGGATAATGATGGGGGACCATCCAGCTTCGAAGAGCCCGTCGAACTAGTTTGTCGAGCAAGGGCTTATGCGGGAGACCCATCCCGTCGAACTAGTTCGGAGTACCCGACCTCGTCAATGGCCACAAAGGTTTGACATTATCTTTCCTTATATTTTCTTTATTTAGTAGGCCTTGTATCACTTCCTCATGTATTATTTTTTTGTTTATTCGCATATGTTTTGACCATTGTACGGACGTACACATTTGTGTGTGTGTTAGCGCAGGTGTGGGCGTGTTCGTGTGCCTCTCTCTCCTATGAGGGGGCCCTAATAATTCTTAATTGGGCCTTCTCCCCTTTATTTCTAAGGGGGACTCCCCCATATGTGCCCTTATAAAAGGTGGGGCTCGCCCATAGGAAGAGAAGAGAAGAAAATATTGAAAAATGTGATTTTTAAGGATTTTCCTGATTTTTAGTACTTTATAAGTTTTGCCGTATTTATGAAAATGCCACCTTGAATTTAGGAGAGAGAAAGGAAACCCTAGAATTTGCCAGAAACTAACGTCGTCTTCACTGCTCCTAAAGCTGCCCAGCGCCACCCAGCACCGCCAGTGGCCGCAGAGGGCCTCCCAGGCCGCCTGCCACCACCCAGGGACGCACACGGGCGCCCAAGCCGCCCTCGACCACCCGTGCAGCCCGCCGCCACCTAGGCCACCCGCAACTGCCATAGGCGCCCACACCCGCCGACCTGAGGCCACCACGCCTTGCGGCCAACTAAAGGCAGCTGTGACCCGTCCCCGACCAGAGGCCGCTGTCCCGCCACCGACCGGAGGTCGTCACCCCGCCGCCGACTGAAGGCCGCCACCCCATGACCGACCTGAGGCCACCCTCCCCGAGGGTGCCCCTCGGCCGTCCTGCAGCCACTCTCTTGGTCGCCCCCCGCCAACCCTACGGCCGCCCCACAGTCTCCCTTTGAACGCCCTCGCGGCTATCTCCATGGCCGCGCCTAGGCCGCCCATGCAGTCGCCCTTCGGTCTCCTCCCTTGGGCGCCTTGCGGCCGCCCTTGCGGTCGCCTCTTTGGCCGTCCCTCAGCTGCCCCGCGGTCGCCCCTTGCCCACCTCCGCGGCCACTTCTCAGCCGCCCCAGCATCTAGCCTCGGCTGACCATGTTGCCTGTCGCACCTCCATACCTTGATGCCTCTGTGCCTTGTAGTCACGCCCATTGCTACCCTAGTGCCACAACCACTATTGCACCCATTGTTGCGCCCGTCGCTGCGCCTACCTGTGCCTCGTCACGCCTACTTGTGGGACGCCTTCCACGACTGCAGAATCAGACCTCACCTGCGCCTACCTCTACTGGTACACTCATCAACTCCCTTTCAACGTTATATTATTTCTTTCAGTGCCTCCGAACATTTTCTCCACTGCGGGGGTTAGATTAGTGATAGATAGGATTCACGTTCTGAGGATTAGGATTTTATTCAGTACGTCCTTGGTTGAGACCGTCGAAGGAGTGCGCAAAAGTGGCAGTAGCCGAGCTTGCACCGTCGGCCTTCAACCCGACATCCGGATCATCGGGAGACTAGTGGCATTCCCAGGTCACGCTTACCGTAGCCTAATGGTCGTTGATGTCCGTCGACGCCAAATTTGCACTTCTCAGTGATTTCATCGTTGCATCATCATCACTCGCATTACGTCGTGTTACATCAACCTCGCTCGCGGAAAGGGATCAATGGCGGGATCATACAGCCAGTGCGTCGCCAAGGCATGGAATCTCAATGGCAGGGCGAACCGTTGATGGAAGAAGGGATGGAACGGCGATTCCCCTGCAATCTTCATGCGTCTTTCTCTCCTTTTATTTCACCGTCGCCCTCCCCCCTCTTCCCCTCTTTCTTTCTCTCAAGGTGAGATATGAAAAAATTATAACTGCAACACACAACTTCCAGATCTGAGTAAGTGTGGTGCCCACCATGATCTTATATAGGGCCATGATGGTCCCCTACAAGATGGTCCATTGGCCCACTAAGAAGGGTCCAACTTGGAGAGTCCTTTAACACAAGGACTCTCTTTAGAACAACATTAAAGAAAGAATGATTCAAACGTCATTCTAAAACTTCACCCCAACAATGATTAACCTTGTCGAGTTTCGGGTCGCCCGTAGCCTCTATCAAAGGCAACCTCCATCACCCCAAAGCTCAGGGGGGGGGGGGGCAAACAAATGGCTTGTGAAATAAATGATATTCATTATGTTAGTGTACCATCTTTATTTTTATAGTGTACGTTTTGTTAAGTTCCCCAACTAGACATCACTGTGGAACATTAATTTAGCATTATTTTGATAACACTGTTTCATTAATCTACAAGTACTATCCCAGTACATGCACTGTCCATCAATGTACATATTTTCATGCACGTCGGCCGTTATCCTTGATCCATTACAAGTGCTATTCCATGCACATCATCTGTTATCCGTTCTGACATTGTATTCGATATCGTTATCATTATCCCCTTAACAATATCAACATCCGATATCATTATCAAACTAAAGATATCTGGAATCGTTATCCGTTCAGTAATACGTAACAATAGCCGTTAACGATATCCGATACCGATGTCGTCCGCGTCCAAAATCTTTCTTCGCACGGATAACGCGTTATCCGATGACGGATAATGCATATGGATATCGTTACTAACACCCTAGTATTCACCATAAAAAATATTTCAGAAAGGCAGAGAATGGAAATTAGCAGAGACATCTACTTTTAGAAAGTGAAGCAAACCTATAGTTGCCATTCAATTTTTACATTGGAGACATTAATTGCATCAGGTATAACTTATGTATGAGTGTATAGTTTTGAGAAAATTAAATGGATTTTAACTTCTGAAGAATGGGGAAGTGTACGTTTTGTTGTTCCTAAAATAAGTTAACTAAAGCGAACGTCATTTAATTATATAATAATATGTTAAACTAACGTTACCATTTATCCATGCGTTGTCTTCCTCGGCGTCTGCTTAGAATCATAATACTTGTGGCTCCTGAGTTATTTTAAACAAGTTTAACCAGTCTACCAAGTCCTCGATGGGTTCTTATAATGTCGTTGCTGACTTGGTCTTGGATTGTGAACAAACAGGTCCTGTCTACAACGTATTTATCATGGGCCACTATAATGGTATTTATTTCTCTCCCCCTCTCTCTATCTCCGTCCATATCTCTTTCTCTCTCTCTCTCTCTGTCTCTTTCTCAGTCCCTCACTCCCTCTCTTTTTTTTTCTCTCTCTCTCCATCACTTTCTCTCTCTCTCTCTCTATGGGTTTCCCTCGATCGCTCTTTCTCACTTTCTCTGCGGGTGTCTTTATGAGAGTATACCTTTAGCCTCTCTCTCTCTCTCTAATTTTCTCTATCTCTCTCTCGCTCTCTCTCTCTCTCCAATTTTCTCTATCTCTCTCTCGCTCTCTCTCTCTCTCATTTTCTCTATCTCTCTGTGTCTCTCTCTCCCTCTCTTCTTTCTTTCTCTCTCTCCCTCTCCCTCTTTCTTTCTCTCTCTATCTCTCTCACTCTCTCTTTCTCTCTCTCCCTCTCTCCTTTCTTTCTCTCTCTTTCTCTCTTTCTCTCTTTCTCTCTCTCTCACTCTCTCTTTCTCTTTCTCTCTCTATCTCTCTTTCTCTCTCTGCCTCTTTCTTTCTCTCTTTCTCTCTCTCACTCTCTCTTTCTCTCTCTATCTCTCTCACTCTCTCTTTCTCTCTCCCTTTCTCCGTTCTTTCTCTCACCCTCTTTCCTTCTCTCTCTATCTCACTTTCTCTCTCTCCCTCTTTCTTTCTCTCTATCTCTCTCGCTCTCTCTTTTTCTCTCTTTCTCTGTCTCGGTGTCTCCCTCTCTTTCTCTCTCACTCTCTTCGTCCCTCTCTCTTGATCTCTTTTTCACTCTTTCTCTATCTATCACTTTTTCGCACTCCTTTCTCTCTCTCGCTCTCTCTTTCTCCCTCCATCTCTCTCTCACTCTCTCCCACTATTTCTCATTCTCCCACTCTCCCTTTCTAACCTCCTCTTGGGGGGGATGTTTATAACTTATGAGACCACATACGTTGGGAGAAGTCGCCACATTCGAAGTCTCATTACTCTGTTGGGCACGTTGAGAAATTACAGCGTGTCGGGCGGCGACTTCTGCTCGCGATGCTGGCGAGCTTTCCGATCTGCCGTCACTGCTCGGGATACCCACAATCATCCATGACCGCGTGTCTTTCATGCGACGTGTCCTCCCCATCACCATTTCTTTTCGAAATAAAACTAGCCGAGAAAAAAGGTTTTTTGTCTTAAATTCTCATCAACTTTCTCCATAACCGAAGGCAATCTGTGCGGTCATAAAAAAACTTCACATTAAATAAAAAAAATAGCGACACGGCTACCGTAGGGGATATTTGTTCTCGTTATAGTGTTTAATTGGCATTTACATTAAACATTAACTTTTTTTGGAGCGAGAGAAAATTGTAATTGCCATTAAATTCGTAGTTCTTTTGACACAAATCGACCCCTAGCTCGAAAAAGCTTCTCCTGGGGTGTACCGGGATAAATAGGCTTTTCCGCCATCCGCTCAATAAATTAAAAAGTCCTCAACGAAATGAACTTTTCATACTAAAAATAAAAAAAACCCATGAGATAGATAGATAGAGCTAAACAAATAGATTGATAGATATAGTCATATAGAGATAGATAGATAGATAGATAGATAGATAGATAGAGAGATAGATAGATAGATAGATAAATAGATTAGATAGATAGATAGATAAATAGATTAGATAGATAGAGAGATAGATAAATAGATTAGATAGATAGAGAGATAGATAAATAGATTAGATAGATAGAGAGATAGATAAATAGATTAGATAGATAGAGAGATAGATAAATAGATTAGATAGATAGAGAGATAGATAAATAGATTATATAGATAGATAGATAGATAGATATAGAGTGAGTGAGGGAGAGAGTGATAGAGATAGATAGATATATTGATAGAGAGATAGATAGAGAGAGTCAGTGAGATAGATAGATAGATGATAGATAGATATAGAGTGAGGGAGAAAGTGATAGAGAGAGATAGATATATTGATAGGGAGATAGATAGATAGAGAGTCAGCGAGATAGATAGATAGATAGATAGATATAGAGTGAGGGAGAAAGTGATAGAGAGAGATAGATATATTGATAGGGAGATAGATAGATAGAGAGTCAGCGAGATAGATAGATAGATAGATAGATATAGAGTGAGGGAGAAAGTGATAGAGAGAGATAGATATATTGATAGAGAGATAGATAGAGAGAGAGTCAGCGAGATAGATAGATAGATAGAGAGAGAGTCAGGGAGATAGATAGATAGAGTGACATTGAGAGAAAGATAGAGTGAGAAAGAGAGATAGATAGATAGAGGTAGGTAGATAGACTGAGTGAGCGAGAAAGAGAGATAGATACATAGAGATAGGTAGATAGTTAAATAGAGTGAGAAAGAGAGATAGGTAGATATAATGAGTGAGTAAGAAAGATAGATAAATAGATGGAGTGAGTGACTGAGAAAGATAGATAGAGTGAGAGAGAGGGAGAGAGATAGATTTATAGATTGAGAGAGATAGAGGTAGACAGAGGTAGATAGAACGAGAGAGAGAGAGCGATAGATAGATATATAGAGATATATATATACATATATATCAGAGAGAGAGAGAGAGAGAGTTGACTCGATCTGACTTTACAGCTGCGCCGCCAACTACTGCCATCAGTGGAAACTAGAGAGAGAAGGGCAGGCGGGCGTTGACGTCCCCATTCGAAGGCACGCATTTAGTAACTTTAGGCCAGGTCCGCCAGCCAGCTCGTCAACGCCCACCGACTCAGCCCCCATCCCACGAATCCGCTCTTTTTTATGACGTGGGAAGGTCTGCACCAACGCCGCAGCATGTCAACGCGCTCCCAATTGCAAGCCCGTATAAATACTATCTCCTAGAAGAGCAGGCGCTTCGTATCAGGAAAAATCTTTCCTTTGCGAAAACAACTCAGTCTATCCAGCAATCGATGGAGTCTGGACTCCGAACTTGGGTCCGTGGCCGGAGCCTGGGCCGCGGCGCCGACGGCGAGGTCCACTTGGCGGCGGCGGAGGGGCGCCGCTTCGCGGTCAAGTCGGCGCCGGCCGCGCGGGCGGCGCCGCTGATGAGAGAATTCGAGATCTTGTCGACGGTCCGGAGCGCTCACGTCGTGGCCTGCCTGGGCGCCGCCGCCGCCGCCGCGCCGGGCGGCGGCGAGACGTACAATCTCTTCCTGGAGTACGCGCCCGGCGGCAGCCTGGCCGAGACGGCGGCGGCGCGGCGGCGGCGGGCTCGGCGAGGCGCGGCCGGCGCGTGCGCGCGGGGATCCTGGGCGCGCTGGCGGACCTGCATTCCGCCGGCGTCGTGCACTGCGACGTGAAGGGGGAGAACGCGCTGGTCTGCGGCGGCGGCCGCGTGAAGTTAGCGGACTTTGGGTGCGCCGCGCGCGGGGGCCGCGCGGCTGGCGCGGCGGTGGCGGGCACGCCGCTGTTCATGGCGCCGGAGGTGGCGCGCGGGGAAGGGCAGGGCCCCGAGGCCGACGTCTGGGCTCTGGGCTGCACCGTCGTCGAGATGGTCACGGGCCGGCCGCCCTGGCCCGAGGCGGCGGACCCCGTCGCCGCCCTCCACCTCATCGGCTTCTCCGGCGAGACGCCCAAGATCCCCGCCTGGCTCTCCGCCTCCGCCAAGGACTTCCTCGATAGATGTCTCCAGTTAGACCCCCGCCGGCGGTGCACGGCGGCGGAGCTTCTCGCCCACCCCTTCGTCTCCTCCGCCGGCGACGTCGACCTCGAACTCGACTGCTCCGTCTCTTCCCCCGCGGAGAAGAAGAGGAAGAGCTCCCCCAAGAGCATCCTCGACCAGGACCAGTGGGTCTCCTGGGGAGAATCGGATGACGATGACGGATCCGAGCAGCCCTCTACCTCGGCCTCCGCCGCCGAACGCCTCGCCGGTCTCGCCGGTGTCTCGTCGGACGCCGATGACGAGACGTGGGACGAGAATTCCTGGATCACCGTCAGGAACGGCGTTGTCCTCGGCGGCGAGAAGCGGCGGCCGGCGGTGGCGGAAGCGTCTTCTCAGATCGAGAATCCCCAATTTTCTGGGCGTTCCGTCGATTTCTGTGCAAAAATCTGTCTCATTCATGAATCAAAATCTTAACATTCATTACACGACCGTGCCATGGTTACTTTCTTTCTCCCCTATTTTCTCGCCGGCGGCGGCGGGTGAGCTCGAGAGGGTTGACCGAGGCTTCGCCGATGACTACAAAGTGGGATCCACGTTGACAAACTGGCCACTATACGCACGCACAGCGTTGACATTTGTAGTGGGAAGCCAGGCCGGGGGGATGACGCGTGTTCTGAAGTTCTTTCCTGTGACAGAAGTCAACCCAGACTGGAGCTCTGAAATGGGATGGCCTACCTCTGCCACTAACCCACTCTGCGTTCGTAAATGGAACTCGGTCATTGAGAGACAGCGAGCAAGAGAGAGATGTATTATGAGAGAGAGGGGGCGATAATAAGAGTAAGAGAGGTAGTGAGAGCGGGAGATACTGAGATAGAGAGGCGGAGATAGCAAGATAAAGAGAGAGGAAAGGATAGTATGAGAGAGGATGAGATAGTAAGAGAAAGAAAGAGAGTGAGAGAGAGATAATGTGAGAAAGAGGGATAGATACTAAGATAAAGAGCGATTATGAGAGAAAGAGGGATAGATACTAAGATAAAGAGCGATTATGAGAGAAAGTGGGATAGAGACCTAAGATAGAGAGAGATTGTAAGAGAAAGAGAAATAGTATGATGAAGGGAGATAAAGAGAGGGGAAATGGTAAGAATGAGAGATAGTTGTTAAAAGAAAGATAATGAGAGGGAGCATTATTAAGTTAGAGAGATTGAGAGATATTAAGAGACAGAGATAATAGAGAGAGGGAGAGATATTGAGATAGAGATAATAGAGAGAGAGGTAGAGATATTAAGAGGTAGAGATAATTGAGAGAAAGGGAGAGATATTAAGAGGTAGATATAATAGAGAGAGAGGGAGAGATATTAAGAGATAGAGATAATAGAGAGAGAGGGAGAGATATTAAGAGATAGAGATAGTAGAGAGAGAGGGAGAGATATTAAGAGATAGAGATAATAGAGAGAGAGGGAGGGAGAAACATTAAGAGATAGCGATAATAGAGAGAGGGATAGATACTATGTCAGATAAACGTATCAAAAAGATAGAGCATTAGAGAGGGAGAACTAACAAGAGATAGGGATAATGAGAGAGAAAGAGAGATAATAAGAGCGAGAAAGAGAGATAATACGAGAGAGAAAGAGAGATAATGAGAGAGAGAGCGAGAGAGAGATAATAAGAGCGAGAAAGAGAGATAATACGAGAGAGAGCGAGAGAGAGAGATAATGAGAGAGAGAGAGAGCGAGAGAGAGAGAGAGCTACTGAGAGAGAGAGAGAGAGAGAGAGAGAGAGAGAGAGAGAGAGAGAGAGAGAGAGAGAGAGAGAGAGAGAGAGAGAGAGAGAGAGAGCAGGATTGACTGGTCACCACACCACGGCAGCCAAGGATAGCGACTCGGGCACGCAGTCGCTTGGCGACTAGGAACCGGCATTTACGCCGGCGCGGGCCAACATGCTGACAGAGCAGCTGCCGCTCTGCTTCCTCCTCCTCGAAGAGTCCCACTCATTCCACCACGTGTCGCCTTTCCAGCTCTCCAGCCCAGACCGGCCGCTCACGAGGCCTGGGTGTCCTAGAGAGAGAAACCCCCTTCCCCCCCACCCAAGTATCGCATGCGCCTTCAATGACGTACCGAATCTGGAATGTTTTGACTTTAGTAGCAGCCTACTCGACATCTCCCTGCCGTCACATAACGCCTTCTAGAGAGAGACAGAGAGACAGACAGAGAGACAGACAGAGAGACAGACAGAGAGACAGTGCCATCCACATTCGCTGGTAAGTCTCTGACGCATGTCGCGCCGCCTATTAATTACTGCGAAAAGGCGCGGCCACAGACCCGCCGGCCGACCTCCAGAAACCGCTGGCCTCGAGCCGCCTCATGGTCAACAACGTTCCCACCTCCCCGTCAACGCCCATCCTTCCAATGTCAGCGTCGACGATATCCTAAACTTGGAGGCATATCCACATGGATAATCCCAATCCGAATCCATCTCATGACGTGGTTAGCGGCTAATTACAGATTAGTACCGGAAACTCCAGGCTACAATGGCTCCGGCTGTCGTGGCCGTCGGTACCCAGATCGAAATTCGTCTCTGACGGTGATCCAGGAAGTCTCGTCGCCGTCGTCCGTCCACGTCGAGGAGGGCCAGGCAAGATCGGCGAGGCGTTCCGCGGGGGAGTCGGATCCGTCATCGTCGTCGGGTCTTCCCCACTGGTCCTGGTCGAGAACGCTCTTGGGGGAGCTCTTCCTCTTCTTCTCCGCGGGTGAAGAGGCGGAGAAGTCGAGTTCGAGGTCGACGTCGCCGGCGGAGGAGACGAAGGGGTGGGCGAGAAGCTCCGCCGCCGTGCACCGCCGGCGGGGGTCTAACTGGAGACATCTATCGAGGAAGTCCTTGGCGGAGGCGGAGAGCCAGGCGGGGATCTTGGGCGTCTCGCCGGAGAAGCCGATGAGGTGGAGGGCGGCGACGGGGTCCGCCGCCTCGGGCCAGGGCGGCCGGCCCGTGACCATCTCGACGACGGTGCAGCCCAGAGCCCAGACGTCGGCCTCGGGGCCCTGCCCTTCCCCGCGCGCCACCTCCGGCGCCATGAACAGCGGCGTGCCCGCCACCGCCGCGCCAGCCGCGCGGCCCCCGCGCGCGGCGCACCCAAAGTCCGCTAACTTCACGCGGCCGCCGCCGCAGACCAGCGCGTTCTCCCCCTTCACGTCGCAGTGCACGACGCCGGCGGAATGCAGGTCCGCCAGCGCGCCCAGGATCCCCCGCGCGCACGCGCCGGCCGCGCCCTCGCCGAGCCCGCCGCCGCCGCGCCGCCGCACCGTCTCGGCCAGGCTGCCGCCGGGCGCGTACTCCAGGAAGAGATTGTACGTCTCGCCGCCGCCCGGCGCGGCGGCGGCGGCGGCGCCCAGGCAGGCCACGACGTGAGCGCTCCGGACCGTCGACAAGATCTCGAATTCTCTCATCAGCGGCGCCGCCCGCGCGGCCGGCGCCGACTTGACCGCGAAGCGGCGCCCCTCCGCCGCCGCCAAGTGGACCTCGCCGTCGGCGCCGCGGCCCAGGCTCCGGCCACGGACCCAGACCCCGCCGCCGGAACCCATCTCGCTGGTGACCAGGCGGCGGATCTGGAGTAGTAAATAGAGAGGGAAATTCAGAGGCGCGTCGGTTGGCGTTGAGCTGTTCGCAGTTACGGCTTCTACGGACGGGTAGGAAAGAAGCGGAATGAGCGGAAAAGCCACGTGGCGAATCCCTCTTGGCCTCGCAATTCCCTCGCGCCAGCTCCGCAGAAAGTCTTCCCCGCGATATACGTGGCCAGCAACACAATCTTTGGTCTTGAACGTGGCGGCGACACGTGGCGGTACGGAGCGGGTCGTCCGTGGCGCGGTCTCTCCGGCCGCCGAATCTTTCCTCCACTGGTCTGATGTGCCTCCGGGTTTTAAAAATATACCGGTTAAGCGCAGCCGTAAGGGGTGACGTGGATAGTTGACTGGTAGAAGACGAGATGTCGTTGACTTTTCGGATAGTATCTCCGACGTGGTGGCGTTGACGTGAGTGGAGGGGAGACGGTAACTTTGGATAGAGGGTTTCTAGAACAGCGGCAGTGGTATGGTATGTCTAGAACTAGAGAGAGAGAGAGAGTGAGAGAGAGAGAGAGACGCGTGCTCAAGTTCGTCTCCACACGGGCACTGGGATGCTGCATGTTTCTCTCTCTAGGAAACAGGCCACTTTCTGATCGCGCCACGCGCCGTTGGTTCCACTGAGAGAATAGAAGAATGATCGAGAGAGAGAAACTTTTGTGGAGGGAGAGAGTTTTGTAGAGAGAGAGACGGTGTTTTGTTGAGAAAAAGTTTTCTAGATGGGGAGTTTTGTAGAGAGTTTGCTAGATAGAGAGTTTTGCAAAGAGAGTTTTCTGGATAGAGAGTTTTGTAAAGAGAGTTTTCTGGATAGAGAGTTTTGTAGATAGAGAGATTTCTAGGTAGAGAGTTTTGTAGATAGAGAGTTTTCTAGGAAGAGAGTTTTGTAGAGAGAGTTTTCTGGATAGAGGGTTTTGTAGATAGAGAGTTTTCTAGGTAGAGAGTTTTGTAAAGAGAGTTTTCTAGGTAGAGAGTTTTGTAAAGAGAGTTTTCTAGGTAGAGAGTTTTGTAAAGAGAGTTTTCTAGGTAGAGAGTTTTGTAAAGAGAGTTTTCTAGGTAGAGAGTTTTGTAAAGAGAGTTTTCTAGGTAGAGAGTTTTATAGAGAGAGTTTTCTGGATGGAGAGTTTTGTAGAGAAAGAGTTCTGCTGTGAGAGTTTATGGAGAGAGGGAGTTTTGAAATGACAGAGATTCTTCTGTTTTTAGAGAGAGAGTTTTGTTAGGAGAGAGTTTTGTAGTGACATTGAAAGTTCTGTTTTTAGATAGAGAGTTTTGTAGAGACAGAGACAGTTAGGTTTTGAGAGAGAGAGAGAGAGAGTTTTGTGGACTATCCCTTTGACTATCCTTCCTCGCTGACTCTTAAGTTTCTTGTCGGGCATTAGCAGAGACTCGGCGTGCGATCTTTCCCTCTCACTGGGAGCCAGTTGGAAAAGGCAGAAAGCGTCGGACTTGTGCGGCGGTCACGCGAAGAACGGAGAATCTCGCCCAGACGAAGGTTATTTACTATTTTTTATCAACAACATGGCAGCTCTAGCAAAATCATCCTCACATATCCTGATATTCTTCGTTTTTTTCCTCTCTGTGATCGTCTGCTTCTAGGACTGAAACCCTTGCTCTTTCTAACATCAAAAAATTACACTTAGCAGCGAATTCTAATTGATTTGCCGAAGCTTTTCCCGATACAAGTTTTTATCTCATTGATTTCACCAACAAGCGAATTCTAATCGATTTCTCAACAAGTTTTTATCTTATTTTCTCGATACTCTTATCCTGATCATTCCTCTGCCGGAAAATTAACCTGTTCCTCTTCATTCAATTATTCTTAAGCGGTCTACCACTTCAGACCGACGATCACATCTACCATTCCACGTCGCTGCCGAACTGTCGTTCCGGCAGTCTAATAAGCACCTCGCGTTAGCGGAAAATCCCAACTACTCCATGGAAGAGCCCCTGCTATCCTCACCGCCTATCTCGCAAGACCCACCTCCTCTCCTCCGTCGTTCTCTCTCCGCGCCTTCTCTCTTCCCAAGAGCCGGGACGAACCCCGTCTTGCGGACGACGGAATTGCCGACGCACGATTCCTTCCTCAAGCTAGCCTCCGCGGGCCTGATCGCCTATCTCGCTGGCGGCGTCATCCTCTACGCAACTTCCAAAGAGAGCTTCGATGGGCAAAAGACAAATAACCCGATAGTCGACGGCGTCTACTTCTCTATGGTCACCTTGGGTACAATCGGCTACGGCGACATAGTCCCAATTACGAAGCTCGCCAAGCTGCTCACCTGCTTCTTCATCCTCTTCGGCTTCGGCTACGTGTCAGTTCTTCTTAATATCCTGCTAGCGCGATTCTTAGACGCGCAAGAAGGAGCTCTGGTGGCCATGGCAGATAACAACAGGCTATCGTCGGCGTTGGAAAGGTCCGTTCTGGATAGGGAGAAGAAGAGGATGAGAGTGAGGACGAAGGTGGGCTTGTCCGTGGTTGTGGTGGCGGGCTGTATCACTCTGGGTACGTTCGTGGCGAGGGCGATAGAAGGGTTGAGCTGGGTTGATAGCTTTTACCTTGCGGTGACTTCTGTGACGACGGTGGGTTATGGGGATGTGGCCTTTAAGACTGTGGGTGGGAGGATATTCGCTGTTGTGTGGGTTTTAGGAAGCACGCTGGCTGTGGCGAGAGCCTTTCTCTACGTCACCGTTCTGGGAGTCGACCGTCATCGCCGTAGACGTGGCCAGTTTCATCGGAAGACGATGATCTCGCAGGATCTGGACCATGCCTGTTCTTCTCTTCCCCTTTCTCTCCGTTTGTATCCGTATAAATTCAGACGCGCGGTTTCGATGACTTGATGTTCTAGTCTACTTCGCGGAGAGGAACCCAAGAAATGGAACTGTCTTAATTTTGTTTCAGGAGATTATCTCAATTATGAAGTTTCTTTGAGTGCATTATGTAGCCTTCTCATTTTTCACCAAATAACTTCTCACTATTCATATCCTTCCTTAAGTGTAGACGTAGCTTTATAACCCTGTTGATCTCCTGTGAATTTATGTACCTCCAGTTCAGAAATCAGACACTCTCATGACCGGTTTAATCAAGACTCTCCCGTCCTGCTCTCATCCAACAGCACAGACAAGACTATGATAGGAGGATGATATATTAGGAAGCTCAATTGCCACACCAGAAAGGGGCTATCATTTGTCGGATCCATTGATATAACTCCCAGGATGTAGTTGTAATATGCGGAAAATACCAATGCAGACAAGGTCAATGTCCGTGGTCTGTAGTGCTGGACATATGCTTGTCGTGTGTTGTAAGAGAGAGAGGCTCTTCCATGAACTCCCAAGACAAGGGAGTAATCCCCCAGGTATAACTGAATAAAGAACAACGGGTAAAAGGGTTAAGGGAGAAAGAAAGGAAGAAAGAGCTTGGATAAACTCCATGAAGCACCTTAAAGGAGTGAGTCCCACCTTGGAAAAAGGAAAGAGAGGAAACGGCACATTTTTTATGCAACTCCCTCTCTTATTCTTCACTCCAAGATCATTCATTTCAAATTCCTAGTTAATAACACATTTAATCATGTAATTTCATGTACATTCTTAAAAGCAATGATCATATCATTCCACATAACTCATAAAATAATTAATTTAACTATCCTCACACATCTTTGTATCGACACAACAATCAAACTTGCACTTGGAATAACTCATCAAGTATAAGTCAAACTTCTTGTACCACTGCCTCGAGATTGTTTCCGCCCATATAGGGACTTCCGAAACCTGTGAACAAGATTTTCTGACCTCAGTACGATGCAGCCTTCAGATTTCTGCATGTAGATCACTTCCTCTAAATAACCATGAAGGAATACTATCTTCAGCAAGTGTACAGACATAACCTGAACATCTCAATGCACACAATATGGAATATTCAATAGGTTTTGTAGTCCATACCTCTTTAGACTACCTTCCCTTAAAGATAAAAATTAGGGTCTGTATCAAAGAAATATACCTGCCATCTGAACTGCCTCTGCACAAAACTCCTTGTGATGGTGGACCATCCTGAAGCTCAAGCCCAAGTCTGCGAACAGCTGCGTCGTGAAGCCAAAGCCGACGTGAAGAACCTGGACTTCAAGTATCAAGCATGACAGCGGGTCCACATTGGTTTGTTTTTCCCTTTTATTTCAGTGTGTTTTTGTGGATTTTGGGGGGGGGGAATGTTTTGGGCTCCCCATGTTTATGTGTGTTAGGATGGACTTGGGCCATTAAGGGTGATGCCCTTGCTAATTTGGGATTTCCCCCTAATTTAGCCCATTTGGGCAACCTTCCCTACTTTTATAAGGTAAGTGGTGCCCCTTGTGTCTTTTGGAATCCCACTCTGAAATTTTGAGTTGGTGGGAAGAAAGGAAGAAAAACACTTTATTTTATCTTACTTTTATTTTATTTTTTGTGTTGAGTTATTTATGAAAATGCCCCAGCAAATTTGGGCATCTTGTGAAATCCTATAATAGCACCCCTGCCGCTGCTGCCACCATAAGTCCCCAGCCACCCCTGCACATGGCTGCTACCCCCAACCGCAAGCTGCGCTGCCAGTGCCCATGGCAGCCTTACCGCTCATGCTCGCGACCACAATCGCCAGCCGTGCAACTCGCCTGCGTCGTCAGCCGTTGTGCCTGCTCATACGTCCTGCTCTGTTAGGTCGCTCTGTCCGGCCGGCTGCGACCCACACGTCTGCCAGGCTCACTCAGCTCCTTGTGCTCGCTTGGCCAACCGCACCCCGCTGGGCCTCATCGACTCCAGCAATGGACAAGAGCATACCTCGCATTGTGATGGATCACAAATCATGCAAACAAATTAACATTTTTTGAGGTTTTATGAAGTCATATAATGAAATTGACATGCATTTTTCATGTTAACTTCTGTTCCATGCTATTATTCACTCATTATGTAAAATTCCATGTTCAAGAAATATTGCATGACTAAAAAATATTATATGACTCATTGATAGGGTAGAGAAAAAAAGAAGAATATAATATATAGAATTAATAAAAATATATAAAAATAAACATAAAAATAATAATAAAAAGAAGCTCCTTAGGAGCCACTAAGGAGCGAAGCCAAGGCTGCAACCGCAGGGACAGCCACAGCCGCAACATGCATAGCTTCTCTAAGTGGCTCCAAGGTAACAACTGCCCACGCCCAAGGTAAGTCCATATTCAATTTAATTCATTTCATATCCATTTCGGAGTTTATATACCATTCACGAATTTTTTTAAAAATCAATATGGGTTTAATACAGAGGTTTCAAAAACATAGGGTCGGGCCGAGGAAATTATAGGGAGGACGAATGAGCCTACGGGCAGCCGTTATAAAAATCATAAAGGGGCATACGTGTGCGCTTCACACGACCCGGGCCCAATATAATCTTGACCGTTGATCTTCTTTCTGAAGATTGGGTGGTCAAGATCAATCCTTGTTATTCTTATTTTATTTTCAGGTGACAACTCAGCGAGGAGCGCTGGCATGGACAAATCAAATGTGAACACGTGGACGTTTGAGCTGACATGGACACTGCTGACTAGGAGGGGACCATCGAACTTAAAGGGGTCCATGGCTACGATTTAATCCTAGCCGTTGAATCCCCAGAGCCTGCATATAACTGTCTAGGGCCAGCACTGACATTTTCTTCCTCACACTTCCTTCTCCGTTGTCAGAGCCATTATTTTGACTACGAGAAAGCAGATTTTGATCGATTCATCGCTGGAGAACGCGAAAAAAAGGTCTGATGCAAAACAATATGTCACTGTCATCGAATTGGATTACACCACGGTAAATGGATGAAAATGAAGCTGGAAAAATGAATGATGCAATTTAAAAAAAATAAAATAAAGTAGGTCAGATTTTGCCGATTTAGTGTGAGGTCAGGAGATGACACCAAGAGAAGGTCTAGGTCAGTAGGCTCCCAATGACATGTGGACCGAATCGAAAATAAATGAGGTGAGATGAGAAATCACTGCCTTGAGGCGTCCCAACCTCCATCGATGGCGAATCTAATCGACACCTCAGAAAGAAGATTCCTATAGCACATATAATAGTGGCCAATCCTGTACATTTCAACTCTCTCATGCAAAGGAATGACATCATCAACACCGAAGAAAGTAATTAAGCTGAGAAATTTAGGGAATTTGAGGAGTGACTTGGGATGGGCAACAGCCTGGGTAGCTTGTCAGCACGTAGAGGAGCTTGGTGCTCCAATAGATAATATTCTTCAACCTGACAATCGACGTCTGAAACTTCCCTAGTGTTGTAATTTCAAATATTCCAACGCAATAAAAGTCTCTAAGAAGAACCAAAATGCAGAAATAGTCAGCGTATCCACACTTTACAAGTTGAGCAGAGGATGAATGTATGAGGAAGATGAATATAATGGTGGAACCCCATGCATTCGACCAATGACATTCATCATAATTGGCATCCGCAACAATTCATCATAATCGACTGAAGAGGATAAACACATTGGTGGCAGATGGTGTTCGTGGACGATTATGATAACTGTCGGTGTTGTTCAGTCGATGTTTTGACCGGAGCAGATGTCGTCCGACTGAGTTGTGGTGAGAAATACCAACAAAGTCGTGGATTATGCGGTCACCACATCCAGTAGCGTGACCGGCTATTGGGTGTCTAGGATCGGTGGTCTGAAATGTGAATGGTCGTGATAGTCATAAGAGAGGGCTTTGACGACCGCACGAAGTAGTCGAGAATGATGAATCAGTGCCGGGAATGATGACGAAGGTGGAACTACTCCTCTTCCACAATAACTCGGTGGCAATGTGGCGTGGGTGACTCTCTTCCACACTAGTAACCATTCTTCTCACAGATCTGATAGTGGCAGGACTCACAAAATGAAAGAGAAAGAAAGAAAAAAACCACACAAGATTCCAACTTTCCAAATACCAGTTCTAGTCCTCCATTAGGGCATACCCCCCTTTATATAGATGGATGCCTTAATGGGTCATTGGGGGAAAGGTCCAAGTGAGAGACCTTCCCCTAATGGGCCAATTAATAAAAAAACAATTATGTCAAATAAAGAAGACCTAACTAGGTGGCCCCTTTTTAAAGTCATCACACATAAAGAAGTGCGTGAAATCAGCTGTATAATTTACCCGATCAATAGCCAAGCCGTGTACTTGAAGGTGGTGTTCTTTGCGTTGGCTCGGGCGTCACGTCGCGATTGATGAAGGGCATGCATAGGAACTTCTCGATGGTCCACCATCATCCTCCCAAGGTGGAAGGAACTTGACTCTAATGAGTTAGAGCAGAAGATATCGTCCAAAGGTTGGATGATCTCTGGTCGTTGTCGTTGATGATCTGCTTCCGAAATCCATGTGTTGTCTGATGATGATCAACCTTGCCAACAAACTAGGAACTTGCGGTCCCACCGCTCCTCTACAGCAGTAACTACCTCTTCCAGTACTGACTTGATACGCTCATGCCTCAAAGGGGTCAAGATAGGGGGAGATGGGTTGTGTCTCTCACTCTCTTCACTACTAAGGTTCAAGGGGGTGAGAGGCTTGATGATAGGTGGCATAGGTTGGTCTCGGACTAGAGTGCTAATGTTGAAGGTGGAACAGATCCCCCATTCAGAGGGAATGTCCATGACATAGGCATTCTCGCCGATCACACAAGCTATCGAGAAAGGCCCGACACTATGAGTATGGATCTTCATAACAACCCTTGGAGAATACCTCTTAGGCTTCAACCTGATCATAACTAAATCTCCCTTGTTGTACCTGACTGGCCTATGACCTATGTTGACGACAACTTTGTTCTGCAGTGCAATGTGTGCATGAATGTCATGATGCATGTCATTAATATGTTGTGCAAATGGAATGCCATCCTTGGAAGCTCTAGAATGCTTTTTTACTAGGGTAAGGTTGATGTCAGACGTTGTCGGGGACATTGTTTGATCGACACTGAGTATGAAGGCTCGGTACCGATAATTGATGATGGTATCAAACGTCAACAGTGTCGTCGTCCGACAGGTAACCCTAACGGGTCGATGTAACTACGATGCAAATATGAATGTCCTACATGTCGTACATGCAGGCTTCGACTCGAGGGAGGCACCGAGCTCCAAACTTGGACGAAGTCACCGAGTGACGCTGATGGTGTCCTCTTGAACGTCGTCGGAGCGACGAAGGCGTCTAACGGCCGAACAAAATCTATCCGTAGGGCTCGCACACAACGGACGTACTTGTGTGCACCGGTAAGACACTCAAATGTCGTAGTTCTCTCAATACCTCTCTCACCTACCTAGCCCGAGCGCGGTGGAGTCAAGATGAAAAATATACTGCAAAAGGTAAATAAACGAGCGAAGAGAGAGGACGGCACACCTCGTCGGCGGTGGCTCATCGTGCAGGATTCATTGATGATCGACGGCGGTCGAAGCGGGTGTGGTAGAGGGGCGCCAAAGAGCAGCAGCGGCTCGATGAGAAATGACGATGCTAGAGCTCTATGTAAAGGTCAGAGGAGTCATGGGAGAGGCAAGAGAGATGACTAGCGGCAGCGCGGCTCAAGCACTCTTCAGACCCGAATCTGTGTCCGGATCGTGCAGCAATACAGACATGAGCGGGCAATGGGGCGAGCTAACAGCAGACCAATGTGGTGGTGCCTCGCGATGGCTGATGAGGGGCTCCAGGTGTCTAAGGGGCCGTGAGGGAGCTCGGTCAGCAATCCTCAAACCATCGGGTCATGAGATAGTATGCGGTTGTAGCTGAAGACTCAGCCGTGGTCTATTCCGGGTACGCACACTAGGCAGCTTGGTGCTGAAAGACTCACGTTGGCCTCCAAATTGAGATTACTGATATCAATTCTGACGTAGCTATTCAAACTACAGTGCCAGGGCAGCGACAACACCAATGGATTGATGAAGCGGCAAACCAGCAAGGCCTGGAGTGGTCAATCTACGATAGGTGACTCAGATCTGAACGATTGGGGACGGAACAGTAGACCTGGCGGGATGAATCAGTCGTCCACGCGATCTCCCCTTCTTCAGCCAGGAAGGCTTCCAACTGTCTCCAAATCTAGATTACTGATCTCAATTCGATGTAGTTGTTCGAACTACAGGGCCAGAGTAGCGACGACGCCAATGGATTGATGAAGTGGAAAACCAGCAAGGCCTGGAACAGTCGATCTAGGACAGGTGTCTCAGATTTGACCAATTGGGGAAGGAACAGCAGACCAGGCGGAACGAATCCATCTACCACACAGGCTCCCCTTTCTTCAAGGCGTTAATATTTTCCTCTTCCCTTCTGATTACCTTTATCATCAATTTATATTGGCCTTTCGATGATGGCTTTGCAGCCTTCAGTACGATCACCCAAGAGGGAAGGGGCGAATCACCACCATCCACCCAATTAGCAACTAGTGCCGAAGACTGAGCGACATTCCTTCCCACGCTGACCACGATTCCCAATTCTGAATTCACCCATACTACCGAACTCAATTTTGAGATCGCTCGAATCCTGAAGCATGGGAGCTGGTTTTCCCTTGTGGCTTCTGTCACAAGCGTGCTTCCCTAGTCCGGTTCTCCTTGTCTTTCCCTGTTGACTCTTCTCCCTCAATTCTCCCCTTTCCTTTGTATTCTTCTCTGAATGAGGGAGGAGACCAGAAAAAAAACACGACAATTTCTTCCTTTGTTCTTCCTGGTCTAAGTACCTAGGGCGCCCCCTCTTCCCTTATAAAGGGGGAAGATGAATTGGGCCCCCTAAGCGGGTCAAAAAGGAGGGGGGGAGGAAGACTGATCCATTAGGGGGCCCTTATAGAATGGGCCCCCCATTATACATAGATAGGAATTAAAATAAAATAAAATAGGAAAAGGGGGAAAAGGGAGGGCCCTTTCCCACGATGACAAAACACGGACACAAGACGCATCACAATGTGATGAAAAAAAGGTGACTACGAAGGAAACATGAGACACAACTAGGAAAAATGACGAAAATCAAAACTGGATAACCGAGCATCTCTTCACCCCGCTTTCGATGACAGTGGCCGGCGGCACGGACGACGTCATCGGTGATCCTTGATGGCGTGCGCCATCAAAGGTCTAAAGGCTTTCGAGGTATTTGTCCATAAACAATCTCAAACGGAGCGCGACGGGTGGCATGGTTCATCGAAGAATTGAATGCAAATTCAGCACGGGGTAGGACACGACCACATGTGGAGAGATTGTCTATGAAGATTGAGCAAAGTAAATTCCCGAGACTACAGTTCACTACCTCAATTTGCCCATCCATTTGCGGGTGAAAGGCCGTGGAAAACTTAAGCTTCGTACCCATCAAGACCCATAGGGTATTCCAGAAATAGCTAGTGAATTGTACATCGTGACGACTGTGATACTCCATGCAAGCGGACAATCTCGTCAAAAAATAAGTGTGCCACATGTGATGCATTGGCGGTCTTTGAGCATGGTATAAAGTAGGCCATTTTAAACAATCGATTGACCATGACCATAATAGAGTCGTGTCATCGGGCAGTGTTCGATAGGTCAAGAACAAAGTCGATACTGACGTAATCCCATGGACGCGTTGGTACAAGTAAGGAAGTATAAATCCCGACATTCTACTTCATCATCTTGGCCTTCGAGCAAGTCAAGCAACGGGAGATAATTTCCCGACATCCCTCTTCAGCGACGGCCAGTAGAACTGGTATTCTAACGACTAGATGGTCATGTTGACACCAATGTGTCCGCTTAGAACACCTGTGTGTGTTTCCCAGGTGAGGAAATCACTTAGCGACGTTCGAGAAATGCATGACCTCTTCCCATGGAAGAGGTAGCCATCAGTGATATAATAATCTTGATATTCGAACTTCCGGCTGTCACTAACGGCATGTGTAATCTTCCCAAAGTCATGAAAATCATTGTAGTCTTATGGGATTTGATCAAATCCCAAAACTTGGGTCTTCGTCACGTTTATGATGATTGGACTCCGGCTGAGAACATCGGCTACAACATTGTCCTTCCCTTTCTTATGCCGTATCATGAACTTGTAGTCCTACAAGTAAGCGATCCAACACGCGTGTTGATCGATGACCTTCTTCTGGTCATGCAAGTGTCAGAGGGCACTACGGTCTGACTAAAGCAAAAATTCCTTCGAAAGTATATAATGTCGCCAATGTTGAAGCGACTGTATTAGGGCATAAAATTTGTGATTGTAGTTATCATGTCAATGTGTAAATTTTTTGCTATTCTCGTTCCACAAACACTTAACATGAAGAGACGCACAAATTTTGTAGGATCTTGGGATTATCTGTGGAAGAGAAGAGAGGATAGTTCTATACTTGCGGCCGCCTAGCTTAATCATTCAGCGTTCAGATTATTTCTGATCATCATTTGTCCGATGAATCAGGGTGGTTTAATCCTCCATGAATGTACATACAATCAGATGTAGAAACCTCAAAATACAATCATTCTCTTTGAAAAATTGAGTTAAATTAGATACAAAAAGATACAAAACGGATAAACAGCGTGAGTTAATGAATGGTTCATCAAATCCGAGTGGGACTCCGCAAAAGAAGGGTGATGGAGATGCATTATCATAAACCTTTGCCGAGGATAGCGAGAAGAATGAAGGAAAAAAAGTGGAGGTCAGAGTGGTATCGGCATCCATGGGAATGTCGGGGGGTAACCCGCATCACAGTCTTCGCCGAGAACGTCGGTGATTGCGTCAGTGCGTCGTTGTTGGATGTAAGGAAAAGGCCAGCCAGCTTTAATATTAAAATATTAATATATATTTTTCTAAGTTTTTTAGGGAAATACGGAGGAGAGAGAATGTGAATGGTCATAACCGGGCCACATAGCTACATCTCAACCGTCGAATGTGAATTCGGCTGTTATTCGTCCAAATTCGGCTGTTACTCTTGGGGCAGTTATGTCTAGACAGACAGTTTTTTTCATCCCACGGGATGAAAACCATCTCGTCCAGAGGTCCCTAGGATGAGCTTTTGTCCATAATTTTGTCCTTATCCTTGGACGGGACGATTTTCTCATCCAAGGACCAAAAAACCGTCCCATCCGCGTCCCTGAACTATAGCGACCTCACAGCCTCGGCCCCCAGGTCAAAACTCCTTACCCTTGGAGTATTATTATTTCCTCCTATGCATTTGTTGCATGTTTTACCGCAAGGGATTTAGAATTTTAGGATTAGAAATGGGATTGAAGGATGATTGTTTTGCTTTGGGTGGTGAATTAGGCATGCTCTCGTCGAACGGATGTGGACGCTTGAAAACAATAGTCATTCCCACTTTGCTGTCCTTTGAACTGATCTATGGGGTCATTGGGAGCCTGTATGCATCCCTAGACCCACTCGGTTTTCTGGATTCTTCGCCCTAGGTCAGGGGTAATCTAGCTTGAGTTTTCATTGATTTCTAACGCATGCATCATCCATTTTCACTGCATAATTCGATTGCCTCGCTCACCCTGTGGTGTAACACAAGCTGTTCAATCCCTGGTGTCCATCGTGTTACATCACCTTGGCCAAGTTTGTATTTAATTATGAACACCTTGGTTGCTCTGGAATGGTGTGATTTTTGCATTCTACGACACCATTCTACTAAGGGGTCTTGTTCACCATAAAGTGGCGATGACTTCCATGCTCTTTGCATAACTGATCAAATTCCAAATTCTTAAATCCCGTACTATTTTAAGTTCATGGTATCCTAATCTTCATCCATTTCTGGTTCTCCACTCGTGTACACCTGATCTGAAACCAAGAGAAAATATTATACGCATTAGATAACAATCCATGTGCATATAGCTTCTAAATACCCACCGCACTCATGTAGCCTAGACATAACTGCCCCAAGAGTATGTCATCAATCATCGGCTCATGTCGTGTGAAATATGAACTCCACCTATCATAAAGCTCCTGTGAAGGATGTAAATATTTTATCCTAGACATGCCCCCTTCATCACCATGGGCATTCCCTTAAAACTTTTAGAATTCAATTTGTGGCCTTAAAAGTGCAACTATTCTCCTCCAAATAGAAGGGGGAAATTAAATTTTGCTGTACATCCATCACATATTGTGCATTTCCGCAAACTCTAGTACTCCACCAAAGATTCAGGTCTTCACCATTCTAGCACAATTACCTTGTAAGGAGTGTTATTCCCCATAGAAACAACTCCTAAGGCACTTGAAAAATAGTAAAACCATTCAGCTTGAGGACATAGATGATAAGAGAAAATAGAAGCAAGAATCCACGATTTTAGTAATTCATCAGCTGCAACAAAGGCAGGGTAGACTTCTCCATCACTACTCTCCTTAATCCTTGAAATTACTAGTGGTCGTCTTAATAATCACCATCATACCATTCTTCAGCTTTGAGCAATCTCTTCTTTAGTTTACTTTCTGATGAATTTTATGACACATCATATTCTCCAGCCAACTGGTCCAAGACCAGGACCACTTATTCTTATCTGCTTCCCTTTTTCTTCAACCTTCCATGTTTGTTTCCATTCTTCACATTGAATTCCGTGCCATCAGAATCTTCAGCTCCTTTATTTGATAGAAAATACTACATCGAGGTCGTAATGACCTCTTCAAGACCAGCTACTTTGCTTCCATCCATAAAGGTCATCATGAGGTGATCATACAAATCGGGGAGCGACACAAGCATAATTCCAAGAATACCTCCTCTACCTTCATCAGATCTGTAATCAACTGATTAAAAAAATAATGATAAACAGGTAAATCAGTACCTTCTAGCATACAGAGCCCGAACAACCTTCTCTTCAATGTCAACTTGCTCATCATCGACTTTGATGCAAGTGCTTCACCAACTTATCACAAATTGATACGAGATCCTCCTAATGAAGATCACAATAAAGAGCACAATCAAATATAAACAATTTGTGCTCGAGGATTTTTACTGATTTTTTGCAAATCAACTGTTGTAATATTATCAGATTTTGGTCCATCCAAAGTCTATGTCAGATCTTCCCAGATCAACATATAGTACACCCCTTGCTTCCACATGTTGAAGTTTGACGAGCTATCTAGCTTCTCAACATCAATATGGTGAGTCCATGCCATGTCCAAATGAAACAACCAGATAGCACTGACATCAACTTTGAAAAAAATCCCAGTATGCTACAATAATATGACAAAAATACCAATATGGACAAGGTTGATATGATGGTGTATCGATAGATACTTCAAATCTTTGTACTTTACTGGCATAACGTCAATGTCTTTGTTCTGTTGTTCTGGACGTATGCTTGTTGTATGTTGTAAGAGAGCGAAGCTAGTACCTGAAATCCAAAGACAAGGGAGTAATATCTGAGAAATAACCAAATAAATCACTAAGGAGAAAGCGATAAAACCATGTGAGAGGTTTAAGAGAGAATAATGAAGAAACAGGGTGAAAAAACTCCTATGTCCTGCTTTCCTCCGTAGGAATTAGATCGGATGAAACCCTCCTTTAAATAGGGAAGGAATGTCCTCCACCTTTGACAAGAAGACAAGAGAGAGAGAGAGAGAGCTGTGTAATTTCGGTGCACCCCCTCTCTTATTTTGACTACTCAAGCGCCCCCTCTTCTTATCACATTCCTACGTGGGGGGAGGGCTGACACATACTCAAAAAGATCAAATAGTCTATACACCTTATAGAACACACCTCTAATAGTTTAAATCCAAATTTTTATTGAGTATGACAGCTAGAGTCTCTTCTAAGGTTGGGTGTACTGTCTGTCAACACTATGGTAAACAAACCAAGTAGCTCAAAAAATCACTATCCTGAAACAAGCATATGTAAGAGCATGAGTGGTTTACAGATGAATGCCGTGGCTGGGCCACACCGGTGCAAGAAAAAGAGCATGAGTACTGCAAGGATGAGTGCAGTTTATTAGTTTTGAATAGAAGAAAATATCAAAAAGCAACCTTAAGTAAAATGGGTACCCATATCAAACTATGTACAATATTTATGAGGTTGCCAATAGCAATGAGAACAAAATTTTAATTCATTTTGGACTAATTTCAAATGAAAATTTGGAGTTAAAAAGATATAATAATAAATAATATAGCATAAATCAACCTGAATAAATGATATTAATTTTATGTATATTATGATATTTAAATCTCATTCAATATGTAAAGTCTTATTTAATTCAAAATTCTTCTAATTACTCTAGATTCAAACCTTTTAATAAATCATTTATTTTTTGTGTTATCAAGAATAAATCTTCACAATTCTTAGATTCTTTAAATGCCATTATTTCTGAAATTTTACTCCTATGTATATCATAAGATTCATTAATAGAAATGAAACTTTGAAAAACTAAACAAAAATTTGAATATAATGAGTCTCTTTAAAATGACATCAAATATTTTCATCCTCATCAAAATCTTGTTTTCTTGAGCACCTATCATTATCATAAGATGCATCCATAGAAATGTCATTATTAGGATTGAAAAATAACAAATGAATGTCTTAGATATCAACAAAAGGACATAAAATTTTCATCTTTATCTTAAAAGCTTACTTTCCTTTAATTGAGCTCCAATAACTTTTAAAAGTCATCCAGGCTCAGAGAATTGTTTTCAACCTCACAAATATCATCTTAAGGGAATTAATAGGATTCCACCTCTGTTTCATTGAAATAGTTATCTTGAAATTCATCATTAGTGATTAATTTTGGTTTAACAAAAAAATCTCCATTTTGATCTGATCAAATATAACATCTCAATAGTACGATATTCTTCAATCAAACTCAGGAATAAAAAGAATAAATATTTGAGAAAAACCCATATATTTGAGGAAGTAGATTTCTAATCTTATTCTGAAGTGCCCTTATCATTTGCATACAATTTGTCTTCAATATGAGAAATATTATCCCAAGGCATTCCTATCATTTTACCTTATTTTTTCATCAAAATAGTTATCTTGAAATTCATCATTAGTTACTGATTTGGGTGTTATGAAAAATCTCCACTTTTATTTTTTTCACCTTTCTGATTTTGGAAACATTCTCTGAAAACATTGGAAATAAATACCATATTGTTGCAACATTATTTGATAGAATTTGGAAATAAAAAATCAAAATTTGAAAAAAGCCTATGATTTTGAAAATTATTCATCATTTTTCAAAACACCAACTATTTGAGAAAACATACTTATAAATATATCTTAATGTGTGCATATCATCTTCATACGATTTATCCAGGTTCTAGGTATTTTAGTTTCAGCATCAGAAATATTACCACAAATACATTCATCAGAAGCAATCTTGTTTTCGTCAAAATTGTCATCTTGAAATTCATTATTAGTGAGTGATTTTGGTATAGCAAAAAAAACTCTATTTTAATATTATTTATTTTATTTATAAAATAAAATTTCTAAATATCACTGAATTTGACAAAATCCATGATTATTCGAAACATAAATATTATTTCCAAATGCCAATTATTTTAGGAAATATATATTGAATCATTTTTAAAGTGCTCTTATCATTTCCATAGATCTACACTGTTTCAAAAAAACAACAGAAAAATTACCGTCAAAAGAAAAAACAAGGCATTCGAACTCATTTTCATGAAAATAGGTATCTTGCAATTCATCATTAGAGAGTGATATTTTTTAGCAGAAAATCTGTGTTTTATCTTGTTCAGCTTTCAGATAAATATAAGTTCTGAATGTTGTGATATTATTTTAAAAAATCCAGAATAAACAGCTAAAATTTTACAAAAATTCCACGCTTTTCAAAGAATGTTCTTCATTTTTCCATATGCAAATTGTTTGTGGAATTATATTTCAAGCATTCTCTATGTGTCCTTATAGTTTACTTTGGATTCATCCTGATTCAAAGAAAATTTATTTTTATGATGCAACTATCATAAGAAATAATATTTTTGCAAAAAATGTGATACAAGGTGTTGCACAACTTGTTCAAACTTATAACATCAAGAAATGTTATTAGAAGGGCATTCATAGCATTCTACCTCATCTTCATCTAAATACTTTTATTGAAATTCATCATTAGAGAGTATTTTGGTTTAGCAAAACAAATGACAAGTTTTTTTATTCATGTTAAAGAAAAAATAAAACATCAAAATGTTTCTATATTCTTAGAAAAATCCACAATAAAAAATTTAAAATTTGAAACGTATACTTGTTTTAATAAATACCAATTTTTGTGGAGGCTTTTTTAATCATATTCATTCCAATAATACATCAATATTTGAAATCCTCTTGATATAGTTTAGAAGACATTATTAATTGTCGTTTTCATTTGAGTAATTTATCAAAATAATTTATTTCTTAAAGTATTCATTTCGATTCATGAATTCTAGGTATTTCAACACATGATGATTGAAAATAATACAGTTAACTTCTTGAAGAAATATTGTTTCGAGATATCGCTGAACCTAATTATTTGTATGATATTCAGAAGATTGATCAGAGAAATTCATAATATTTATTAATGGATCGTAAATTAGAATGATAAGATTCATATGAAATATAGACTGCACCATGAGTAACAATCTTTATTATATCCATAATCATAATAGTCATGATTAATTTTATAAAAGAAGTAGTTCATGAATTATTCATAAATCATTAAACACATCTAAGAGCCACTAACATCATTTGAATTAAAAAAATTTCCAAAGATTTCCTGTCCAACTATTTTGATATGAAGGACATTGGGGAACCCGACTTTATTATTGGAATTCAGATACACCAAGATAGATCATTCGGCCCTCCAACACTATCGCAAAGGTTGTATATATCAAATGTGTTACAAAGGTTTTTGATAGAAAATTTTCTCTGAGAAAAAGGACCCTATTGTTAAGGACGACAAACTAACAAAAATAGAAGGTCATCATTATGATGTGGAACGACTCACTATGAAGGAAAAATCATATGCTATGGTTATCAGGTCTCTCAACTAAGCCCGAATGTGTACACAAACTGACCTTGTTTTCATCAGTAGATATCTTGGTAGATACCAAAGTGACCCTGGACTCATGCTTCTACTCTATTTGCAATGAACAAAATATTTGGTGCTTACATACAAACAAACAAAGATATCATTTTAAAGTCAAGGGATTCTCATACTTAGAGTGTATCAGATGCTAAAATACAAGAAGATCTATGTTTGATTATATTTATGGACTTCTTCAGGGGGGTTGTCTCATAGTATGCTACCAAGTAAAAGACAAGTGCGACATCTACGATTTAAGTTGAGTATGTGGCATGTTTCTACACATCTTCACAATCCATATGGTTGCAGTAACTTCATGTCACATCATGGATCTGTTTGCTCAACAAAGAAGCCCATATAAATATTTTGTGACAATGAAAGTTCTGTAAGGTTCTTCAATAATGACAAGAGCTCAAGTGTTTGTATACATATGGAGGTAAAGTTCTTGGTTGTGAAGGAGAATATCAGAGATGGATCAGTTTCAATAGAACAGATTGGAACCAGTTTAATGCTAGCTGACCCGCTTACTAAGACATTGCCATCAGGCACCTATTGTGGACATATCTTAAGTATGGTCCTGACTAGTTTCCCTTGATTCGTGCGGTGAGACTTCTCACTCAAGATACTGATGTATGCACGTGATATCACTTTGTATTGCTAATTGATTCTATATGAATCATGATTTATTTTGAACAAATAGGTGCAATGAAACTCAAACCGCCGACATGACAAAATGAGTTTATCCAATATCCTGCATATTGATACGTAATGTCTTACGTAAGTATTTACTGCTATGACTGCTATGCTCATGTGAATACAAGGGATATTACGTTCATATGATATGCACACTAATGACACCTGAATTGTGATTGTAATGTCCCCTTCAGAGACACACCAATCCGTTCAAGTGGGAGATTGTTGGATGTTGACATTGTTGACTAGCTCCATGTAACTACATTGTCTTTTACATGGGAGATGATTACACATTCGAGTTAAATGTGTTAAGGGGCATTATGTTTCATCCCTATGAAAAGCGAACAGATTAGGGCTACCAGTATCTTATTTTTGAGATACTTGTCTGTCCCTCCAAGTTGCTGAACCATAGAGGGCGCGCCAGGCTTGCTGGAGCCATTCCATTGCCACCAGAGAAAATCCAAGGAGTTGAGGCGACCCATTCCGCGGTCATGGCACCTACAGGTATGCTCCTATGTTCAAACATGAATGACTCAGTAGCCTCATCCAAGGTCATCTTTCCTAGAATGTATTATAACTCTGTTGATAACGTACTCAAATCAAATTTTAATCATGTTGCTAAAGCAGAAGCTTGCAGGTGCCCTATTAATCAAGCTGCTCACCCAAGTTTCTAGCTCAGAAATTATCTCTATGTTGATGAAACTCAGCCAGCATCACATTTTTCTTGTAGTAATATTCACTAACTCATGTCTCCATTCCTGCACTCTAAACTGAATGAAATCCCACATTTTTTTATGAGAATAGCTTCCCAGTTCTCCTTCGCTAACTTCTTGGTGTCACGTGGACCCAAAACAAGATAGCTGATAGTGAAAGCGGATTCATCTTCCTTGGAACCTACTCTCTGTTCAAAGCTTCACACAAACCATGCACTTCAAGGTAAAGCTCCATTTTCATTTCCCAAAGAGGATTGTTTCACTTGGTAAAAACTAGAAGTTGATCTGGAGATGGCGAATCAGCCGCGCTGGTTGTCGAACCAGTTGCAGTTCTCGTAACATCAAAATCTTCTCGGCATCTTCATCAATCCTTCTGAGTCAGAGACGCTCCGATGGACGCTCGTTGGTGTTGGATATTGACTTTGTTGACTAGTCCCTTGTAAGGGCACTATGGTCTTTTCCATGTGAGACAATTGCAATTAGGGTTAAATGTATTAAGGGATATTATGATTTGGCACTATGAAACTGCTTACTAGCCTTCCAGGTCCCTGAGCCATAGAGATAGCCACAGGCTTGCTGGAGCCTTTCCATTGCCATCAGAGAAGATCCAAGGAGCTTAGGTGACCCTATTCCACTGCCATGACACCTACTGGTATACTCCTTGTTCCATCAGTTGGCACTGACTTGTGCATGTCTACGTACCACGAACTCTTAGCGGCTTTACAAAAAAAACCGCGGCACGAGAACCACCTGTCCCACACTGAATTATTCCTATTCGTTATAACTCGTGAAACCGATGGATAGGATTTAAAAAGAGACGAAGAAGGAAACGTTAAAAAAATTAAAAAAACTGATGAATACTTCCGTCGCGACCCGCCATCGTTGCCGGGAAAGACGCTGATAAGCTCCACAGGTTCAGTGCTTAACTCCTTAAGTTTTCTAATCCCCCCACTCAATGGCCTGTCTATTTATTATCTTGTCTTATTTCTAAGCTAAAAACAGAGCTAGCATCACACTTAAGGAAAGACTAGTTCGTCGAAGATAAGTTTGTATGTGCATGGCTATTTATCAACATCGTCGCACAGTTTCCCAAAAAATATTAGTACGAACCTGTGATTTTATCAATATAAGGAAAGCTCCGCGAAGATTTGTTTTGTTTTTCTTGATTTTATCAGTGTCTACTAAGAGGAAGATGTGTGGTTTCAGAGTTCGGTGAAAGAAGTACGCCAGCTGTAGTGGAAAAACAAAATCGAATTGAATGAACAGATGTTATCAAACTTGTTGCGTGTTGTTCTTGACATGTAAACAAAAAACTATAAAAAAGGGAACTCGTGCGAGGTTCAGTACAGAACTGACTTGCTTGATGTTGGCTTATCATCGTGGAGTCGTTCCTCTCCTGGGTCCCAAGAGATTATAAAAAAATCTGGGCTGACTGCGTCACCGCTGAACACCATCCAACGACTACATGAGTGCATCAGGCTCCTGTAGATCTGTGGCTACGCAGCCACCGTTGTTGATTTTTATACGCTCGTCCGCGGCGTCTCGCTACTGAGGGAGGCCACCGATAGAGCGAATGAAGGCCCCACGGAGCTAGCTGTGTGCCAGATAGCGAAGGCCAATTGCGTCCTAATCGCTGCCTTCCACCAGTCGCCAGCAATTCATGACTTCCGTATCAACGCTTTGGCTCGTCTTACCTACCCAAGAGACTACTCGACTCCTAGTTCTAGCCATGAGACTTCTAGCCTGAACTAACGGCGCAAAATTTTTTTTATCTCTATCTCCCCAGCGACGGCTGAGAATCCTCCGTCGGTTTGGCTCGGTCTGGCCACCATCCCATAAAAACTATAATTCGTCTTCTTCTTGATATCTCCATACAAACTATAGTTGACTTCATATCTCCACAAAGCTGTCTTCCTCTTTCTTCTGTACTTTTGTCTCCACCTTAATTGCTATTCTATATGAATGCCCTGGAGACCCGTTTGTTCATCATCATCTCCCCGAAGACGAGTACTCGACTATTCAGGGGCCGAACAAAGAAAACCTGCGGCAGTTCTCCTTTCCTTTGACGAGCAGACTCTGTGAACGGTGGGTTGGTTACCCCCAGAAAAATAGTAGAAAATAATATTTTTGATGTTATCACAGAATTCGTCGAAACCCATGAGTTTGTTCATTCCACGTCTGTCTCATTTCATGGCAGGTTTTCGCGGTGCCATCACTACTTTATATTCAGTTCTTTCTGATTTTTGCAGGCCTTCATTCTTGTTACTGGACGTTGCTCTTCTTATTACTATCCTGAGACACAATTGACTGCAACACAATTGTTTGCTCTTCTTATTACTATCCTGGTTGGGCCTTTCATTAAGCTCCAACAGAAGGTGCCTCCTCTGCTGAACTCTGAAACAGCAGGTTCACTTACCTCGCAGAAACGAGATGGCAATCAATTTTTGAACCTTTTACGCGCAGGATCATGGATGACAGAAATGTTTTGCGGTCGTTGAACCAGATTAACCCGGAAAATGACCGAATTGCGGAAATCCACCGTCTCCTCGAGCAGCTGGGATCTCGGATATCCCATGGTTTTGATCTCCCTACCGATGGATCGGAAATGACCGAATTGCGGGATCTCTCCCCGCAGGATCCTCAAACAGTCGGCGTAAGTCACGATCGCCATCATCCACGAATCATCTATTGAATTTCCATATTTATCTTTCTTTTAGCAAGAAATTCCAAGTTTTTCCTAACAGATCTGTTTTGAAGCATAAACTCATGAAATTTGCCAAATCAATGTACATATTATATAGGACTGTGCAGTGTAAGATAAATTTTGGAGGCCTAAAATTTTGAGTTTCGGAGATAAATTAGTGCGAAACAAAAAAAAGGTTTGAGATGTTTCATGAGAAATAATCCTATAATTTCTCATGATTATAGGATTATGACGGGTATGACGGGTATGGTTGAGTATTTATGACGGGTAACATTACAGGATGTACACTCGCATTGCGTTTTAAAATAACGTGAGCGGACTGCGTAAATTTTTTGAAAGGGTCGTCTTTCACTCATTTTTTTTATATACAGAATTCTATTTAAATAATGCTCTTCAATGTGATTTTATTTAAGAAGTGAGAGACGGCAGTATAGCCATCTGGGTAGGCGAAGAGTTTTCGTAGATCCATTACCAGCAATTTTTCCAATGGGATAAAATACATTTTTTTGTAACTCGTTGAAGAGAAACAACGACCCAAGACGCTACATTGAAATGCGGAATCAACTCGGACGTGATAACTGTGTCGGCGTATAGACACAGGAAACAAGAACCTCTTTACGTCACCGGCGTGACGTCAACGTGCAAGGCTCTTGGTGCAGGGCAACGAATTCTCGTATGGTGCTGCGGAGCAACTCCTCAAACTCCCAAGACAAGGGAGCGGCCACCAAGGAGTGATGAAGACAAACCAAAGGAGAGAGAGAGAGGAGAAGAGAGGAAGAGACAAGAAGAATGAACAGAAAACTCATATGCCTTGCATTTCAGAATAGATTTGCCCTCTATATATAGAGGGCCAATTACAGTTTCAGGGAATTTGAAAGGTCTGGAATATGAAAAGCCAAGAGCCTTTTCATATTCTCCAAAGAAGCCTCTTCATATTCCCACAAAGAGACAAGAGGAGGGGGGTTAAAACTTTTAAACTCCGCCTTCCTTTATTGGGGTTGGACTAGTCAAGCTCTCCCCCTTCACATTCCCGTAATGGGGGGGCTGACACACCCCAACAAACTCCACCTTGGGAGACACCCTTCGTCAACATGCACCAAGTCCAAACAATGTTTGAACTTCTCCACCGTGACAACCTTCGTCAACATGTCTGCGGCATTCTCCTCCGTGTGCACCTTCTGAAGGATAATCTCCTCAGAATTCAACAGCTCCCGGATCTTGTGATACCGCACGTCAATGTGCTTCAACCGTGCATGGTAGACCTGATTCTTTGCCAAGCAAATGGCACTCTAACTGTCACATAACAGAGGAACTCCACCTTGAGCAATGCCGAGTTCTTTGAACAAACCCTTCAACCACAAGGCTTCCTTAGCAGCTTTCGTGGTCGCCATGTACTCCGCCTCCGTTGTAGACAATGCCACAGTTGACTGGAGTGTTGACTTCCAGCTCACAGGTCCACCGGCCACCGTAAACACATAACCGGTCGTGGATCTTCGATTGTCAATGTCACCTGCAAAATCAGCATCGACATAACCACATACTGAAAGTGAACTCCCTTTGTTGAAGAGAATTCCTGTATCAGTTGTGCCCTTCAAGTATCGAAGAATCCATTTCACCGCACTCCAATGCTCCTTCCCCGGATTGCTCATAAATCTGCTCACCAGTCCAACTGCGTGAGCAATATCCGGCCTTGTACAGACCATAGCATACATGAGAGAACCAACGGCACTAGCATAGGGAATAGACTTCATTTCAGCGATCTCTTCAGCAGCTTCAGGTCTCTGCGCAACGGACAACCTGAAATGGTTAGCAAGAGGAGTATTCAGTGCTTTAGCATTCCTCATGCCAAACAGATCAACAATCTTCTCAAGATAGCTCCTCTGAGTCAACCATAGACGACCATTCGCACGGTCTCTATGAATCTCCATTCCAAGGATCTTCTTCGCAGCACCCAGATCCTTCATTTCAAATTCCCTGCTCAACAATGCCTTCAACCGTCCAATCTCATGTAAATTCTTCGAAGCAATGAGCATGTCATCCACATAGAGCATCAAATATATAGGAGAACCATCATCACATATCTTCATGTAGACGCAACAATCAAATTCGCACCCTGAATAGCAAATGCGCACCATGAATGAGTCGAACTTCTTGTACCACTGCCTCGGAGACTGCTTCAGCCCATACAAGGACTTCCTCAGCCTGCAAACAAGGTTCTCTGCCCCCGGTACAACGAAGCCTTCAGGTTGTTTCATGTAGATCACTTCCTCCAAATCACCATGAAGGAATGCCGTCTTCACGTCCAACTGCTCCAGCTCCATGTTTTTATGCGCAACAATAGCTAACACCATGCGAATAGATGTATGTTTAACAACAGGTGAGAAGATCTCATTATAATCAACTCCCTGTTTCTGAGCAAAGCCCTTTGCGACTAGCCGTGCTTTATATGATGGCTACTTTGCCTCAAAAAGTGGCGCCTTCTTCTTAAACACCCACTTGCATCCGATGGCTCGCTTCCCTGCCGGAAGCTCCACCAACTCCCATGTTTGGTTCTTATCCAAGGATGTGCGTTACTCGGACATCGCCTGCAGCCATTTCTCTTTCTCGGGGCAATTCAGTGCCTCCTTGAAAGACGTTGGTTCTCCATCTCCTGCAAACAAAGCAATAGTCACATAATCCTCCAGACGTGCAGGCGGCCTCGTCTCCCGCCTCGCCCGCCTAACAGCAATGCTCTCAAAATTCTCTACGGCCTCATTAGCTGATTCTCCACCATCAGCTGAACTGGGTGGAATCTGCACATTCTCCACCTCCACCCAAGTCCTCTCTTGGACATTGCCGCCACCTGAATTCTGATCTCCTTGCTCATTGGAAGGCTTCACCATGTGATTTTCGTCAAAAACCACATCCCTGCTGAACACAATCTTTTGCACTTCCGGATCCCAAAGCCGATAGCCTTTCACTTCGTCGCTATACCCCAAGAAAATGCACTTCTTGGACTTTAGATCAAGCTTTGACCACTCATCAGCAGGTGTAAGGACATAACCTGGACATCCAAAAACATGCAACATGGAGTAGTCCACAGGTTTTCCAGTCCATACCTCTTCAGCCACCTTCCCGTCAAGAGCAGAATTTGGCGACCTATTCACCAAGTACGCCGCCATCTGAACTGCCTCTGCCCAGAACTCCTTGGGCAATTCAGCATTCAACCGCAAACACCTTGCTCTCTCCGCAATGGTGCGGTTCATGCGTTCTGCAACGCCATTCTGCTGAGGGGTCTTCTTCACCGTAAAGTGACGCCGAATGCCATGCTCTGCGCAGAATTGATCAAATTCAGAATTCTTAAATTCCGTACCATTGTCAGTCCGCAAGACCTTGATCTTCCTCCCCGTTTGGTTCTCAACTCTTCACACCAAGTCTAGAACCGTGAGAAAACGTCCGACTTGTGCTTCAAGAAGTAAACCCAAACTTTCCTAGAAAAATCATCAACAAACGTTAGAAAATACCGAGCACCTCCACGGCTCATCACGTCAACGGCCCCCCAAACATCAGCATGGATGTAATCCATGACACCGCAAGTATCATGTTTTGCCGCTCTGATACCACTTGTTGTAACTCGTTGAAGAGAAACAACGACCCAAGACGCTACATTGAAATGCGGAATCAACTCGGACGTGATAACTGTGTCGGCGTATAGACACAGGAAACAAGAACCTCTTTACGTCACCGGCGTGACGTCAACGTGCAAGGCTCTTGGTGCAGGGCAACGACTTCTCGTATGGTGCTGCGGAGCAACTCCTCAAACTCCCAAGACAAGGGAGCGGCCACTAAGGAGTGATAAAGACAAACCAAAGGAGAGAGAGAGAGGAGAAGAGAGGAAGAGACAAGAAGAATGAACAGAAAACTCATATGCCTTGCATTTCAGAATAGATTTGCCCTCTATATATAGAGGGCCAATTACAGTTTCAGGGAATTTGAAAGGTCTGGAATATGAAAAGCCAAGAGACTTTTCATATTCCCCAAAGAAGCCTCTTCATATTCCCACAAAGAGACAAGATGAGGGGGGTTAAAACTTTTAAACTCCGCATTCCTTTATTGGGGTTGGACTAGTCAAGCCCTCCCCCTTCACATTTATGTAATGGGGGGGCTGACACACCCCAACACATTTTCAATTACTGCAATTTCAATCATTGCGCCTGTCCGCGTCCCCCGTACTATAGGGGCGATGTCTCTCATCTGCTAATTAGAAAAAAAACCTGGGATTCTGAACATAGATCCGAGGGCTCAGCGCTGACCATTAGTCGTTCGTGATGATTAAAGCTGGTGGATTCCTGCCACTTAGGTTGGTCCTCCTCGCCCTCTATAAAAACCTTCATCGATGAAAATTTAACCGTAGCAGCATCAATCTTTCCTTAATTCACTTGGCATGATCCTTTTCAAGCGCTCATTTCGTTATTGCGCAGCCCCATCACGATCATTCCATCTCCATAAGCTGGCCGGCTACTCCGACGGGACTTCTCGTCCGCGAGAACGCCGTGAGAAGCTATGCCGTTGCCCAGCCTGACGTCAAGAGGGACTCGGTCTTGCCCAAATTCCAGTCCTATTCTCAGCCGCTGCCGGCGGCAAGAGCAGGTCTTAGAGCGAAGCCTCGCCTAGGAAAGGACACCCGGTTTGATTCCTTCAAGACATGGTCTGGGCAGGCTGACAACCAAATCTCGGATCTCCCAAGCCTGCACCCTTCACTGGAGCCGTCCGGCGATGGCGTGGAGCGGGCGACGCCGCCCGTCCAACGCTACTTCGACGCCCTGGAGGGACCCGAGCTCGACATCCTCAGGGTTTGCTTCCTCCATCTAACATCTAATTGCTACTCATATTTTTCTCAGATCTTGTCTTGTTACCGTTGATGGTGGTTTCTTTGGCAGCCCACGGAAGCGGCGGTGCTACCCGAGGACAAGCCATGGCCGTTCCTTCTCCGGTTCCCAATCTCGAGCTTCGGTATCTGCATGGGCATGGGAAGCCAGGCGATACTGTGGAAGACGCTGGCCGCGTCGCCCGCGACCAAGTTCCTCCGAATAAGCTCCCTGGTTAACATTCTACTTTGGTGCACCTCTCTCCTGTTGATGATCGCCATCTCCGTAACCTACGCCCTCAAAGCCGTGTTCTACTTAGAGGCCGTGCGCCGGGAGTTCTACCACCCCGTGAGGATGAACTTCTTCTTCGCGCCATGGATCGCTGTTCTCTTTCTCTTCCTCGGACTCCCTGAAGTTGTTCACGTGGACTTCCATGGCGGAGCTGCCTGGTACTGTCTCATGGCGCCGATTCTGTTCCTGGAATTGAAGATTTACGGTCAGTGGATGTCGGGGGGGCAGCGGCGACTCTCTAGGGTGGCTAACCCTTCGAACCACCTCGCCATCGTTGGGAACTTTGTCGGCGCGCTGCTAGGCGCCTCTTTGGGTCTCAAGGAAGGACCCATCTTCTTCTTCGCCGTTGGCCTTGCCCATTACGCCGTACTCTTCGTCACGCTGTATCAGAGGCTGCCCACCAACGAGACGCTACCCAAAGAGCTACATCCTGTTTTCTTCCTCTTCGTCGCGGCTCCCAGCGTCGCTTCCTTGGCATGGGCTAGGATCTCCGGCACGTTCGACTACGTTTCTCGCATCGCCTACTTCATTGCCCTCTTCCTTTATGCCTCCCTCGTAAGAGAAGAGAGACTCCACTTCCTTATTCTTTCCACCACGCTAACTATTACGTTTTTATATATTTTATTTGATACTTTATAAACTCGGTTCATGGTTGGACACAGCAGGATGGGGTTCATTACTTCATTTGTTTGGCTATTTTCTATGCATGTCCAATGTTTTCGTACTATACGAGATAATATTCAATTTTTATCAATTTTTTAATACTCTTATAGACAGCTTGCGGTCATTGTAATCTACGGGGATGTGCTTTTCCTGTCTTTCCTTCTATTTCCATTGTAACTATTTCGGTTATTTTTCTCTAAAACAAAGAATTAGTGAGATTCCAAGCGGCAACCTGACTGAGTTCATATGGTGCAGGCGGTTCGGGTCAATTTCTTTCGCGGCTTCAGGTAGATGATCTAGACTTATGTGATCTACATAAATATCCATTTTTGAGTCATCTCTCTCATCGGCGAAACGCTCCGGTGCAGGTTCTCAATGGCGTGGTGGGCGTACACGTTTCCGACGACAGGAGCGGCCATCGCCACGATCAGATATGCAGCGGAAGTGGAGAACCCATTCACGCAGTCTTTGTCTCTGCTTCTCTCCGCAGTCTCCGCGGCTCTCGTGGCGCTCGTTATGGTGTCTACCGCAATCCACGCTGTAGTCTTACGGGATCTCTTCCCCAACGACATCTCCATCGCCATAGCTAGCGCTCCGCCCCGACAGGGGAAGACCTTCCCAGACCTCTCTCTTCCGTCTTTTACGACTACGCAGGAGAAAGATGAGGCCATCACCACACTCCTCAATGGACGCTGATTACATCGGCAGCCAGCGTGCATGCATGCGACGATGCGACATGCAAGCTATTTTTTTGATGTGGAATTATTTGATGGAAATCAACGAACGTGATGACCATGAGAGGATTCGGACACTGCTTACGGGGAGAAGCGAGTGGAGAACAGCGGAAGAAGGAGATACAGAATAAGAGAAAGAAATAATCCATATGTATTTCATTCTATACGGGCTTATTTATATGTACGGATATTATTCTAATATATACACAAATTTATACTTTGCTACAGCTTTATACTTGGCTTTGGTTTATGCGTGAACACTCCTCGGCAATATTATGCTACGAGGAAGATTAAGTTTGGAGATGAGCCAGTTGAATCTTTCTTTTGCCAGAGATTTAGTTAATGCATCTGCAATTTGGTCTTTAGTTGGAATAAATGACAAGTGCACTTTGGTTAGTCATCTATTTCTATATGTTTAGTTTGTGAATGAAAGACAAGATTCTTTGTAAGGTAAGTAGCTACAAAAATATTACACCAGAGTATAGGGGTCTTACTGAATGGAAGATGAAGTTCGTTTAACAAGGATTGTATCCTTAGAAGTTGGTTGTTGCATTTGATACAGTTTTTTACTTAGCTTTATTTTTTGACCAGGCCACAGTTGCCATATTCGTGGCCGTCCAAATTACCATACTGGACCAAGGAAAATTATATAGCCGTTGTTTGACCTGGCCAGTCAGAGTCAGTGAAAATTTGGAGTTGTGAGAAGGTTCTTCCATAAAAAACTAAACTACAATCTGTAGAGTCTTTAATAAATCACAGAAGAGGCTTTAGAACAACCAAGTGACGGGACTAAGGATCATGCATACATTAACATACTTCATCAAAGGAATAGGCAGTATCAGAATGTGTAATAACAAGATATTGGAGACTCCCAACAATTTTTTGATAATTGCTTGCATCATATTTACAAGTGTCAATAGCATGACTACATTGATGCGAGTCAACACAGAGTGCTTTCAGGTTTAGAGTGTTCCAAACCTGCCATGGTTAGGACCTTCCTGGTATATGATGATTGAGCAATATCACATGGATGCGATTGAGGATCAATCCGTAGAAAATGACCGGCATGACCAAGGTAGCAAATTACAAAGGTCGATCCTAGGATCTGGGTGACTTCTTGCACCCTACCAAAATCCGAACCAATGATAATAATATCATCAACATAGACAATAACATACATCGACGCAGAGCTTAAATTTTTTTTAAAAGAGAGGTATCAATACGAGAGGCTGAAAACCAAGAGATGATAGAAAGAAACTTAGCTTATGAAATCAGGCACGTGGAGCATGTTTTAGAACATAGAGGGAGATTTAAGACTAAGAACATGTGACAGAGCAATAGAAGAGACAAAATGAGGGGGTTGGTTAATATGGATTATTACATGAAGATCAACCTCCAATAGAAACCTCAAGTTGATGGATATCCCACCAATCTTGATATGCAAGAGCTATCAAGACACATAATTTTAACGAGAAAAAATGTTTGACGTGAGTCTTGAGCTACTATGTGAGCCTTTCAATGTTCTAGACAACAACTGTTGTGCAGTTAAGGAGGTGTAGATTGAGGCGTGGTGGCTTCTGTTCTGGGAAACAAAGGAGGTGTATAGCCCAAAACTCTAGTAAAATATATCTGTTATGTAAAAAAGGAAGGGAGTAAAATTTATCTGTTATTTAAAAAAGAAAGGGAGTAATATAGTACAGACAAATTAAAATGATTAAATTTAATGATATTTTAATCATGTTTTCAATTAGAAACCCTTCAAACGCCGCGCTCAAGCCCACTGCACACATGCGAGCAAGGAGAAAAACTCTAGTAAAATATATCTGTTATGTAAAAAAGGAGGGGAGTAATATAGTATAGAGGAATGAAAATGATTAAATTTAATGATATTGTAATCATATTTTCAATTAGAAACCCTTCAAATGCCACACTCAAGACCACTGCACACATGCGAGCAAGGAGTGCTCAAGCCTGCCCACGGTTGGCAAGCACCAGCGAACAAGTTGTAAGTGCCACTCAAACCATAGCACATGGTTGAAAAAACATGGGTTCAATAGTTGGCCCTCATGCAGGTCAAAATCTAAGGCCCATGCGCGTATGTAGGGGAATGGTTTATTTTATTCAATTCTTCATTCCATTCAAAAATTTTATGGGGCTTCAATTTCCAGATTGTTGATATGGGATGATGATGGTTTTTTAAGTTCTAGGATCACACGAGCTGGACCAAGGACATAAGAAATGGATCATCGCCCTTTTGGGCTGAAATCTTATGACAATTAGAAGAAAATATAACGAGTCTTAAAACCAAACGGGCCCAAAGCCTGCCTCATCCAGTTGGTTTTAAGTTAGCCAAAATAACCTTCCTCACTTTATTAAAATATCTTTATTTCCCTTTGAAGGCATCTGCTTGTCTAAAGCCATAACAGCTTGATTTTAGCAATTGGATGATGCCAATTATTAATAAGGTTTTATGATTGGCTATCACCAATCTTTAATTGTAATCAATGATTGGTTGTCATTTGACTAATTGAACAATGCACTTGACACAACAAAAATAAAGAAAACCAAAATTTTCTTAAAATTCATAGAAATTTAAATATAAATCCATAAGTAAATATGTATTTGTTGACTTAGAAAACCCTACATATATGATTATTTTTTTGAAAATGATTTCTTTATGATTATAGCATCAAATAATTCAGGAGAAATCGCATTGTGACTCAAAAAATTATTTTGTTTCAGGATATGTAGTCAGAAAATTCCTTAAAATACCTAAAATTTTATAAAAATTCAAAGATCGTTCTAAAGGATATAATCATTTTAGGCTTGCCAGCACATATAAATGACCAATTTACACAAATATAATCCTATTAAATTATTAATATTTTGGGTTTGATGACAGGTGAGAATGTGTTTAATACATTTCAATTATCCATTGAATAGTAATAATTAAAATACATTTTTAAAAACTCATGATCACTGTATTAAGATATCATCATAATTAAATAAGTCATTACATGTGTTCAAAGACTTCATTATAAAGATCACACAAGAATAATAACGAAGCCATGTTTCTTTTCAATGAACTTAAATAACCATGGCGGTGTGATTGGCTTGATGGCCTCATAACATCCAATAATGTTTGTTGGGTTATAGGGCCTAGATTCTGATGAAATACCAAAAATTAATGAAATGGAAGATCGAAAATGAATAAAAATGTAATGGCACTCTAAAACCAATGATCAGATCAGCTTGACCTTGGTCGGATCTATGATTACTTTGTTCCTCAAGTGAGACATATTGAGCTGCCCATGTGTCCAGCTTTTATCCACACAATTATTGGCATGTCGAACATCTTCCTTCATCTTGATGATCCCTGTTATCATTCCACCATCATTGTTATGACATTCCCATCACATCATGATGGAGAAGAGCCAAAGGGATAAGGGAGAAGAAATATTTAAAACACATGATCTCATCATTATTCATTAAGTTAGATGATGTATTTATGGATTTCATCAAATTTACACATGTCTATTATAATGAATAATAATATATTTACAAACACTTCAAAATATATACAATGTGTGATTAGCTTTTCAACCACATATTTCAATCAATCTCCTACTTGGGTAAAAGCCAGCCACTCTTAGAAATTTTTGTGATGCTAAACATACGTTGAGCAGATGGCTTTGCATATAAATTTTCAATATTGTTGATCAATGGAAGTCTTTCATGATGAGATCTCCTTTAGAAATGATACCCCTAATTCAGTAAAGTGTCTTAGAAAGTTCGTTAAGTTGTAGTGAGACAACTCTATCACTTGCTTAATAGCACCGTCAGTGTCATACAAAAATTGAATAGGGTCTATGATCAAAGTTGCAACTTCACGATTAGTGATGAACATTTGATCCACCCATTCTCCTTGGAGACATTAGCTGAAATGTCACACTCAGCTTTCATTATCAAGTTTTTGGTCAGACTTCTCTAAAAATTTCTAATAGGCAGTATCCCTCTAATGAAAAGCCAAATGTAGATTTGCAATCATTTGGATATCATTAAAAAAAAAAATAACCCTTGAGTTTCAATCATCTCCTCTATGAATAAAAAATTATGTCATTGTGCCTTCTCAAGATCTCAAGGGCATGTATCGCAATTACACGTGGACTGAGCATAAATATGCTAATTACACATGGATCCCACTCACCCACGTCCATGAAACAAAGGAAAAAGATACAATAGCAATACCATTGCATGTTGCTATGATTCCACCTCATTCATGCTCTTCCGAGTTGGCGATGCATGGAACACGTGTTATGTTTGTGCTCATCAGGTATCATCTTGGAGCTCTACGAAGGGTAAAACGTTTAGGTGGGATATCGTGCAATCCCACATAAATATTCTTATCTTTTATTTCATCAAAATTTTAATAATCTTACATGTAGGTTGACACATCCATCAGCATTTATAGACTATACCAAGTCATTAGCATGTTCTTCATTTCAAAGATTGTAGGCATGGATAGTTTTCCATAAGGTAAGATTAGAAAGTTAAATAAAATTGAAAATTGCATGCACTAACAAAGCATCCCATTCATTCAAAGTTGTATACCTTTCCCAGTGACCCATAAGATCATTAGATGAATATTATTAACATATTTTTTTCTCTCGTTAGTCTTAGTATCAAATTGAGATAATGGTGATAAAAATATAATATAGATGTAATCCCATACAGTTGATGTCAGCACAAACGTCCCTTCAGGGACATCTGATAAAATTCGAACGATACAGAGAAGATTAGCATGGCCCCTGCGCAAGGATGACACGCACAAATCGAGATGTCAGCACAAACAATTTATTTCTCAAATAATTACAATTGATGTTGACAATATTAGGAAAATCCAATTATATATATAGAATATCTGATGTTATTTATTATGATAGGAACATAATAATCTTCCCAAGATACCATATCTACTAAGCAAATCTTGAGGCTCATTATACATATAGTGATCATCATAACATTTACTACATGTAGTACCTTGTTAAGTTAGCTCAGATGAATTTGCAATATGGAGATTTTTCCATTGATGATGATGGACGGACGTTGAGAAAAAGCCATCATTAGTTTCCTATCTTTGTCAAGGATGTAGAACACCTAGTTTATCATACCAACCAAGGGTTTCAGAATTTTTTCTTCAGAAGGACTACCTTGGATGTTCTTCGGCAAGTTAAGCTGTGGAATGGCCAGTTCAGCAGAAAAAAGAGAGAGAGCCATTATGTGAGAGTATTTCACCTCTTATCTAATTCAATCATATTCAGCACATCATAAAATATTGTATATTCCTCTACCAGGTGAAGATTGACAAGGCCTTTCCTACTTGCCAAATGACTATCATTAAGTGTTTACTAGCAGTAGGTACTATTTTTTGCAACCTCAATACCCAATACTGAATCGATCACTGCTCCCTTTACTAGAAATCTCTCAGAAAAAAATTGAAAAGTATTTAATTTTGCCTCCATCCTTTTGAAATAGAGATGTCTTTATTGTGCTTCATTCTCTTGTCTTTGTCGAAGGGCATGTAACACCTTCTAGTTGGTCATACCAACCAAGAAGTGTCCATATTTTCCTTCCTAAGGTTTACCCTTGACACTCTTGAGTAAATTAATTAGTTTAAACAGGTTGAACAGAATATTTTAATGTTAAGATCAATGATAAACTACAAATTACTCACTGAGGGTGTGTAAAGTTAAACCATATCAGACTGAAATCTTCAGTACTTACTATTTACTCATACCCCTTAAGCAACATTAAATGTCAGCTTAACATCATCATCATACAGACGGGCATAGGCTAATTTCTCATACTTGAAGACTATGATCTAGTTCTTGAGCCTTTCATAAATTTTGGACTTGTCAAAAAACTTGTATCAAACATGCCATGTGGTGGATTACTTTAGAGCATGTGTATATGGTAAATTATGTCCTTAATGTTAAAATATCTGTGACCTGAAAGTAATCACACATTCTACATATTGTTTAACATTTTCTAATATACTATATATTCATGCGTGATGCTTATAATTGAAGTTCATGAATAGATCCATTGACTAATTAAAGTATGATGATATCATAATACAGTGATCAAAGAAGGACATCAAAATATTGGGATATAATAGCACAATCTAGTTCCACGCGTAGTGTCCAAACATTAATGATGGAGATTGGGTGATCTATGAGAAAAGAGTTATTTGAATTCATACTTATGGATCCTCGAGTGGTATTACACCTGGCATCTATCATTTTACAATTATGTGGGTAATCCTTAGGCCTGAGACACCAAACACACCTTTTGGATTGAAGTTTGTACTCCGATTATGACCTAAAAATCTTTAATAATTAGATTTTACATTGTCCTATCTCACATGCTTAAACAAGTCAACGAAGGTGGTTGTGTGGTCAAGATGAGATCATATGTCCTCGGTATTACAAGAGATTGGCTCAAGTGAGATGATGCAGGTAAATCCCTGACCAAGGTAGTATAAATATTAGAGAAGGTGTTCTCTAATGATTTCTCCATGCATCATTACTAACCAAAATGGCTGATTAAGGTTTGAAGGTAAACCATGTCCTAAGTGCTTTTGAAGACTATATGGGATGAAGCTAAGGTTCCATAAGAGAGTTGTCATTCTCATTTTTATCTTTTAGGTACAAGGTGTAGCTTGGCACCCCATGAGCTAGCCACGAGACCAATCGATTGCCTGAAATTGCTAATTGATTAATTAATATATATGTGATATAGTTAATCCATAAGGTTGGACCAATAAAGGATAATACACTACTCAATTAATTAACTAAAATGATATGCGGGCATGGAGGGTGACTAACAAAAGATTTCTGGACATTAGTGATTATACTTTAAGTTCGGGAATTTTTACTAAATTTTCCTAGGAGGGTATTTTTGCGAAATTCCCCGTACAATATAAATATAAGAGACACCCTCATTTGAGACCCAAGTGCTGCTTCCAATGAGATGAGATGGAAAGGAAATCATATATCCAGTAGAAGAATTTGAGAGAAAGAAGATTATATATGCATAGAGGCTGGAGATGTAAACAATTTGAAGATACACACTGAAAGGAACCAACCAAATCAAGGATAAAATCCAAGCAAAGGTGATGTTTTTAGTTATCAGATCTGTCTCTAGTTCAATATAGAGGGTAAAATTTTAGCTGATGTTGAGGATCATGTTGATGCCTCAAAATTCCAGCACTTTAAGACCTAGGAAACTTTAGCTGACATTCTATTCATCAATAATGTCTCCTACAAAAACATATCATTCCATAAAACTGTAATTTCATCAACATGATGATATTTCCCTCTTGACTAGTCCAATATTATGCATGTCATCCCACAGATATGAACCCTTTTGTCATAACTATGCTCTTTATTATCTACACTTTATTTCATGCATTGATTTAGTCTTATGTGCTATTTTTTAATTTCCTCCTATGAATTTTTCATGATTAAAAAATTCAATATCTGATAGAGATACTTTCAAGAAATCAAGTTTATTTTGACTCTATGACCTCAAATAGTGGACTAGATCTTTTGGGCCTCATTATTCTTGGAGTTTAATATATTTTAGGTATTGATTTAAAGTACTAAAAATTCTGTAAAAAGGGGGTTTTTCAGCAGCCAGCAAGTATAGCAGCACTCAAGCCAACCTCGTCTTCATAAGCATATTGGTCAGCACAAACACTTAAGCAAGAGTAGCACCCCAAGTCTATGGGACAAAAAGGATTAAATAGTCCACACAAGTGGGAAAGATTTAGTTTCTTATTCAGAAGAGATGGGGTTTGAGCATTTATAAAGGTAATGTTACTCTTTGTTATTCAGTATGGGACTGACCAAAATGCTTATGAAGATGTTAGAGGAAAAGTTTTTATTGAAATTATCTTTAATAATTCATATATATTTAAAACATATAAATTTTGTGGGAATTTCAGGAGTAAAAATTTAAGGCTATGTTCAGTTTAATTTTCCAGTATCATAAAGGAGAAAAAAATATCTATTAAATTAGTATGTTTTATATATTATATATTTATAAATTAGTATATTTACATTTAGCCACTTAATTTTAAAAAAATATTAAATATTATTTTTTAAATCATAGTTTACTTATGGTTAGATTATAAGACTGGTCATTGTGTTGAAAGGAAGTAAAAAATGGGATCAATTATTGGACTTTCAGGATTGATCTCAAACCCCAAGAATGGTTAATAAACTTAAACTCAGGGGTTTGTAAGTTGTCCTTGATAAGTGAATTTATTCAATACTATCTGTAATGGGATGTGGATCTATAAAATATATAAGGATAGTGATGACCATGGAAATTTCTCTTTAATGGTGATTAGTGATGAAAAGAGATATATTTAAAGTAAGAAATTGAGGTAATTGGAATGGTGAGGTGTAAAAAATTCTAGTAATTATCTATACAGTACAAACACTTCAACGAAGTGTGTGAGTATGAAGAGTCAGTGATATAGAGAGGAATGAGGAAGGTGTAGGAATTCTGGAGAGATGCGGATGTAAGTACATATAGATATGTTTGTAAAAATAAAAGTATATAAAATGAATTTCTGGATTATTCTTTAGATATATGAGAGATAATTTTATGTATTGGAATCAAGGAACTCACCATAGATTCTAAATTCTTACAAGATCAAGGCAATTTGTTTCTGCAAGATGAACTTCAATCAATCAATTTCACCAAGAAACCAAATGAATCTCAAACTCACCTTCTTTCATAATTCCCACCAATGTCCAAAAAACTTCAAGATAGCTTTTACAGAGTTTATCAATTTTCATTAAATTTATTGGGGAATACCCATAGAGTTAAATTATGAACAATATGCACTCCAAATTTATATAGAGTATCAATTGTCAATCATTAGATATGAAGTTTGGAAACTAGTTCAGTCGAGGATATTGATTTACTTTCTCTCTCCCTCTACAGGCCTCCACATCGTCTAGGGTCCCTGGTACCCATTTTTCTCCAAAACTGGCCCATAAAATTGGCCACCAATTTTGTGTGCTCAAAGTTCAACTTTGTCCTATGTCCTTGAAAAAATAAAATGATACGGATTTAATCATAAGATAATAAAAGTTTGATCTGATGTTACGAATCATGTGCCACACAGTTCCAATTTTATTTATTGACCAATGAAGCATGGCCATGTGCACATATTTTATGGGATTTGTGCTAAATTTATCATACTTATAATTGATTCATTTTCTAGTCACACCATGTGTTCAGTTCTTTCCCTCACATTAATTAATACTTTAGTTCCCTTTTTACCCTGCAATGTTTCAATATAAAACAGAAATAACGGTTAAAATATTATTTTAACTTTAAATTTATACAAAAAAAATTATATCTTGGTCTCTCTCCTGTAAATGATCCAACCATATGGATGGATAGAGCATAAAAATAAGAGGCTACCCTAAAACTTTGCACCCAATTAGACAGCTGGATCTCCAGATGTCACATTTTAATTTGGAATAATGTGGGGCACTGGATTGTTTTATCTCTCCTCCAGATAGCCACCGAGTCAGATTCTATAGTTTTGTTGGCTGCCAACCTTAATCTCATTTTTACATATATCAATTACCTGCTGCCACCTATCTCTATTAAAATAATTAAAATGCAAGGCAAAATCGAAAATCATACTCAAGATGTATCATCACAAGATAAAATTTTTGAGATAATCACATTTCCCCTTTCAGTATACCAGATTAGGCCATGTGTACATGCCTGTGTAAGGTAATAATGTCATTCATATGACTTAAAATAATTGTTTATTGGGCCACCTACAACTTGTGTCACTCATACTTATTTCAAAAAAGGCTAGTATTTTTATTAAATCATGTATTTGTGCCTTCGACAACATTCAATTCTAAAAAGCTTAATAATTATAGTCTTGCCCAGTGTCTCTGTAAAATAAAAAATATCACAATGATTGAACATTAATGCCACAATGATGCATATATAATGACTAGCACAAGGAATCATTGTCCAATAATGGGGAACAATCAGCAACAAGGGTAGGACACACTCAAATCATAAAAATAGTTAAAATAAATATATATAAAATACTCTGAGTTGCCAAATTAATTTCACCGTGAATTTTATGTTTGAAAATAATGGAAAATAGCATAAAAATTCAAAAACAATTCGACTAATAAATCTCAAAAAATATTTTCTGATGATTTCATCAACTGCTTCCATCATCAGAAAATTTTGGAAAAGTATTAAAAATCCATTATATTAATAAATGTCTTTGTAATTCAAAATTTTGAACTCATAAAAAAACAAATTTCTTAATAAATCCTAATTATTTCCCAAAAATACATAAAATCACAAAATTCTAATGAAAAACATTTTACTGAATTTAAACATAACAACACCCAAATATGGTCATTTTGATTCTCATAGTTATGTAATATTGATGAATTTTTTGGGTAATTTACCTTTTATTAACTATATAAATAACAAAGTATAAGGGGTCACTCAGCGCGGAGGTAGAGTTTGAAGTTCATATTTTAAGCCTAAAAGTGAAGTAAATCAGGTTACAATTGGAAAGATAGTTTTAGAAATTATTCTCTAATTCACATAATGTTATAGTATTTATAATAAAAAAATTAAAAATTAGTAAAAATGATTTATATTTTTTATCATAATTTTTTATGACTAGAAAGGAGAAATATATTTGTATATTTTTAAAATTTGACTGGAATCAAAATCAAAGTAAAACAAATATCAACAATAAATAATATTTTTAGTTATTTTTATCATTTCTGTTAAAACTTAAGTGACTTAGATGATACTTATGATTTTTCACTTTTTTTAAATTTAAAAAATATATATTTCCACTTATATGCCAAAAACTTCCCAATTGGTGATAGCGATAGGTGAATTTAGATTTGGGTGTGCAATTTGGGAGTGCATTGGTCAACGGGATCTTTGAAGGTCGTTAATCACACTAGAGGAATCCAGATTTATCCAAAATTTGGAGGAGACAAAATTTTGAACAAATATTAAATGAATAAAAATAGGATGAGAAATGGGAAGGGTAAATAAATGAATTATTTTATGAAATTTTTGGGGCATCAAATAGATATAGTGTCTAAGGTTTAGAGTGTAACATTTTTAAGACTGAGAGAGAAATTGATAGATAAGGCCAATATTTTGAATGGAGAAAAATTGGGAAGGATAAATGGATGAATTGTTTTAAGATATTATGTAAAGGTTTAGCGAGAGAAAATTTGGAGAGGGAGAGGTAGAAATTGGTGAATATAGTGAAAAAGTGAAGTAAACTGGAGGAAAATCAGGGGGAATGGATGGAAATGAAGGATCAAACATTTTTCTTTTTAAAAAATGATAATCAAATGATGAAAGCCTCAAAACACTTGCTTCAAAAGAGACGAACAACTAGGATCATGGAGATCCTTGTCCTGCTCGAGACTCACTCTAGAGTATAACTAGAAGAAGGTGAGGATAGGGAGAGGAAGATAATATTTATACATGAGGAAGGATATAAAATTCCCCTTTTGTCTTATTTCTCTCCTTGTCATTTATTCCTCTTTTCTCATTGTTTGAGTTTGAATTTTGAAACATGCTTCATTTGATTTTAGGGATCCAGGCAAAAAGCGAATAAAGAAGAAACTGTGGAAGGATCCAGGACTCGCTTCACAACCCTCTAACTCGTTCTTTTAATTCCAGCGCTGAAATTTGTCCAATTTGTCCCATTATCCTGGAATCACATGGAATAATTTGTTCCATTCATTTTCATCCCTTTTAAATTATGTAATGTTTTCACGCATGGGATTTGAAAATATTCATCCCTAATTAAGTTACTTGACATATGAGACTAGTAGTGTTCATTAAAAAATGATCAAAATATGCATAAATTGATGTTTATACCCAAATCAGAAATATTCAAATAATCAAACTAATAAAATGATAAATTTAGTATTTAAATATTTAATTACATATAAATGCATGGATTTATAGGCACATCTATTATTGTATCAATAATTAAAATGGATGATATTAAGGTCGTTATTAGTGTGTTATCAATTTTCAATGTCCATCAATATTAGAATATTAATTAATGGGAAATTCAAATTAGAAGTATTTTTTTTGAAAAAGATAGAGAGATTGGAATAAAGGTAAATAGTAGGTAGATTAAGAGTGTAAATGTGATTGAGACTCGATTTCAACATGAGATTTGGAGTGAGAAATAGGCGACTAACACATAATTGTAAATAATATGCATACCCACTCTACTCTTGTCTTCAAGAATCTGATTTTTAAGGGTAACAAGGATTCATAGCCTCAAAACTTCAACCTATAGAAAAAACACATGAGTTGGAGCTTCCTATACATATTTTGATCCGAAATTTCAGCCCTGTACTGTGACAGTGTTATAAATTCCAAGTAAATTTGAAATATTTTTTATTATATAGCTTAAGAAAACTCAAATTCAATTTGAAATTGAATCCCATAGTTTTCTTATTTATATCTTGATCCATTGTCTGGTCTAAGGTCTTGGGCTGACCTCATTTGTCATTAGCCTTCATTTGAAATTCAGATGTTAATTTTTCCTCATAACACAAATAGTCCTGGTAATTTAGCTTAATTATATTTATTCTTTAATAGGAATACCAAGTTGAGATTTTTAAGTGATTTTTGAATAATTAGATACGTAAAACATTAGGTCAAAGTTGTGAATCATTCTTGAGTCAATCTTTTATTTTTTCTTGAAATCAGAATTTTTAAAAATAAAATGATTAATCTTAATATCATTGGGAGTACAATATATTGTTCGCTATAATATTTTACAGTAATTCTTTAAAAGTTTTCATAACGTTAAAAATCCCAAACGTCATTACTCTTTCTGGATTTCCATGTCTTTGAAAAGAAAACATAAATTTTGCTTATTTATTTCAACTTTTTTTGCTGTTCTGTTGGCTACTTTACTCCTTTCAATGGTCTCATGCATATAGCCTAAACCTAATTCCAATAAATTTGACCTTATCTTTCCCTAATCTATTAATATCCTATATTTTTGGGTTTTTACATGTTGATGGAGTCTATGTAGATCAAATAACTCCCTGAATTATATATCTTTTTTTCATACTTAGGTTTATTGATATCGTATTAATTTAGAACAATGTTGGGAGGATAAGCATCATACCTATTAGACAATGATGGCATACGCAAAAAAATTCATTCATGATGATGTTCCATGACATATCAAGATATTATCTTAGTTGAGGCTCTATAGTTAATGCTAGAATCTTTCTATTTTTATCTCTAATTCTCTTATCTATGAGGTTGGATGATATACTTGAAAGAGTCAATATTTTAGGTGTATCTCCGATAGCATCAAATAGATAGTGATAATTATGTAAGAATATACATTTATTTATCATTAATTTTTTAATATAAAAATATTCTCTATTATTATGATTAAAAAGGAACAAGTATAAATTACTTGTGCATTCCTAATTTATTGAAATATAGACTTGAGAGAATAACCCCACTTGATTCAAGAGAATCAAGTGTATAAGTCTTACTATTTTGTTGGATTTTTATTCAAATTTGAGAGATAAGTAGAAGCCAAACCCATCACTTGCATCAGAATAGGAGGCCCAATATTCAAGGAGGAAGAGGAAAGACCTTGATTAATCCTCTTTACAGACCATGTCAAAAGAAGGGATGATTTGTGGTACTAACTCCACAATTCAAATTTTAAAGCTGATTTCCTATTAGATGATAAATAAAAATGTGGACCAAAGATAGATTTTATGATATGAAGCCCCTACCTCCTTGGAATTAGAATATTATGGCTCCTCTGTTTAAACTTGCCTATCACCTTCTTTGTATCTGATCCTTGAATTATGTCCCAATAAATTGTTGGATCCTCTCTTAAAGGTGTGAGATTAAAATTGGAGTGATATAAATCAATTGATATCATGGATAATAAGAACCATCTAGGCCCATAACTTATGCGGCAACAAGGTTAGTGTGTTTAATATAATTTCACATGTTATGTCTTGTCCTTTATTTTCTAGGTTATCATTCAAAAAGATGGAACTAATATAGAACTTTCCAATGCCACCAACTAAGCCGAAAAATTCTCATGTATTTGAATATAAAATATTTTTTGTGGAACTCATGCCACATCCCACTTATGTTTCTTGCCATGTCCTACCGCCCTTAGTTACCACCCCCTTGTCGTGAGTAGGGTTCGATGGTCCCGGTCTGGTCTGTACTTTTAGCAAGGACCTAAACATTACCTAAGGATCGGTCCGGTTCCATTTCGGTCTCGTCCGGTCCCGGTCCAGTCATGTTGACTAGTCAAAATCGAAGAACAAAATGTCAGGATAAAAAATGGTATGGACTTCTCACCAAATGGAAAGTTTGTTTCAAAGTCACTATGAAGCCCATCTTGAAAAATGAAAAGAAGAATAAAATGAAAGTAGAAGAAGAAAAGAAGGTTGAAAGAAGAATAATTGAACAATAAAATAAGAATTAAAGAAGAAGAAAGGAAGAAGGTAAAGAAAAATAATGAGAAATAAGAAAATCAGGAGAAAGAGGAAGAAGGAAATAGTAGGAAAAAGGTAACGAAGAAGAAATAATAAAAGAAGACTTAAAAAGGAGAATAATAAGAAGAATAAAATAAGAAGAAAAGAAGATGGAAATAAGAAGAAAGAAGAATAAAATAAGAAGGGAAGAATAATAAAAATGAGGAGAAAAAGAAAGCAAAAGAAGAACGGATGATGAAAAGAAGAATTAAATTAAAAGAGAAGAAACCCAAAAGAAATGAAAAAAACTTGACAGAGTAGAGTGTAGCGTGGAGAAACCTAACATAGCTTTAAATACAGTGAAACAAACTTGACAGAGCTGGAGGAGAGAAAAAAACAAGGTTAAACTAAACATTCTCAAGATTGAGAGCAAGAAAGAGGGACTCAAAGAGTGGGAGAGAGAACGTGAGAGGGAGAGAGAGAGCGCACGAGAGAGAATGGGAGAGAGAGAAGAGAAAGTGTGAGAGAGAGAGAGAACGGGAGAGTGAGAGAGAGAGAGAGAACGAGAGAAAGAGAGAGAGAGAGAGTGTGTGTGCGAGAGAGAACGGGAGAGCGAGAGTGTGTGAGAGAGAGAACGCGAGGGAGAGAGCGTGCGAGAGAGAGAGAGAGAGAGAGAGAGAGAGAGAGAGAGAGAGAGAGAGAGAGATAACAGGAGAGAGAGTGGGAGAGAAAGAGCACGAGAGAGAAAGCGAGAGACGGAGGGAGAGAGAAAGCGAGGGAAAGAGTGTTAAGGATATCAGGCCCGGTGATACTCTACCTCTCAGAGCGTCACCTTCTCGTCACCTGCCTCCAGCATGGAAGGTGTCATCACCTGCTCATGAGCAGTTAACGCAGATGGCATTATTACCTGTCGTCAAGCGCCACTGCCATCTCCCGCCATGATAACCAACGTCCTTTCACAACGGCGGACTTCATTTGAATTCCTTTTCTCTCAATGTATAATTCTTTATACTTACACTGCTATAAATAGCGTAGTGTACTTCAAACTCCACATGGAAGTTTCAATATATTTTTACTCCCAATCTATCGTCTTCAACTTCCTTCAGTCTCAAGCATTCTCGATAGTCTTCTTGCATCTTCGCTCCACTTTCACGAGAAAGAGCACGAGAGAGAAAGTGAGAGATGGAGGGAGAGAGAAAGCGAGGGAAAGTGGGGGGGGGGATGCGAACGGGCAGGGGAACACGATCAGTGGAGGGGGAAGCAGGGATTATTTATTTATTTATTTTAATCTGGTCCCGGTTCGGTTTGACCATCGGACCAGATCCGGCCCGAACGACCGGTCCACCCTAAAATGGTGGACAGGAGGTCTCGGTTCGGCCCGGTCTGACCGGTCCCCGGTCCAAAATGTCAAACCCTAGTCGTGTGTACTCAAACTATATCCCCTAAATGTGGGTGAAGGTATATTTCTTATTTATAATCCATATATTTCCATAAATTTCCTAAAAGTTCTTTGAAATAATATATAATTATTAATTTTTATTAAAATAAAATATGTTTTTTTTATTTATTTCAATTAATTAATAGGTAGATTGCACTTAATTTATAGAAATTAATTCCAATAAAATCATGAAAAATAAAAGTATAAGACACATATAAAATATAATTAAATTTTCTCTTTTAAAGTACCTGCTCATTGTGAATTCGACCTTTTGTGCAAAGAAAGGAAATTTCATAAGTTTTGCTATCTCTGCATGGGTGAAATAACTTTCAGGGGTTGCATGAACTTTTTCATGAGATCCAAATGGCTCAAATATGGTGCTAGATATAAAAATGGCATAAATACATGCCTCTTAGGAATACTGACTATTGGGACGGTTGCACAATTTGAGGCGAAAAATTTCTTCTAGTGGGTATTTTTTTACTACGCCAAACCCCATAAGCAGTGAGTGGAGCGATTCTAGGGCAGGTATCCGAATCTCCCACCACTCAAAATTGCCTAAATTTTGTGCCACTAAATTATTCTAATAATTGAAAAAGGTAATATGTTATATTTCTGTTGTATAACTATTATGAATTAATGAGACTTGCAAGAGGTGGAATTCATGGATAAAATGATTGTCTGTGGATTCTCTAGGCTTTATTGAAAGTCAAAAAATTATTCTCCTAGAAAAAATCATAGAAATCAGATTATATTGAAACTATAAAACATGGGATGATCATACCACTTTGTGTGAAACTGATTTCATTCTCATTGTTCCCTAGAAGAATATCTTCAAACCACTTACATGTCTCTCTCTCCATGTATCCATATGATCACTAGAATGATGGATCTCTTCTTAAACGTATTTGATTCTCCTTGAAGATCTCATTGCTGTTCTCACCATCTAGTGTCATTTGTCGGAGATAGAATTTGAGAAAGGGAGAAGAAAGAGGGATTGCCCAAGCCTGGTTGGCATGGACATATAAAATTTATTGTCCCCTTGTCTATAATTAGTTAAAACTTCTTATAAAAATCACTGTGACTTAAAAATATCTACCAATGTTTGTCAATCTCATTTGTATGATCTTCTAGGACCATGTATTAGTGTAATTAATTATTTTAATTACCAAATTATATTTACTCATCAACCTTATTAATTAACTATATCGACATATAGCCTAAGTACTAAAGGATCAATTTAACCCAATCGATAGGTTTAGTTTTCAGTCCTAGGGGTTCCATGCTACACCTCATGCTCTATAAGATACAAAGTATTGTACTATCTCTCTCATTGAACCTTTAATGTCTTTGGTTATATCTATAATTCTTCATTCCTTTCAGAATACTGAATGGCTTACGATACGATGAACCATCAAACCCTAATCTGCCATTCCAATTAGTACTGAAACCTCTTATATAACATCTCTGCTAGCTTATCCATGGAGTATAATGCATCTTCTACCTTTAATCAATCTCCACTTATACCGAGGACAGGCGATCCCATCTCAACCATCTAATCACTTTGTGTACTTCTTGATATACGCGACCTAAGACTAATTTGAATCCCATGATTAGGGAGTTGCAAGTGGTGTTAAAGTAGAGGAATGAAAGGAGTGGATTTAGGATGGAAGGTGCCAAACCGGATGGAAGGAGTGCAAGAAAGGGGCGGAACAGGTTGGAAGGGGTGGAATGACGAAACGGGTGGAATGGTGTGGAACTGGAGAGCTGGAGGGGTTGAAGAACAGCGGCGACGGCAAGGAGCTGGCGCCTGTTGTTTTCTTCTCTTAAAAAAAAACTTGTCTGAAACAGCACAACTCTCTGCACACCTCCTCGTGATCAGTCCATCCATAGTTGACAGTTAAATACTTCCTCTTGAAGATTCCCCTTGAATCTCAACATCCGGAAAGGAATGAAGCAACTCTGATGTCATCTTTCTCATCTCTCTCTCTCTCTCTCTCTCTCTCTCTCTCTCTCTCTCTCTCTCTCTCTCTCTCTCTCTCTCTCTCTCTCTAGAAAGCGTTTATTTCTAACCGGGGTTAGGCAAGCGGCGCCTGCGCGGTTAGAAACGCACCAAAGTGTCGTCTCCATCAAGGGAAGAAAACTCTTAGAGATTCAGCCCCAGCGAGAAGATGGCCCAGCCCAACAATCATCGCTGAGCAAAGCGGTGGCCCATTCCTCTCCCCCCGTTGAATCCCCCACCGCAATCGCCGAAAAGCTCCCAACTTTGCCCGAAAAACAACCCCCGTCTTCCATCTCCGATCGAACCCACGAGCAGCCATGGCGGGTCTGTAGCATCGCGCAAAACCCAGATCATCCATCACAAGGGCCAAAGGGGTAATGGAGAATGAGCCTCTCCTCTCCAACGCGATTCCAATTCCGAGGAGGAAGCTCTTCTCCCCGTCGACCCCGTCTTCGATCCTCTGCCCACTTCCAGAAGACGCCGAGGTCTCTCTCCCGCCCTTCTCCCCCACCACCCCGTCCTCTCTCAAGGACCGCCTCATCTTCGGCCCGCCGCGTGCGAGCGACGCGCTCAGCCTCATCATCGATGAGGCCGCCGAGGAAGCCCGCGACAGCGAAGAAGACGAGGCAGAAGAAGAAGAAGAAGAAAGGGGGGGTCGGTGGATGACGGACCCGGCCTTCGAGCGGTTCAAGTCGAGCCTGCACCGGTCCCGCACTGCCCCGGCCATGGCGGCGATCAACGACGTGGGCGGCGCGGCCGGGCGCAGCCCGCCGGCCGAGCCCAAGCCGGCGTCCACGCCGATAGTCCGCCAGGCGGTGATCCTGCTCGCCTTCTACCTTACCTTCGGCGTGCTGATCTACATGTTCAACAGGGCGCACTTCTCGCACAAGGAGACGCACCCGCTGGTGGACGCGCTCTACTTCTGCATCGTGACGATGTGCACGATCGGGTACGGGGACATAACCCCGCACTCGACCTCGGCGAAGCTCTTCTCGGTGGCGTTCGTGCTGGTGGGGTTCGGGTTCGTGGACATACTGCTCTCGGGGATGGTGTCCGTGGTGCTGGACTTGCAGGTAGACATGGTTGTTCGGTTCCTTTTGTGAGAATTTGTGCGAATTGTTTGTTCTGTTCGGTTTTCAAATTAGAACAGATCATCGCACAGACCCGTGTGCGGTTATTGTTCGCTTTGCGCGAATTTTGTCGAGAATTGTTTTAATTGTGCAATAAGTTTTTTCTAATTTTTGCACAAAAAAAGAACAGAACAAAGAACAAGGCCATGTGCGGTTCTTTTGTGCGAGTGTGAGAATTTTGTTCGAACTGTTTTAATAGCGCAAAAAGTTTTTCTAATTTTTGCACAAAAAAAGAACCGAACAAAGAACAAGGCCCTGTGCAGTTCTTTTGTTCAAATGTGAGAATTTTGCTCGAATTGTTCTAATTGTGCAAAAAGTTTTTTCTAAATTTTTGCACAAAAAAAGAACTGAACAAAGAACAAGGCCATGTGTAGTTCTTTTGTGCGACTGTGAGAATTTTGTTCGAATTGTTTTAATAGCGCAAAAAGTTTTTCTAAGTTTTGCACAAAAAAAGAACCGAACAAAGAATAAGGCCATGTGCTGTTATCTTGTGCGAATTTGTTGTTCGTTTCGAACAGACAGAACAGAACATCCATGCAAGTTGCAGGTAGACATGGTTGTTCAGTTCGCTTTGTGCGAATCTGTGCATTTTGTTAATTCTGTTTGGTTTTCCAAACAGAACATTAACAAATTCGCACAGATCATTGCACACACCCGTGTGCGATTCGATTGTTCGCTTTGTGTGAATTTGGTTCGAATGTGAGAATTTTGTTCGAATTGTTCTAATTGTGCAAAAAGTTTTTTCTAAATTTTTGCACAAAAAAAGAATAGAACCAAGAATAAGGCCGTGTGCGGTTATTTTGTGCGAATTTTTTGTTCGAACAGACGAGAACAACCGTGTCTACATGCAGGAGAGGCTGCTGCTGAGCGCGGTGAAGGGGGGGAAGGGGGCACAGTCGTACCTGGTGGACGTGAAGAAGGGGAGGATGAGGATAAGGATGAAGGTGTCGGTGGCGCTGGGGGCGGTGGTGCTGTGTATTGGGCTGGGCGCGGGGGTGATGCACTATGTGGAGGAGTTGGGGTGGGTGGACTCGGTGTATTTGTCGGTGATGTCAGTGACGACGGTGGGGTACGGGGATAGGGCGTTCGAGACGCTGCCGGGGAGGCTGTTCGCGTCAGTGTGGCTGCTGGTGTCGACGCTGGCCGTGGCCAGGGCCTTCTTGTACCTCGCCGAGGCGAGGATCGATAAGCGCCACCGATCCATCGCCAAGTGGGCTTTGCACCGCCACATGACCGTCGCCGAGTTCCTCGCCGCCGATATCGATCACAACGGCTTCGTCACGTCTGCTTTGCTCCCTATTTCTCTTTCTCTCTGTATCTATCTCGCTCTCTCTTTATGTCTCTCTGGGTAGATTTATCTCTCAGTCTGTCTGTCTGTCACTCTGGTTCTATCTCTGTCTCTCCGTCTGTCTTTGGTTCTCTTTCTCGCTCTCGGGTTCTCTGTGTCTGTCTCTCTGGTTCTATCTCTGTGTCTATGTCTCTCTTTGGGTATCTCTCTCGCTCTGGGTTCTCTGTGTCTGTCTCTCTCTGGGTCTCTCTCTCACTCGCTGGTTCTCTATCTCTCTCTGATTCTCGATCTGTGTCTCCGTCTCTCTCTGGGTCTGTCTCTCTAAGTCTCTGGTTCTCTGTGTCTCCATCTGTCTTTGGGTCTCTTTCTCACTCTCGGGTTTCTCTGTGTCTGCTTCTCTCTTGGTCTTTCTCTCTAAAGTCTCTGGTTCTCAGTGTCTGTCTCTCTCTCTAAAGTCTCTGGTTCTCAGTGTCTGTCTCTCTCTCTAAAGTCTCTGGTTCTCAGTGTCTGTTTCTCTCTCTAAAGTCTCTGGTTCTCAGTGTCTGTCTCTCTCTGGGTCTCTCTCTCTAAGTCTCTGGTTCTCAGTGTCTGTCTCTCTCTGGGTCTCTCTCTCTAAGTCTCTGGTTCTCAGTGTCTGTCTCTCTCTGGGTCTCTCTCTCTAATTCTCTGGTTCTCTGTGTCTGTCTCTCTCTGGGTCTCTCTCTCTAAATCTCTGGTTCTCTGTGTCTGTCTCTCTCAGGGTCTCTCTCTCACTCGCTGGTTCTCTGTATCTGTCTCTCTCTGGGTCTCTCTCTCTAAGCCTCTGGTTCTCTGTGTCTGTCTCTCTCTCTCTCTGCCTCTCTCTGGGTCTCCCTCTCTTCTCAATCTCTCTGTGTTTCTCTCTCTCGCGCTCTCTCTGGGTCTGTCTCTTTCTCTATCTCCATGAACTGCTGCAGTTTGAGCTGACCTTTTATCGTCGGTTGACTTTGCAGCAAGTCGGAGTTTGTGATTTACAAGCTCAAGGAGATGGGCAAGATTGCGGAGAAGGACATCATGCCCATCTTAGCGCAGTTTGATCGGCTGGACAAGGGCAACTGCGGGAAGATCACCCTCGCGGACCTCATCAACAGAAACCAGTGAAAAGTTTCTTACAAATCTGCTCTTCCTCTTGTTTCTGGCGCTTGCAGGACCAAGGTGATCAATTTCCTTCAAGATTCTTCTACTCTTGCATGAATCAGGAATGCCGAAGCTTCTCTGGTTTTTAGTGAGGATGGGTCTTTCGGTAAAGATGTAGATAGTGTTGTGTGATTAGCTTCCACCCCTTTTATACATCTGATTCTGAAAATATGTTTTGTATATTGCCTTATAAACTAGGCCTCCCTACTCATAGGGAAAAGAAGTAAGGAAAGCAAAAACTAAGGGCAGATGGCACACGATGGACAATGGTTTGGCACTCTCTACTCTTATTTGACCATGCTTCGATTTCAATGATTTTGAGCTGATGTGAAAGGTGGACTTACGCTCCAAGGGAAATAACAAAAGAAAGCAAAACAAGGATAAGAACGGTAGAAGGGTACCTTCTAGAAGAAGGAAAAGAGATAAGCTTTGAGAAAAGATGGTTGTTTCACAGTTATAAAACCCTTGGAACATTTGCTCTATTAAATATGATCAGGAAAAGATTTTTAAGATGGGAAGAAAAAGATTTAGTGATCAGGACCGTGGGTAAAATGTCTCAGTGGTATTTTTTTCCCTGAGCACTGCCCCGGTCATTCGTCAAATACGTTAAAAATGAAATTGATCTTAGTTATCGTCGTATTTTTAAATTTGTTGTCGCCATATAATTGCATCTTTTACGAGACGCACTTATTTAAGGTTTATAATTCACGAAAAAACTTACATTACAGAACAACAGAATTCAAAGTAGATGTGTGCAGGGATTAATGTGTTAAAATGAAAATCAGGAGTTCGACCATATTTCGGGCGAAAATCAAGTTGCAAAACTGGGCCACGAATCCAGAGTTCTGCTAGACAAAGCTGAGTTCTGTGTCCACAAAACTTGATACTCCAACGCTAGAATTCGAATTAAATGCACAGAACGATAATAAATGGAGCATTTTCTCTAAGAGAGACCAAGAATAGATGTCAAGAGATTTAAATGGACCTTATTAATTTTCTTATATCGATTTATATATCCTTTGGGTACGCCTTAGGCCTTTAGAAAGTCCAAAAAGGCAAAAATGAATAAATTTAAATCTGTGTGAAACCTAAGAAAGCTTTCACATTATATGAGACAAATAGAATACTTCAAGAGATTGAATAAATATCTATTCCAGATAATAATGAAAGCAATACGGTCCATCTGAATTATTTATCTCTGAGCCGATACTTATACAATAGTAAAATAAAGGACCAAATAATGCCCATGCCTTAGCAATAGATACTAATTAGGGAGAATCTCATGTAAGAGATATAGTTTTATTTTTTCAATAATCTTGACATAATTTCACGAGCCACGTACTTTTAATAAACAAAGTCAAGTTAAATCAGATCGCATAGAGCGATCTGTTTTTGAAATGTTCAATCTATAAATCATTTTATTTATTAGCATTTGCATTTTCTCAAAATTTGGTTTAATGACAATGGGAAATTTTATGTTCAACATATATTTTAATGTAAAATAAAGAAAACTGTATTGCTTTACATTCCCCATATTTTTATCTCCTTCAGGAAATTTCATTATTTGATTTAGAATTCAAAAAACTGAATTCTATCAAATGATCGAATTCATTTGAGTTTGGAGTATCTAATACACTAAAATATCATTTTCCTAATATTAACTTCGAATCCTTGAATGCAATAACTTAATTTGTTTCATTCCTCTCTCTTTTTTAACTAACTCATCAATGGATGAAATTTTTTGTTTTACATTATTATGCATTTACTCTTTTAGTATGAACATATTTTATCAATGGATTTGTATCTAACAATGATTTCGTTTTTATTTTTTATCCTACCAAGAGTTAAGAGAGAAAATTGGGAGTACTTGGTAAATTAGTATTGCTTGATAACTCTACGAATGTGTTTCACTGTCTGAATATTTTCAAAATACCGCGTGCTCAACAGTTTCATGTGTTTAAGTTTTATCATTCCTGTCGCAACATGGATTATTTATAAATTCATTTTTAATTCATAGATTCACCTGGAACATGGAAATAGTTTAAAATACTATTTTTAATAGGCTAGAGCGAATGAAAGAAAATTAGATTTCGCGTCATTGGACTAAGAAATAGAGAGAAGACGATGGCCAATCCATTTTGGTAAATTTAATATGAAGACTCAAAGACGAGGACAATTGAAGAACTCCATTGATCGTCGGGTAAGCAATGATTTCAGGAATAAAATAATACCGTATCATGAAAAATGTTATAAATCAGTAACTCAAAAAAAAATTCGGACTCATTGTGATACCTGAAAAATGTAACAAAAAAACCTAAATTTGGGTTTTAGTTGTTGCTAGCTTTGACACTACTACAGCCGGGTGGCAGTGTGCGGATCTCAAATTTAGTTGTGGAAGCAAAACCTTCTGATTTTCAGATAAAATCCATGAACTTCTACTCAGTATTGAGAGGATTTTGAGGATGCACTGATGCAGGCACAGACCCAAAAATTGGCTGCTTTTGCAACATCTGCCCAATTAAGTCATTATCGTCAATTTCCAAAGAAAACTTGCTACCTGCTTTATGTTGCGATTGCTACGGGGGCTAGTTCGACGTAAAAGGATGCGTTGGCATTACAGTTTCATATATATTTTTTTGAAACAATTACAGTTTCATATTAAAGTGTGAGAGAACAAACTGAAATCTCATGGGTCAACTTTTTTATTCAATACACAGCGAAAGATGACAAAATAATTTCAGACGGGACGGATGACTAACCCATCAAACTGTGGTTGTTTCAATCTTCTCCCACCAAATGACAAGTTGAATTCACCAATTATCCGATCTCCATATAGCTCCTCATCTGCATATTCCTTGCGTTCATGTGGGAACCCAAACCAGTCTATCTCAGCGGAGACGATCCTCGGAGGACATCTCCACCCAAGTGTCCCTCATAAGTCAGTCTACCTTCAATACCCATCAGTCAATAGAGCTATGACGGATGTAATTGCAATATTGAGAAGATTAAACTGTACCTGATCCTTGGTAAGTCTCCAATCATTTCCTTCCCTACCGTGTTGCCTGTAGCATTGCCCGGATCTTTAGCCTCAGATCGTCGGGGATCTCTGTCGCCTGTGAAGAGGGTTTTGGCTCAGTCCCTTCACGGGCCTTGCCATCATCCCTGGAAGAAGCTTTCTCCTCGTGGCGCCGCTTGTGGCTGTGCCGTGACAGGCCGCTACCCTCTTCATCAGAGTGATTGCGTTTGGACAAGGTTGAGGAACGGTGGCGTCTCTGCCGGCGCTTGTCGTCGTCAGCTGGGTCTTCGCGGTGGCGCCGTCTGTGGCTGTCGTACTTCCCATTGGCGCGCTTTCGAGACTCTTCCTCCCTACGCGGCTTTGCTAAGCTGGGGAAGCGGTCTTCTCTGGCTTCTGCCGGCTGGGATTCATCAAGCTTAAGCTTGCGGCTCTGAATCACGGCGGCAAACTCCTTTGCACGCTTCAGCCTCTCCGCCTTGAGCTTCTGCTGCTCATCATCTGCAGAAGGACGGCTGGGCAGCTCGGTCGAGGTCGCTCTCTGCCCATCCACAGCTCTCCGGATGGCTTCGGGGATGTGAAACAACGGTATCTTTGGGCCTTCAGCTGGGGACTGGCTTCGTGCGAGGCCTCGTGTCGCTCCCATGACAATTGCGGCAGCTTCTTCAGCACTCATTCCCGGCGGCTTAGAGGGTTTCGGGGACGAGGTGACGGCGTCCTGTCTCGAACTGCCACCACTGCTCCCAAGCGCCATCTTGAACTTTTCTTTACGGTCAAGCTGGAACGGGGCTTCCCTACGTTTCTCTGCCGTATGGGTTTCTGGGCTGGAGTCGTCAGAAGATCTCTTGCTTGCAAGATTTTCCTGCGTTCAGTTAAGAACGAGCACGAAAAATATTAGAGATATGCCTTCATCTGAACTCGAATGGATATAGTATCTAACGATAACTTTCTTCAAAAAAAAAAAGTATCTAACGATAACTAACAAATATAAATAAGAAAATGTGAGTCTCTGGTCACAGCTAAATCATGTAGATTTGGTTTCTCGTGGGCAAATAATAAAATAATTTTTTTTTGAATTAAATAATAAAATTATTTTTAGCCCACGAGGGAAGGTTTTTTTTCTCGAATGTAAGCGCTTGCTAGCATCCCTGTCCGATTGGAATAAAACTTACTTTCTGACGTATTCAATGACAATTTGAAATCTAATCCACGATCAAACAGCTTATTCTATATGAATGGGTGGAACAGCAGAAAAAAAAAGTACCTCACGAGTCTGATGCAGAACCTTGAGATAGTAGGAATGGTATGTGCTTGAAGGCCGAAGAAATGGAAACTTTTCATTCATCTTGTCCTGCAGAATAAGTGAGGTCTCAAACTCTCTTCCATTTCGAGAAATGAATTCTACTGTCTTCTCAACCATCCGTTGTAGAGAAGATGGCGGTTCCACAAATGGAAGTGTGACTTTTGAAGATTCTGTCGGAGGCTTGCTGGCAAGTAAGACTGTAGAACCACTTGAAACATCCTTTAGTCTATTCCTTGCAGTTCCCGAAGGCATCACAACTGGAGAACTATGGCTCTTTAAAGGGAGTATAGGATTCACCGTTGCTGATGCTTTGACAGATACTTTCGTCTCAACCGAAGGACAAGAATCTGGAATTGAGGACTTAACGGTTGGCACAGTAGTATCCTTGACGGAAGCTGTTTCCCTGACTTCAGTTTTATCTGGGATTCCATCGTCCTCCCCAGATCCATACACAGATCCGAGCAAAGACAGCGCCCCACTATAGTTTTGAGGCTTGTTTTCTAAAAGGTCTGGCGTTTTTTCTTTATCTAATCGACCAGCAACGTCAGCAGCAATTTTCGAAAGCTCAGGATGTTCGACAAGGAAACGGAAGTAGGGATGAAGCCTGTTGTCAGGCATTAAAAACCCAAAAGTAGGGTTTCCACCCTGTTTAACTCTCAGTATGATTTCAGTCTGTCCACCATGTTCACTCACAAACTTGGCTGTTCTGGCAATAATTTGGTGCACCTTCTCTGTCGGAGGCTGCAGTAAAAAAAAAAGAAGAAAAGTGCCAAAATAAGCAGCGTGAACTCAAATATACATGTTTAATAACTAGAAACGTCTCAAATTAAATACTAGATGGCTATGTTGAACTAAATATTAATATGGAAGAGAGATTTTTCAGATTCAAACAGGAAGAACAATTTTCTTCATGAAATGATGCAATTTTATCATTATAATCCCACCTGCACATTCCTTACGTCATGACACATCATATGCAAACGATGTGCCCATGAATGCTAACCTTAGATAATAACTTCATTCTGCTCCCATCATCTGAAACTTAGAAATATTTAGCTCAGAAGATAAAATGCACCTTGAGCAAGTATCAGTGGGCAAGCTGGAGAAAATAAAAGATTGAAAAAATGTCCAGACACAAAGTAGATTATATAAACATAAATTCGATATGCATCAAGACGAAAAGAAAAAGCACACTCACCAGGCTGCTGAGTAGATAGTCAGGCACATGAAAAGGGGGACGATAGCATGAAGACTCCAATCCTTGTTCTTGATATTTTGAATCTTCACAAGAGTTGTATGAAAATGGAACTGTGCGATAACTGTCACTCTCCCTTACGTTTTCCTTTGAGTCTAGATCATCACAAAGCAGGAGTATCATCTCTCAAGATACAACAGAGTTTTAACCTTAGCTCGAAAATAACAAACACGCAATGTTCAAATCAAACAATAACTTTCTGTAATTTTCATCAGAAGACAACTAAGGACATTTATTTAGACGGCCTCATTAGAAGGTCTTTGCCAAAAAAAAAGATTATCAGAAAAAGACAGCAACGGCGGATTCAGATCATCTGAAAAACCCTCTTCTACTGGAAAACATCACAAGTAAGATTTCAAAGCAGAAGCATCAAATCTGCGCAAAATGTACAGTCAACTTGCAAGAAAATTTCTACCACCCAAGTAACAAACCAAAACGAGAACACATACCATCTTCCCGATCTGGCCCGTCCTCAACATTCACGAGGTCTCTGTATCTCTCCCCATCGAGTTCAATTCGCGAAACACCGTCGGACTCGAACAGGTTATCCTCCGATTTCAGACTTTTATAGGATCCCCGACTCGGGATTTTCTGAAGAAGATGGCGAGCATCAAAACGATCAATTAGAAGAGAAGGGTCTCCTCCGCACCACGGAACGAGAGCATCCGACGAGCTAACGAACGCCGCAGTGGAGTCGTCATCGAACAGCAACACGCGTCGCCCCAAAACCTCCAAGTCGACGCGCCGCTCATCTTCCTGCAGCCGGGAACAATCCATCTGCGCTTCTCCTCGCCTCTATCACGGTTCTTGCTCACAAACGCCACAAGTCAATCAAAGAAGACAATTCATCGGCTATGAAGTCACCGATCACAAGAAATCAAGAAGAAAGATGGCGATTGATCTGAGCCCTAACTTTCGATCCGTGTAGAAAGAGTAAAGTACTAGATTACGCTCATCGCCCAGGGTTAAAACGTACTAAACCAGGATTACGGAGAACTTGGAATGACGGTTTTGCCCATTACGGTTGAGAAATGAGAACTACACTGTTGCAGCTAGGGATTAGACATGGTCCAAATCGTGCGAGCGGATCCCACTCGTGTGGTTGGGCGCATGTGCGGGGCGTTTGTGCAAATTATCGCACACGATTTTTGCACACCGCACTGCCCACCGCACAGGGGTCGGTGCGGTGCGAAAATCCGACCCCCCCCCCCCCGCCGTCGGCCGGTCGTCCCCTTCCCGCCCCTGCCCCGCCGCTATACATCCGGGACGCGGACGAGACGAAGGTTTCGTCCGGGGACGAAGTTTTCGTCCCGTCTGTCATCCCTAGACGAAACCTGGGACGAACTTTCGTCCGGAGAACCCTGGACGAGACGACTTTTCGTCTCATTGGACGAAAACTTCGTACGTCCGGGATGTCTGGACGGTGGACAATCGAATTGGACGAATTTTTTTTTGTTTTTTTCACTGCGAAAATGCCATTTAGATTAAACATGAATGTAGTCTGCTTATTCTTTTTTTTTTTCTTGAAGAGATAGTCTGATTATTAATAAATTGTGTTCATCATTAATTGATGTTAATCATAATTTTTTTTCTCTGCGAGAATGCCATTGAGATTGAACACGAATATAGGCTGATTTTTAATAAATTGTGCTCATCAGCCCCTTTTTAGTATTAATTTATGCTAATAGTAATTTGCATTCCTCTATTTACTATTTCATTTACATAAAGGTGGCATTGAACTTCAACTCCAAGAAAATATTTAGATAAATAAGAAATCATAACTCATGTTGTTTTAATTTACCTAAATCCGATAATACAGAAATCTCTTAGATTTCTGTCATGAGCAGTGTAATATTGATAATTATATACGATATTACAATCTCACTCAAGGTTTTCAGTGATTTATCATTCATTTGTGTTTCGCACTGGAGAACGAAGCTAAGGAAATTTTATAATAATTTTAAAATTCAGAACAATTGCCCAACTTTCAAAGTGTTCGCCACATTAAAAGAGATTAAATGTTGAAAGAACAAGGTCCAGAAACAGTGTGGGTGAAAGAGAAAATAAAATCATTTTTGAGGAACTGGGACGGAAGGATGAGGCGGACGTCGTGCCCCCATCCATCGCCCTTGTGCAAAACTAGTCGACGTTGAGTTAAAAAACCTGCAGGTAATAGAAATAAAAGATAGAGAGTTAGAGAGGGAGATAAGTAGAGAGATGCGTAGATAGAAAGAGATATAGGGAGATGGAGAGATACATTTCAGAGAGATGTAAATGTAGAATTGATGAGAGATAGAGATAAAGAAAATAGAAGAGAGTAACTTAGAGAGAGAGATAAGTAGAGAGATACCTGGATAGAAAGAATTTCAGAGAGATGGAGAGATAAGTAGATAGAGAGGGAAACAGAGAGCGAAGAGAGAAAGAGATAAAGAATAAAAGAGAGAAATTTAGAGAGAGAGATAAGTGGAGAGATGTGTAGATGTAAAAAATTTCAGACAGTCGAGGAGAGACGTAGATAGAAAGGGAAACCCAGATCGAGGAGAGAAAGAGAAAGAATAAAAGAGAGTAATTTAGAGAGGTAGATAAGTAGAGAGATGCGTAGATAAAAAAAGTTTCAGACACTCGGGGAGAGGTAAAGATAGAAAGGGAAGCCCAGATCGAGGAGAAAGGGAAGGGTATCCACACACAGAAATATGAGGACAGATGAACCAATGTGCACACATAGAAGAAGTAGAAACAGTACCGGACACTTAGTAATCAAGCACCGCTTCTTAGAAGAAAGGACACGCCGCAGCCAACCCCTACGCCTGCACCGACCTGCAGATAATGATGATATACTCAGATGTTTATTGCATTTCATATTGGATGGAGTTATATGTGGTCACGTATTTATTCAAAAAATTAGATTTCTAGCAAAGTACTCATTCAAACAGAATAATAATGAGAATTGAGAAGCCAAATATATTCAAATACTCTATGGAAATTGACTTCATCAATGAAACAAGATATCTACAAATGCTTAGCCGACGTCTTCACGTACTATCATGACAGTTTCCCCATTATATGATGAAATCATTGTCATCCTCATCACAACCATCCATCGGTTAATACTGAACAATCATTGCTAAAACTCATTCGTTCGAGCCCAAACATGGGTCGATACGGGGATGGCGGTGATGACAACAAATTCATCCTCGTCCACCACAAGCTAAACCCCAAATAGTCGAAAAAGAACCCAAGGGAGAGTCCAGTATCTCCGATAATGAATAATTTGATTCATTATCGGAGATACGTAATCAGGCTGATGACGTTGACCGCCTGTGGACAATTTTGCTTCATTATCTGGCCTTTTCATTTGATTTCCAAGACACACATCATCGGCCCGCCATCAGCAACGATAAACCCATCCTCATTCTTCCAGGCACAAACATGGATGAGATTGAGAGAGATCGAGAGAGAAAATTAACAAATTAAAACGACAGTTTGAGGGAGATCGAGAGAGAAAAGTACATAAATAGATAGATATAGAACGAAAATCAGATAGGTAGATAGATAGCTAGATATATAGAAGGAAAGATCGACAGATAGATACATAGATAGGTCGAACTTTAGATAGAAAGAACTAAAGAAAAATCGGATAGAAATACCAATACATACGTACCTTGCCGTCACGATTCCGCGTCCCTGTCACGAGCTCGAAGGATCTTGAAGAAGACGTCGAACTCGCCGATTCGTGCTCCAGCAGGTTGGTTCCACCTCTCCAAGCCAAGAATGTGGTCGCCATTGGCGAGTCGCCAGACACCAATACGCAGACACGCAGTCCCGCCGATGCGATTTCTAAAAACCTAGGGCAGGCGCGATGATTTTTCATTTTTTCATTTTAATTTCGTCCCATGGGACGAAATTTCGTCCCAGGGCCTTGGGACGGATCGAAACATCGTCCCAGGGTATGCAAGTCGGGACGATGCGGACGACATATCGTCCCGTCCTTCGTCTCGGGGGACTCACTGGACGGTCACGTGGACGAAGCTTGTCCCGTCCTCGTCCGGGACGATCCGGATGTATACCCGCCGTGGCCCCCTCCCGCGTCGGCCCCTCCAATCGTTCCCGCTGCCCCTCTCTCCAGCCCCCTCTGCGGCCTCCTCCCCACACCCCCCGCCTTCTCTCCACCCTCCTCCGCCCGCGGCCCACAACTCTGTCCACCCCCCGCCGTGTTTGCTGCCTTTGCCGGCACCGTCTTCTCCGGCGACGCTGTCTGGGCGACGCGGCAGCGCCGCCCTGGGCCGTCGTCTGACGGCATCGCGTCATATTATTTTTAATTATTAAATATATTAATAATTAAACATAGTAATTATACCACTTATATTAAGAATTAAATATAGTTATTTTATTTTCCAAATAGCATTTAAAAAGTTTTAAAAATCCTTCTAAATGTGCAAATTTAGTCCGCCGTGCGGTGCGCTTTTCCGCACAAAAGTGCACCGCACACCGCACAGGGCATTTTTTGCGTGCGAAAATTTGCACCCTCGGTGCGAATTTTCACACCGCACCACATGACCATCTTTACTAGGGATCGGGGATTCGATCTGATCGTATTTTCAGTCCGGCCCAATGTTCGGATCAAATAAAGCGATTTGATTCGATTCGAACTGGATTTTTTTGGATCGAGTTATTAAATTTGGTTCGATCCGAACTGGCTGTAAGGATACGATTTGGGATCTAATCAATTGTTCGAATTAATTACAAATAAACAAAAAATATATAATAAATGAGATAGAGAAAGAGAATTGGAACTGAAGAAAGGGAGCACTTGAAACAGAGAGCTAGAGAGAGAGCATGCAAGCAAGAGACAACATGAGACAGAGAGTGCTAGACAGAGAGCATGCAAGTGATAAGTCCAAAGTTAGGGGCTCTAAGTCCTTTAAATTCAGACTTATAATTAATATACGGCAAGTAAGGCATCAATCCACAGAGAGGCGTAAATTTAATTTCAGATTTTTCTCAATCTTATAATAAAGAAAATGTGTTTATAGTGAGAAATATAATTTCTGGGATTTTTTGGATTTTTATTTAATTTATATAACTTCCTATCATTCAAATTTTAGCGAAAATACAAAGAAAAACACTAAAAGTATTTTTACACTAATTTTCTTTGTTTTTAATGAACACAAGAAATTGAAAATAAATATTTTGGGAATTTTCTGGAATTTACACAAAAACCATTAGAAATATTAAAAGCGAGAGTTAGAGATTTTTTAGAAAATTTTAAATGTTAAAATCAGTAGAGATTGATTATATTAATTTTTGGGATTTTCCAGATTTTTTGGAATATTTTAATGCATAAATGTTTTTTCCTGATTTTTTCTGATTTTTTAATAATTTGTAAGTGCAAAGATGAGGAAAATACCTGCTCTGGCGATTGCCGATGGCGATGGCGGAATGGCGGCGGAGCGACAACGGAGTGGCGGCAGAGGGCCTTTGGGTTAGACTATTGGGTTGACATATTGGGCCTAGCCCACTAAAAATAAATTTTTTTAGTTTTTTTTTACTTTTTTTATCACTCTGGTACAACCCGGTTCGAACCAATGGGTTGGTGCGGTTCGGGATGATTTGGGACTTGGCCGAAAAAATGGCAAAGTCTAGAACGACACCCTTTTTCCCTCTAATTGCGCCGCAGACGGCACTCCTGTCGCCTCTGGCTCTGTCATGCAGCGCACACCATTGCACGACAACAGCGGTGATTTGAGCAAATCCAATTTTTTTAAAGGTAAATTGGTTTTTTTTAACGTGGTTTTTTGGGGATTTGGGAAGTTAAATGAGGGGAAATCTAGATAGAGATAGGGAGAGATTTTAGAGAGAGAAAGAAACTGTTTTAGAGATAGAAAATATCAAAATGAGGAGATAGAGGGAGAAAGTGAAGAAAGGGTAGAGGGAGTTAGAGCTGAAATGAGGGGAAATGAGGGAGAAAATGGTATTCATACATTGGAAGAATTATTATATACCCTTTTGGGTATTTTCTATTTTCGTTTGTCGCTGTCTTTTGATGGAGGACCATCCTGGAGACGGCGCCCCAGGACGACAGCAGCCACGTCGAGCAGCCCGCGCCGATGCTCGCCACCCGGGGTTCAAGTACCCCTCGTAAGAACTCCTATCTTTACTTATGTTCATTTCATGTTTGTTTGTATTTTCGGAGTAGTGGACTGGGCCAATGTTGTTGGGCCTCGTCCTCGTCATTTCCCTTTTACTTTTATAATTGTATTTTTGAATTTGTAAGGAGAGGCCGAACCACGTCTTGCGACAGTTCGTCCTCTCCCACGTTCTCTTGGCACCCATCCTCCCTATATAAGGGGATGGCATGCCCAAGGAACATTTGGAGTCATTGTTGAAAAGTTTATTCACAATTCGTCTCCCCCCTATTGTAGTTTGTAGCGTAGGGGGTTTGGCTAGCCCCATCCACGTCGAGATCACTCCGTGGTTAGAGCCCACGTCTCTCTCGTCGAGATCACTCCGAGAGGAACGTGCTTAAACGTGCCGTCGAGATCACTCCGGTACGCTTAAAGAAGTTCAAGAAGTTGACGCCGTCAAAAGTTGAGAAGGCCTTCGTCGAGATCACTCCGGAGGTTCTTGGAGGCTTACGACGACGACGACGCGACGCCGACCTGGGAGATCCGCTCCACCGAGAGAGCTCGCCCAGACCGATCAAGAAACCCGTTCTTGACAGGTTCTTGATCTCCACTCTCCTCCATCTCCCATCTCTTCCACCCCTTTCTTGAAACCCCAACCATCCTCGTCCTGGCCTTCCCGTTCGTCCTCCCACGTTCTTGATCCATTTCCCCGCGTTCTTGATCCCTTCTTCCGCGTTCTTGAACCCCTCTTCCACGTTCTTGATCCCTTCTTCCACGTTCTTGAACCCTCTTCCACGTTCTTGAACCCCTCTTCCACGTTCTTGATCCCTTCTTCCACGTTCTTGAACCCTCTCCCACGTTCTTGATCCCTTCCTCCCACGTTCTTGACCATTTCTCCCCGTCCCCACGTTCTTGAATTCTTGAAATCTTGAAACCTCAACCTTCCGCCCTCGCTTTCTTGATCTGTCATCCACCCCTCGTTCTTGAATTCTTGAAATCTTGAATCCTCAACCCTCCGCCCTCTTCTGTCTTGATCTACCACCGTTCTTCCCTTCCATCTCTTGGATTCCTGTCCCCCCTCCCTTCCCAACCCCTTCTTGGTCGCCCTCCCCGGCCAACATCGCCATTCCGCCCCCCCCCCTAGTTCAATCACTGCCGCCTTCGCCCCCCTCGTTGCCACGCCTCTCCCCGCCGGGACCCCGCATTCGCGTGGGCGTTCACACGCCCGCCCATCGCCCGCAGGCGGCGGCCACCTCTGCGCGCTCGCCGGCCTGCCCGTGCGCGCACCTTACGCCCTTGCCGGCCGCACGCCCGCCCACTATGCACTGTCGACCCTGCCCGCTAGAGTCGTCCCGCATCTGCTGACCACGCCGCTGGGAGTCAGCCGCATCCAGATCGTCGTCTTCAACGATTCGTCCGCACCTCGTTATCCGTCGGGATGATTCTCTACGCTGTGGACTAAGCGACCTAAAGGTCAGTCTCGTCTTCCCTCCATATTTCCAGCATTATTATCTTCTCCAGTCTCGTCACCCGCTATCGCATCCTCTGCCCAACTTTCCTTTGCACTGATAGGATAGCCACCATTGTCGAGAGCAGGGAATTCTTGTGGTTGAAAGGACATTCATTTGACTAGGACGCCGAACACTCCAGGGCCATTATACGCCCCTTACCGCTTAAGCGTCTAGTTGATTTCGCGGGTCATTGGGAGTTTGATCTTAGGATCATTCTTCTCTCGTTGATCGGCACGGCCGACGCCGTTATCCTTCGATTCCCTAACTGCTCATTCACCGTTTTCTCATTACTTGAATTACATCTCACATCATTCGCATCATAATTCCTGTGACGTAATACGAGCCGATCGATCCCGGCCGACATCGTATTACATCATTTTTGCCTCCTTTTTGCCATGGGTTGAGAGCTTCCCCTGGTAATCTTCAACTTCTTTCTTTGTAAGGATTTTCAAAGCCCAATGGGCAGGCCAAGTAGAGGCCCATCTTCCTAAGATTTCTCTTTTGAAGGTCCACAACTCCACTTGATCCTTTCAAGCCCTTTGTGTAATCCGTATACTCCCAAATATTCTCCAATTCCCTAAGAATTGTATCTTCAAATTCCTGTAAATTAATGCAAATTCGGAACTATAAAATACTTATCAGTAATCAAACTGCTTTACTTCAGAGAAGTCAAGGAAGTTAGTGAAAATAACCATAATGAACAAAAATTGGAATTTCTAGCCAATGCTTAAATATTTGGTTAATTCAAATAATAACATGATCAATTCTAAATTAATACTACCAAAAACATCTAAAATATATGTAAATATACATGCATTTATCATGTTATCAACACTTTCGAGAGAGAATGTGAAACATAGCGAGCTAGAGAGAAAGCACGTGAACGGGAGAGAACGTGAGACATTGAGAGCTAGAGAGAGAAAGAGCAAGAGATAGTGAGTGATCGAGAGAGAACTAGAGAGAGAGCAAGAACAGGAGAGAGAGAGCCATAACGAGCAAGAACATGAGAGAGCGTAAGATAAAACATGAGTGACAGCGAGAGAGAGAGAATGGGAAAAAGAAAGAATAAGAGAGAGAGAGAGGGAGAAAGAGAGAGAATGAGTGAGATAGCTAGAGGGAGAGAGAGAGAACACAAACTGTCGAGGATTTTACTTGCCATGTCAGCATGAGATATCTAGTGGGATTTAATATAAGATTAGGCAGTAATAAACCTATACTCGCTAAGATATTTAGTGGCTAGGATTAAATATAGAAAAAGATAGACCGATAGGATTAAACATAGATAGGGAAAGATGGACGGTCAGGATCAAATCTAGTTAAGAAAATATCAATGCTTGAGATTCGATCTGATCTTCACTCCATGGAGCTCGATCAACTTCAACACAAAATGAAGGAGAGAGAGAACAAGCAACAGAGAGAACGATAGAGGGAGAGAAAGGGAGATAGCGAGAGAGAAAGAGAGACAGAGGGAGAGAGGGAGCTATAGGGAGAGAGAGAGAAAGATAGAGAATGAGAGAGAGAGAAAGAGAAAGATAGATAACAAGAGAGGGAGCTAGAGGGAGAGAGAATGAGAGAGAGAGAGAGAGAGAGAAAGAGAGAGAGAGAGAGAGAGAAAGAGAGCCAGAGGGAGAGAAAAAGAGAGAACTTGTGTGTGTGTGAGAGAGAGAGTCAGAGCAAGAGAGAAAGAGAGACAGAAGAAGCATGAGAGAGCTCACGAGAGAGAGAGAGATACAGAGGGGGAGAGACATAAAGGGAGTGAAGAGAGAGAAAGAGAGAGAGATATCCAGAGGGAGAGAGAGAGAAAGGGAGAAAATCAGAGAGAGAACAAGGGAGAGAACGAGAAAGAGAGCCAAAGGGAGAGAAAGCAAGAGATAGAGAACGAGAGAGAGCTAGGGGGAGAGAGAGAGAAAGTGAGAGAGAATGAGAGAGAGAGAGAGACAGAGAGTGAGCAAGAGAGAGCAAATGAGAGAGAGAGAGAAAGGAAGACTGAGAAAATGGGAAGGAATGAGAGAGAGAAAGAATGAGAAAAAGAGAGAGAACGAGAGAGAGCCAAAGGGAGATAGAGAGAAAATGGGAGTGAACGAGAGAGAGAGAGAGAGAGAGAGAGAGAGAATGAGAGAGAGCTAGAGAGAGAGAGTGAGAGAGCGAGAGAGAGCGAGTAAGAGAGAGAGACAGAAAGAGAGAAAATGAGAGAGAGCGAGAGAGCAAGAGAGAGAGAGAAAGAGACAGAAACTGAGCAATAGAGAGAGATACTGCAACATCTAGCTACTGATCGATGTAGTTGGTCAGTATTCACTTTTTCCAAGGGTGATCTTTACAATCTTCGAGCCTGTTGCTCTCTTGTCAACATGGATATCATTTTTAGGAGGCATAATGGTGGTGTATATGGCCATGACCTATCATCCAACGCGACACCATCACTGTAGGAGGAGAAGTCTTGTGTCATGACACGTCGTCATCATCAACCTTGAACCCGGAATCCGAGTTTCATTTATTATTAGATTTGAGTTCTGAATTTTTTTGAAATTTCTTGTTGTTTTGTCTTTCCTTCCAAGGCCTATAATTTGTCTGAATTAAATCTTTCTTCTCAAAAATTGACCTAAGATTCCTCTTTGTTGCCACCACCGTCATTTGCTGCCGCCTTTGACGCCGCTGAGAGGACGCAGCCCATCTTCTGCACCACCTAACTGTTGAGCACCATCCCATGCCTCACAGGCCGTCCACACCCCCAAACGCTGCCCGTGCCACCATGCACCGCACAACCTTTCATGCGATATCCGCGTGCCGCTGTCCGCCCGCGCAGCCACCCGCCTGCACAACCACTGCGCGCAGCCCCTCGCCTCGAGGCCACCCTACCCGCTTGCTCACGGAGACTACATTAGGCACTTAGCCCTCAGCGCGTACCCTCTGTATCTGCTCCAACTGTTTACTATTTAGGTTTCAGTCCAACCGTGTTGAAGTGCACAACATATGCTCGCACCAACGAACGCCTCCAACTCTTCCAGCATCATTTTATTGTTCTACGCCTTCGCCAAAGGTCCACTCTCCCCGTCTTTGGTGATCCACATTACTTTATCCAGCATTTTCTCGTGTGTTTTTCCACCACTGTCAGACTTAGTAGAATAGGTTAGTGGAATAGGTTTGCATACTCTCGTAGTCGATCATTCAGGATATTGGATTTGCATCTTTGTTTTCACCGCGGTGGTTATAAGACAGTTCTCCCACCTTGATTCAGGAAAGGGTTGCACCATCATCATTTTCTCTGGATTTAAATGTTCAAAAATCGATCATGTTTATTTCTGGTCTATTTTATCCTTCGTTAGTTGACATTTAGTATTACCTACCATGTCCGTCCTAGCCATCCTACATCATGGAATTACCGATAGGTAGAGAAAGAGGCAGAAATGCATCTTCCATGTCAAATTTCTGTCTAAGATCACCCACTTGATAGGCCAGAACCATACCAGAGGATACCTGACTTGCAAATTTCAATTGAAAGACTCCATTGCGTCTACTTTACGCTTGACTTCCAGAAAGATATATCTTGTTGATAGTTTTCTTTGACATTTCCTTCCCATACATCACGCCTCCTTCGAGTTGCTGGGTATGGTAGGTAATTCCACACTCAAAATTAGAAATGGCTGACTTTCAGATGTATCTTAAGCTATCATGAGTTTTCAAACAACATTAAGTTTTCGTCAGATCAAACGACTAGTTGCGTTTGTACAAATAGCTATCTTGAGTTTTCCCAGATCAAAGGATACATGTTGTTTGGGGTGAGTAAACCATCTTATGGAGCTTAGAAAATGGTAGAATTCATCACTGAACAGTGATTAATCTTTAGATCCTCCCTCAAAGCTGGGGATTATTCCAAAACATCTTATGGATGTTTTAGATGTTATGCTTCTTATTTTCATTTGAGAGCAATATTAATGGCAAACATGGCCTCAAATAATGACATCTAAGCAAGAGAAGGTACCCTTTTATTTGGCATGTGTACTCCGATGCCAATCAGATCGCATTAGTTGAGATCCTCTCAATCACTTTGATAATCAGAGCTTTGAAGCTGCTAGTCATCTGAAACAGGCAAAACTACAGACCCTTGAAATAGTGCATACAATGATTTTCATTAATGGTCCGTTGATGAGATTATTCCCCCTCGGCTAAAGAATGGGCGATTTTCACCGAAGCTTTGGTGCAGAAATTTTCCCACGGGAATTCTGGAAATATTAGATTACTGACTCTTCCAATCATTTGCGCCATTGTTAATTAAGTTCTTCTTGATTTATAAGGTTTTCTTTAATATTGTGATTGTGACGTTCCCCTAAGAAGGGTAAATTCTTTTGTTTTCTTGGTCAAAAGGTGGTAAGGTTCTGTTTGGATTGTATTAGTCATGTGGTTTTACATTCTTTTGCATACAATGCAGGTATTTAATGCACTTCTGGGGTATCCAACATGTAGTTTCATGCTAGCAGACAGTACTCAATATTTTTAATTTCTTCTGAGAGGATATTTAAAATTTTTTCAGCAGATGTCATAGATGTCTTATGTCACTTATCTCAGTCAGGGATAGGAAAAAAAGATTCGGTCGTGTGCAAAAATGAAAACAAATATGAACAAGCACAAACACGAACGGTCAAAATCAGACACAAACATGTTCGCAAATGGTTCACAAGCAGACAAACCATTGACAAAAGATGGCATTCCTGATGCATGTCCTTTCTCCCTCTTTCCTTCTTATCCCCCCATTTCCCGCTAGTACAACTTCTCCTCCCTCATTCGTGCCGGTACCCACCTTGATCTCCCTCTCTAGTGATCTCTCTCTCGTCTTCTGCTCGTTCTCCCCTCCTTTCCATGTTCTACAAGCAGGGAAGGACACGGTCGGGTCTCGGTACAGTTTTACCAATAACCAATACCTAGATCTGAAGTTTGGTCTGGTCTCGGTCTCGGTCCGGGCTCGATCCGATACGATCTTCGATCGGTCATGTTGACTAGTCAAGGTTAATTTGACTTGGTCATCTCACTGTATCTAATGTCACCTCTGGTGGTGAAGCAGTGTTGAATAATGAGACTGTGAGAAGGGGATATTGAAAGAGTGTGAGAATGAGAGAGGGAGAGAGTGACACTGAGATAGTGCAAAGGCAAAGGGAATACCATAAGACGAGAGTGGGAGATAGAGAGAGAGAATGGGAGAGAGTGAGAGAGGGATAGAGAGAGGGAGCAGGTAAGATGGAGAATACAAGAGAGAAAGAGGAAGAGAGTGAGAGATGGGGAGAGGGGGAGAGCCTGAGAGGGACGCAAGGGGGAGAGAGGGAGATTGAGTAGGTGAAAGGGAAGGAGTTTAATAGAGAGAAATTGCAAGAGGGAGAGAGTGTATGAGAGGGAATGAGAGAGGGAGAGCAAAAGAGAGGACTAGAGGGAGAGAGGCGTAGAGTAAGAGCAGGAGAGAGGGTGACAGAGAAAGGAAGAGAGAGGGAGTGGCAGCGAGTGGGAGAGAGGAAGAGAGGGAGAGAAGAGAGAGTTTGAAGAGAGGGGAAGAGAGAGGGAGAGAGGGCCTTGAGAGAGAGGAGGAGAGGGAGAGCAGTAGAGCAGGTGAGATAGAGAGCGGGAGAGAGGAAGAGAAGGCGAGAGCGAAATGGCCTTGAGAGAGAGGGAGAGAGGAGGAGAGGGAAAGTGGGAGAGAGGAACTGGAGAGAGAGGGAGACAGGAGGAGAGGGAGAGTGAGAGAGGAGAGAGGGAGAGCAGGCGAGAGGGAGAGAACGAGATAGAGAGAGGTGGAGAGGGAGAGCGGGAGAGAGGGTGAGAGAGTGGGAGAGAGGGAGACAACGAGATAGAGAGAGGCGGGGAGGGAGGTCGGGAGTGTTGAAAATAGAATGACTTGCGAGGAGAGGGAGAGAGTCGAGAGAGAGGAAGAAAGGGATAAGAAGGAAATCCCATAAACAAAATCGCCTGATTGTTCGAGTATATATAAGGAATTCTAAGGCGGTGCAGCATTAACTGCGAGCTTAGCCACTGCAAGCGCCGCCATACTGTATCTAATGATGGCCTGTGTTTGTCAGGCTGCTAGGTCGACGTCGCCGCCTCCTGTTTCCTCGACTGACCATTGAAATGCGAGCTTCCAGAAGCTTCGACGTCCTGTCGGAGTGGGCACTTTCGCTCATCCTTACATTCGTACTTGAGTAGGCAGCTTTGTCGTTGAGGGCGGCCTCCGTACAAGCTTCGGGAGTTTTCCACGTCTTGTCATAATGATGTCCTGCAAACGTCCATACACCAAGACCTGCAGGAACGTCATTCTGTTTGAAAGGGAGAGAGGGTGAGAGAGAATGAGAGCGGGAGAGAGGGTGAGATAGAGAGAGGGAGAGAACGAGATAGAGAGAGGAGGAGAGGGAGATCCAGAGAGAATGTGAGAGATAGGGGGAGAGAACAAGATAGAGAGAGGGATAGAGGGAAAGAAAATGAGTGGAAGCTAATGAGAATGGGAGCAATGGAAAGAGGGAACGAGGGATGGGGAGCAAACGAGAGAGAGAGAGAGTAAGACCGGAGAGAGAGGGAGAGAGAGAGAGAAAGAGAGAGAGGAAGAACGGGTGAAAGAGTGAGGAAGAGAGGAAGGAGAGCGGGAGAGAGGGGGAGAGAAAGAGAGGGAGAGAATGAGATACGGAGATGGATAGAGAGAAAGAAAACGAGAGAGAGTGAGAACGGGACAGAGGGCGAAAGGGAGGGAGGAAGAGCAAACGAGAGGGAGAAGTAGACTGGAACAGAATGAGGGAAAGAGAGGGAGAGAGAACGAACGGGAGGGAGTGATAGAGAACAAGCGGGAGAGAGGGAGAGACAATGAGAGAGAGAGATATAGGGACAGAGAACGTGGGCGAGACGTAAAAAGGACAACAGAGAGAGAGAGAACGAGTGGGAGAGAGGGCGAGAGGATGAAAGAGATAGGGAGAAAGAATGGGAGAGAGAACAAAGGGAGAGAGGGGGAGAGGGAGAGGGAGCAAATGAGAGAGAGAGTAATGGTCTTCGGTCTGGTTCGATGTGCGAACGGGACCCGGACCTGGACCCGGACCTGAAGGTTTGGTCAGCCCTAAAAAGGCTGACCGATGGTCTGGTTCAGTCAGGTCTGACCGAACGTTGGGTCCCTATTTTGCCCTTCTCCCTATCCGTCATTCCCCCCTTCTCCCTCTCTGCTCCTGCTCCTTTCTCCCTCTCCCCTTGTCCCCCCTTCTTTGTCTCCCGTAGTTCCCCTCCTACCACCTTTTCCCTCTCACCGTTCCCCCTTCTCCCTCTCCCATCATTCCCCCCTTCTATCTCCCATCGTCCCTATCCCATCCTGCCCCCTTCTATCTCTCTCCCATCAGCCCCATTCTCCCTCTCCCCTTTGATCCCTACTGCCCCTTCTCCCTCTCCCCTTTGATTCTTACTGCCCCTTCTCCCTCTCCTCTCTGCCGCCTTTTCGCTCATTGATCCCGCCTCCGTCGAGGCACCCATCTTTGTCTCGTTCTCTCATTCTTGCCTTTGGCAAACTCCTATCGTCGACTCTTCATTCTCATTCCCACCCTTTGGCAAGACATCCCTCCTGGCTAACCCTTTGATTATCATGCCCATTACGAATCATGTATTTTATGTTTTGTTGCTATGTGTTTGTCAATGCTCTCATATAACGCATATTCAAAATGATACTCTTAATTATTGATTGGTAGCCTAAAATGCATGTTTGGATGAAGCAACATTTATGTGTTTGATCTTTCCGTTATATAATGATTGTTGTTTTTAGCTATGTTTCTATCTATTAATGTATCTATCTATGGCATGTGGATTTGATAATGAGAAGTGATACAACATGTAACCCATTGCATTGTTCTTACATGAGACGTCTTGGAAAGGCTTTCTAAGGCCTCTAAAGAAGTATAGTCATTATCTTGGGTCAGTATTGTTGCAGATCCATGTCTACGTGTGATTTCTCTAATATATCAAACAATGTGGTATCTTGTTATCCTCTATGAGCATTGATGACAGTGAGACTGGCAGCAATTCAAACTCAATGAAGGAAATTTTTTGAAAAGGCACAAGGTCATACTCGTAGACGGGAGACTTGCACAAATATGACTACTCGGGTAATCTCACATAGAAAGTGTTGTAGGTGAGAACTGAAAGGCCATGCCATAGTTGGAAGAGTTTGACCCAAACCAGTATGAATGTATGGTGTGCAAAGAGAACAACCCTCCAATTATTACACCTATTAAGAGAAACAAAGACAATAATACAACTATATTTTGGAGGCACTTGCAGAAGAGCCATAAGGAGCTACATGATTGGAAAAAATGTAAATAATTTCAAGGGACAAAGGAGGAAGTGTGTTCTAGAGCTCAATGATCTATTGTTGAAATGTTAAGTTCGCCAATACAGCGGAATACCATTTTACTAGGTATCACATTTGAGAAAACGAAGGAGATGCTTAAAATATTTATATGTCTCACTGATCAAGCATGAACCATTGTTGAAGACAAAAGTTTCATAGGAGTATTGGTTTATTGTACACATCATAAGATGAGAGTATAGTACTTGAAGTCCATTTGTGAATACGTAAAGGTCTTCTTCATTCGAGAGAAGCAAAAGTTGGTAGATGCACAATCAAATGTTGGAAGTGTTTGCCTAACTACAGATGCATGGACAAGTGAAAATATGATTCCCCTATTGGAAATCACTATGCATTGGATCACAGAGAACTGCAGACTTGAAGAACATGTCTGGAAGGTAAAGAAAATTAATGGACCACATAGAGAGAGTTACCTTGCACAACTGCTTATAGAGGTGTTTGTCGACTTTGCATTGGGGAAGAAAGGAATCGCTGCTACAGACAACACAAGTAATGATAGATTGATGATACACCATTGACAAATGCAGTAAGAAAAGTGAACCCCAACTTTGATTGAACTCGCCACATGCATTGTAGTGTGCATGTCATAAATCTTGTATTGCAGGATGGACTGAAGGCATTGGGGATTCCACTGCCACTTACCCCCGATGAGGTAGTAGAGCTAGTGGATTAAGAGTTCAAAGAAGCACGAACATTATGGGTCGGGTGATCTATCTCACAGGAAGACTTGTTTATAAGAGTGCGTCGAATTGTCGCAGCTATTTGTGCATTAGATGATTAGATGGAAAACTTATGTCAAAGGGTGTGTACAATTAAAGCTTTTTACCAGCAATAAAACTGTGTTGGATGTGAAAACCAGATGGAACTCTATACATAAAATGTTGTAGGTAGAATATCAGAAGAGAAAAGTGTTGTACAAGATGGCTCTTTTTGAGCTCAAGAGCACGACAAAAAAAAAATCGTGATTGATGAACATGAGTGGCAATAGGTGTCACATTTGCTCGAATCTGAAAGGCATCCCATGAAGCGTTAGATACTGTTTGCAGATCTAAACATGCGGACACGATAACAGTTTTATCATTACTCCAAGTACTTGATGAACACCTTCTCGAACATATAGAGGCCATAGACCAAGGATGCCTTTTCCCTAATGGTGTTGTCCTCATAGCCGAACTGTGCACTGCCATCCAAATTACATGTACAACCATGAGAGGAAAACATTCTAAGTATGAGGCTCGCATTTGAGGAAATACTGCATTTTCAGTTGCGTCAGTTCTAGATCCACAAATTAAATTAGACCACTGCACTCGAGGATCGTGACAGCTTGGTGATATATGTTTGAGGACTATTGAAAGACACTAGTGAGAAGTCCCAAACATGAGGGATGGCCACATCATAGGAGGCGATGGAGAGATTCAACACCAATGTATGGTTGACAACGAGGATATTAGAAGGGATGAGAGCTACACACAATCCACCAAATTGAGGCTTGCGCAGGTGTTCCCACGTCAAGATCGTGTCACCACACTAGTGGAAGACGACTTACAAAGTTACCTATAAATGACCCATGTGTCGATTGATGCTCCCTTATGGTGGCAAGGAAAAGGATTCAAGACATTCCCTAAGCTTTTTGTTTTGGTTTGAGACTTTCTTCTTGTTTGTGCATCCAGTGCATCAATCGAATGCTTCTTCTCAACTAGCTATGCAATTTGCACGTACAACCATTAAAGAGTTGCGGCTCAATATATGTCCATATTCATGAAATTAAAATGTTGGTTGAGGCATGATAGACCTAAAATGTGGCATGTAAACATACACATTTTAAGGTCATTTTGGGATCAGTTCATGTGTGTAATCTTCAATATCACAAGAATTCTGCATTTCATGCACTAGATAGAGAAAGTGATAAAAAATGCATTTGAATGTGATTTTTATGCATGATTTACATACTCAAGAATTTCTTAGTAAGAATATATCAAAGACATTTTTTTAATTTTTAATCTTTTATTTAGTATATGACCTATGTTGTCATAGGGGTAAAATTGAAGAAATTGAAGAAAGAATTATTCATGAAGAAAGAAATAAAAAAGGAATATCCTAAAAGAAGATTGTTTTATTGGGCAAGCTAGGAGCCCTAAAAGGTGCATCAGTGCCCAAGCCAGCCAAAGGCAGGCGAGCATAGGGCGCTCAAACCCACCCGCATGTAGCAAGGGGCAACAATTGGAAAGGAAAGCAAGCCCAGTGAGCCCTTAGAGAGAACACATGATTCCAAAGAGGCCCATAGAGGGGATCAAGCGCTTCAAAGAGGAGGTATGGTTTTAATTTATTAAACCATGCACACCAAATATATACACTACAGCAATTTTCCATAACATGGGATTTGAATCGAATTAGATATTTTAGAATCGCGGTGAGCTGAGCCATAGTGCAAGAATGCGATCTAATGAAAATAAAAAGAAAGTGAGACCGGGCTTCAAGCCAACCCAGCCCAAAGCCGGTGTCTTTTCAGGCTTACTTTATGTAGCATGATATGATCTCAACAATACAATCTTCTTAAAGAAGATCGAATGGTGAGATCAGTCTCGCCCTATTTAATCTATTTTTATTTATTTTTTAGGTTCTCTATTGGCTTGCGAGGATGGCTAGGCCCCACTAAGAGTGAATTAAACCATAAGAAAATGCTGATGGGGCAGCTGATGAGGAGCTGACGTGGTGACGACAGGGGTACACCATAAGAAGGGCCACGGCTGCAATTTAATCGCAGCCTGATGCATGATGACAAGAGGAGACATGACAGGTTGACAACGGTGTAGGATATTGGCCAACTTACAAATGGGTAGGATAAAACGAGATCACAAATCACACGATCGATTCTGAAGAATTAAATCAAATGAAATAGTGGTGGTGCAGCCCCTTTCCTCGTTGAGAGCCAGAGTACTGCCTTCAACCACCGCGGTGATGCCAAGCACCAAAATCAATAAATTCTAATGATCGTCTGCTTGAAGATTCAAAAACCTATTCTGGTAGTCGCTTGAAGATTCAAAATCCAAAGCAAATCCGACAACGTGGATGAACTCTCTAGGAACATTGGACAAAGAACACAAGATACCAAAGAGTGTAGAAGTACCTTAGCACTAGTTCAGTGCCTGATGATGATGTGGGAGATTCATGATGCGTTGTAGGCACTGACATCTTCGATATGGTGTCACAGATCCAACTGGCATGCGTGGAGTCAAGTGGATGCGAGGGCAGTCGGGGGCACGGCAGGCGCATACAGGCGGCGTCCTACGCGGGCTGCGACTTGTGCAGGCGGTGGTCTTCGCGGGTCGGGGCCTGTATGGGCGGCGGCGGCCTATGTAGGCAGTGGCTTGCACTGGCGGCAGCCTGCACGGGCTGCGACTTGTGCGGGCATCAGTAGTCTGTGCGGGGTGCGACTCGTATGGGCGGTTGTGGCCTGCACAGGCATTGGCCTGCGTGGGCGATGGCCTGCGCAAACAGCAGCCTTTGTGGGCAGCGGCACCCTGCACGGGCTGCAGCTTGTGGAGACAGCGGTGGCCTGCATGGGCTGGGGCCTCTGTGGGTAGTGGCAGCCAGCGCGGGCTGCGGATTGTGTGGGTTGCTGCCTGTGCGGGTGACTTGCCAGCACGGGCGGTGGCAACGATGACCCGAGAGGGGAGAGGGTTAGGGAAAATCTTACAAGAAGAATACAACTTCAATTCTTAAAAATAGATTCACCCAAATGTTTCTTGCAACATTGGCCTACATATATACCTTGGAGGAAAGAGAAAATATGAGAAATAAAATAAAGTAGACAATGTGTTATCGTGTCATGTCAAAGGACAGTTCTGGATCTAGAGTTGACGACGTGTCATGATGCGGGATGTGTCGTGTGTAAGTGGAGATGTGTCTGATGCCGACGCCTCTGATGCCGGTGCATCGACTTGGTCATTATCAAGGCGGTTCTTTAGTTGATGTTGGCAACGAGTCAGGATGAGGGACGTCTCGGATGATGGTGGCGGTGCGTCCAAAGATGGTGCATTGACATCATCTCCACCACAGCCGTTGGATGTTAATAAGGATGATCGAACGGCCAGGGGAAGTTCCATCCATTCTTGCCCCTAGCCATTGACGCTGCTGGCTGGAGGCCATTTTTGGCCAACGAGGGGGGACTGCCAGGCCATCCAAAGGCCTAGGAAGACCCCCCGGGCCCTCCCCCGCCATCGGATGGCTTGAGAGGTCCTTCCCAAGCTGTTAAAGAGGGCTGAAAGCCCCCAATTTAGGATCTTTCGACCATTGTCCACAGCGATGGCAGGAATCCTAGAGCCCTAGACGGCTCCTAGAGCCCTAGATGGCCCTAGAGGAGGCGGAAGTAAATGAAAACTTATGCCAGCACAGGAGAGAAGCAAGGGAAATCTGCATACCGAGGCTAAACGGTGGCAATTGATGCCACCAAATGTCTAATTGTCCAGGCTGTAATCAAAAAACCGGTCCTTAGTTCGGATTGTATGCTTATCTTTGATTCAGGGCAAGTTGCTAAGTTTCTTTTCCCGTCATCTGGATGAAAAACCTTTATAGTATGTTAGTTTGAATACTTCTAGATTAATCGTTGATTCAATCAGTTTTGATCAAAGAAAGTCTTACTGCAAATGCATTTGGGCATTGCATCAAACACCTCACGTGTAAGATGAGTATATCTCAATTTTTATAAGTTTTAGCCCTCTTAACCTTATGAAAAATATACTAATTCAAATACATCCATCTTCCTCGACTTCAATCGGGCATTGTGTCTAACACCTCATGCTCGTTGGACAGAAATATCCCTTGTCATCGATATAAAATAATTAACAATCCATATAAAATATATAAAATGCATACGAAGATTAAATACTATATATATCTATGATTTCAAGCCCCTTTTGGGCATTTGGTCGAACTCCTCTCGGGTATTTGACTCTAAAAATCTAAAAAAGTATAAATAAAATATAAAATACACCTGTTAACTATATAATAACTAGGTAAACATCTATAAAATTCAATAAAAATATATTATCTTCATCTCTATACAATACCTATCAACTTTTTTATATTATATTTAGGTAATTAGTTAATTCTCTCCATATCTACCTTCTTAATATATATATAGTTCTCTAGCTTCTACTTCTTCTTCACGCTTATTACTAGTTACTCTTATTAAGTACTCTATACTTCTTCACTAATTATATTACTATCATCTTTAGCTATAATAGCTAATATCTTACTTCCTTATTATTATTAGTATCTCTTTCTTATCTATTTATCTTATTACCTTAATATTCTATCTACCTACTAATTACTTATCTGTTCTTATATTAACTCTTTCTATTATTTTTACTCCTATTAACTAACAACTCCATTATTTAATACATCTCTAAAGGCCAGTCAATGTGGAGATGACCTTACCCACACTATACATTTGCGTAAGTTAATATATTTTATCAATTTTATTTGATTGTAGGCAAATTAGATTTACAACTGCATTTAAAAGTTATTACGCCATTTGCCTCCATCAAGGCAACAATATCTGAAAAGCAACTTAGCCGAGTCATTTCCTGAGATTGAAGAGGTCTAATTGGTGGACGGAGACTTTGATGAGGAAAATCCACAAGGATGGAAGACTGAAATCGCCAGGTATATATATTATAATGCATCTATTTTTATTTCTTCATATTACAATAATGCATTTTTTGATTACTTTCCTTCCATCTTGTTACCAGGTACCACAGGAGTTAGTAGTAGAATATATCAATACCCCCAAAAGGCTCTTGGAAATATTTGGTATACATGACATTTAGATGTCTTCATTTTCAAATATAAAATTTCATTTGGAACAGTTGTTGAATTACTTGGAACATTATTTATCTCATACATGGGATGTGAATCGTGGAAAAACACGTAGCATGGATTATGTGGTACCCAGTATTCAGGGGTCGCCCAATGTTGATGGCATCATTGGGATGGAGGAGGAAGGCGTAGCCCAACTGAGATGCATACAACGTCTGAGTGTATGACTTCTCCAACGTAGATTAGAAAAAGCAACCCCAATACTATTCTGTTATTGTCATCAGGTCAGAGTCTAAAGCCAATAGCGACCATGATGATAGAGCTGAAGCCATGAACGATGCCACCATATGTAATAGATGGACATTTTCTAGAGAGAAAATTCTACTAATTGGGGTAAGTACCAGTCACATCCTTATAGAACTCTTTTCCCCCACTCCACCAGACTTCATGATTGAGCCCCACATCCCTCCAAGCATAGAAGAAAAATAGACTCCACTCAATGGAGTAATAACATATTTTGGGATTGTGACAACTTAACTCCAGCAATCGTTGCCTCGGTCCAATGTAATGTCAGCCACTTTGCCTCTAGAGAACTTGCCCAATTAACGTGTAGGGGCGGCAATGGATGGCTCATCAAGTAATCCACTTTTTAACCTTAACTTACCATTTTTATGCTTGTGAAACTACATTGACTACCAAATATTTACATAACAGTCTTTTTAGTTTTGGGATTAAACCATCCTTAAAACAATCTCCTGCAAAATACCTGTTTCATATAGGAAAATTTTTGAATCATTAAATATAGAATAATACTTTCATAATTTACAATAAATTATACATCTAAAGACTACGTAAATACCTAGTGATTATTTCCAAGAAACATAACTAAAGATCATCTGGTGATTATTTCAGCAATAATTTTTCTACTATTGATTAGACCATTCATTATAAAGACAAGCTTTAACAACTGTCCATTTCGTATATCCCCGGATGTTGTATCTAAATAATACTTCACACATAGTTATTATTTCCATCAAAATAGATTGATGAAATCAATAGTCTAACTCATTATTAATATTCATCCAATCAATTATAATATTAAGTTACAACACCAACTATAGAGTGACACTTTTATTTCCAACCACTTTCAAGTATTTGACATTTAAAGATTATTGCCAAGGAAAAATCATTAAACCATCGCTTTGAATTGTTCCAAAAAAATATAGGTTTTCCAAAATGTCTCGTTCGTGATCAGTTCATTAACAAACTTGACTGTCTGAACACAAACACCAACACAGATTTCTCCCAGTTCGTTGGTTGACAAACAGTATCCGTACGATGCCCAATGGGGAATTTCACATCCCTAATCTCATTGTATACTTGGACAATATTTTGTAGAGAACGAGTGGATTTCGTGGCCAGATAGTTAAAATAAAGATGTAGAAGGTAGGAATAAAATTTCGATGGAGAAAGATTATATCTGAAGCCTAGAGAAATTATAATCAGAAATATCCCATTCATGGAAAAGTGAAGAGCGGAATACATCTTTAAAATTAAGCATCAAGGTAAGGATTTTTTAAATTATTTTTTCTGTAAACCTCCTTTGGCAAAATCATAGTGTGAAAAATAAACACCAATAGTTATTTTATATTTTTCTCCTATTATATTTTCTCAACATTTCAATCACATCATCCCCCCATCAATCCTCATTATCATGCTACCAAGTACATAGGGTTCCCTGTTCTTTTGCATATCAACTTTCATTATTAAGATAAAATTTGAAAATAGTGGACCCAAATTCTTCAAGTTTGCAGAAATAACATTTTTAAATGTAAACACAGCCAGGTCCAAAAATGTAAGCAATAGAGAATTCATTTATGTTCAACCATTACATACTCTTTCTCAACACTGGAAGGTTGATACAAACCTTCCCCGCTCGGACCAAAGTGAGTGTGTGAGGAAGATTAATCAGACCAATAAATTGCAAGGATACATGGCAGTCAAACATAATTGGACAAAGGCCTTTAGACCCCATATAAAGGAAGCATTGCGAGTAAAGATGGTGCACAAGAAGTTCGTAATGATCAACAAGACTTGGGACTGCGATCTCGATTTGGGAGGAGAGGAAGACCGATATGGCATCTCTCTATTCTACTCTTATTTCATTTGTCCTATCCCTTTCTATTTCTTTGAGAGTGAGAGATAGAAACATTTTGATTTTCCAACTCTCTCTAGAAATACACACATTGTTCTTTTATATCTGGTCGATTTTTTTGACGATTCAAGGATTTCTGCTTCCATTTACTGAAGATCACACAAGACCTTAACAAAGTTCTCCGCTTGAAAATCCAACCTGCTGTCAAATTATTCTTCACATTCCCCCCCAGCTGATGTATTCATGTTTTCAGTTCTGAGGTTTTCATACATTGCTTTGAAAAAAATATTGATGTGTCTCATAGTGGGCAGTCAAGACTTTTGGAAGTGAATCTAAGATGGAGGAAGTTTGGCCGGGGATAATTACCATCCCCCTTCCCTCCCCTTGGCATCCCTGAAATGTTTAGGTGGATATTATTAATTTATATTACTAATTTATATTCATTATTAAAGCGGCAAACTAACCTCAATATAATGACATCTAAGTCCAAACCTAGAACCTTAGACACGAAGTCCCCCTGACTTTGATGCTCTCATTAGTTGATATAAGATGTGTAGCCAATGTCTAGTTTTGAATTTTTCTTTGGTATACTGATGAAATTATATGTGTTTAATGTGGAAATTTTGTCTAGGTTTATGTTTTATCCTTATCACATATTTGTTTGACATAACCCGTGATATGAGAGCTACGAATGGAAACTGAAGACTCAGGATTGGAAGAGTTTTGGTCATGATATAATACGAGAGCAAATGAGGACAAGTAAAAAGGGAAGATAGCATGAGCATAACTCTCCTTGAGTAAAAATCGACCTCGCTCATGTTTTCACTACATCATGATCGTAGGCTAATCAATAAAACCCATAAAGGTAGGATTGTGTGTTGATCACCTGCAGCCACTTTGTGTGTAGTCATGCTCATTTCTCAGTGAGTTGGTGTCAGCTTCCTCCATGTCATCTGCCATCATGCCTCTCACCAGGCTTCATTGATGTAACAGCCAGTTTTCATGTCAGTCTCTTGATCTGCCAAAGAGATTATGGAATAAAAATAAAAGATCAATACTTTATTTGTGGAGAAAGTACTAATTATAGAGGGGATATTGGTCCATAGTGGCTCTAGTCAGTTAAGTAACTAGTTTTCTAAGGCCTTATAATGGGGACGTGTTTGCATACAGTGTCTTTCTCTTTATAACTATGGGCTGATGTGCCTTGATGAGCTTGATGCCATGAATGCACCTAAGGATTTTATTTTAAATACTTAAATGGGGAATAACAATCCAACGCAACACATATCCTTTAGAAAACACAAGGAAGATCAGCCAAAAGAAGTAATCAACCTGATGTTATTAGAAATAGATGAATGAGTAATACACATGATGGCCAAGATTGCCCCACCTTCATACCCTTCTAAACAAGTATGCAACAAAACTCTTCACTTCATGAGGAACATTCTATGTCGAGACTGGCCTCCCCTTAAAAATTATAACTCTTTGTGATGCAGCCATATTACATATTACACCCCAAGGAACCACCTAATTCCTTCTTCCTCCAGGGTTTATTTTCCCCGATAGAACCATAGAAGGCTTCACTAGAGTTGCCCCCAGATATGATCTCTTTTTGCCCATATTGCTTGGGCAAATGAACTATTTCCACCCATTTAGATATATGATCCAGCAGCAACTATATTCAAGGCCCAAACAAGGCCCATAATGCAAGCACAAGCGCATCCCACAATGACTCCTCCTTAAGGTCCCTCTCGAGGTAGCTTGAGCAAGGAAATCATACAATAAGCCTTGCCCCTTTTCTCTCATCATCTCTTCCCTCTCATCTTGTTCGTGACTTCTCCCTCTCTTGGTTTGCAGGTTGGCGTCCTCACTTCCCCTAGGTAGCCCATAGCTGATCTTCAGTGCACCCTCACTGATCCCCTTTGTCATTTCAGTTTCCTTCCTCTCTACCCCTAGGAACTTCTTGTACCCCTCGTCTTTCCCCCCTTTTTTCTAGTGTTGAAACTTCATTGGAACACTTGTATCTCTTCTCGTTGAAATCAGAATCACATTTTTATCTTTGACCCACCCACAATGTGGTAATGTCTCAGTATCCACTTTATGGATTGTATGGATGGCTTTAATAATCAAGGGGTGTGTTGTTACCCTCCCCTAATGACCTTGAATTAGTGTATGTGAGATCCAACCTTGAAAGCCTTCTGGCTATGTGTTTCCAGCTGTTTTGGATTACACTATCATTGGGCTCCCTTCCTTCTGTGTCTCTCGATCGATGCCCCAAAGAATTGTGAAGATGTGCTCCCAAAGGATTTGAAAAATTCCAACTAGTCATCAACTCTTGTCCTCGCGAGTGGAGAGTTTTCTGTAACCTTGATCTCCACGGTGGCTGTGGAGCTGATAGAGGGAGCCACAACCTAAGCCATACCCTAAAAGTACATGTAGGACTGTGAATATGCATCATCCATGGCATGTGGTATCCTTCCATCATCGTCACATCCAATATTGCCACATTGGGGTTGAACACCAGTCCTATTGAGATGATGCCTTAGTGTCTTGTGTCCTAGAGCAGAGCCATTGTTCCCTACCATCTTCCTTATCCCATTGAAACACATGAGGCTCCTAGAGAAACTATTGTGGGATTTCCCCCTTGGTTCCATCTATCATGAGAACCTGACGGCATTGGACCTCAACACTCTCATTGACCCTATATATCCAGACACAAAAACAAACATAGGATGCCACTCCTATTACGGAGAAGTAACTAGTGTCTAGCGCCATAAGTTTGCATGTCCCGTGCCAAACGCTTCTTCCATCGCTCTAGGCAGACCTATTCTAGAGGGGAGCCCCCAACCACTTCCACCGCCATACACTTAGAGAGAAGGCTAGTACATGGGTCCATCACCCCTATCATTGCCAGGCTCTCCCTTGGTTGTAGGATCGCACTTGGTGCTTCACCCCAAACATCTTATGCCTCTCTCCTCCTTGGGGAAACTCAAAATGATAGAGTCCCATGTATCCACACAATTGGAAAATTAATGGCCTTCTACAGTCACATGCATAATTGCACTTTGCCAAGCATCTAAAAGAAATTCTCTCCCTATGAATATTCCCCTTGGCACATTTCCTCATTCAGCTCTTAGTGTTTTGCCTTGGCATATTCCTACCTTCGCCCAACCTTTTTTATCTTCTGGTCCCAATATCCTAGGTGCTTTGCATTTGATGAACTTTGGATAGTTGACTGATTTAGTATACTCATGAGAGGTGCCCTTGCCACCCATTGGGAACCCACCTGCATAAGTATGACAAACTCCCATAAGCCTAGAGTGCTAAGGTATGATGGGTGAGCTGCACACGAGCCCATATATAGATAGCCTTATGCAACCACCTTAGCCTATAGGATAGTGTCACACGGTCAAATCTCGAGCTAGGTTTCTTGCTCGGAATCGGTGTGTGCCAGCCTTAATGCTTGGAGCAGAACATTGAGCAGCCTTGAACTCTTATAGCGGAAGCTTTTGCAATTGCTTAAGATCGCTTAAAAGGGGTTAGAGGAGATGGTGATGCTTGGCACCGCCAGTGAATAGGGTCATTGCATTTATATCATAAAGAGTACATCATCATTGGGGATAATTACATGGGGGAAGACGAGCGGTGATACAACGAACGAGATGAGGCACTTTGCGTTGAGGTAATGTCGCAACACCGTCTCAAGGCCACTGCTCCGTGCGCGCACACCCGCTCTACCGCTACACAAGTGCGCCGGGCCGGGCGCCGCGCGCCCGCGGGCCTAGTGATCGCACACGCCACCCCCGCCTTGACGGTCACACATGCTACAGCGCCCATGTCAACACCCTAGCACACAACCTGCGTGACACCGCCGCATTCAGTGCGCCTGAGCTGGGAGTTGCGCGCCTAGCACTAACCGTAGGAGCGCTACACGCCCACTGTACCATCTCGGCGCTCTCTATGCGCCACATGCCTTAGTCTCCTGGTGGGATGTCTCCAGGCCCCCCATCCCGCACACGTAGTGTGAGCGCTGCCCGCGTGGCCGCTGCGCAGCATCCTTTAAGACTCCGCGCACTGCACCTGCGACACGCCGCCCGACCTGCGCGTCCCGCACCCACGCTTCCCGCTCCCCCGCTCGGCGCTGGCGGGTGGCGTTGGCACTCGCGCGTGGCGCTTTGCGTTGGCGCACGACACTTGGCGCGCGTGCACACACCATTCAGCTTGCGCGCCGAGCACACGCGAACCGTACCTGATCCATCCCGCCTTGGGCGTGGACCGGCACGTGCATAGTCTACCGTGAATCACCACCGATAGTGGTAATGGCCTAAAAGATCAGGTATTTGGACATCGCTACCCATTATGACTCAGTCCTTAAAATGTCGCGAGCCAAACATACACGGACACTCCTTCCCAATAAGCACGCAGGCTTGTGGGCAAGGAATGCCACCTAGTTTGGGGCCTAACAGATATGACCAGACTACTTCCTTACGAGCGGAATAGGCTACGTGACAGGCTTTGTTAAAAGACATCCAACACAGTAATTACTCTGATGCCCATATCACCTGGGTAATCTGACATACAAAGAAGAGATAAGAAAAATCTTCCTAACCCCTTGTGTACATTACACATTTTGTTTAGGAATCTGGAACATTCTTTATCTAGAGGGCTCATGTCACAAGTCATTGCATCATCAACAACCTACCAAAAATTCTGCACCTTTATGGGAACTTTCTGTTTTTCACAATGTGACACATGGTAATGATTTTTCGATTCGCTGATTCCCCCCCTATGATCTTCATTCAGGAATTCATACCAAAAAGGATGTGCTCCGCCATCTCCTGTGTTTCTCAAAGGCCTAACTTGTATGAGTACACGTTTTATACCCATCAATTCTTCCAATGTCTGATCAAACAGAGCCATTTCCTAGATCAGTTTCCATGTGCCACCCAAAAATTCTCTGATACCGTCTTGAGGATTTTGTGTAAGGGAAAAAGGTATTGGAAGCACCACCTATAAAGTGCTTCTATACGACCAATCATCCAACCATCACCAAAAATGGAGCCATCACCTAGTGAGGCATGGAATAATTTGTGGGCGCAAGGTAAGATTTATCTCATCCCATGCCAGAAAAGAAAACTCCCTGCCAACTCAAACCGCATGCCTGTCCAAATCCAGCCATAACCCATAATTGACCTTCAGGACTTTCAAGACTAGATCCTTTTACTGCATAGTTCTGTTCACCCATTTTTTCAGACAATGCCAATCCCCTCCCCCCTGATTAATGGGGCTACACGCTATTTCCCAAGAGACCAAGCACATCCCCATAGGTCATTTACATAGCCAGATCCTCACTGAAAAACCATCCTTATCTAGCTTTTTAGATGCTTTCCTATTCTCATTGGCATCTAGAAGACCAAGCGGTATAATGATACACCCAAAATGTGGCATGTAATGATACACATTTTAAAGTCATTTTGGGATCATTTCACATGTATTATCTTCAATTTTACAAGAATTTACATTTCATGCATTATATAGGGCAAGTGATAAAACAATGAATTTTTAATGTAATTTTTACATAGTTTATAAGTCCAAGTATTTCTTAGCAAAAATATGTCAAAATTTTTGTTAATTATTATGAGATAAATGTTCTATTAAGTGTGTTATATATGCTATTGCAGGGGTGAAATCAATGATGATGAAGAAAAGAAAGAGAGAAGACGAAATGATAAAATGTTTTACTTCTTTTGGATAGCTAGGGCCAAGCGAGGCACAACAACGCCCAAGCCATAGGGGGGCAAAAGCTGAGCGCTCGTTACCATCCCACATCCAGCAAAGGTTGCCAGCTAGATCACCAAGGATACAAGAGGCCCTACAGAACTCTCCATATAAGGCCCACTTTGAAGAGCCCTTGTACATGAATGAGAGGGAAGCCTTAAGTATTTCGATTTATAATATCAGCAAAGGTCTCCAGCTAGCATCTAAGAATCAAGAGGCCTAAAAGAAGGCTCCATTTAAGGCCCACGCTGAAGAGCCATTATACGTGAATGAGAGAGCAGTCTTAAGTATTGTGATTTATAATACCAGCCGTTGTCCTCATTAGCCAACTAGTGGAGGCCGCCAAAGAGGGGACCATTAGACAATCCAATGGCTCTCCAAGGGCCTTTGAATCAAGCCTCACTCCTAGAGGGTTTGAGAGAACCACTCTCGACCCCTTAAAGGGAGAATTGGACTCTCATTTCCTCTCATCTTTGGTGCATCTTTCTCAGGTGCGCGAAGGTCCCTCTCTTGGTTGGAAGCAAACTATGGCGTCATGACAGCTCTGGCGGCTACTATAGACTCAAGAAGGCTTCAAGAACAGCTGGGGGTCCTCAGATCTGCGCCTTGAAGGAGGAGAAGTGTGAGCGAACCCATATACCAAAGCTAGGCGGTGGCGACTGGGGCCATCACTCTCGTTCTTCGTATTAGGGCATATCTGGTGAGTCTTCCGGTTTGTTGTTGTTGCAATTGAGTCAAAGAACAATATAGTTTTGATTCAAGTCTATTTTAGTCATTAATTTAGTCCATTTTGATTCAACTCTTTGAAGCGAATGTGTTTCAGCATTCCGTCGAGCACCTTGTGTGTTCGAGGAATACTTATGGATTTATATAAGTTTCTTTTTTATCAAACTTATACAAATATAAATATATACATATATATAAATCCATTTTTTCTTATCTTGACCTCTCAGTGGCATTCTGTCGAACAACTCTTGGGTGTTGATGGAATTATGATGGTGCATGCCATAAAGGTTCATTAACGACGTCGTCTGCGCTGTCCGCCACCATCATCAGAGACCAGGTGAAAGTGTTCGAGTATCATATCTTCATTTTCATCGTTTCTTTTGTCGTGTTTTGTGTTTTCCTGTCTCATCGTTCTTTTTTCACCATACGGTGACACGTCCCGTCAATGCTGTGCATCTTTGTTGATGTGTCGGAGGGGTCCTTAGCAATTTGGGCTCCCCTCCCACACTTCACGTTGTCCTTTTTTTCATTTATATTTTAATTTCCCTCTAATTGTAATAGGGGCCCATTATATAAAGGCCCCCTAATGGACCCATTTTTCTTTTGTTGACCCACTAAAGGGGGGGGGGGTCATTGACCTCTTCCCCGTTATAAGGGAAGAGGGGGCCGCCCTAGCCTCCTTAGACCAGGAATTCTTCGTAAGAAGTTTATTTGTGTGTTTTTCTAGGTCTCGCCCTTCAAAAGAGAAGGAATGAGGGGGAAGAGAGCGAAGAGGAAGCAAGCGTTGAAGAGGGGCAATGGAAGAGGAGAGTAATTTGCCTATCCCTCCCTACGATACAGGATAACCCTCCATAAGACTTGCTCCCACTGGTTGACTGAACACAACGAATATAGTCATCTTTCTTTCATGGGGCCGCATGTTCGACGCCTTGCCGCAAGGGTGTGTCACGAGGTGCTCTCTGAGAAGGTTCTCTTCCTGTCAGGAATGCCACGAGACAACTTACAGAGTTGCCAACATCCACCAGAATAGACGATGACCGCCGACGGACACTTTGACGAAGGGTCTCCATCATCGCCATCCGGCGATTATGATCTGTTTGAGAGCGGTGGGGTTGGATTCCAACCCCTTCCATTGTGACATCCCTAGATTGTGCCTTGACCAGCCACTCGAATCCTCGCTTATATGGCATCAACTGGATTAGATCAACCGGACCGCCATCCTCACTCGTACAGCGCCAACCGAATCTGAACATCTTGATAGAATGGCAAGATGGACTTTGCCGCTGTACCACACTGCCCATTCAGCTGAGTGCCTCCGCTCGGGTCTAAGTTTACAACCGATCTGGTGGCTCCGGTCGCCTGTTCTAGGCGTTCCATCGCTGAGTTTAGGATGCGCCGATGTTGGTCTGGCCACGGCACGGTCACTCCATTGTTGAACCCGGGATGCTGAGTCTAGCCTAGCCACAACTCAATCGGGCATCCCCATTGTTGCATGGTCGATCAACGACATCGGATTCCGATTGCCTACATTGGACTGTAGTCGCCAGATTTGGGTTTTTGCAGCTAGTTGATCCGTCAGTCGCCGTGTGTCTCTGGCGTGGCCTGATTGACCATTCACCATGGTGACATCTGGTCCAACTCAATTGGCACATCCGTCGACACCCAGACCATGCCCGGCACGTGCGCCGTGGGAGATTAAGATGCCCGCCCACGTGGGAACCAATTCGGCACATGTAACCGGTCAACGCTGCCCTTCTCTCTCTCTCTCTCTCTCTCTCTCTCTCTCTCTCTCTCTCTCTCTCTCTCTCTCTCTCTCTCCCGACCTCGATCCACCGTCTGCGCTCCGGTGCCGTCTGCACTCTGCTACACCCTCTTCGAATGCCGTCAACTATCGACAAATTCTGCACCATGAGCCCCCCTGATGAGGTACTCTGTCCTCTCCTGTCGCTTGTTTACTTATCACTTGTAGTATAATTTTGATTTGACTCCACCGCACTCGATCTAGGTAGGTGAGAGAGGTTTTGAGAGAAACTATGCCATACTTGAGTGTCTTATCTGTACGGAGGAGACCACCTATTGCGTGCAAGTCCTACGGATTGGCTCCATTCAATCGCACACGCCTTCATCGCTCTGACAAGGTTCAAGAGGCCACCGTAGCCGACACCTGATGACCCCGTCCAAGCTTGGAGCTTCGCGCCTCCCTCGGGTCGAAGCCTGCACATACAACACAAAGGACACTCTTTTATTGCATCATAGTTACATCGACCCATTTGGGTTTCACCCGTTGACGTTCGTTCGGTACCAAGCCATCATACTCGGTGTCGACCGGACGACATCCTCGATGACGTTCGGCATTAAATTACCTCTATTTTTCCTTATTTTTTAATGTAAAAGGCATATAAAAATATATAAAAATACAGGCATCTCTCTTCTCCCAACCCCCCATTTGGGAATTTTTTCCTACTATAAATTTTTTTAAAAAATATAGAAAACATAGTAAAGTAGATATATTAACTATATCATAATATTATACCAATGTAAATTGTATTATACTATAATAAATACCTATTTACTCCCTATTTACCTTTAGTAACTTCTTACTCCATTACATTATAATTAGATAATTATATATTGTTTCCCTCGCTATCAATTTTCTACTCTATTCTTGTTCTTCTTCTTCTTCTTTACTCTTATTCAAAATAATTACTCTTATTAAGCAACTCCTTACATCTTCCTTAGATAACATTCTTCTTCACTATTTACTTTAGTCTTAATATTATTATTATTATGCCAATCTCCTAACGTCTACCAATTGTATCTTACTAATATACCTACCTTAGTGGTCTTATTTACTCTTTCACTAGCTATATTAATATCATCCTTAACTTTAATATCTAGTATCTCACTTCTTTATTATTTCTAGTATATATAGACACACAATATCTGATATTTTCTCTAGTTCTCTTATTCACCTAGCATTACCTCTCCTTACTGATTACTCATTTCTTTTTATACTCATTACCTTTAGTATTAATATTATTGCTTATTAAATAATAACTTAATTAGATTTATTATCAATACATGGTTTTCAGGAGGATGACAATGATAAAGTGTCGAGAACCTGCCATCAAGGGGCTGAACAAAGAAGGCACGCTATAACATGATGCATAATGACATGTCACAATTGAGGACCGTTCCAACATCAATAGGGCAGGGGTAATGCAGGTGGATGATGATGACAAAGTGTCGAGAAAATCAATGAGAAGAGTAATACGGTCATTGAAGGATACTGATGACCACTAAGTCATGATACAAGAGGCATGTGAATGCCACTAGGTTCCCATTGACCCGGATGTCACGTTGACAGCCAACAGTGTGAGCACGGCTGGTGCTGGTAGTGCGTACACATTCGACAAATTTAAAAAGGATGTACTAACAAGAATCTTATCCCACATAGCACTACTCCTATGTATCACTGCCCTAACCCCAGCCATGGAACACATTTGGGAGGCATAAAAAGAAATAAGATGACACCAACAAGATAGTTGTGAGTGTACCAGTGGGCCTGGAGTCAGATTTGTCATGACAATAGCAAGGGGAGGCCTAGCATGGATCTCATCATCATTGATGGTGAGGCGTTGGCGCAGTGCAATAGTGGCCCGATGTGGCAGCGAGTTAGTGGCGTGGCAACAGAAGTGTAGGTGAGGGGGAGCGGTGATGGTGCAAGGAAGGCACGGGGGAGTGGTGATGGCGCAATGATGGCAGGTCAGCATTGAGATGGCGTGGCAATGCAGAAGGCAGCATAGTGGTGGTGCGACGACGTTGTATAGCGTGACGACCCAAAGATGGCATGACAGTGCAGGGCTAAGAGGGTGCCATGGCGGAGTGGGAGGGTGGAGCGGGAAGTCAATCACGCACAGGGGAGGCTGAAAGCACAATTGGCCATAGGCAGCGTGGGCTGGCAGTTACGGACGTTGTGGTTGCATGCAGCGTGGGCGAGGTGGCCATGGGTGGTGCTGCCAGCTAGGGTGCGACAGCACCAACGATCAGCATCTATAGTGGCAGTATCCAATGGCGGTGGTGACAACAACGCCGATGGTGGCGATGACCTATTAGGGTTTTCCAAACTAAAGATAGGACAGGAAAAACCATAAATAAATCAAAAACTGCAAATAATGATAAAATTCAAATGAAATAAACTTTTTCTTCCTTTTTCTCTCTTTTGCGTAAGGAGGGGTGCCCCCCCCTACATAGTAGTGTCATATGGGCCTTCCTCTAAGAGAGGGGAAGGAGGCCCACTAAAAGGGTCTAAGGGGTCCTCAAGACGCGAACGAGGCCCATACATATGAACATGTAAGCCCGCATACATGACCTTCAAAACTAGAAAGAAATGATAAAAATACGAAAAAGATAACATCAACCTTTGGGGGCCCATTGACTTGGCTGAATACTTAAAGATCACTTCTCTCCTTCAGCCCACGCTCCATGAGCTAGCTGAGACCGGTCTTTGGTGCTAGATGATCACCATCACGAGTTTAGGAGATCGTTGAAGAAAGAGTTATGGGCACATTGGCAAAGGTTCGACAAGGAAACTATGGCTTATAGTGCTTAAATATGTCACACATCTTCCTCTTATCCAAATTCGAAGGGGCGACAAGTATTGGTGGCTTAGACCTGTGTCACACTCAAATTCCATATACCTCAACTTGGCAAAGGTTAGCGAATCAACTCTGGCAAGTGATCGTCTCTTTGGTTGGACCTTTAAAATCCGTAGTAGTGGGGGGGGATTATAGCAGCATGGCAAGAAGGGTTTTATGTGGAAAATAAATTTCATTAAGGCCGACATGGTGGATTGGGACTTAAGTGGGCCTCAATGAGGAAAAGAAACTTCCTAATAGAATGGGTCAAATGGATGAGAAGGTGCATGACATCACATTTTCTCTTAGTTCTTATGAGTGGCGAAGGGTGAAAATTACGTATTTTCTAACACTGTTCAAATATTTGTCTGAAGTTGACTTCATTTGACTGGTTTCATAACTTCTTCAAATTCCTAGTAACTACCTTCGACTATTTAAGGCTAAATTTACTAATCAACTAACGAAAATACTGACATGAAGATATTACTATCCAATGGTGATCTTGATTAAAATGATGTGATAAATATACTTAAAATTTTTAGATTATTTTAAAGCTGAAATCCTTGGCATAACGTCTGGTTTTTGCTCTCAACATTTGAGGGGTATTTTGAACCTATGGCAAAAGAGTAAATATAAGAATCAAAATTAAAATAAGTATTCTTTTGTATTATCTAATCACAATCAACATTTATGACTATTGGACTGTTAAAAAATTACCATTATGCCCTTTTAGATTTCTAAGTGCAGATATGCTGTTTTGAGCCCTAATTTCAAACTCCCTTCATATTGCCTTTTGAATGTCGCAGTACAGAAGCTAGATAGATCTTTCAACCCGTGGAGTAATTTTCAATTTTTTTTTTAGCATTCTTCAAAGAGAACATTGGAATCATAATTTCAAGATTCAAAGAAAAGAAGGCTGGCCAGCAAATTTGCACATCCTGAACCTTATGATAAGTTTGACATCTTTATCATAATTTTTGTATTGATTTTAAGATTTTATTGAACTTATAAATTATTCTTAACATCCATAAAAATCAAAAGAAAGATTCCATCACATCTTTTGGTTGAGTTTTGAAAGAGTTATAAGGGTTTCAAGTTGGACATGGAGGAATATGGAGATAAACTAAGAATGTGGAAAGATTGATCTCTGGAGATTTATCTTATTTGATTTTGAACATGTTGTGTGAGATAATGGTTATGCGAAATCGTATTAAAAATTCATTTTATGTTAAACCTTTCCTATGGAATCATCTCATTTGGTGCATGAATGAAAAATATATTTGAGGTTTAATAATACAAGATGACAGCGAAGAGTTGTGGTGACCGACCGTAAAAATGAAGGCAATGGCTTGCAGGAGGTAAAAATGACACCGACAATGACAATGGCTAGTCGCAAGTGAGAGGAAGTGACCTTGGATACGAGAGTGATGATGGGGTGGCAGCACAATGGTGGAGCTGCTCATAGTGTGAAAATGAAGCTTTCTCTATTCAAATTTCACCAATGTTTTCTCACTTTTGACATTTGGAATTACAAGAAAACCCAGAATATTAAAAAAAATAGAAAATTCAAAGAGAGCCCCATAATGTTCTGTGGGCATCGTGACGACACCCTAGGGGATCGTTTGCTTCCCCTATTGTGCTTCATCATTTAAGCACCAAAGGTCGAACACGAATGAAGGAATTTCATTCAAAGAGAACCATGGAGAAGGGAGTTGATGAATGAATGACCACAACTGAGGAGGTATTACGGCAGGTAAGTCATAATAACATTTATGAACTTCTGGTCTAAAAATACTCCTATTGAAATACAGGAAAATAGTCCTTGTCTTTAATATTACTTAAAAAATTGACATACTAAGAGTTGTTGAGGAGAAGAGATGATTTAGATATATATTGTTCTTTTGAGATCTTTGTGGTCAGTCAGGTTAAGGCTTTGGGAGCCAAGTTCAAGTAGGTGAAGTGACATTGTTCTGTGGAAGACTTTGGGGATCGAGGATGACAGAGCATCGCCGATGTTTTTTGTTGGCATCCTTGTTCAGCCCTCTTTCCAATTGATTTGCTTGGGTTGCATTCGCATAAGACGGTTAGGGCAAATCATCACCTCCAGACAAATACCCCCGAACAACATTAAGGATTAGCCGAAGCAGTCTAAACAAAATAATGGTGTATCTCATTTCCTCCACCTCATTTCATAGGTAGAAAAATCCTAGGTTAATTTAAAGGTAAAAAAATCTAGATAGGCAACCTAATTCGCCCCCTCCTATTAGGTTATTTCTTAGCCTCTTAAACTAAGAGTACTCTCAGGAATACCAGCATTTTACCTCTCAATCTTCAAGATGCCCAAGGGATTGGATGCTGTTTGGAATCTTTGATGAGATCCTCTTTTTGGAAAGTGTCTAGGTGGAAAACCGATTGTGTATTTGCTATGGTATCATGGAAGGTGGTGTGCCGACCAGAGGAACACGGGTACCTGGGGGTACCACAGCTGTAAGCCATGAACATGACGTTGTTGATTTAATGGGTGTCCAAGATTACTGGATTGGAGGAGGACATAGTCACGAAAGTATATAGGGACAAATATGGAATAGAGTTGAGTTGGGAACTGAGATTGACCCCAATCAGAGGGGCCTCCAGTTTTTGGTAGGGCATGGCCCAGATTTTCCAGAAAATTGAGGGGTGTTTCAACCCAAACTAGGTGGCGCTCGAGATAGCAAAGGATCTTCATGGTGCTCGGTGCATGAATATTAGAAGGGAAAAACCATGTCACTGGACTCGGTGCATCATGATGTGGAAAATTGTATATCCTACTGGTTTTAGCAGGAAGTGAAGAAGGGAAAGGAGTCATGCTGATCCGGCATGTACTTTTCACATCTAATATTATTAATTTTGAGTGATTTAATATTATTATTTTTGGGTGAACCACCAAGTTCAAGTGATCTTCCCTGTTTTCATCCAAACAAATACATGCCTTTTTGTGAGGTCTCAATAGATCAAGAGGTATCTTAGAAAACCAAAATTGTGGACATTGTATGACCTGGATAATTCCATATCATTTATCACTAGGTTCTATCAAAATACAACAAATAAAAAGGGAGTCAAATATATATATATATATATATATATATATATATATATATATATATATATTTATTCATTTAAAAAACCACAGGAATAACCTGATCTCATTACTATAAATAGTTTGACTTATGCGGCTGGAGCACCTCCTCACATGTCTTGAAAGTCCATATGTGATCTCAAAAAACTGTTATACTTTTCAAAACATATAATTTACATTCCCTATTTTTTCTTCTCATTTTTTTTATGAACTGATAATCAAGGCATGGTACATGATGTTTTCCATCAATGATATCATTATTGTGTTAGGAAGGTTCATGATAAATAAGGAAGATAAGGGAAGTGACTTCAGTCATTATGAACGACTGCTTATAACATTGTTGGGACCTGCTATAGAGTGGACTATAAAAGCAATGTTAAAGACTGAGAAACATGTATAGAATTATTCAGTTTTATAAGGTGCAACTGCTTAGGTAAATCTACTGACTTTGTTAAATCAACTGATTTTGTTTTTATGTTACTTTCTTCTAGAATGTTCAAGGCATTCTCTCTAGGTTTGAATCACTAAAATATACTTCTGAGCCAAAGGAAGCAATTCCATGCCTGTCAAATGTTTTCCATTATCTTCTGAAGGAAATTTTCTGGAAATATTGTTCTTGAAAATGTGTTGAGGCTTTCAGATCTTATTGAAAGTTGTTGTCATGTCTTGTTTGAACATGTATGCATTTAGAAGGGTGTAAGAGAACTCATTTATTTTTTGTTTCCCTCAGTTTGATGGGATAAACGTGATACCTTTACCACCTGGTTAGCACTTTTTTCACATCATCTAAATTTTAGGTTGCTTGGGCTGGTACTTGATGAAAGTAAAATATCTATTAGCCAATCAAGTGTTATTGTAGAGAAAGTTATCAAGGTATTGTTTCTATGTTTCTTTCCTGCTCCCATGCAAGTTTTCCTGAGTATTTCGATTCTCAAATTTAATCTTTTCTTATTGGTATTTAAGTCATGCATCATTGGGCACATCCCACTTATCTTCTCTCCCCTTTACTCTCTAATGTTATGGCTATGGTTCTTCTTTGATGCGCCCTTTGTCTCTTATGATTGAGGATCTCCATTCTGAGAATCTAGATGTTAACGTCATGATAAATTTCTGTCTCAATTGATGGATCTAACATTTCATGAAACTATGGGGTTTTGATTGTGATACTTCTATATGAATCTATGGCTTTAAGCCAATAAGATATTTTCTAACCAAAGTATCATTTGACATATATTCTAGACAATATTTCAATTCTAATTGAATTCTTGGACAGCTAGATCCGGACAAAAATTTTCTCAGTCTTTGCAAACATTATCAGGTGAGAATCCGAGCATACATTTGAGCCCCAATGTGAAGTGAAGGAAAATGTGCAGGGGCATAATAGAATTTGGCAGAGTATCAAACACTAGAGAAACACTCCTGAACAGGACCATCAAACTTGTATCCTTAAGGATTAATCAGAAAGAGAGAGAGAGATGTGTGTTTCATTCCATGGGTTTAAGCCCATGGGTATACACCATAAATCCATATCCATCCTTATATCATGCACATCCGGATGCATTAGTTAATTTTCTTGAAAGTAAATGAAATAAATGCTATTACATCCCGGTAAGTGTTAATTCATAAAAAAATGAAATTTGACAATGTTGTATTTTCCAACATGAAATCTCACCAATCTCTAAGTGGAAATATTATGAAAATATAAAGCAACAGGGAGCTTCTTCTTCGAAATGTAATTATACAATTTTCAACTTCTTTCTCTGAGGTTGCATTAAGTCAGAAATAATAATCAGAACACCTGAACCACCCTCATTGTGCCACAAGAATAATGCCCTTTCTCTCCCCCCTATTCGTGTTTCGCCAATTAACATATGGTCTTGAAGGGTGATGATCATTCCTCTTTCCTAGTGAGGCTTAGAATATGCATCTTGTAGGATTTCTAGTTTTTGTGTTGGTGCAGCAATTGTGGTGTGTGGGATTTTTGTTCTACCAAATATTGATAATTTCACGCCATATTTTTGTTCCTCATATCTGTTAGCCAATACCTATTTACCTGTGTCTTTTATACTTTTCCTATTTCTCTCTATTTCTGTTTTTTATTGTATTTTTTAGTTATTGGACATGAGTTTATACAGTTCCTTCAAGTGTTTTTTAAGTTATTGGACATGTGTTTATACAGGCCCGTCAAGTCCTTCAAGCTTTTAAACCCTAGCTTCTAGGTGTTAGTGGAGAAGATGACAGGATCCAGCAAGAATTCATACAATATCTACCCATGGGCAATAACCTTCGATCTAGAGAGATTACAAAACATTGATATGATAGCAGAGTCTCATAATCGAGATCACAATTAACTGCCATCTTAGAGCGGTGTGAAGAGAAATTCTCCCAGTAGAGCCCAAGCACTTTAATGCCAGTAAATCAACCAGTCCTTCTCCACCTTAATGCCAGTACTATCCACTCCTTCCATTCTCCATTCCTTCCTGATTTTTCTCATTTTTAGAGGATCGATTACATAAGTAATGCTTAATCATTATCTAGTTATGTCTCACTCAATTATCAAATACACCTTTCCGTGGTGATTATTGATATGATCCAGCAGTGAGTATATTTCAGAGGATGGCCCGATCAGGGCCCAATACACAAGCACATGTGCAACCCTCCGCATCTCCTTTTTGAAGGCCTCTTTGGAGGCAGCTTGGGCAAGAAATCCCATAGGAAGCTGCCCCATCTCTCTCTCATCATATCTGATTTCTTGTCTTGGTCCTGACCCTTTCCTCCTTGACTTGCAAGTTGGCATCCTCCCTTCCCGACTGAGCCCACGGTTGCTCTCTACAAACCATTGCCAACCTCCTTGTCATTCTCGTATCCTTCCTCTCCACCACCGGAACTCCTCAACCTTTCATCTCTCTCCCTCCTGTGTTGCTTCTACATTGGACCATTTGAACTTATCTCAGTGAATTTGGCATTGCAATTTGATCATTGATCCTTGCCTGACACATGAACATAACACTTATCAATGATATTATTACCATGAGCTAGGATCACTCCGGCATATCAAACTTGAAGCCCTTTCATCAGAGCAATTTGCCGTCGAACATATGAGTCCCTTCTGCTACTTGGCATCAAGGTTGTTTATTCTAAATAAATATATTTTCTTTGAAGACAAGAGGGAAGATCACCCATAAACGGTGATCAACACAAATATTCTAACGCTGTATTGATTATGCAATGGTTGAAAACCACTATACACATTTACCAGGATATGGGTCTTTGATGCAGGACGGAAAGACGTCGTCTACGTCTTGTGGCGGAAGTCGTGGCGTCCATCGTCCTTCTCGGGGACGATCGTCTTGGGCGGCACATCCCACTCTAGGTGGGGTGTCCCAGGATGGTCCTGCTCGAGGTCCTCAATTTGTTAGGGCCGAAGGGTGTCTCTATCTTCACATGGTCGACACTCCACGGATAGTCGTCAAGGCGCTGGTGGGCCTGACTACCGGTGGCCGGCGCGGTTCGACCGGCCGGATGGCGAGAATGGCGGTGAACAGAGTAGCGGCGGCGGCGTCGGCGGCGGCGAGCGGCGGCATTGAGCGGCGTGCGATGTGCGGCAGCGGTGGCGGCCGGAGATGGCGGCGGCGACCGGAGGTGGCGGCAGCGGCCGAAAGGAGTGGTGGTGGCCGGAGTTAGCGGCGGCGGCCGGAGGCGGCGGTGGCGGCCGGAGGCGGTGGTCGGAGGCGCGGCCGGAGGTGGCGGCAGCAGCCGGAGGTGGCGGCAGCAGCCGGAGGCGGCGGCCGTAGTGGGCCACGGTTGGGCCGTGGCCGGCTGCGGTCTGGCCGCATGCAGGGCCGGGACTGGGCCGCGGCTAGGGCCGCGGCTGGGCCGTGGCGTGGGCCGCGGGCCCTCAGGAGCTGGCCCAGAGGCCTAGTGGGCCTTTGAAGGCCCAATAACCAAGCCCACTTTGGCTTAGGGCTGTCGTGGCAGCCTCGGAAAGCGCGCATGGGCGGCTAAGGGTAAACGCCGCTTCGGGGCGCGGATTTGCGGCACCTCGGGGCGCGGTTTGGGCGGCTGGGCCTGATGGGCCTGGCCGGCAGGCGCCGGCCCATTAGGCCGAATGGCCCATTGGGCCGACTGGCGGAGCCTGGGCGCGTGGTGGCATGGTCTGGCTCGGCGTTTGGGCGCGGCGTGGCGCGGGCGCGGCTGGGCGGCGCAACTGGGCGTAGCGAGGCAGCGCGCGAAATGCGACGCGGGCGGCGCGGGCAGCGCGGCGGCTGGGCGCGCGGATCGGGCGCGCGGCGCGCAGGCGGCGGTGGTGGCGCGGGCGATGCGCGGATCGCGGCGGCGCGCACGGGCGTCGAGCGCGGGCGGCGCGCGCTGGCGGCGCGGGCGGCGCGCGTGGTGCGCGGGCTCGGGCACGCGGGCAGCCGGAAGGAGCCGCCTTCTTCTAGGGTTTCTCTAACCCTCTCTTCTTGTTCCAAAAGTTAGTTTCTCAAAATGGAAAATCTATCTATTTATTACATTGGGGTTACTTATATAGGACCCATGAGGAAAATAAGGGGGAAATCACTTAACTTAAAAGATGAAAATTTATCTAACCCTAGGGGAAAAAAAAAGCGGATAGCTTGAGGGCTTCGCCATCATGCTACTCAAATTATTATAATAATTGTGGACGTTACTAAGTTGTGCATTTGTTGTTGTGCACGGTGTGAATAATTTCAGTTTCCAGCGCACTAGGTTCCTTCAGTGGTAAATGGAATACCATATTTTTCTGTACCACAAATATATTTCCTTGAAATCTTTTGATGAGTTAATAAACACATTTAAAGGTCTAATCCGTTGCATTAAAAATTGGTAATCATTATATGTGGCATGAATCTGTCCCTTTTTGAGTGGCTTCCGAGTGGATGACCCAAGATTTTTTTATGATCCCGGATGAATCTTGAACCATAACATGGGAAAGAACAGGGAAGAAGGAGAGAGAATGAAAGAGAGACATGGGGATCAAGAAAGAGAACTGCAATATGGAAGATATCAAAGGAACACAAGGGAGGGGGACGAAGAAATGCTTTCCATACAAAACATCATCTATCTTCTTATAAGAATCTTAAGAGGACTTATCAGAGGAACAAAAATTGAAGGGACGTCAAATGTGCAACACACTGAGAAATGTGGGGGACTTGGATAAAACAGCAGATGGCAGGAAAAGAAGACTATAAATAAAGGCCCTTGATCAAGGAAGGAAGTTAGCCTCTTTTAGAAGTTTTAGATTGATAGCGATTGGCCAGTGGTGGCAAGCCTCCTTGATGGACAACCTCGCCCAATTTAGCCTAGCTCTTCTCCTTCCAATTTTCCTCTTCTTCCCCATTCTCGTCTCTGGACATCATTACTGTATTGTGGGGTGGATTTATTCTTGGAGATTTCTTTATTCTTTCTTTGGCTTAATTGAGGGTTTTATCATCACCCCCTAGATCTTGACTATTTAAAAGCCTAAAGCCTAACAAGCCCAAAATTCCATAAATGCACATTCCTACTTTAGGGATCATAAGATTTTTTGTGTCTGTTACCAATCTCGAAGAATCATTCAGTATTTACATCATCATCCAATAGCCATAACCCTTCTCGTAACCAAGATCATTTATATATGGGTCATCCATAGTCATGTGGTGAATCTGCTTTCATCATCAAACCCTTCCCATCTGTCTCCAAATTGCCAGAGCTGCTACACAAGAGGAAATTAAATGAAGAAAACACTTATAAGCGGGTGCCTGGTTTTGAAACGTGCATGGACATGTGTTGTAAATTGACTATTATCCTTTTTTCTCTATCCGGTTCCACTATCATTCTAGCATTCTTATTGGAGGAGCGACTTTAGATAAGAAATAAATCTACACAACGCTAAGAGGACGACATAAAAACTTGAGGAAGAGAGTGAAAGTAAAGATAAGAAATAGAGGGTGGTTCAGATTTCTACCTCAAATCCACTCACACATTTCCGATGGGGTTTGGGTTGGTCCGAAATTTGCACTCCTGGGCGAATTTGTTCACCACATTGTACACCCGTCCCTAAGATTTCCAATGATACAAATGTAGAAGGGATGTGTATTCTGGATATTGATGTATAACGGATTGGACGGATGAATGTGAGCATTGAGTAGACAGATTTTTTGTTTGGGGGGAATCCTAGTTTTTCTTGCTGGTCTAGAATCTCATTTGAGGTTTTCATGACAAACTTGTTCTTTCAACTTTTTCATTTGTCAGGGACGTTTTGTCTCTACTGTTTTCGATTGTCTCCAAATGCTGGGCCAGGGACAAAGTTTGACAAAGAATGGAACCGACCGCTTACTCTCAATAATTGTTAAGATCGTTGATAAATTTAGCTTTTCAGAGGATGTGCCCGCTCAGGTACACACATTTGGATCCTTAATCATTTAATTATTATTTTTACTCTCCCTTTTTTTCTGATTAGGATATCAGTATATCATAAAATGGCGTTGTGTTAAATCTAGCTTATTATTTTTTTTCCTCTCCTTTTTGTAGTTGCAGTCCTTTCCTTGTCTCGTTTATACTGTGACTGTTGTAATAACTAACACTCGGACCTTAAAATCTGAACCCAGAATGTACTATAAAAAGGGCATTTTCCCCGCTGAAATGAATGAACGGGGTTTTTTGTACCTTTCATGGTGATGGGCTCCCCTTCTTGTTTGCTGCCCTAAGAGTCTCTCTCTCTCATGTTCTTCCAAGGCCTCATCTGATTGAGCTCCTAAAGTTTTCCCTCACATCGTAATACTAAGTCCTAAAGAAGGAACAATGTTTTATGTCAGGCATCCTTTAAGATGGTTCCAGAATTGGAAGGAACAGATATTTCAGCATAAAGTATTTTCTACAATATTCTTTCCCTAGTGTTCTGAAGGAATCTTCTAATACGAACAAATGAGTTATCCTTTGTCATATCCTAATTTATGTGATCCTTTTTTATGCCTGCTGGATCGGGTCCTTCTGATGGACAACAAATACTCTAAATGGACGTTTTTCAGAGAGGCTTCATTCAGACTTTTTATCTGTTAAATGGAGGAGCACGCGCCAAAGCAAGTTGGTGTCTCCTCAGTAAGGGAATAAGGTACTCACTTTCGTCTTCTATGAGCTTGCATTTTTTTTCCCGGACACAATCAATATTCATCCATTTTTCAGAGATAAAAATTAGTTTTATATTTTAAGTTCCCCGATTTAAACTTGAGATAAAATGAGGCTATATTTGCTAAGTATAAAGCATTGTCAAAACGATAAAACAAGTAGTCGTCAAAGATGAAGCTTGACAGCATTGCTTTTCACCATTTGGTGGAATTATGTTTCAACTTATCCATCACAGGCTAAGCGGCCTTGGTGCTCCTCCTTTGAACAGAGATACTTCAATAAATGATCCTAGAAAGATACAATTTCTAATTGAAGCCTCCAAGACGCTTCATGATGCGATAAGCACCTCTACCTCAATTGATACCCATCATGAAGTAACTGAGCTCCTTAGTCGCTTTATTCAAAGGGTAAGTTCCTTTAAGAATGGATTAACTGTCATCACTTGCATGGAGATTTACTGCCTTTTACTGTAGATCAACTTTGGAGAAGAAATTGAGGCTAGTAGTCAGTTCCTTGTTGAGTGTCGTATTGCTTTTAGAAAGATCAACGGAATACCCTACACTGTCTTCCCTTATTAGCGGTTCATTTTTCTCATTCTTTTCTTGAGGTCTAATAACATTAGGCCCAAATGCACCTGAGGATGCAAGTTGGATGATGTGCACGTTATTCAAATTAACCAGCACCCTAGTTATGATTCCATGTAAGTACAGTCGATAGCCTTCATCACGTGCTACTATGTCATAATTCTGATGAATTCACCAGTATTTATTCTCTTTCTTTGCACATGACTATCGTCCTTGTGCTCCCAGATGATGATGAAGGTGGCTTGTCGCTGTCTTCGACCCCACGACAGTGTCTACTTGCAGTCCACTGTTGCTTTCCTTCACAGACTCGACGCCTTGTGAGCAGAGCTCCACAGAATTGTTGGGTCACTGGTCTTGACTCCAGAGCTGTTATAGAGATGGCAGCGGCATTGCCAGGGTGGGACTCAAGCCAGCTACAACCCGCTGTCTTCTTGACTATGCCACGCTCCATTTCGGCCTTAACCCTAGCTGCAGAGGCCCACATACCCTCATCAGCATAAGCACCCAACAAGGCAGCATACCTCCCGCCGTGCCCTGACTGAAGACCGAGCAGTGGTACTGCCACCACCGCCGCCATGGCTGCATTTCCATGGAGGCGGCAGGCGCCTAGCAGAGCCCCCCACACTGAAGCATCTGCTGGGAAAGGCATGGCAGCAATAACCTCTGCCGCCTCATCTAGTCGCCCTGCCCTGCCCAACATGTCCACCACACAGCCGCAATGTTCCATCCTTGGCACCACACCGAAGTCCCTATCCATGGCCTCAAACAATGTTAGTCCAGCAGCAACCATTCCGCCACGCGCACAGGCTGTCAGCACCGCGACCAGAGTTACTGAATTGGGCGCCACTGTGATTTCCCGAAACATCACCATAGCCTCAGCCTCTTCCCCATTGCAAGCCAGCGCCATGATCATGGCATTCCAAGCACAAACTCTTCTCTCAGGTATTCTCCTGAACACCTCACGTGCACTGCACAGAAGCCCCCGCTTCCCATACATGTCTACAAGGGCGGTGCCAAGGAAGGCGCTGAGGGAGGCTCCTCGTCGGAGGACATGACAATGTAGCTGTTTGCCAAGAAGCACCGCCGTGGCGGCCCGGCAATTGGCACAAGCAGAGAGTGCACAGACCAGCGTTGCCTCGTTCGGGCACGCCACCATGGTGGCGAAAGTGCGGAGGGCCTCATCGGGAAACCCGTTGGCCAGCAGCCCGTCAATCAGCGTCGTCCAGGTGACCACGTCCGGCGCCACCAGTGCATAGAAGAGCCTTTTCCCGGCGGCGATCTCCCCGTTCTTGCAGAGAGAGTCAAGAATTGCATTGTGGGTGGCGAGATCTGGGCAGGGATTTTCGTCGAACACCTTGACGGTGGCAGAGACGTCACCCAAGCGTGCGTAGAGCTTCACCATGGCGCTGGAGATGTAGTTGTCGCCGACGAGGCCACGGCGAACTAGCTGGGCATGGACGGCCACACCGGCGCGCCCGGGCAACGGTGCAAGGGACTTGACCAAGGCCGGGAAGGTGTGGGCATTGGGGCGGGCAGGCTGGCTGAGCATTTGGGCGAACAGGCGGATGGCCGCAGCGCCACCACTGCCATCTTCTCGGGCGGAGGAGGCAATCAAGATGTTGAAAATGAGCACAGTTCTATCTTGGGGCGGTAGCGGGAAGGGCAGGAGGGTACGCGGCAAGAAGAAGCCGGCGGTGATGAGGAGGGCATGGACACGGTTGAGCGGCCGCGGGGAGGAACGGTATGCAAAGACGAGCCTGGCCCAAGCATCTAGAGAGAGCCACATTCATGAAGACTGCCGAGAACCACATTTCAAGCCCGTTTGACACTGGAACAAAAAATATTTACTTTAGTGATATCACGGATGCCCCCACTTAATCATGATTTCATAAAAACAAGTCTCATTTGAATCAGTAAAATCTTGCCCAATTAGTACACCGATTAGCTTATTCTAAAGCACTAGTAGGGGGAAGTTGTAATTACCAACCTTAAAATTTGCAGTTAAAATTGAAAAAATCTAAAATACAGACTGATTATTGTACGGTATTAGTACTTTGTGCACGGGGGAGGTATAAGTTTGTTGAATGAATGGCAGATGAGGACAATGGATGGATGGATGGATGAAGATCCATTCATTGCATTTCATTTTGTCCAGACTGTCCTTAATTCCAGATTTATCATGGTCACCGTTCTGTCATCATGCTAGTCCCGTTCTGAAGATGCCCTCTGACATTTATTTAGACGATGTAATCAGAAGGTAATTGAGAAACAAAAGATTCTCAGAAAAGAACAGCATACACGGACTCAGATCATCCGAAAAATCCACTTTCAAGGGAAAAATCACAAGTAAAATTACAAAGAAAAACATCAAATCTGCGCAGAATGTACAGTCAACTTGCAATAAAATTTCTACTACCCAAGTAACAAACCAAAACGACAACACATACCTTCTTCCTGATCTGCATCGTCCCCAATAGAGATGTCTTCTCTGTATCTCTCCCCATCGACTTCAACTCGCGAAACACCATCAGATTCGAACAGTTTACCCTCCGATTGCAGACCTTAATAGGATCCCCGAATCGGGATTTTCTGAAGAAGATGACGAGCATCAAAACGATCAATTATAAGAGACGGGTCTCCTCCACTCCACTGAACGAGATCATCCTGCTGCCGGGAACAATCCATCTGCACTCCTCCTCGCCTCTATCCCAGTTCTTCCTCAGAATCGCCACAAATCAATCAAAGAAGACATCTTTCATCGGCTATGAAGTCACCGACCAAAAGAAATCAAGAAGAAAGTTGACGATAGATCCGTGCCCTAAAATTCGATCCCCGCAGAAAGAGTAAAGTACTATATTACGCTCATCGTCGGTGGTTAAAAGGTACTAAACTAGGATTATGAAGAACTGGGATAGACGGTTTTGCCCATGATGGTTGAGAAATGAGAAGAACTACATCGTTGCAGCTACTGATCGATGTAGTTCGTCCGTAGTTGCTTTCTCCGAGGGTGATCTCTACGAATTTCTGGCGATCTCTTCGAACTTGTGATCGGACTGCTGTTCTCCTGTGATCATGGATCTCATGTTTAGGGCGCGGAACTATCGCCAGGAAGAGAAAGAGGCAGAAACGCATCTTCCTCGTCAAATTCCAGTCCAAGATCACCCGCTTGCAAAGGCGAAACCATGCCAGAAGGTACTTGACTTGCAAATTTCAATTGCAAGACTCCTTTGCGTCCACTTTACGCTTGACTTCCAGAAAGAGATACTTTGTTGGGCAGTTTTCTTTGACATTTTCTTCCCATACGTTACGCCTCCTTCGAGTTGCCCGGTTATGGTTTGTGGTTGCTCACTGAAACTTGGAAATGGGTGGACTTCAAATGTATCTTAAGTTCTCTTGAGTTTTTCAAACAATATAGAGTTATCTTCAGATCAAATGACTGATTGCTGTTCTACAAATAGCTATCTTGAGTTTCCCGGATCAAGCCACGTCTGTTATTTGGGGTGAATAAGCCAGATCTACCGCCACTGGATAGTGATTAATCGTCTGATCCTCCCGTATGGCTGGAGATTATCCTGTGAAAAGGGTCGTTTTCTTGATTACGGCCATGCATTTGGACGTTCTGCACCTTTTTTTTCACTTGAGAGAGATTTTAATGTCAAACAACATTGCCCCAAATAATGACATCTGACAAAGCGAAGGTACCATTTTATTTGGCAGGTAAATTTTGGTGGCAATCAGATCGTTTTAGTTGACGATCCTCTCAATCGTGTTGATAATCAGAGCTTTAAAGCTGATAGTCATATGGCAAATGGCAAATCTACAGACCCTTCAATTAGTGCATACGACGGTTTCCACAAACAGTGCGCTGATGAGATTATTCCCCCCTCGGCTAAAGAATGGGCCATTTTCACAAAAGCTTTGGTGCAGAAATTTTCCCATGAGAATTCGGGAAATATTACGGTAGTGACTCTTGCAATAACTTGTGCCACGGTTTATGAAGTTATTCTTGATTTATAGGGTTTTCTTTAAGATTGTGATTGTGACGTTTTCCTAAGAAGGGCGAATTCTTTTGTTCTTTCTTGGTCAAAACGTGGTAAGCTTCTATTTGGATGATAGTAGTAGTGTGATTTTACATTCTTTTTCATACAATGCAGGTATGTAATGCACTTCCGGGGTACCCAACAGGTAGTTTCCTGCGAGCGGACAATACTAAATGTTTGTAATTTTCTTTTGAGAGGATATTTAAATTTTTTGCAGCAGAGGTCATAGATGTATTCTGTCACTGATCTCAATGTATATTTGGGAAACATTTTATAGAGAACGAGAGGACTTTGGGGTCGGATAGTTCAAATAAAGATGTAAATGGATGGTAGAAAATTCCAACAAAGCAGGATTATATCTCAAGGCTGGAGAAATTAAAAGCAGAAATATCCCATTCGTGGAAAAATGAAGACCGGAATACATCTTTAAAATTAAGCATCAAGGTGAACATTTTTAACATTACTTTTTCTGCAAACATTACTTTGGCGAAATCTCATTGTGAAACATTGAACACCAATAGTTTATTTTATATTTTTTTCTCCTTTTATCTTTTCTCAATCCATCTAGTATTTAAAAACAAATCATCCCAATGCCTGGAGCTAAAATTTCATAAGGTTGTTGCATCCCATGCCAGAAAAGTAGATTCCCCTTGAATTGGACCCACCCGCTTCTCCTAATCCATCCCCGAGTCATAGTAACTGTTGTTAAAGACATTTATGACCAGATCCTCCTTCAAGCACATGATTGGCCCACCCATTTTGTCAACAGTGTCATGTTTATGGACCACCCTTGTAGGGTCCCAACTCGGACCTATCAGAGAACGAAGAGGAGTTCCCAGGCAATGGATCACAAATGCTGCGGGAGCATCACGTGTGGCGTCAAACTAATGGCTCAGTCAGAAAGCTATAAGTAAAGCTGCAAGAGTCTCATTGGGACATCTTCAGAAATCAAGAAGTCGCTGCCTTTGCGGCGAGCGCGGAGATCCTCCAGATCAAGGAGAAGAATATTTTCTCCGATTTGGCCAGCATCTCTCTCTCTTTATCATTCTCAGTTCTTCTCATTCTCTTCACTCGTTGTTGCTGACCTTGAGATTCCAAACCGTATATTGCACCATATATTGTAACTCAGTTGACTTTGATTTGCTAATCTGTTACCGTTTTTGGTTTTTGGAATCCAGATCTTCTCGAAATACAAAATCTTATCACACCCCCAACCCCCTCCCTCAATGCATAGGTCTACAAACCATGTCTGTAGCACTTGGTGCCTCTAGTGTGAGTTGTCCCCTTCATCTCTGCTCATCTCCCCTTGTGTAGAGATCATTGTCCTGCACTTAGTTTGCCCCTACATCGTTAGATGTTGGAGATTCTTGTCCTCTGGCAGCCTTGGCAGTTGATGTAGGCCATCTGGCTCTGTCTGCTCTTCTATCTCAAGCGTCATTACTAGTATCCCCTGGACGGTATAGATGTCTTTCGGCAGTCAGGCGTGTGCTGTCACCCTTCCCCGGTGACCCTGACTTTTTGTATGCATGATCCAACCTTGGAAGCCCGCTTGCTATGTGATGCCAGCTGGTTCTGATTATGGTCTCGTTGAGCCCCCTTCCTGCCAGACCTCTCGACAAATGTCCTTACCCGATCCCGAAGGACTTCGATGATGTCGTGCTCCCAAAACACATGGAAGATCCCCACTAGTCCTCAACTCTTGTCCTCGTCAGTGGAGTTTGTCAGCTTCCAGCTGCCCAATGAGGAGGACAGATCTTCTACTTGATGTCTTCTCCACCTTTTCTAACCCTAGCCGCCAAGAGAGAGGACAAATCGAAAAATATGACTTAACCCAATGAAAAGGGGTTCTCCAGTACTTATACTGGATTACATCTATTGGGTCCACTCAGGCCTCATTTATTTTTTTTTGCCCTCAGTTTGATGGGATAAATGTGATACCTTTACCACCTGGTTTGAACTTTGTTCGCAGCATCTAAATTTTAGGCTGCTTGGGCTGCGACTTGATGAAAGTCAATTATCTGTTAGCCAATCAAGTGTTATAGTGGAGAAAGTTCTCCAGGTATTGTTGCTACATTTCTTTCCTGCTCTTATGGAAGTTTGCCCGAGTATTTTTGCTTCTCAAATTTAATCTATCCTTATTGGTATTTAAGTCATGCATCATTGGGCACATTGCACTTATTTTCTCTCCCCTTTCCTCTCTAATGTTATGGCTAAGGTTCTTCTTTGATGCCTCCTATGTCTCTTATGAATGATGATCTCCATTCTGAGAATCTAACGTCATGATAAATTTCTGTTTCAATTAATGGATCTAACATTGTTACAATCCACTAAGCCCACTAGGGGCATTATTGTCTTTATGCATTTCGTTGACATTTTCCTTTAAATATGTAGCCCTCCTCGCTGGAGGGCAGGACATGAGTTGTTAGTTGAATTTCCCTTCCATTAGTTTTTCCAATCTCGACGACGCCCACTCCGTTGAGCCCCTTCCCTCAGGTGACGTCCACTCCGTTGCTTCCTCACTGCTCTCCATCCCTTCGGTGAAGTTAGCCCATTCCCAATACGATCCCGGCTGGGATCCTACCAATTGGTATCAGAGCCATTGCGCGCCGCCATCACCACCAGCGTCTGCCCGGGCCTCCACAGGCTCCGGCAAAGCCTCACCCCCTACCTTGGAAGATCTGGCAACCAAGGTGGCCGCCCTCAAGGTGGCTCAAACCACCACCCTGCAAGACCTCGAAGAAGGCCTCGAGCGCCACCGAGAGGCCTGGTCGGAGCAGCTCAGAGCCGTGGTGGGGGCCGTCACTCACGAGCTCATGGCGGTCGTCTCCGCTCAGCTGGAGACGACCATGGCAACGCGTCAACCATCCCTATTCTCTGTCAAGGGAGGCGCACCCTGCCTACGAAGCTCCAGCAGTCTTCACCCTCGTACTGTCAGGCGCCCCATCAAAGGTGTCCTCTGCCGCAATCGTGCCATTCCCAATCGTTGGCTTCACCTCATCCTCCATTGGAGGTGCACTAACAGCCGCCTCTCCAGGTGGGCCGCCTACCGTTGCCTCCATGATGCTCGCAGCTTAGGCGGGGCCGCCCATCCCGTCCCGCCGTGAGAAAGCCCGCCAGCACAAAGCTGGTGGGCCTGTCCTAAGGGGAAGCAGGTGGGATGCAGTTTTCTTTCGCCGTCTGGCCCAATTCTCCCTTCGACAGGCCCATTTTGGGTGGGCGACCCCAAAAATGGGCCCAACGTGGGGCAATTCTCCAGTGTGGACCCATTCTTGGCCCCCCTAAACCGAAACCAAGAAGGTGACCCCTTGAACAGGCCAGCTGTGGGTCTTTTGCTAGAGGCCGACCCCATGGGACCCCTGGCCTGTCTGTTCCGGGGGGCGACCTCAGATGCCCTCAACAAGACATCGTCCACAGTCACTCCCGCCCCGGTGGCTTCGCCTACACTGAGCTACCATTGGCGCGACCCAACTCCCCGTTCAGTCGGCCTGGCCAAGTGGGACTCCAAGCACCCTGCTTCAACCCACGCGAGGACAACACCATCGATACTCGACCACATCATCAGGGGCCCCACCAGCAACCTCATCTTCCACCGGTCATGCCACGCCATGATCGTGAACTGGTGCAGACTGTTGAGGATGACACATGGGCCGACAACTACGAGTTTGACTACCAACACCGAGGACATCCAGTTCATGGCGGCCAAGGACGTGCTGGCCACCCACCCTTGGGACACTGCCACCACATGGCCGACCTCCCCGTCTTCTCGGATGGTGATCCTAAGCGCTCGACGCATGGATGATGCTACCTAGACGATATTTTCAAGCCTACCCCGTGGATGATGCAGAACAGATTCGCTTGATCTCATCCTACTTGGATGGGACCGCATCCACCTAGTTCTGCTACCTAGACGATCACATGGGCTTCTAGAGTTGGGCTGACTTTAAATGCCAACTCAACCGGTATTTTGGACTCACGCCCCGCGACTCCAACCACTGCCTGATCAACCTGAGGCAAACCGGCACCGTGGATGAGCTTATGTCTGAATTCATGGGCCTAGTTGGCTACCTCCCAGGCAGGCCGAAGAAATGGCCATGTACGCCCTCCATGCCGCCTTGCAACCCAATATCCAAGGTGAAGTCAACTGGTATGCTCCACAGACTGCCAAGGACCTCATCGACTGTGCATTTGAAGGGGAAGCAATCCTCCGGGAAATCGAGGATCCCCCGGCCCCCACCTTTGACACTGGCGCCCTCAAGGATTCCATGGCCTCAACATTCACAATGGCGACCAGCAACCGCAGCCCATCCACCAGCCCCCGTCGGGTCAACCTGACTTTAGAGGAATTTCTCGCCGGCAAAGCCCAAGGCCTGTGTTATCAGTGCAACGAGAAATTCGTGCCAGGGCATCGCTGCTTCAAAACACTCAACATCCACATTGTTATGCCCGATGGCAACCCGCATGCTGACGACGTCCACGCCAACCCACCAATGGATGACAACCCACAAGCTTGAGGACAAGCTGTGTTTGAAGGGGGGAGTATTGTTACCATCCACTTAGCCCACTATGGGCATTATCGTCTTTCTGCATTTCCTTGGCATTTTCCTTTAAATATGTAGCCCTCCTCGTTAGAGGGCAGGACATGAGTTGTTAATTGAATTTCCCTTCCAGTAGTCTCTCCTCTCTCAACGACGCCCACTTCATCGAACCCCTTCCCTCTCGCAACGTCCACTCCGCCGCTTCCTCACTGCTCTCCGTCCCTTCGTCAGGGTTAGCCCGTTCCCGATACGATCCCGGCTGGGATCCTATCAACATTTCATGAATATATAGAGGTTTTGATTGTGATAATTCTATACAAATCTATGGCTTTGAGCCATTAAGACATTTTCTAGCCAAAGTATCATTTGACATATATTATAGACAATCTTTCAATTCTAATTGAAATTCATGGACAGCTCGATCCTGGCAAAAAATATGATCAGTCTTTGCAAACATTATCAGGTGAGAATCCAAATGTACGTTTGAGCCCATTGTGAAGTGATGGAAAATGCGGAGAGCAGAATAGGATCTGACAGAGTAGTGAACACTAGAGAAACACCCCTGAGCAGGATCATCAAGCTTGTCTCTTTAGGGCTTAATGAGAGAGAGAGAGAGAGAAAAGTGTTTCATTCCATGGGCACAAGCCCATTCTTATACACCATAAAATCTGTATCTATCCTTATATCATGAAAATCCGAATCCATTAGTTAAATGGCTTGTAATTAAAGGACATAGATGCTATTACGTCCTGGTAAAGGTTAATTTGTAAAAAATAAAGTTAGCAATGTTGTATTTGATAAGATGAAGTCTCACCAATCTCTAAATGGAAACCATTCTCAAAATAGAAATCAATCTAGAGCATCTCTTTCCCAGTGTGATTGCACCATTTTCAACCTCTTCCTCTGAGGTTGCATTGAGTCAGAAATATTTTTTTTTGAAGAAAATTAGGAAGACCAACCTTAAATGGTGGCCAATCTGCTACCATTAATAATGGCATTATGTACATTCAAGATACAGATATGACCGAAATGGTCCACCATTCATTTCCCTCCAAACCAAGAAGACACAAGCGCCTCAATGGTGTGAGTGATGTTCTCCACTGATGCCCGCCTCCCCTTAAACACCACCTCATTTCGGCCCAGCCATAACGCCCATAGAATCGAAAGTAGCCCCGCCTATTCCAGCCTGCTCCGGTACTTACCACCAGCGGCTGAGGTCCAAAATGCGTCGTCGGAGATGCCTTCGGGGACATCCAATAAAATTGAGTCAGAAATAATAATCAGTACACATGAGCCACCCTCGTTGTGGCACAAGAATAATGTCCTTTCCCTCCCCCTCTTCGTGTTTGGTCAATTAACATGTGGTCTTGGGAGGTGACGATCATTCCACTTTCTTAGTGAGGATTAGAATATTCGTCCTCGAGGATTTCTAGTTTTTGTGTTACGTGGTGCAGAAATCCTGGTGTCTGGCATCATTGTTCTGCCAAATTTTGATCATCTCAGGCCATAGTTTTTATGCTCATATCTACCCATGGGCAATTACCGTCAATCTAGAGATATTACAGAGGCATTGATTTGATGACAGAGTCTCAGAATCGAGATCACAATTAACTGTCATCTTAGAGCAGTAAAGAGAAATTCTTGCAGTAGAATTGTGTGGCTGAAGTTATGTTATATTTTAACATAAAAGAACGCATGCAAATCGAAAGTCGAAAGCCACCAGATAAAGGTGAAAAGGCTCCATACATGAGCTTACCGCAGCATGAGATGGTAGAGACAGCAATTTGGAATTACCTTAGTCCAGTCAGTCCAAGATGACTTACCGCAAGTTGCCTGAGGAAAATCATCTACTGATGATGACGTGGCAAAAGACATGATGAGTTAGTTCTGCAGAAAAGCAAATCATAGGGACTTGCCTACCGGGAATCCAAATATGAGAGAAAGTTGGTGAGAGGTTAAGGGGGAAGCTGCCCATTTCAGGGTGTGGGATATCTTTGCTCCAAATAAACTTTCTTCCAAGTGCAACTATGTTCTCTTCTCTGTGCACCTGGGGAGGCATTCAGAAATATGGAGCTGGAGAGGAAGTGCTTGGGGAGATGCCACCTCATTCTCAATCAAGTCAGGAACTGATGTAGGGATCTGGGGATATCAGACATGTAGGAGATAATGGCAGTAGAAGGCCATCAAGTCTGAGGCCTCTAGTCCTTGGGAAGCTGAGGCCACCCAAACCATCTATTTCTCCCCAAATTCAAGGGTACACTTGCAAGGGGTAGAATGGAGCTCAACAGATATTAGAGAGTTGTGGAAGCTCTGACCAGTGATTCCTTGTGCATATCCTTCTTCCCCAGGGGAGGCAGGATGCAGAATGGCACCTGGTCTTGGATGAGAATAATCAGAATCGGGGTTATCAAAGCCTGTTGCTCCTCAACTAGTCCTCTTCCCCGTTTTCCTCCCTCATCAACTTATTGCATTGACGGTTACAGCCAATCCAATGGCTTCCTCAACATCCATGGAATTTGACGATGCAAATCTACAAGGCAGGAGGAGAACCACGTGAGAACATGCCCAAAAAATTTAGTCAGGTGCACCTGTTGAAAATTCTAGAGCAGCATTATGTGGAGAACAATAACCTGATGCTGGAATTGGATGGACTATCATTGCAATACGACTTTGCTTACCTTCCCATGGACTCCATGACAAACTGCAATGACAATTATCTCTGAAGAAATCAATAATTGAATTCCTTAGCCCTCACTGGTGTGCAATACATTTTATTTTTTAGGAAGGAGGAGAGAATGTGAAATGGGCCATTATCGTGGGTCATAACAAGGAGATATTAGAAATAAGAGAATGAGCCCATTCTACAATCTACATCATTTTATTCACTTTCTCCTTAGCTTCTCATGATTCCTGCACCGATTCGTGGTCACAGCAAGGTACAATGGTGGATAATGATGCCTTGTATCTGATGCTTGATAACACGTTGATTTATTTTTTAGGAAAGAAGAATAAATAGGGGGAGAGAAGGAGGGTGTCTGGATGAGCCCTGTTGCCCTTGTAAGCTGACAGAGAATTGTAAACACTCTCTCGGTCATGTGCTTCTCACCCACGTGTTCGGAGAGGAAACTCTTAGGGTTCATATTAAACTATACGAGATGAGGTGGGCTAAGAAGATGGCTGAACAAGAAAAAGGCCAAGTGGGGACCATGTCAAGAAAGGCCTATTAGGGTAGAATGTGCACCTTAACCATTCAGCGATGGTCATGACAGTGCTGAGGAAAGAACATGCAGGTAATCAGTAGCCATCAGGTATCACCAGAGGAGTCATCCAGAGTGCAGAGACATCTCAGAGGAACTCGGTTGCATACAGCAAGAAGGGCTTCCGGAGATGGAGAGACCACTGCACGGGGATCAATGCATGAAGAGGGTTTAGTGACTGTCTACAGAATTCATGGAGATGTGGATTGAGTCAATTACGTGTCAGAAACCTAAAAGCAAGTTATATAAAAAAGGTTTTAGCTTCAAAATTTTGCATTCTGCTTTTATATTTTAAAAATAGTGTTGATGCAGAATGTTTTGTTTATATTCTGTGATCCATGTTATAGATTCATAAAACACTTTCATGTCAAAATATATTTTTCAGCTTAATGTTGAGGATATTCAAATTTTGGTGTAATGCGTCTATGTCAAAAGCTTACTCAATTGTGAGTTGTCCTTATGTGGCAGGAGCTAACCGAACCATTTGAAAAATTTTCAGGTCATTACAAAATATGATGATTTGGTAAAATACTTGGATGTGGTGGAGGCATACTTTGACATCATCCTTCAGAATGAGGTGCTACGGAGATTATTATAAGTGTTGTGTACCTTAATAAGTTGTGCCTTTATTGTTGTGCTTGGTGTGAATAATTTCAGTTTCCAGCACACTAGGTACCTTCTGTGGTAAATGGAATTCATTGAAATCTTTTGATGAGTTAATCAACACATTTCAAGGTCTAATCATTCGCATTTAAAATTGGCTATCGGTATATGTGGCATGAATCTGTCCACTTTTTGAGTGGTTTCCGAGTGCATGATCCAAGATTTTTTTAGCAATCCCGAATGAATCTTGAATCATAACATGGGAAAGAACAGGGAAGAAGGAGAGAGAATGAAAGAGAGATATGGGGATCAAGAAAGAGAACTGCAATATGGAAGATATGAAAGAAACACAAGGGAGAGGGACCAAGAAATTCTTTCAATACAAAACATCATCTATCTTCCTATAAGAATCTTAAGAGGACTTATCAGAGGGAGAAAAAGAGAAGGGACGTCAAATATGCAATACATTGAGAAAAGTGTGGGATTTGGATAAAGCAGCAGATGTCAGGACAAGAAGACTATAAATAAAGGCCCTTGATCAAGAAAGGAAGTTAGCCTCTTTTAGAAGATTTGGATTGCTCTAGCGATTGGCCAGTGGTGGCGATCCTCCTTGGTGGACGAGCTCACCCAATTCAGCCTAGCTCTTCTCCTTCCATTTTCCCTCTCCTTCCCCATTCTCTTATCTGGACATCATTACTGTAATGTGGGTTGGATGCATTCTTGGAGATTCTTCATTCACTCTTTGGTGTAATTGAGGGTTTTATCATCGTCTAGGTCTTGACTATTTGTAGAGCCTTAAGACTAACAAAACCGAAATTCCATAAATGCACATTTCTATTTTAAGGGTCATAAGAATTTTCGTGTCTGTTACCAAACTTCATGAAACATTCAGTATTTGCATCATCATCCAATAGCCATAAGGATTTTTTTCCTCATCCAACTCGTCTCATAATCAAGATCATCTAAGGTGCATCCAATGCCATATGGTGAATCTGCTTTCATTGTAAAACCCTTCCCTTTTGTCTCCAAATTGCCATAGCTGCCACACTGGAGGAATTAAAATGAAGAAAATACCGCATAATTTACACAGAAACCTTCTTAACTATAGCTTACAAAGAGAGAAAAGATACTACCAGTAATCTGGTGTCATGGGCATGATTACTTATCTGTCGCTTAAGGACCTTTCACATGTATTTTATTAAATCCCATGAAAAGATGTTAGTCCGACCTTAAGTGTGGATGTGGGGTGGGAGGTGGTGGTGGGGTTTTGAAACATGCATGGACATGTCTGTTGTGGATCTACTGCTATCCTATTTGTTCTTTCCACTTCTACTATCTTCTAGTATTCTTCTTGGAGGAGTGACATCTGGATAAGAAATAAGTCTGCAGAACGGTAATAGGACAACATAAAAACATGAGGAAGAGAGTGAAAGCATACAAATCATGAAAAAAATAAAGATAGAAACTGTCGGTGGTTCAGATTTCTACCCCAAATCTTCTCATACACTTCCCATGGGGTTTGGGTTAGTCGAAAATTTACCCAGGTGGGTGAATTTCTACATCACACTGCAAACCCATCCCTAAGATTTCCAAGCATAAAAACATATAAGGGATGTGTATTCTGGATATTGATGTATAATGGATTGGATGGATGAATGCGGGCATCGAGTAGGCAGTTCTTTTTTGGGGGAAATCTCATTTGAGGTATTCATGACAAACTTGTTCTATCAATTTTTTCATTTGTCAGGGAAGTTTTGTCTCTACTTTTTTGGATGGTCTCCAAACGCTGGTCCAGGGACAAAGTTCGACAGAAAATGGAGCCGACCGCTTACTCTCCATAATTGTTAAGGTCATTGATAAATTTAGCTTTTCAGAGGATGTGCTTGCTCAGGTACACACATTTGGATCCTTAATCATTTAATTATTATTTTTACTCTCCCTTTTTTTCTGATTAGGATATCAGTATATCATAAATGACGTTGTGTTAGAATCTGATAGCTTATTTTTTTCCTCTCCTTTTTGTAGTTGCAGTCCTTTCCTTGTCTCGTTTATACTGTGACTGTTGTAATAACTAACACTCGGATCTTAAAATCTGAACCCAGAATGTACTATAAAAAGGGCATTTTCCTCGCTGAAATGAATGAACGGGGTTTTTTGTACCTTTCATGGTGATGGGCTCCCCTTCTTGTTTGTTGCCCTATGAGCCGATCTCTCTCATGTTCATCCAAGGCCTCATCTGATTGAGCTCCTCAAGTTTTCCCTCACATTTTAATACTAAGTCCTAAAGAAGGAACAATGTTTTATGTCAGGCATCCTTTAAGATGGTTCCAGAATTGGAAGGAACAGATTTTTCAGCATAGAATATTTTCTACAATATTCTTCCCCTAGTGTTCTGAAGGAATCTTCTGATACAAACAAATGAGTTATCCTTTGTCATATCCTAATTTATGTGATCCTTTTTTATGCCTGTTGGATCGGGTCCTTCTGATGGACAACAAATACTCTAAATGGACTTTTTTCAGAGGGGCTTCATTCAGACTTTTTATCTGTTAAATGGAGGAGCACGCGCCAAAGCAAGTTGGTGTCTCCTCAGAGCACTTTCGTCTTCTATGAGCTTGCATTTTTTTTCCCGGACACAATCAATATTCATCCATTTTTCAGAGATAAAAATTAGTTTTATATTTTAAGTTCCCCGATTTAAACTTGAGATAAAATGAGGCTATATTTGCTAAGTATAAAGCATTGTCAAAACGATAAAACAAGTAGTCGTCAAAGATGAAGCTTGACAGCATTGCTTTTCACCATTTGGTGGAATTATGTTTCAACTTATCCATCACAGGCTAAGCGGCCTTGGTGCTCCTCCTTTGAACAGAGATACTTCAATAAATGATCCTAGAAAGATACAATTTCTAATTGAAGCCTCCAAGACGCTTCATGATGCGATAAGCACCTCTACCTCAATTGATACCCATCATGAAGTAACTGAGCTCCTTAGTCGCTTCATTCAGAGGGTAAGTCGCTATCAGATTTGATTAAATGTCCTCACGTGCATGGAGATTTACTGCCTGTTTATTGTAGATCAACTTCGGAGAAGATATTGAGGCTAGTTTGTAGTTCCTCGTTGAGTTTCGTGTTGCTTTTAGAAACATCTACAAGTTAAAGGTTTGGCTTAACTGAGTCAGCAGGATAGCAGAGTAAATTCAAATGGCAGTAAACTATCCTTTTTTTCAGGTGTGCTTGGTTCGTTCAAGCAATGCCTTGGCGATCAAAGCAATTAAAAATGTGGTTAGACCATCAGTCGTCATCAGGGCTTGTATTGCCTTCAGTGAAGTCACAATACCTTCAATATGGGATATATCAGACTGTGTAAATCTATATGTAGAAACTGCTGAGGTCTCTCGCTCTCTGTCTCTGGTTTTTAGCCTCTATCATAATCTCTCTCCTCCCTCTAGATCTCTCTTTCTCCCTCACTTTCCCTCCCACGCCATCTCTATGCCTCTCTCTCTTTCTTTCTCTCTCAGTTTAAAGGAAATGTTTCTGTTACTGCAGGTTGCCTTGGCAGCTGGACTCATTTCTCACGTTGAAGGACTTTTAAACTCAGGAATTAGCTCTTTAGAAACCCACAACGGGAATAAAGGTATCTTATGCACAATCAATAGACTTATCTTGTTCACTGCATGTATGGGATAACACAGCCACCAGAAAGCCTATTGGCTTTATGAATGTGTGTCGAACCCCAAGTTTCCAGCGCATGTTTTTTATATTGTAAACCATAGCCAATGCATCACTAACACGAAACACCCTACGTCATCTCCCCATATTCTTGGTTTTTTCTCATTCTTTTCTGGACGCCTTATGACATTAGGCCCAAATACACCTGAGGATGCAAGTTGGATGCTGTCTACGTTATTCAAATTAACCAGCACCCTAGTTATGATTCCATGTAAGTACAGTCTATACCCTTCATCATGTGCTACGGTGTCATAGTTATGATGCATTCATCAGTGTTTATTTTCTCTTCTTTGGTAAAGGCACCCTACCAAAAGGGCCTTCTCTAACAGCCCAGAAACTACTGTCTGTGGTAGAGTATCAAACATGGTAAGCATCTCCTACTCCAATAACAACAAGCCTTCTTTTGGTGCTGACCCATCAAACTTGTGGCTGCAGGCTAACGCCAACGGTGAAGGTGAAGATGCTCTGTGCTGTCATCTCCCTGCTAGCAACCCTCTCTCAAAAGGAGCTTCCCTATATTTCCTGTAACCCTGAGGTGAGATTCCTACCCGTACATGTCTTCTTTCTCCATAGCCTAAGAGCTTTATTATGGTGTGCTGGTCCATGCACATTACACACAGATTATAGGAAACGACAAGCTTTTCATTGGAGATGATTCGTACCAGATGCACCTGGCATCAACGTCAGTTTTTTTTGCACACAAACTCATTCAAACCCTAGAGACAAGCTCCTCTGCCACAGTAAGAACACCCTTCCTTCTCAGAGAACTTTAAATATGCTTTTATCTTTGTATTTCTTCTAGGGAAGACTGGTCCTGGATGCATGCAATTGCCTGGAAATGTTCTTCCAAGTAAACCCACCAAGATCCCATATTTATCCTCCATACATCATCCCCTGAAATTGCTAATTGAGTGCCCATTTTGCGCAGAGGGGAGAAGAGCTGTCGTCCATGTGCTCCCGGATGATGAAGATGGCCCGCCATCGCCTTTGACTCCAGGACAATGTCTACTTGCAGTCGACTGTTGCTTTCCTTCACAGACTTGATGTCATGACAAGTGAAGCTCCATAGACTTGTTGGGTCAACGTTCTTGACTCCAGAGCAATTATAGAGATGGCAATGCTGCCCCCAGTGTGGGACTCAAGCCAGCTACAACCCGCCGCCTTCTTGACTCTGGCGCATTTCATCTCGGCCTTGATCCTGACGGCAGAGGTCCACATCCCCTCGTCAGCATATTTATACGAAACAACATGTCCGTATTGGGGAGAAGATGGAAAGGGAGGACTTCAACATATTGATAAGACACCGGGATGGTCGTTGGCGTAGGGACATGGAGTGTTGGGGTGGACTTCAGCATGATGAGAGCCAGGCAGAGTGGACATCACCGAAGAGATGGTCCGATGGAGTGAGTGTTGCTGGAGGGAAGATAGCAGCAGGATGGACATCGCCGAGAGCCAAACACATTTTTGGAATACTTCTTGGCTGCCATCCTCAAGCGAGGGCTGTCCTATTTAATGGAATTACATAAGGTCCAAATGACCTATATGCTCCTATTGGGCTGAATGACGAAAGAGACCTAGATACGTTGGGGTCCTATCACATATGCACCCAACAAGGCAGCATACCTCCTGTCATGCACTGGCTGGACATGGTCAAGCAGGCGCAGGGAGAACAATAAGCGAAGAAGAGCCTGGCCCAAGCATCTGGAGAGAGCCACATTCACGAAAACCGCTGCCAAGAACGACATTTCAAGCCCGTTAGACACTGAAACAAAAAAATATCATGGATGCCCCCATTTAACAAAGACAAAAAAAACAAAAAAAAAGTATCATTCAAATCAGTAAAATCTTGCTAATTAGTTAACATTAGCTTATTCTAAAGCACTAGTACAGGGAAGTTGTAATTACCGACCTCAAATTCGCAGTTAAAATTGAAACAAAATTTAAAATGCAAACTGATTACAGTATTAGAACTATGCGCGAGGGGGAGGTACAGGTTTGTTGAATGAATGACCGAAGATGACATTGGATGGATGGAATGAAATGCGATGAAGATCCATTCATCTCATTTCATTTTGTCCAGATTGTCCTTAATCTCTAATTTTTTATGGTCATTGTTTTGTCATCAAGCCATCCATGCACCCGTCCACCGCTTGCGTGCCACCCACGCGCCGCCCCCACAGTCCACGCCCTTCCGCCACCCTGCCAGTCGTGTTGTCCTTGCCATTGCGCACGCTGTACACGCCATTGCCGCCAGCTTCATCTGCGTTGCCATCACATGCGAACCACGCCAACGTCAAGTGTGTTGCTCTACCCACCATCTGTGACACCAGCGGACCCCACGCCAACTCCACTTGCCACTATCACAGACGGCTAGGCTCCCAAACCCGTCTCCTCCCTTCTATGTATGCGTTCATTACTTCCTCCAGTGCCGCCTGAACCCGTCTCTACCGCCGGAGTTAGGTTAGGGATATATTGGACTATCACTCTGAGAGTTAGGGTTCCCAAGACCTGGTTGGACTCATCAAGGGCACACGCACTAATGGCAGTTGCCGTGCTCACACCATCAGGTTTCAACCTGACAGCTGGGTCATTAAGGAGCCTAGTGGTATTCCAAGGCCTTTCGTGCCGTGACTTTGTGGTCGTCAATGCCCTTCAACAATCTGTTTGTACTTCTCATTGATTTTCTCTATGCATTAGCATCGTTATTCATTCGCACTTTCACCAGCCCAATTTACGATGGGGCAATCATTGGATCCCGATGAGTCGTTCCGCATCATTAACCACCAATGGAAAATAAGAATGCGACACCACCATTGACGAGGACAGAAGAAATGGATGGCTTGGATTTATCCAACTTCAGAGTTTGATATCTGATGATTTAGAGGGGAGATTGAGCTGAAATTTTGAGGGTAGCTTCGTCTTTAACACCTCTTTAATCCCCCCTAATCTAAAATTGGGGTATGGCAATTTGTAAAACTCATCCTTAAATATGTTTCATACATTGTGGGCTGATTGAAAGATAATGAGTTTCTGATGTTTAGAAAGCTTGTTCTTGTAGCGTGTGAGAGATGCAAAATAGAAAAGAGTGAGCTCACCTGAACTTGCAAATTACCCTGATCATGGCAAAATGTAAGGATCTAGAAGAAGCATCATCACCTTACATTGGTTCTTTTCATCATCAAAGTTAACTGAATGTGTCATCGTCCCGTTCTACCATAAAATTATGACTTTATATTGTTCTATGTTATCCCTTTCATGTTCGTGTATCCTCATCATCTCACCCACCATCCCCCTTACACAAATCATTATTTTCATCATGTCACTCCCATCTGTTTACTTTCTTGTCAAGTAATTGTCTCTCTTTTCTCACTCTGACTTTTCTTTTATATCCTCATTTACTATCTAAAATACGAATCTTAATTTTATTAATAATTATCACCCTCATACCTTCAATATTTATTGTCTCATCTCATTATACTGATCAGTAACTAATTACTATTAAATCCTTAATTTCAATACCATGAGGAGACTATTCGTACTCATCATGCAAAATGTAATAGAATGCAAATTTATATTTTTGCTGATTAAAATCAAAAATACCAATGAGAAATTGGAACCCTAACATTGAGTGTATCAACTAGTCAATGTCAAAAATCATAGCTGCCAAGGCAGTAACATGGTTTTAACAAAGTAAGAGACCAAAGTTAATAATAAATATAAACATGCAATTTGACTCATGGAACCATTACCGTAAAGTAAAAAAAATAATGGCATGAATTCCATATGAGGAATAGTGTCTTATAAGTATCAAGTAGATCTTGAAAAACAAAATATTCACCTTTCAAAGGGTTTCCAAAAACTTGGGCTCCCTATCAAGGTAATTACACTTCTCATGTTGGGTAGGAAGGTATATTCTTATGGAATGTTAGAGAGGGAGAGGGAGAGAGTGAAAGGGAGATAGATGTGGATAGAGGGAGAGAGTGAAAGGGAGATAGATAGATGTGGATAGAGGGAGAGAGTGACATGAAAAGATATAGAGTTAAAGGGAGGAGAACTATACGAAAAGAGATGATTTGAGATCGGGGAGAATGGGAGGGAGAGGAATAGAAGTAGAGTGGGAGTGAGAGGGAAAAGGGATAGAATTAGATAAAGAAATAGATACAGTAAGAGAGGGTGAAGGAGTGAAAGATAAAGATATTTAAAGAGGGAAAGAAAGTGAGAGGGGAAGATATAGAGTCCAAGATATGGAGCGAGTCGCATTGAAAGAGAGAGCAATTGAGAGAGGGAGAAATAATATGAGTGAAAGAGCGACGGAGAGAGTGTAAATGAAAGAGAGAAACGGATGGAGGGAGAGAAGGAGAATGAAATATATAAATGTGGAGAGGGGAAGGTAAAAAAATGAGGGAGAGGGACATTGATGTGATGCAGTCATACAACCGCCCATCTTCTACTGCCACCATCCATCGCTTAAGATACTATAATAACCACAACCAAGGGGTGAAGTCAGCCACCACCCACTGCTTATGGGCCATAACAAGATACCTGTTTATATTAGTTAGATATATTGTAATACTTTGTTTCCGTATAAATGCCCAATATGAAGGGTTATTGGGGGAATGAATGTTGAATTTTATTATGTTCTTGATGTTCCTTTCTTCCTCTAGCAACTTTTTTCTCTCTCATCCTTCTCTCTTTTCTCAATATCTATCAATTGGGGTTCTGTCTCACCGTCAACGTGATATTCTACTGCCACCTCTCAGGTACATCCATTTTCATTTACTCTTGAGTAAGTACACTGAAGGACATTCTTGGGTCACATGTATTGTGTATTACATGATTTGATACCAAAGTCATTATATTGGAAGAATTTATTTATGGCTACCTCCACGCCCTTATCAATGCTCTCTTTTTTTCCTTTGCTTGTTACCCCATCACAAATCTAACATCAAGTACATAATCCCCAATATTCACCTTCATGAGAAGAAACCATGCCTACTTGGGCATGAGACCAACAAACCTTGACGGGGGGATTGCACATTTTTAAAGATTCTTGGCAAGGATTGGATGAGAAAAAACAAAAGATCAAGAGCCTGACAGGGCTGAGCAAAGATACTCTCCAGATTATGAGACATGTAGAATATGTTAGAAGATTTTGTGTTGTTCAAGAATATGTTGACAAGATAGAACAAAAGTTCTACTCTGCGAACAATCTATACCAAAGAGATTCTACATATTCTAGAAAAATATGAATGTGTAAGAGAAGAATTTGTCAGAGAATTATGTTGGAAAAGAATCTGTTAGAGGATTCTATTAGAGAAGAATCTGTAATAGGATTATTTTAAACAAGAATATTTTAGAGGAATTTATGTGTTTATAGTTACTTATATTAGATCTTGTCAGCTTCTAGAAGGACCAACTCCACGTTAGTAGCCACAACAGGTTCTCAAAAATCTACGTGTTCAATGAGATCATCCACTAAGAAATTTATGAGAAGGCCCTTCCAATCAATTACGTCACAATCAGGATCTGAGTTCCACCAACTACGTCTCCCTGCACAACATGCCATCTGTTGGAAGCACCACCTCGACTGTGTCCTTTACCATGCACGCTATACATGTGGATAGTTCAGTTATCTACCGGAATCGTGTCCAACAAAAAATCTCATAATCACTTAGGACATAACTCTAGAGAAAATGTGAACAAAGATGACCAATGAATTGAAGACGAAGAATATGAAATCCATAAGACTTTATCAAACTTATTAATATGTGTGTTATAAAACATTTAATCAATTACAACAGACCAAATCAACACGAAAATGTATTCTCTACACCTATAGTTCTGTAGATTTGAAACCCTATAAGGTCATCATTGATCATGGTAGCATCAACATTATTTCCCAAGGAGAATTTCAAAAATGAAACTACCAATAGAACAACATCCAACACCTTAATAGGTTTCCTAGGTTAATTATAAATCAATTATGATCACAAAACATTGCCTATATAGTCAACATGGTTCTTTTTCCAACAATGTATGACTAGATATCTTGCCAATGCAGGTGGGTAATGTTATACTGGGATGACCATGGTTATATAATTAATATGCTATCGTTCACGGCAAAATACACTCGTGCACTTTTATTCACAGAGCTAAAAGCACCACCATCAAGCCATTTCACCTGATGAGTAAGACCAACTCATCATCTATTCTCAATATTCAACTCTAATTATCACCACTAACACCTCATCCTCAAAGATATCCTTGAAGAGAATGTGCTGCTACTCATGATATATCCAATATTCACAATAACACCCCCATTCAAGAAAACTAGAAACCCACAACTCATGAGTTTAAAAGCTAGTTTCTAGATCTCTTTTTGTGAAGACCTACCAAAAGGGATCCCCCCACCCTTTGATAAATTCAACATATTATTGACCTTCACCCAAGAATATATTTGCCTAACTTGTCCACTACTGACTTGCTCCCACAGTACATCAAGACTTATGATGATAAGTAGAATACCTACTTGATCCTGGATTCATTCATGAAAGTAATAGTTCATGTGTCACCTCAATAGTATGTAAACCTAAGAACTATGGTACTTGATGAATGTGCATAAACTTTCAAGCCATTAATGAGATCAGCGACAAGAATTAATTTCCTATAACCCCTTCTGATAATATTAGTAACATCGTGACATGACCTACGATATTCTCCTTGATTGATTTTGCAACAATTATTAATGATGGAAATATATTTGGTCGGTAACCCAATCACACATCTCATATCTCATTACATGTTCACTAATGGAAATATTCATTGTAGTTCATGTGTGATGCTTATAATAAAGTATGCATGATCAGACTTAGTGAATTATGATGATTAAGTCCATGTAGCCATTAGTGTGGAGACACTAAGGATAGATAGTGGGTGCTCTTTAGTGGAAAGAGTTCACTAAATTGACTTGTGTGAATCCCTGAATGGTATTATACAAAAATAGCAATCAGCTTAATTCATGTCACCTTTGTGTAAGTGGTAATTAGACATAAAAGACCAAAGACATTTTTCAGAAAAACTTGTACCTTCAGTCTGAACTATGAGTTCTTACTCATGGAATTCTAAGAAATCTTAGTCTTGGTATACCTAGAAGTTTCCCAAGATAATTAAGTGGTCAAGATGGGATTGTCCAACCTCAATATAAGAGGGGAAATTTCAAGGAAGATGAAGCATATGAAGTCCATGGCCGAGCCAATAAAATATTGGAGAAGAGCTCACTCATGATTTTCAAATGCATCAATACAACCTCGGATGACTGATTAGGGTTTCAGAATCCACCATACCTTAGGTCATCATAGGAGCGTCAAGTGGATGTGGGACTACATGTATACTATAAGAGTGATAGACATGTTCTATGTGTTGGGCTCTACAGGCCGTGACATGGATGACGTCGACGATTCCACGCAGCGAAAGACACGTAACGGAATCATAATGGCATCGCTAAACAACCATGAAACGATGTAGCTTTGCACATATCGCATCGGTGATTTCTTGGATCTCTGAGTGAGGCGAGTCGAGCTGCTCAATTGTGCAGTCTTTATACGTATCCACGTGATCCTCAGCACGTCGAATCTCCTCCTCGTTGATGAGCTCCATTCTACCTCTAGCGTCGGTGTTACGCCATTACGATTGCATCAGGCATGGAGAGAGGAGAAGAAGGGAAAGGCCCCTGAAAAATTCTGGCCTAGGTGACTTTTGTTCAGGGCCTTCCCCTATTTATACTATGTAGTTATTTTCATAAAAACTCCCAAAAGTTATCTTTTGATATCCAAAATAACATTTGCATGTAACCCTCTAGACCCATGAATCAGTCTAGGTAATGACACACTGGCCCAATAACATTTATTGCCCTTCCAAATAAATTAACTATATCATCATATAGATTAATTAATGTCAGATCGATTTATCCCAATCGATCTGTCGAGTCTCCAACACGTGGGGTGCCGAGCTACACTTTGTGTTCTAGAAGATATAAAGGAGTGTGTATCGACTCACCCATGAGACTTGTTCGTCATCGGTTACCATGTATGTATAATCCCTCATCCACTTGACGCTCCTTGGATGAGTTAGGGTATGGTCAACTATGGAACCTTAATCGGTAATCTGACTAAGTACTGATGCATTAGAAAATCATCAGAACTCTTTTTTGATATTTCACTGCCTTCGCCAAGGACTTCATCGCATCGTCTTCCTTGAGATGTCACCTCTTATACCGAGGGTGGACGGCCCCATATTGACTACTCAATCCTCTTCGTGTACTTCTTGATGCACCCCAACTAAGGCTATTTAGAATCCCATGATTAAGGACTCGTTGGCTATACTCAAAGTACAACCGTCCATCCACAAGACCTCTTTAGTGTCTCATGTCTAATGATCATTTACACAACTGGGATGTGAATCGACCTGATTGAAAGTTCGGTATAATGCCATTCAGAGATTCTTACGGATCAATTCAGTGAACTCTTTCTAATAAAGAGCACCCACTATCTATCCTTAGTGTCTCCACATTAATGGCTACGGGACAGGCCATACTCATCATATGAGTGAGGCTAGATAGTGTTATTCTGTCAGTATACTTCGATGTCCTTCTCGAGTATACTTTGAATAGGAATGTTTAGAACACATGCTTAAAGACTAGTGATCTCCGTATTACAATCTCATTATAATTCACTTAGTCTGATCATGTATTCATGGACTTCACATTATAAGCATCACACGTGCACTATAATGAATATGTTGAATTAATGAATATAGAAAGAGATGTGGAATGTGTGATTGGCTTGCCGACCACATATCTTTCCATCAAAATGAGTCAGTCGATACACGTAACTTTGTATCTTCTAGAGCATGAGGTGAAGCTTGGCACCCCATAAGCTGGAGACTCAACCTACCAACAGGTTAAATCAATCCAAAAATACTTAATCTCTATGATGATATAATTAATTAATCTTAAAGGTTATTGGGCAATTGTATTCATTAGCTACATTGATACATGGGTCTAGACGATCACAACACAAATCACATTTTGGACATCAGAAGATGTATTTATTTTTTGGTGGTTTTTATGAAAAATACCCGCTTAGTATTAATAGGGAAAGTCCCTAAAAAAATTCACCGATGCCAAAAATTTTCAGGGGCCTTCCCCGTCTCCTTTTTTCTAAAGCTCCACTTCACTCGTGATGTGATCGAGACGTGTAACGACAACAACAAAGGTTTAAAAGTCTCGTCAAAGGGAAGGAGGAGATTTGAGGTGCCAAGGATTGTGTGAATACCTCTAAAGGCAACATACATGAGCTGCTCCACATGAATAATATGAGGATCGAAGGAATCACTTATATAAACTGTGTCGGGTAATTCATTTCGTGTTTTAATGATGTCGTTAAGATTCTGTTTTAAGTCTTCCACTATGAATCATTTTTAGTTGTTTTTATCATATAAGGCTTTCGTCAAAATACTAACACTAGCTCCTAAATCAAGTAGTGATTTAGAAAAAATAAATCATTCCTCCTATGTGGCACTTGATTACGAGGCTCTTGGGTCCCTACGTTTATTCTAGAAGAGTTTGTAAAAGTAACTAACATTTTCTGGTAATTTAATTCTTTTGTGTTTTTGACTTGGTGTGCACAGATTTTTCAAAAATTTAGCATATGAGGGAATATGTCGTATTGCTTTAGTAAATGGACTATTGATAGTTATGCAAAAATCTGAACATGACTTTCAATATAAGGATTTGGTTGAACTTTTGCGTTTTTCAAAGCATCAGGAGAGGAATGGGTGGAACATAATCTTCTGGACTGGGCTCGATATTAATAGAGTTATCATCTTTTGCGGAGGTACTTCTACTTCTTCTCTTTTAAAATTTAGAAATCTCAGGAAAAATTTTCCCATTTCTCAATTCAGAAATGTAGGCATGGTTTCATGATTGTTCGAAGATGAACTATGACTTTCAATCAAATGTAAACTCCTAGGATTAATATGACGTTCAGTTGGGAGTCGACTTGTTTCATGGATAGAGAATCCATCCTCGTCCATTTTACCTTTTTGTTTGAGGTCTTCCCTGGAATTATTTACTTCTCTCATCCGCTCCATTTCCTTCTTGAATTCCTGAAGCATTATGATCATTGAGTTTGCATTTGCTCCATTTTATCTTGCTTTTCCTGCACATACAAAGGGTTAGTAGTTTGATGAAAGTTAATGTGATTGGCCATTGAGCAAATTTGTTCGTGTTGAAAATAGGGAGGCTTTTGGTAGGTATTTATTCTTGAGCTCCTCATCGTCGACGTCGGCCTTATCAGCTTCCACGGTGGTGATCTGCTTGGTCATGTCCCAGTCGTAAACATGAGTAGGGTATCCACTATGTCTAGGGTTCCAAGAATTTTGAGCTATAGGTCAATCTCGAACCTATTGATAGCCATAACTTGTTCATGCAATTGAGAATCTTGTTCTACATGATTGGCGCAGGAGCAGTTATGGCAAAGTGAGATATCCATTTGAGAGGGATGAGAAGAGTCAGATGATTTTAAACTACCAATTAGGGAATGACACGTCCGGGACGTGACGCCCCAGACGTGACGGGATGCATGACTGTGCGTGACAATCCGTGACGTGATGAAATGTTCATTGCGTCATGGTCTCTTCACGCGTCCGAGGATTCTGAAAATTCTGCCATATAACCGTCACGCGTACCTTGTTCCTCGTTCTGTCACGTCACTGTGATGCCGTCACCGTCACCGATGACAGAAATAATGTTATGTATTTTACTATGTTAATAAACATAGTAATCTAACTTATACTTCTCTGCGTCAAAGTCCCCTTAAGTTGAACTTCGACCGTCAAAGTAGAAGTCGGAACTCGTCGAAGTCGAACTTGAAGTCAAAACTTTGACCGTCAAAGATCACGTTGATCTTCTCTGGCAAGTTGCAATTTGTGAAGGAGACGTGGAGAATTGTGGAACTTTTCCTTTCACGTGGATCTTCCTCTTCCCTCTCTCGCGGTGAGTTGTGCAATCTTTTTTGTTTTCCATGTTATATCTTTCTATCTCCCCATCTCCAATTCTCTATCTTTCTATCTCCCTATCTCAAATTCTCATTCTCCCGGTTTCTCGATCACTCTCTGATCTCCCTATTTCTCTATCCCCAATTTCCTGTATCTCCAATTCTCTATCTTTCTATTTCTCCATCTCTCTCTTATCTCCCTATTTCTCTATCTTTCTATTTCATGATCCCTTTCTTATCTCCCTATTTCTCTTACTCCCTATCTCCAATTCTCTATTTTTCTATTTCTCGATTCCCCCATTGATCTCTCTATTCCTCTTACTCCCTATCTCAAATTCTCATTCTCCTTATTTGTCGATCCCTCGCTGATCTCCCAATTTCTTTGTCCTCAATTCCCCATATCTCCAATTCTCTATCTATCTCCCTATCTCAAATTCTCATTCTCCCTATTTCTCGATCCCTCTCTGATCTCCCCATCTTTTAATTTTAATTTCTTTTATCTTTTAATTTCTCCATCCATCTCTGATATCTTTATTTCTCTATCTTTCTATTTCTACATCCTTCTCTGATATCCCTATTTCTCTTTCTCCATGTCTCAAATTCTTATTCTCCTTATTTCTCCATCCCTCTCTGATATACCTATTTATCTATCTTTCTATTTCTACATCCCTCTCTGATATCCATATTTCTATTTCTCCCTATCTCCAATTCTCTATTTTTCTATCTCCATATCTCCAATTCTATATCTTCTATCTCTCGATTTCTTTATTTCAAAGAAATTGATTGTTTTTCTCGATTTCTCAATTTCTATTTCTCATTTCTTAATTTTCAAATAAATTAAGAAATGTCATTGTATTTTTGGTATGGTGCCCTGTCATCTTTTAAAGTCAATATTACCAAAGTACTCATGCTGTTGAATTTCTTCTTTCTCTATATGTGTACAGTGCATAAAAGTGTTGTCCGATCTATTGATAGACGTTTCAAAAGCCAAGAGGCAGGAGGCCAGGATCAATACACAACAGGAATCTACTCGTCTTGGGAACGTAATTGTGGTCAGGTAACTGTCTACACACATGTTATTGGGATTCTTGTTTTATGTACAATTCTATATTTCAGTCTCAAATAGTGAAAATTATGCTCACTTAAACTGCATCACAACATGTGTAGACAATTCTATATTTCAGTCTCAATTCTACATTTCAGTCTCCAATTTTCTGTAAATGATATGATTATCACAACATATTAAACCATAAGTCACTAAATCCTTCCTTTTTCCATCAATATATTAATTTATTAAATTAATGTATTCATAATTTCATTATTAAAATGTAATTATGACTTTTTAACCATAAAATAATTATTCAATTGTATTAAAAAAATGTGTCACTAAATCCTTACTTTCTCCCTCAGGAAACTAATTACTAAATTAATTTCTTGCATTTCCCGACTACAAATTAATTACTGAAATGTATTGAAAAACAAATAAATTTCTTACCTATTCTATCAACAAATTTATTATTACATTCATAATTCCACATTCATAAAAATAGTTATTGAATTCTTTCAAGAAAAACCTCACTAAATATTTAGTTTTTCAATCAAGAACTAAATTATTAAACTATTTATATTCCCAATTTTACGTAAATAATTTGATTATCACAACATATCAAACCATAAGTCACTAAATCGTTCATTTTTTCATCAATATAATAATTAATTAAATTAATGTATTCATAATTTTCATTGTTAGAACGTAATTATGATTTTTTTATCCATAAAGTAATTACTCTATTGTATTTAAAAATGCGTCATTAAATCCTTACTTTCTCTGTCAGGAAACTAATTACTGAATTAATTTCTTACATTTCCCACCAACAAATTACTTTATGGATAAATTTCTTACCTTTTCTGTCTACAAATTATTTATTATAATGCATTAAAAAATTCGTTACGGCCGTCATCCGTGACGGACATTTCGTCACGTCACTTTTCCGGGGTATCCCGTCACCATCACGTCACCGTCACAGGCAGGCCATCACGCGTCACCGTCACCATCACGATCCCTCTATTTCGTCACCATCACCGTCACATCATCTGTCACGTATCCTTCACCTTGAGGTGTGACATGACGGATGATGTTTGTCGTTCCCTACTACCAATGAGTGTAGCTAAATTCGAAACTGATTTAACTAGTTGTTCAATTAACATATCAGCCTAAATAATTCTCACATCAATCATCCCATCTTTCTTAGAATTTTTATTTCTCCTATTATGAGTAA